>NC_049245.1:47946136-48566227 GCF_011100685.1 Canis lupus familiaris | reverse complement strand
CCATCTGCAGGGCAGCGTGGAACTGGGAAGGACCGCGTGTCAGCATTTTGCAGAAGGAGTTCCCCAGAGAGACAGCTTTCACTAGGTACTCAGGTTTCGAAGTTAGTATGTAGCTCCCTTCTGAGGAGGAATTACTCAGAAGTCGTTGGATTGGGCTGGGAGACACTTGCCTCTCACAAAACTTGTGTCCCGTATCGAACGACGTCCTTTCGAAGTGAAAGGTACAGGCGGTCAGCATGTGGGAGGAACAAGCCATAAGCTCATCCAAAGGAGTGTGCATCACTTGGAGGCAGGTGTCCGGTAGTCGCGAAATTGACAATGCAGACACTTGGTTCTCACTCCGCTACTGTCCCGCATAGAACGGAATGCTGTGGAAGCGATCCGCACAGGCCGTCAGATTGTGGGAGGTACAGCCCATAAGCTCAACTCTCAGAAGCGTGTATGCCTTGCAGGCAGCTGTCTGCTAGCCACTCTTTTATGGGAGTTAGAACCCAGCTACACTTTAATTGAACAAGGCTGTTGGAAATCGCTGTATTGAACTCAGTTACACGTGACTACAAGCCTGAAACGTCTACATGCTTTTCACAACCTCTTCCAGCACCTAACATAAGGATGTTAGGACCTATGTCTACAGGCAGTCAGGTAGCGGGAGGGGCCCGCCCTCACCTCAACTCTCACAAGGAAGCATGTCTAGAAGCCAGCTTTCAACTAGCTGCATTCTTCTGGCCCTGAGAACGCAGCAGTATTCTAACTCAGGAGGTTCCAAGAATACCACTCTACTCCACCTGGAGACACCTTCCAGGCCTGCATTATTCCACTTGCGTCTCACAACCTTCTGACAAGCATCTCTGGTGAAGACGTTGGAAACACATTCTGCAGGCAGTGTGGAACTGTGAGGGACTGCGTGTGAGCCCAACTCTCGGATGTAAGTTGCTGTTGGGTGCAGGGTTCAATTAGCTAGTATGGAACTTAGTATATAGCACCAGTCAAAGACAGGAATTACTAGGAAATCACGGGATTGAGCTTGGAGGCACAACTCTTGTGGGCCTCACCTGGACGAGGTGATTGGTTCCCACCTGGGACTCACCTGGACATGATAACTTTGCTCCACACTTTGGCCTCACCTGGCCCTGATGACTCTGGGCCTCCCACCTAGGCCTGAATCTGGGCCTGGTGACTGTGGTCCTCACCTGGGTCTCACCTGGACCTGGTGACTCTCGTTCCCACATGAACCACACCTGGATCTGGTGACTGTGGTGTCCTTTTAGCCTCACATTTACATGGTGACTCTGGTCCCCACCAGGGCCTCACCTGGATCTGGTGACTCTGGCCTGCAGTTGACCTCACCTGGACCTGGTGAGTGGGGTTCCCACCTGGGCCTCACCCATACCTGGTGACTCAGGTCCCCACGTGGGCCTCACTTGGACCTGGTGAATCTGGTCACCACATGGACCTCCCCGGACCTGGTGAATCTGGTCCCCATCTGGGCCTCACCCAGTCCTGGTGACTTTGTTCCCCACCTGGGCCTGATTGCTGCGGACTCCTTCTTGGCCTCACCTGGAACAGGGGACTCTGATCCTATCTGGGCCTCACCCAGATCTGCTGACTCTGGTCCTCACCTGGGCATCATTGGGACCTGGTTACTCTGTTCCACACCTGAGCCTCACCTGGACATGATGACTCTGTATCCCTTCTGGGCCTCACCCTGACCTGGTGACTCTGGTCCCCATCTGGGTCTCACCCTGACCTGGTGACTGTGAACCCCACTTTGGCCTGATTTGGACCTGCTGACTCTGATTGCCACCTGCGCCTCACCTCGAACTGTTGACTCTGGTTCTTTCAAGGGCCTCCCCTGTACCTGGTGATCCTGGTTCCCACCTGGGACTCACCTGGACGTGGTGACTGTTGTCACCACCTGGGACTCACCTGGAGCTGGTTACTGTGTTCCATACCTGGGCCTCACGTAGACCTGTTGACCATGGTCCCCAGCCGGCCTCACATGGACCTGTTGCCTCTGGTCCCCACCTGGGCCTCATGTGTACCTGGTAACTCTGTCCTCACCTGGGCCTCATCTGGACCTGGTGACTCTGGTCCCCACCTGGGCTTCACCTGGTTCTGCTGACTCTGGTCCCCACCTGGACCTCTCCTGGACCTGGTGACTCTCTTTCCAACATGGACCTCACCTCACCTGGATCTGGTGACTCTGGTCCTCAGTTTGGCCTCACCTGGACCTGGTGATTCTCGTCCCCACTTTGACCTAACTCAGACCTGGTGAATCTTTTCCCCACCTAGGCCGCACCCAGACCTGGTGACTCTTGTCCCCAGCTATGCCTCAATTCAACCTGATGAATCTGGTCCTCATGTGGGCCTCACACGGACCTGGGACTCAGCTGGATAGAGTGGCTCTGGTTCCCACATGGGGCTCACCTGATACTGGTGACTGTGGTCTCCTTCTATGCCTCACCAGGACCTGGTGATTCTGATCCTCATCTGGGAATTGCATGGCCCTAGTGACTCTGGTCCTCACCTAGGCATCATTGGGACCTGGATACTCTATTTGACACCTGGGCCTCACTTTGACCAGGGACCTCTGTTCCCACTCTGGGCCTCAAACTAAACTGGTTACTCTGGTTCCCCCTCTGGGCCTCACCCTTACCTGGTGACTCTGGTCCACCCCTGGGCTTCACTTGGACCTGGTGAATCTGGTCCTTACCTGGTCCTCACCTGGACCTGGTGACTCTGGTCACCACCGGGGCCTCACCTGGACCTGGTGACTGTCGTCCCCACTTTGACCTAACTCAGACCTGGTGAATCTTGTCCCCACCTAGGCCTCACCCTGACCTGGTGAATCTTGTCCCCACCTATGCTCATTCAAACGTGATGAATCTGGTCCTCACGTGGGCATCACATGGACCTGGGACTCAGCTGGATATAGTGATTAGATCAATACGATTTGATTCTTTTCAATTCGATTTGATTAGATTCAATTATTTTCGATTTGATTCGATTCTTTTCCATTGACACTTCGATTCGATTCGTTCGTTTCGATTTGATTCCTTTCGATTCTATTTTTTTCGATTCGATTCTATTCTTTCAATTCAATTTGATTCTTTTCGATTCGATTCGATTCTTTTCATTCGATTCGATTCAACTTGAATCTAATCGATTAAATTCTTTTCGATTGGATTCTTTTCGATTCGATTCGATTCATTTCGCTTCGATTATTTTCGATTCGTCGATTTTATCCTTTTCATTTCGATTCTTTTCAATTCGATTTGATTCTTTTCGATTCTATTCTTTTCAATTCATTTCGATTTGATTCATTTTGATTCGATTCGATTTGATTTTTTCGATACTATTCGATTTTTTCGATTCGATTCTTCTTTTTTGATTTCTTTTGATTCTTTTCGATTTGATTTGATTCGATTTTTTTGAATCGATTCGATTCTTTTCAATTTGATTCGATTAAATTCGATCTTTTTCGATTCTATTCTTTTCGATTCGATTCGTTTCGATTTTTTCATTTCGATTCGATAGTTTTCGATTCATTTCTTTTCAATTTCTATTCGATTTGAATGTTTTCTATTCGATTCGATTTGATTCTTTTTGATTCAATTTTGATTCTATTCTTTTAGATTCGTTTCGATTATTTTCGATTCGATCGATTCGATTTTTTTGATACAATTCGATTCTCCTTTATTTGATTTGATTCTATTCTTTTCGATTCGATATGATTCTTTTCGAATCAATGCGATTCTTTTCGATTCGATTTGATTCGATTTAAATTTTTGCGATTAGCTTCCTTTTGATTCGATATTTTCGATTCAATTCGTTTCGACTCAATTCGATTCAATTCGTTCAATGCAATTCAATTCATTTAATTTCGATTCGTTTTCATTCGATTATTTTCGGGTGATTCGTTTCGACTTGATTCGATTCAAGTATTTTTCGATTCGATTCGTTTCGATTAGATTCGATTAGATTATTTTCGATTCTATTCGATTTGATTATTTTCGGATCGACTCATTTTGATTCAATTCGATTCGATTTTTTTCGATTCCTTTCGATTCGATTCCTTTCGATTTGATTCGATTCTTTTTGATTCATGGATTTGATTCTTTTCTACTCGATTCTTTTCGATTCGATTCGATTCTTTTCGATTCAATTGTTTTCTATTCAATTCGATTCGATTCAATTTTTTCAACTCGATTCGATTTTTTCAATTCAATTCAATTCTTTTTGATTCGATTTGATTCTTTTTGATTCAATTCGATTTGATTGTTTTCGATTCAATTTGATTCGATTATTTTCTATTTGATTTGATTCAATTCGATTCGATTATTCTCTATTTGATTCGATTCGATTCGTTTTGATTCGATTCAATTAATTTCTATTCGATTCGATTTATTTTGATTTGATTCATTTCCATTCGATTTGATGAATTTCGATTCGATTCGATTCGATTATTTTCGATTCGATGAGTTTTCAATTCGATTATTTTCGATTCGATTCGATTATATTCGATTCGATTCGTTTCGATTTATTTTTGACTCTATTCGTTTCGATTAGATTATTTTCGATTCGATTCAGATCGATTCGATTATTTTCCATTTGATTCGATTATTTTTCGATTCGTTTCATTTCTATTCGATTAGATTCGATTAATTTCGATTCGATTCATTTCGATTAGATTATTTTCGATTTGATTCATTTCAGTTCGATTCGATTCGATTATTTTTGATTCGATTCGATTCGATTATTTTCGATTCGTTTCGATTCGATTAATTTGGATTCGATTCATTTTGATTCGATTATTTTCTATTCGATTCATGTAGATTCGATTATTTTCGATTTGATTGGTTTCAATTCGATTCAATTTGACTATTTTCGATTCGATTCGATTCGAATCGATATTTTTGATTCGATTCGATTCTTTTCATTCGCTTCAATTCTATTTGAATCAATTCAATTCAATTATTTTTGATTCGATTATTTTCGATTCGATTCGATTCGATTCGATTTGATTTGCCTATTCCTTTATTTGATTCGTTTCGATTCTTTTTGATTCAATTTGATTCGATTCATTTCGAATCGATTTGATACTTTTCAATTCTATTCTTTTCGATTCAATTCGATTTGAATTTTTTGATTCGATTCGATTTGATTTTTTTCATTTCTATTCAATAGTTTTCGATTCGTTTCTTTCGATTCTATTTGATTCGCGTCTTTTCGATTTGATTCGATTCTTTTGATTCTTTCGATTCTTTTTGATTCAATTTTGATTCGATTCTTTTCGATTCGATTCAATTATTTTCTTTTTTTTTCTAAGATTTTATTTATTTATTCATGATAGTCACAGAGAGAGAGAGAGAGAGGCAGAGACACAGGCAGAGGGAGAAGCAGGCTCCATGCACCAGGAGCCCGATGTGGGATTCGATCCCGGGTCTCCAGGATCGCGCCCTGGGCCAAAGGCAGGCGCCAAACCGCTGCGCCACCCAGGGATCCCCGATTCAATTATTTTCTATTCGATTCTATTCAATTCGATTTGTTTTTTTCGATATTAATTGATTCTTCTTTATTTGATTTCTTTGTATTCTTTTCGATTTGATTCGTCTGATTCTTTTTTATTTGATTCGATTGTTTTCGATTCGGTCTTTTACAATTCGATTCAATTCACTTCGATTTTTTTCGATTCGATTCGATTTGATTTTGTTTCGATTCGATAGTTTTTGATTCGTTTCTTTTCGATTCCTTTTGATTCGATTCTTTTCAATTTGATTCTTTTCGATTTGTCGATTCGATTCTTTTGTATTCGATTCTTTTTGATTGGATTCGATTCTCTTCGATTCGAATCGATTCTTTTCGATTCGATTCGATTCGATTTTTGCAACTCGATTCGATTCTTTTCGATTCTATTCGATTCTTTTCAATTGGATTCGATTCATTTCTTTTCTCTTCGGTTCGATTCTTCTCGATTCCTTTCAATTCGATTCGATTCTTTTCGATTCTTTTCAATTCGATTAGATTCGATTCGATTCGTTTTTTCGAAACGAATCGATTCTTTTCAATGACCCCTTCGATTCGAATAGATTCTTTTCGATTTGATTCGATTCTATTCTTTTCGATTTGAGTCTTTTCGTTTCGATTCGATTCTTTTCGATCGACTCTTTTCGATTCCATTCGATATGTTTCGATACGATTCCTTTTGATTCGATTCTTTTCGATTAGATCGATACGATTCGGTTCTTTTCAATTCAATTCGATTAGATTCGATTTTGTTCGATTCGATTCAATTCGTTTTTTTCGATTCGATTCGATTCTTTTCTGTCGACTCATCGATTCCATTCGATTCTTTTCGATTTGATTCGATACGATTCTTTTCGATTTGAGTCTTTTCGATATGATTAAATTCTTTTTGATCGACTCTTCTATTCGATTCCTTTCTATTCGATTTGATTTGATTCTTTTCGATTCGATTCTTTTCGATTTGATTTGATTCTTTTCGATTGACACTTTTCGATTCGATTCGTTTTGATTTGATTCGATTCTATTCCTTTCGATTCGATTATTTTCGATTCTTGATTCGATCCTTTCAATTCAATTCTTTTTGACTCCATTTGATCCTTTTCGATTCGATTCTTTTCGATTCAATTCGATTCTTTTCGATTGTATTTGATTCTTTCGATTCGATTCAATTGGAATCTATTGGATTCAATTCTTTCCGATTGGATTCCTTTCGATACGATTCGATTCTTTTCGATTCGATTATTTTCAATTCATCAATTCGATCCTTTTCAATTCGATTCTTTTAGATTTGATTCTTTTTGATTCAATTCGATTCGATTCATTTTGATTCGATTCGATCCTTTTCAAGTTGATTCTTTTGATTCGATTAGATTCTTTTCGATTTGATTTTTTTTTCAATTCAATTCGATTCGATTAAGTTTGATTCGATTTGATTTTTTTCGTCTCGATTTGATTTTTTCGATTTTTATTCTTCTTTATTTGATTTGTTTTGATTCTTTTCGATTCGATTTGATTCGATTTTTTCGAATCGATTCGATTTGATTCGATTCGATCTTTTTTGATTCTATTCTTTTCGATTCGATTCGATTCGATTTTTTCTTTTCGATTCGATAGTTTTCGATTCGTTTCTTTTCAATTCTATTTGATTCTTTTCTATTCGATTTAAGTCGATTCTTTTTGATTCAATAGAAAATAATCGAATCGAATCGAATCGAAAAGAATTGAATTGAATGGAACGGAAAAGAATCGAATTGAATGGAAAAGAATCGAATTGAATGGAATTGAATCGAAAAGAATAGAATAGAATAGAATTGAATAGAAAAGAATCGAATCGAAAAGAAACGAATCGAATCGAAAAGAATCGAATCGAAAAGAATCTAATCGTATCGAATCGAAAAGAATCGAATCGAATTGAATCAAAAAGAATCGAATCTAATTGAATCAAAAATAATTGAATCGATTCAAAATGAATCGAATCGAATCGAATTGAATAGAATCGAAATGAAGCGAATAGAATCGAATAAAAAATATCAAATCGAATCCAATCGAATAGAAAAGAATCGAATCGAAAAGAATCAAATCGAATTGAATTGAAAAGAATCGAAAAGAATCTAATCGAGGAGAATCGAAAAGAATAGAATCGAATCTAATGGAAATAATCGAATTGAATCGAAATGAAAAGAATCGAATCGAATTGAATAGAATAAAAAATAATCGAATCGAATATAATGGAATCGAATCAAAAAGAATCGAATTGAATCGAATAGAATCAAATAAGCTGAAACGAAATTATCGAATCGAATCGAAACCAAAAGAATTGAATCCAAAAGAATCGAATCGAATACAATTGAAAAGAATCGTATCGAATCATATCGAATTGAATCGAAAAGAATCGAATCGAATAGAACCGAAAAGAATCGAATCGAATACAATTGAAAAGAATCGTATCGAATCGAATTGAATCGAAAAGAATCAAATCAAATCGAAAAGAATCGAATCGAATCAAAAAGAATTGGATTGAATCAAATTGAATCGAAAAGAATCGAATCAAATCGAATCGAAGAAAATCAAATCGAATCGCACCGAATCAAAAGAATCGAATCGAATGGAAGTGAAAATAATCGAATCGAATCGAAATGAATCAAAAAGAATCAAATCGAATAGAACCGAAAAGAATCGAATCGAATCGTATCGTATCGAATCGAATCGAATACATCGAAAAGAATCGAAATGAATCGAAAAGAATCGAATAGAAAAGTATCGAATCGAATTGAATCGAACAAAATCGAAAAGAATCGAATCAAATCGAAAATAATCGAATTGAATAGCATCGAATCGAATCAAATCAAATAAAAAGAATCGAATTGAATAGCATCGAAACCGAATCGAATCAAAATGAAAAGAATCGAATGGAATCGAAAAGAATCGAATCGTATCGAATGGAATTGAAAAGAATCGAATCATATCGAATGGAATCGAAAAGAATCGAATCGAATAGAACCGAAAAGAATTGAATCAAATACAATCGAAAAGAATCGTATCGAATTGAAAAGAATTTATTCCAATGAAATTGAATCGAAAGAATCGAATCGAACAGTACCGAATCGAATTGAAAAGAATTGAATCAAATAAAATCGAAAAGAATCTAATTGAAACGAAAGGAATCGAATTGAAAGGAATCAAATCGAATTGAAAAGAATCAAATCGAAAAGAATCGAATCGAATTGAAAAGAATCGAATCGAAAAAATTGAATCGAAAAGAATCGAGTTGAGTTGAATCGAATAGAAAAGAATCGAATCGAATCGTATCGAATAGAATTGAAAAGAATCGAATCGAATGGAATCGAATTGAATCGAAAAGAATCAATCGAATCAAATTGAGTTGAAAAGAATCGAATAGATTCGAATCGAAAAAATCGAAACGAATCGAATCATATCGAATGGAAAAGAATCGAATTGAATCAAATTTAATCGAAAAGAGAATCAATCAAATCGAATTGCATAGAAAAGAATTGAATAGATTCGAATCGAAATGAATCGAAAAAATCGAAACGAATCGAATCATATCGAATGGAAAAGAATCGAATCGAATCAAATTTAATCGAAAAGACTCGAATCGAATAGAATTGAATCGAACAGTATCAAATCGAATTGAAAAGAATTGAATCAAATCGAAAAGAATCGAATCGAAATGAAAAGAATCGAATAGAATCAAATTCGAAAGAATCGAATTGAATTGAAACGAGAAGAATCGAATCGAATTGCATCGAATCGAAAATAATTGAATCGAATTGAATAAAAAATAATCGAATTGAATCGAATCGAAAATAATTGGAATTGAATCGAATCGATAATCGAATCGAATCAAATCGAGTCGAATCGAAAATAGTCGAATCGAATCAAATGGATTCAAAAACAATTGAATCGAATCGAATCGAATAGAAAAGAATCGAATTGAATCGAAAAGAATCAAACCGATTCAAAAAGAATTGAAAAGAATGGAATCAAGAAGAATCGAAACGAATTGAATCGAGTAGAATTGAATCGAAGCTATGGAAAAAGAATCGAATCAAATAAAAAATTATCTAAACAATCCTATTAAATCCAAAAGAATTGAATCGAATCGAATCGAAAAGAATCGAATCGAAATGTAACAAATCGAATAGAAATGATCGAATTGAATCAAATCGAAAGAATCGAATCGAATCGAAAAGAATCGAAAAGAATCGAATCGAATCGTATCTTATCGAAACGAAAAGAATCGAATCGAATGGAATAAAAAAGAATCGAATCAAAACGACAAGAGTCTAATCGAATCGAAAAGAATCGAATTGAATCGAATCGAATTGAATCGAAAAGAATCGAATCGAATGGAATCGATTCGAATTGAATCGAAAAGAATCAATCGAATCGAATTGAATAGAAAAGAATCGAATAGATTCGAATTGAAATGAATCGAAAAAAATCGAAACGAATCGAATCATATCAAATGGAAAAGAATTGAATCGAATCAAATAGAATCGAATCGAACTGAATCGAAAAGAATCGAATCGACAGAACCGAAAAGAATCGAATCGAAAAGAATCGTATTGAATCGAATCGAATTGAATTGAAAAGAATCGAATCGATTCCAATCGAATTGAATCAAAAAGAATCGAATCGAACAGTATCGAATCTAATTGAAATGAATCGAATCAAATAAAATAGAAAAGAATCAAATCGAAAAGAATCGAATCGAATTGAATTGAAAAGAATCAAATTGAAATGAATCAAAAAGCAACTAATAGAAAAGAATAGAATTGAAACGGAAAGAATCGAATCAAATCGAAAAGATCTAATTGAAAAGAATCGAATTGAATCGAATCGAATCAAAAAGAATCGAATCGTATCGAATCAAAAAGAATCAAATTGATTCGAATCAAAAAGAATTGTATTGAAAAGAATCAAATCGAATCAAAAAGAATTGAATCGAATGCAATCAAATCGAAAAGAATCGAATCGAATTGAAAAGAATCAAATCGAATTGAATGAATCGAATCGAATCACATCGAATAGAAAATAATTGACTCGAATTGAATAAAACATAATCAAATCGAATCGAATCGAGAATAATTGGAATTGAATGGAATCGATAATCGAATCGAATCGAGTCGAGTCAAATCGAAAATAATCGAATCAAATCAAATCGATTAAAAAAGATCGAATCAAATTGCATCGAATCAAAAGTAATCGAATCGAATCGTATTGAATCGATTCGAATTGAAAAGAACCGAATCGAATCGAATCGAAAAGAATCAAATCGAATCGAATCAAAAAGAATGGAATCCAAAGAATCGAATTGTAGAGAAATAATCGAAATGAAAAGATTCGAATCGAATCGAATCGAAAAGAATTGAATCTAAACGAAAAGAATCGAATCGAATCGAATTGAAAAGAATCAAATCGAATCATAAAGAATCGAATAGAAAAGAATCAAATCGAATCGAAAAGAATTGAATCGAATCAAATCGATTGAAAAGATCGAATAAAAAAATCAAAGAGAATCGAAACGAATCAAAACGAATCGAATCGAATCGAATTCAAAAGAATCGTATTGAATCAAATCTAAAAGAATCGAATCGAATCAGAAAGAATCAAATCGAATCGAAAAGAATCGAATCGAATCGAAAAGAATCGAATCGAATCGAATGGAATCGAAAAGAATCAATCGAATCGAATTGAATAGAAAAGATTCAAATAGATTAGAATCAAAATGAATCGAAAAAATCAAAACATATCTAATCGAAAAGAATCGAATCGAATCGAAAAGAATCGAATCTAACTGAATCGAAAAGAGTCGAATTGAACAGAACCGAAAAGAATCGAATCGAAAAGAATCGTATTGAATCGAATCGAATTGAATCGAAAAGAATCGAATCGAACAGTTTCGAATCTAATTGAAATGAATCGAATCAAATAAAATAGAAAAGAATCAAATCGAAACGAAAAGAATCGAATCGAATTGAATTGAAAAGAATCGAATTGAATCAAATCGAAAAGCAACGAATCGAAAAGAATCGAATCGAAACGGAAAGAATTGAATTGAATCCAAAAGGTCGAATTCAAAAGAATCGAATTGAATCGTAGCAAATAAAAAAAAATTGAATCGTATCAAATCGAATCGAAAACAATAGAATTGTATTGAAAAGAATAGAATCGAATCGAAATGAATCGAATCGAATCAAAAAGAATTGAATCAAATGCAATCAAATCGAAAAGAATCTAATCGAATCGAATTGAAAAGAATCAAATTGAATTGATTGAATCAAAAAGTATCGAATCGAATCGAAAATAATTGAATCGAATTGAATAAAAATAATCGAATCGAATCGAATCGACAATAATTGGAATTGAATGGAATCGATAATCGAATCGAATCAAATCGAGTCGAATCGAAAATAATCGAATCAAATCAAATCGATTCAAACAAAATCAAATCAAATTGCATCGAATCAAAAGTAATCAAATCAAATCGTATTGAATAGATTCGAATTGAAAAGAATCGAATCAAATCCAATCGAATCGAATCGAAAAGAATCAAATCGAATCAAATCAAAAAGAATCGAATCCAAAGAATCGAATTGTAGAGAATCTAATCGAAACGAAGATTCAAATCGAATCGAATCGAATGGAAAAGAATCGAATGAATCTAAACGAAAAGAATCGAATCGAATCGAATTGAAAAGAATCAAATCGAATCGAAAAGAATCTAATAGAAAAGAATCAAATCGAATAGAATTGAATCGAAAAGAATCGAATCGAATCAAATCGATTGAAAAGATCGAATCAAAAAAATCAAAGAGAATTGAAACGAATCAAAACGAATTGAATCGAATCGAATTGAAAAGAATCGGATCAAATCAAATCTAAAAGAATCGAATCGAATCAAATCAAAAAGAATCAAATCGAATCGAAAAGAATCAAATCGAATTGAATCAAAAAGAATCAGTCGAATCGAACTGAATAGAAAAGAATCGAATAGATTTGAATCGAAACGAATCGAAAAAAATCGAAATGAATCGAATCATATCGAATTGAAAAGAATCGAATCGAACTGAATCAAAAAGAATCGAATTGAACAGAACTGAAAAGAATCGAATCGAAAAGAATTGTATCGAATAGATTCGAATTGAATCGAAAAGAATCGAATCAATAAAGTAGAAAAGAATCAAATTGAAAAGAATCGAATCGAATTGAATTGAAAAGAATCGAATTGAATCGAATCAAAAAGCAACGAATCGAAAAGAATCGAAACGGAAAGAATCGAATCGAATTGAAAAGATGGAATTGAAAAGAATCGAATCGAATCGAAACGAAAAGAATCGAATCATATCGAATCGAAAATCAAATCGAATCCAATAGAAAAGAATAGAATTGTATTGAAAAGAATCGAATCGAATCAAAAGAATTGAATCGAATCAAATAGAAAAGAATTGAATTGAATGCAATCAAATCGAAAAGAATCGAATCGAATTGAAAAGAATCAAATCGATCATAAATAAATAAAAAAATTAAAAATCATAAATAAATAAAAAAATTAAAAAAAAAAATAAAAAAAGGGATCCCTGGGTGGCGCAGTGGTTTGGCGCCTGCCTTTGGCCCAGGGCGCGATCCTGGAGACCCGGGATCGAATCCCACATCGGGCTCCTGGTGCATGGAGCCTGCTTCTCCCTCTGCCTGTGTCTCTGCCTCTCTCTCTCTCTCTCTCTCTCTGTGACTATCATAAATAAATAAAAAAATTAAAAAAAAAAGAAAAGAATCAAATCGAATTGATCGAATCGAATAGAATCGCATCGAATCGAAAATATTTGAATCAAATTGAATAAAAAATAATCGAATTGAATCGAATCGATTTGAGAATAATTGGAATTGAATTGAATCGATAATCGAATCGAATCAAAGCGAGTCGAATCGAAAATAATCGAATCGAATCAAATCGATTCGAAAAAAATCGAATCAAATTGCATCGAATCAAAAGTAATCGAATCGAATCGTATTGAATTGATTCGAATTGAAAAGAATCGAATTGAATCGAATCGAAAAGAATCAAATCGAATCGAATCAAAAATAATCGAATCCAAAGAATCGAATTGTAGAGAATCTAATTGAAATGAAAAGATTCGATTCGAATCGAATCAAAAGAATCGAATCTAAACGAAAAGAATTGAATCAAATCAAATCGAATCGAAAAGAATCGAATAGAAAAGAATCAAGTTGAATCGAAAAGAATTGAATCGAAAAGAATCGAATCGAATCAAATCGATTGAAAAGATAGAATCAAAAAAATCAAAGAGAATCGAAACGAATCAAAACAAATTGAATTGAATTGAAAAGAATCGTATCGAATCAAATCTAAAATAATCGAATCGAATCGAATCAAAAAGAAATCGAATCGAAAAGAATCGAATCGAATGGAATGGAGTGGAATTGAATCAAATCGAAACAAAAAGAATCAATCGAATAGAATAGAATAGAAAAGAATCGAATAGATTCGAATCGAAAAAAATCGAAACAAAAACAAAAAAAAGAAAAAAATCGAAACAAATTGAATCATATTGAATCGAAAAGAATCGAATAAAATCGAAAAGAATTTAATCGAACTGAATCGAAAAGAATCGAATCGAACAGATCCGAAAAGAATCGAATCGAAAAGAATCGTATCGAATAGAATCGAATTGAATCGAAAAGAATCGAATCGATTCCAATCGAATTGAATCGAAAAGAATCAAATAGAACAGTACCGAATCTAATTGAAATGAATCGAATCAAATAAAATAGAAAAGAATCAAATCGAAACGAAAAGAATCAAATCGAATTGAATTAAAAAGAATCGAATTGAATTGAATCGAAAAGATATGAATCGAATGCAATCAAATCGAAAAGAATCGAATCGAAATGGAAAGAATCGAATCGAAAAGATTGAATTGAAAAGAATCGAATTGAATCAAATCGAATCGAAAAGAATCAAATCAAATCGAATCGAAAAGAATTCAATCGAATGCAATCAAATGGAAAAGAATCAAATTGAATCGAATCGAATTGAAAAGAATCATATCGAATTGATTGAATCGAATCGAATCGAATCAAAAATCTTTGAATCGAATTGAATAAAAAATAATCGAATCGAATCGAATCAAATCGAGAATAATTGGAATTGAATGGAATTGATAGTCGAATTAAATTGAGTCGAATCGAAAATAATCGAATCGAATTAAATCGATTAAAAAAATCGAATCAAATTGCATCGAATCAAAAGTAATCGAATCGAATCGTATTGAATCGATTCGAATTGAAAAGAATCGAATCGAATCCAATCGAAAATAATCAAATCGAATCGAATCAAAAAGAATCGAATCCAAAGAATCGAATTGTAGAGAATCTACTCGAAATGAAAAGATTCGAATCGAATCGAATCGAAAGAATCGAATCAAAACGGAAAAAATCGAATCAAATCAAATTGAAAAGAATCAAATCGAATCGAAAAGAATCGAGTAGAAAAGAATCAAATCGAATCAAAAAGAATTGAATCGAAAAGAATCGAATCGAATCAAATCGATTGAAAGGATCAAATCAAAAAAATCAAAGAGAATCGAAACGAATCGAATCGAATCGAATTGAAATGAAGCGTATTGAATCAAATCTAAAAGAATCAAATCGAATCGAATCAAAAATAATCGAATCGAATTGATTCGCATCGAAAAGAATCGAATCGAATTGTATCGAATCGAAAAGAGTCGAATTGAATCAAAAAGAATCGAATCGAATCGAATTGAATCGAAAAGAATCGAATAGATTCGAATTGAAACGAATCGAAAAAAATCAAAATGAAACGAATCAGATCGAGTGGAAAAGAATAGAATCAAATCGAAAAGAATCTAACTGAATCGAAAAGAATCAAATAGATCGAATCAAAAAGAATCTAATCGATTCGAAATGAATCGAGTAGAATCGAATCGAAGCGAAAAGAATCGAATCGAATCGAATTGAAGAGAATCGAATCGAATAAAAAAGAATCGAATTGAAACGAAAAGACTCGAATCGATTGAAAATATCGAATTGAAAAGAATCGAATTGAATCGAATCAAATCGAAAAGAATCGAATCGAATCATATCGAATCAAAAAGAATCAAATCGAATCGAAAAGAATGGAATCGTATTTAATTGATCGAAAAGAATCGAATCGAATCAAAATGAATCGAATTGAATCTAAAAGAATCGTATCGAATCGAACTGAATCGAAAAGAATCCAATCGAACATAAACGAATTGAAAAGAATCGAATTGAAAAGAATCTAATCGAAACGAAAAGAAAGGAATCAAATTGAATCGAAAAGAATCTAATGGTATCATTGAATCGAACAGAATCGAATCATATCGAATTGAATTGAAAAGAATCAAATCGAATAGAACCGAAAAGAAACGAATCAAATCGAAAAGAATTGAATTGTATCGAATCGAATCGAAAAGAATAGAATCAAATACATCGAAACGAATCGAAAAGAATCGAATTGAATCAAAAAGTATCAAATCGAATCAAATCAAATCGAATCGAAAAGAATCGAATCGAATTGAAAAGAATCGAATTGAATAGCATCGAAACGAATCGAATTGAATCAAAAAGAATCGAATTGAATAGCATCGAAATGAATCGAATCAAAATGAAAAGAATCGAATCGAAAATCCAATTGAATCAAATCCCTAACCCTAACCCCTAACACTAAACCTATCCTAACCCTATCCCTTAACCCTAACACTTAACCCTAACCCTAACCCTAACTGTAACCCTAACACTAACCCTAACCCCTAAACCCTAACCCTAACCCATACCCTAACCCTAACAGGTAGCCTAACACTAACCTGTACCCCAACCCTAACCCGTACCCTAACCCATACCCTAAACCGTACCCTAACCCTAAGCATGTACCCTAACCCGTACACTAACCCGTCCCCTAAACCTAACCCTAACTGTAACCCTAACCCTAACCCCTAAACCCTAACCCTAACCCTAAACCATACCCTAACCCTAACAGGTAGCCTAACACTAACCTGTACCCCAACCTTAACCCGTACCCTAACCCATACCCTAACCCGTACCCTAACCCTAAGCATGTACCCTAACCCGTACACTAACCTGTCCCTTAACCCTAACCCTAACCAGTACTCTAACACTAACCCGTACCCTAACCCATACCCTAACCCGTATCCTAACCCGTACCCTAACCCTAACATGTACCCTAACCCTAAACTTAACCCTAATCCCTAACCCGTACCCTAACCCTAACCCGTACCCTAACCCTAACCCGTACCCTAACACCTAACCTTAACCCGTACCCTAACACCTAACCCGTACCCTAATCCCTAACCCGTACCCTAACAACTAACCCGTACCCTAACCCGAACCCCTAGCACAAACCCTAACCCATAACCCTAACCCTGCCTTCACCCCTTACCCTAAACTCTAACCCCATCCCCCACTCTATCTCTAACCGTATTCCCTCCCCCATTCCCTGACCCTAAACCCTATAACCTATCTGTAACATTACCCTAATCCAGACCCTAAGTCAATTTCCTAGTCCCTAATACCTTACTTTAACTCCTACCTCTTGACCCTTACCCCATCCCTCACCCTCACCAGTAACTCATACGCATAACCATGATCACTAATCCATATCATCCAACCTAACCTTAACCACCTATTCCTCACCCTAAACCCTAACCCTATCTCAATTCTCCCCATTCACTTACCTTGTCGTTCTGAGTAGCCCTGGTGAGGTTGATGTGACTCTGAACAGCGCCTCCAGGGTCCTTCAGCGGGTCCTGAGGAAGCCGGACTCCTATCATGGCGGACGTGGCCCCATGTGTTCCTGAGTCATAGACAATGGGTCCTGAGGACGAGAGGGGTCCTGTCACTGTGGATTATGCCTCACATCCTCCAGAAGCCTCCCCGCGGGTTCTGAGGAGGCCAGGCTCCTGTCACCATGGATGCGGCCCCACATGGGACTGAAGCCTACCTGCGGGTCCTGAGAAGGCCGGGGCTCCTGTCAGCGTAGACGCGGCCCCACGTCATCCCGAAGACTCACCGCAGGTCCTGAGGAGGCTGGGGCTCCTGTCAGCGTGGACGCGGCCCCACGTCATCCCGAAAACTCACCGTGGGTCCTAAGGAGGCTGGGGCTCCTGTCAGCGAGGACGCGGCCCCACATCTTCCTGAAGTCTCACTGCGGGTCTTGAGGAGACCAGGCTCCTGTCAGCGAGGACGGGGCTCCACATCCTCTGGAAGCCTCACTGCGAGTCCTGAGGAGGCCAGGGCTCCTGTCACCGTGGAGGCAGCCCCACATGGTCCTGAAGCCTACCCGCGGGTACTGAGGAGGCCGGGGCTCCTGTCAGCGTGGACGCGGCCCCACGTCCTCCTCAGGCCTCCAGAGCGCAGAGGGGCTCCTGTTACTGCTGGCGGACGAGGCCTACTGCGCACATGTGCCCTTGACCCGGGCCTCGGTTCGGGCGCCCCCTGCGGGACGCTCAGGAGCTGAAGGAAGCCGTGCAGGAGGCGGCGTCCCCACGCCCAGGGCCGGACCTGCCTCCTTCCAGGCTCCAGCTGAGACCTAGGAGGTTCACAAACGTCGCGCTGAAATGGAGCCCAACACCCGGCTTCCCCAGAAATACTTAAGGACAATGAATTGGAACACACAGGATGCGAAATGAAATGTGGACCAGACTTTTACCAAGTCCGCCGAGACTCACTCAACCCTCTTCCACTGTGGGCGGGACCGCGGGCTGGTGCAGCCGCCCTGGAAACAGTCAGGAGGCTCCTCAGGAAGTTACCGATAGACCTGCCCTGCGACCGGCAGGTGCACGGCCTGGAGCTCACTCCGAAGATACAGATGCAATGAAACGCTGGGACACCTGCGCCCCAATGTCTACAGCAGCCGGGTCCACAGTAGCCACACTGTGGGAGGAGCCTCGGTGCCTTCAGACAGATGATGGATAAAGAGGATGGGAGATAGATGATGGTCGTAGAGAGAGGAACGGTACTCAGCTATCAAAGAGAAGGAAATCTTGCCATTTGCAATGACGCGGATAGAACTAGAGGGATCATGTTAAGTGAAGTAAGTCAGTCGGGAAAGAGAATGACCGTGTGGTGTCATTCATAGGTGGAATTAAAGAAGCAAAGCAGATGAACTACTGTGAAGGGAAGGAAAAACAAATAAGATGAAAACAGATGCAGGAAATACAGACTCTTAATGATAGGAAACAAACTGAAGGTCGATGGAGGGGAGGGGGGAGGGGTTAACGGGGGACGGGCACGAAGAAGGGCAGGTGATGTCATGAGCACTGCTATTCTCTCCAACTGGTGAATCCCTGAATTCTACCTCTGAAAGTATAATACACTATACGGTAATTAATTGGGTTTAAATTAAATTAAGTTAAAAAAATCAGTTGTATCAGAGCACATTTCCTTCTGGACTCTCTGTTCTGCTCCTTCAGCTTATGCTGGAACCACCCCCTGTGGGTCTAAGTAGGCGCCACGCCTCGTCCATGGCCCAGCCCAGGGCTAGAACTCACGACCCCGAGATCAGGACCGGAGGTGAGGTCAGGAGTCGGATGCTTAACCGACAGAGCCAGCCAGGGGTCCGAGAACCGCACTGCTTTATCCTGTGTCTCTGTGACATCATTTGAAATAGGAAAGTGCTGCGTCCCACTCTGTCCTGCTTCTCCAATACTGATTTGCTGTCCGGGGTCATTTGTGGGGGCTGACGGATGTTAGGGTTGGTTTTTTTTTTCCTATTTCTAGGATCTACCACCATGATTTTGATAGGAATGACATTGAAACCGAGGGTGGCTTCAGGAACTGCGGACATTTTCACAAGATGAGGCTTCCACCCCATGAGCCCAGGACGACCTCCCAGAGCCTGGTATGGCTCAGGGCACAAGTCTTGTGCTCCTTTGGTTCAGTCTCATTATTTATTCTCTGTGATGCTCCTGAGAAGGGAGTCACGTCCTTCATTTCCTTCCTGAGTGCTCATTATCGGGACACAGCAAGGCTACTGAGCTCTGTAGGTTCAGTTGGTGTCCCGTGAATTTACTGAATTCAATCATTAGTTCTAACAGGTTTGGGTGTGGGCTCTTGGGTTTCCTGTTTCTAGTACCGCGTCTTCAGCAAATAGGGACAGTGTGACGTCCCCCTTCCAGGTGTGAAACCTTTGCTGTTTCCTGTCTGTTGACTACATTAGGACTTCCAGTGCTGAGAGGGGACCTCCTTGGCTTGTTCCTGCTCTTAGGGGAGACGATTTCAGGTTTTCACCCTTGAAGATGATGTCACCTGCGGGCCTTCCTAGCGGCCTTTATTCTGTTGATAGACATTTCCTCAAAACCCACTATGCTTTTGATGTTGTATTTTGTCAAATGTGTTTTCTGCAACTCTTGAGAGGATCGTATGCTTTTTGTCCTTTCTCTCGTTTTTCTTTTTTTTTTTTTTCTTTTTTTTAAGATTTTATTTATATATCCTCGAGATACACAGAGAGACAGAGAGAGAAAGGCAGAGACACGGGCAGAGGGAGAAGGCAGCTCCATGTAGGGAACCCGATGTGGGACTCGATCCCGGAACTCCAGGATCACGACCTGGGCTGAAGACAGGCGCTAAACCGCTGAACCACCCGGAGCTGCCCCATGTCCTTTCTCTGGTTAATGTGATGGATCCTGCTGACTGATGGACAGAGGGGCTGTGGGTAGGACACGGGCAACATAGATGAACAATAGTAACAGCTATAAGCGTCTGGTTCGTAAATAAAATAAGTCACAGAAATTTAGAAAATACAGACTAGGGAATAGAGTCAGTACTGTTGTGACAACTATGTACGGGGACAGATGGTGACGCCGTTTCTTGTGGAGGGAGCTGAGTAAGGCACAGAATTGTCAAGTCACTAGTTGTAGCCCTGAAACTACTGTCACATTGTGTGTTGACTGTACTTCAATAAATATCAAGGAAAAGGGGTTTCTGGTAGGACTCCCGGTGGGTCCGTGAAAGGTCATTACACACACGAAGGCACCTCTGCAGAGGGGATAAAGATGCTCACGTGTCTTCATGTTAATTTTTAGAAGATTTACTTGAGAGAGGGTGCAGTGGGGAGGGGCGGAGGGAGAGGGGAAACCTGGAGCGGATTCCTCACCCAACGGAGCCCGAGCCCCACGCGAGGCTCCACGCCACAACCTCGAGATCCTGACCTGAGCCAAATTAAAGAGTCGACGTGGAACCGACTGAACCACCCAGGAGCCCCTCAAATGTTAAGTGCGACCCCATGCTGTGAACTCTGGGGGTCGGGGGGACATCTGTGACCTCCAGTCTGCCTAGAATGGTGGGAGGCCTGCAGGGCCCGAGGATGGGAACTGAGGATGTGGGAGGGTGCCTGCCTCCCCTTCCCGCCCAGCGTGGGGACAGGACCCTCCCCCGGGACCCTCGGCCTTCAAGGTGAAGGGCTAAGTGCTGATTGGACCCCGCCTGCCCACAGTGATGCTGCGGGACCCCACTCTGGGCGGAACTGTGGTGCTCCCGGGTTCCACCTTGCTGCCTGGTGCCAACTCTGCGTCCGCAGACCGTCCGAGGCCCTTGTGCTCCGGATCTGGCTCACAGCGACCTGACTCTCCTGCTCTCCCCAGTAGCCCAGTACTCGTCTCTCCTCAGTACCCCAACCCTCCCACTCTCCCCAGTACCCCCAACCCTCCCACTCTCCCCAGTACCCCAACCCTCCCTCTCCCCAGTACCCCAGTACTCCCACTCTCCCCAGTACCCCCACCCTCCCACTCTCCCCAGTACCCCAGTGCATAAAGAGGAGGCACTCACACAGCGACAGGTCATGGGTGAGTGACAGCTGATCCCTGCTCCCCGCGGGCCACAGTGGGGCCTGTGGGTCCGGGTGGGGGCACAGGCCTCCCGGGCTGGGGTCCACAACACCCTGACCCCCCATGCGATGACCGTGAGCAGCTCCTACAGCCCTTCCACAGCCCCACGGGGTGAGAGCGGCCACCCAGCTGCCCCCGTCCAGGGAAGGAGGCTGCAGTCGGAACTCAGGCATCTCCCCCGGGACCCCCGCTCCCCTGTAAGCCCTGTGCTGTGCAGGCAGGCACCCAAGCCATGACTTTTCCAGCCTGTCCTAGATGCATGGACCCCAACAGGGGTGACTGACACCCCCCCATCCCACCCTGTGCCCGCTGGGTCCCGTGAGCAGGCTTGCTCTTCACGCACTGGAACGTGGAGTCCCTCGTGCTCCCCCAGGCCCCCCTCAGGCTATTCACACATCGCTGCCCTCAGGGTGGGGAGTTTGGTCTCACTCTTGCTGGCATCAGGTTTTAATTTTGATGAAGTCCAGTCCGTCGCTTTCTCCCCTTGGTCGTGTGCTTGTGGAATCTAAGAGAAACCTTCAATCCCCGCTCCCCCCCAAGCCCGCAGGGACACTCGCTGGCCGGCCCACCCACCACCATCTCTGCGCCAGTCCCGGGCTGGGAGACGTCACCCCCGAGCATCAGGTGGGCAGTTCCCTGGAGCCCCTGGGTCCCCCACCCGTGTGCTCCTGATACCGGGGTGGGAGTGCTCTGTGACCCCAGCGTGACAGCGTGTCCTGGGACAGTGGCTGGGAAGGTAGACTGTAGGTGGGCGAGGGACAGACGGGCAGCGAGGGCCCATGTGTGATGCCTGATGTGTCCTCGGAAGGTTCTCACGCGCCGTCATTCTTGGATGTGTTTGGATTGCAGCATGATGCAGGAGGACCCGGAGACCCTGCTGGCCTTGCAAAGGGCCAATATCGTGGCCCAGTACCATCAGGTGAGGCCCAGAAGGGACCATAGACACTACACACCCATGACAGGGGGGACCATACCTGCAAGAGCAGGGGAGGCTCAAGAGGGGATCAGAGCCAAGGATGAGCCAGGTCAGCCCAGACAAGGACCATAGTCACCAGGAACAAGTGAGACCCTGGGGATGGTCCCGGTGTCAGTAGCAATTAAGGGTCCATCCTGGATCCTAGTCATTGGTAGCTGAGGAGCCCAGTCACCAGGTACAGGTGAGGCCCGGGTGGGTACCAGAGTCACCAGGTCCAGATGAAGACCACAGCTACCAGGTCCAGGTGAGCCCAGGTGGGGACCAGAGTCACCAGGTTCAGGTGAGGCCAAGGTGGGGACCACAGTCACAGATCCACATGAGGCTCAGGTGGAGACCAGAGTCACCTAGGTGAAGCCCAGTTGGGGACTAGAGTCACCAGGTCTGGGTGAGGCCCAACTGGGGACCAGTCACCAGGTCTGGGTGAGGGCCAGGTAGGGATCAGAGTCACCAGGTCAAGTGAGGCCCAGGTGGGGACCACAGTCACCAGGTCAGGTGAGGCCCAGATAGGAACCACAGTCACCAGATCCAGGTGAAGCCCAGTGGGGGACACAGTCACCGGGTCCAGGTGAGGCCACGGTGGGGATCACAGTCACCAGTTCCAGGTGAGGTCCAGGTGGGGACCAGAGTCACCAGGTCCCGGTGAGGCCAAGGTGGGGACCAGAGTCACCAGGTTCAGGTGAGGCCAAGGTGGAGACCAGAGTCGCAGATCCACA
This sequence comes from Canis lupus familiaris, assembly GCF_011100685.1. NCBI lineage: Eukaryota > Metazoa > Chordata > Mammalia > Carnivora > Canidae > Canis > Canis lupus. Next base: position 48,543,080 of record NC_049245.1, on the reverse strand, counting down.
TGAGGCCCAGGTGGGGACCAGAGTCACTAGGCTCAGGTGAGGCCCTGTTGGGGACCAGAGTCACCAGGCCCGGGTGAGGCCCAGTTGGGGACTAGAGTCACCAGGTCTGGGTGAGGCCCAGGTGGGGACCACAGTCACCAGGTCCGGGTAAGGCCCAGGTGGGGACCAGCATCACCGGTTCAAGGTGAGGCCCATGTGGAGACTACCGTCACCAGGTCCGGTTGAGGGCCAGGTAGGGATAAGAGTCATCAGGTCAGGTGAGACCCAGGTAGGGATCAGAGACACCAGGTCTGGGTGAGGCCCAGGTGGGGACCACAGTCACCAGGTCTGGGTGAGGCCCAGGTGGGGACCACAGTCACCAGGTCTGGGTGAGGCCCAGGTGGGGACCACAGTCACCAGGTCCGGGTGAGGCTCAGGTAGGGATCAGAGTCACCAGGTCCGGGTGAAGCCCAGTGGGGGGACCACAGTCACCGAGTCCAGGTGAGGCCCAGGTGGGGACCACAGTCACCAGGTCAGGTCAGGCCCAGGTGGGGATCGTCACTGATAGATAGAAGCAGGTGAGGCTGTCAGGCTGCGCCCACCGGGCAGACAGGCCCTTCCTCTGGTGCCCGGCCAATCTCAGAGGGTCGGCGCTCCCTCAGGATTCAGGGAAGGGAGGAGCCCTTCTGCTCCCTCCTGTCTGTCCCCATTTCCCTGCTCTGATCAGTCCCCACCACGGAGCCCCCTCTGTTGCAGGCACACCAAGCAGGGTCTCCGCAGGACCTGTCACTGTGCAAGGTCACCGACCACCAGGGCTTTCTGCAGTGAGTCCCCTGAACACCCCTCATCCATCTCAGGGAGGGTGGCATTTGCAGGAACACCTCTCTGGAGGCTGACCCCCCCCAGGTCGGGACCTCGTCCCCTGGAGCCCTCTGAGGGCCATGTCTGCACTGGGCTGCAGCTGAGAGACCCCAGAGGACGACCCGGGACATGGGCAGGAAGGGAGCTGGGCCCGGGGGAGGCCCCTGGACACTCAGAGGAGGGGCCCCCACGCCTGCTTTGGGCAGGCCCAGGTGTCTGCCTCCTGCATCCGGGGGGGGGGGGGTGTCCAGTCCCTCCAGCAGGGGATCCTGCCTGTGAGGGGCTCAGGGGCCGGGGCATGCTCTCCGTAAGGGTCGGCCTGGTCTGGGGCGAGTCTGCAGGGGTGCTCTCACCCACAGCCTCCAGCCAGGGTCCCCACAGTCCCGAAGGCTTCTGCGGGGCTGCAAGTAGATGCCGGGGACCAGGGCAGGGCAGGGAGTCGGGGGCCGCAGAGGGAGGGCCCGACCAGGCAGGAGGAGGGAAGAGGAGGAGGGGGCTGCCCTGGGCGGGAACGAGGGAGGGGACAGCCCAGTGGCCTAGGTCTCAGGGGATGAGGCTGATGGGTCAACAGCCCCACGAGAACCTGACGGTCGCTGGAGACCCCAGGTGGGGCCCCCTCAGCCCTGCTCATGGCCCGGTGGCTGCTGAGATGGCTCAGGGGTGGTAGTGCTCAGGGGCTCCAACAGGACAGGAGGTGAAATGGGCCAGGGTGGCAGAGGGGACAGCAGGGGGATGGCCAGGGGGCAGGGGGAGGCCGGCTGGACGCTGGGCAGTCAGGCCCTCGGGAGGCGGGGGGACCTCAGCAGGACGGTCACGGGGCACCCGGGCCATGCTGATAGCTCTCGGGCTGGTCCATCGAGGAGGGGGGCAGGTCACCCCCTGGGGGCACCGAGGGGTCCCCGCCCAGCCCACCACCAGCAAACACCCTTCTCAGACCCCCCAGACGCTGCCCCCGCCCACCCTCAGGCCGCTGGCAGCCCCTGCCTTCCCTGGAGGAGCCCTGCCCTCCCCAGGCCCCTGGGTGCAGACGGGGGTGCGGGTGTGTGTGGCTGTGGGGTCGGGGCCTCGGGGCTCTGCGTCTCTTGCCTTCCAGGGACAAGGAGCTGCCCGGCCCCAGCCCCCGCGAGGCCAAGGTGAGAGCCCATCCTGGGCCCCGGGCAGGACGTGGAGGGGGCTGGGGCCAGCTGTCTGCACCCCATCCCCCAGGACATCCCAGGGCGTCTCCCCAGTCCCCCGTCCCAGCGCTGCACGGGCTGCCGGGAGCGCACCCCAGACCCGGAGCCGCGGTCCACGGGGGGCCCTGTGCCTTCCGGGCTCCTCCGGGTCCCGCGGGGGACTGGACGCGGCCCGAGCGCCCACCTCCTGCAGCTGGAGCCTCACCTGCGGCCCCCGCTTGTCCTCTTCCAGAAACTCCGCCAGGAGACCCGGTGCGCGGACAAATGGATAAAAATGCTCAAGCAATGGGACCGCTACCTCCCCAGCGAGAAGGTGGGGCGCTGGGTGCCCCCAAGGGCTCTCTGTCCTGATGGGGCTGGGGGGCCGCCCTCAGTGTCCTCCTGCCCCGTCCTCGGGGGAGCCCCCTGCCTGGGGAGAGTCTGCTGGGAGCCTGAGCCTCCCCAGGCCCCGGGACGGCGGTGGGGGAGCGTCAGGTCTGGGCCACGGTCCCTGCTCCTTGTGGGGGACGGGGCCCAGCTCCAGGGAGACCCAGCCTCTCCGCAGACACCCTGGAGCCGAAGCCGGAAACTTCTAGATGCCTCGTGTTCCCTGGGCTCCAAGGGGCCGCCCAGGGCCCCTCTCACCAGCACTGCCTTCCTCCCCACAGCTGCGACGCCTGGTCTACAAGGGGGTCCCGCCCCAGGTGCGGGGACAGGTGTGTCTGCGATTGCTGAAAGTCGACCAGGTTAAGGCCAGGAATGCCAGGAAATACCAGGTGGGACCCGTCCACTCCCCGTGGACCCTCGGTCCCCTCCCTGCCCAGGGCTGACCCTCCATGTCCCCTCCCCACCCGGGCTGATCCTCCATGTCCCCTCCCTGTCCAGGGCTGACCCCCTGTCCCCTCCCCTCCAGGCTGAACCCCCATGTCCCCTCCCCACCCAGGCTGAACCCCCGTGTCCCCTCCCCACCGAGGCTGACCCCCCATGTCTCCTCCCCACCCGGGTTGATCCTCCATGTCCCCTCCCTGTCCAGGGCTGACCCTCAGTCCCCTCCCCACCCACGACAGCTGGGCACAGGCCCTCACGCAGGCCCCGCGGGCACGGTGGGCACTGCCGCTGTCCCCAGCCTCCCAGGGGAAGGGTGGAGGTTCCTGCAGGACACACTCCCATGGTGGCCCCAGGGCTCCCTGCCCAGGATGGCAGCTGCTGACAGGTCGGGGTCTGTGTCCCTGACGCCGGCTCTTCCTCCCAGGGTCTCCCCGCAGGAAATGAAGGAGGCGGCCCTGGTCTCCTCCCGGGACATCATGCAGATCGACCTGGACGTCAACTGCACGTTCCGCAGTCACACCATGTTCTGGGACCACTACGGGGTCGGGTGAGGCTGCTGGGCCAGCGGGGTGCGGGGGCTGGGAGAGGCCCAGGGGCTTCTGTGCAGGGGACACGGGGTCTCCGAGGCCGGGGGGAGCGACGGCAGCAAACACACTGCCACATGGTAGGGTGCTGGGGATGACCCCCCGTGCCCCCACCCCCAGGGTCTTGGGGATGGGGAGGCCCCAGGATGGGGCCTCCAGGGGTCACCATCTGAGCTGAACCCCAAGGGGGTGAGGGGCTGCCCCGTGAAGAGCAGGGGGCCAGGGTGGGGGCGTGGGGGGCAGGAAGGGGACCTGGGGGCCGGGGTGCATGGCCGCGGCTGGACCGGGACACATGGACCCGACGAGGGTCGGACAGATCAGGGTGACACCCACCCTCGGTGCTTTATGTACTTCTGAATTCTGGGCATTTTATCTTAGACAATTTGCAGTTGGTGAGCACACATAGCATGACGACCCCCAGATGCCGCCCCGGTCCAGGCAGGCCCTGCGCTGAGCACACGGGGCCCCAGGGGCAGGGGCAGGGGTCACAGCAAACCCCAGACTGGGGTTGCCTTTATCTGTAGACGTCTCCGTGTGCACCTTAGAGAAGGGGGTGCCCTGTGTCTGCAGCCCCCCACCCCATCCCCTCAACCACCGCCCCCACGCCATCCCCCTACATCACCCCCCACACCGTCCCCCACACCCCCAGTCCCCCCACCCCTACACTATCGGTCCCACCCCCCCCACAAGGACGTGGTGCAGCTGCCCCCTGTGGGACATGCTCAGCCTCCCCGGCCACCTTGGGGTTCTCTGGATGGCCTGCTCCTGTCAGAAGCCCGGGTGTCCCGTAGAGTCCCCAGGGGCCACGGGGAGGTGGGGAAGGCAGGGAGCCCCCGACAGGAGGGTGCAGCTACCTCTGTGTGCAGCGGGCGGGGTGTGTGGGAGCCCGGGACCCCAGGGGTGACCTGCAGGGGCGCCAGGGACGGGGCTGGGGAGCCTCCAGGCAAGGGTGGCTGGGCTTCTCGGGGGGCCGCTCGGACCGTCTCCCCACGAGAACTTGGTGCTCCTCCCTGCAGGGAACCTGCTGCCCCCCGGGGCCCCCGCGGCCCTCAGAGTGTGGCCGGGTCAGGCTGACCTGTGACCTCAGGCCCAGGGGGAGCCGGCCTCCCCCTCCCGGGGGCCGCGGAGCCAGGGTGCAGACTCAGGCCACCGTGCGGGGCGCATCGGGCGGCTCCCGGCAGTGCTGAGGGGGCCGCACCCCGTACCCCCCCCGCTCAGATAGTGATCCCAGAGGTTCGCAGCCTGTATTGGGGTCACACCTGCACGACGTTCCCTGCTCTCCTCACGGCGGCTCAGACCTGGAGCCCCGAGATGCTCTGGGATGGGCGGGCCCGGGGTCCCCCCAACAGAGTCCAGCCCAGGGACACCTGGGAAGGCCTGGGGGTGCACTCAGGGCCACGGCCGCCCTGGCTGCGTGGGCTCGGGGCAGGGGCCATGTGGGGCTGGTGGTGTTCCCGGGACACGGGGCCAGGCCAGGCCAGGGCAGCGGAGGGAGAGGCGTCAGGGGCTGCAGGGACCGGGGCAGGAGGAGCACTGGCTCCCAGGGGGCGTGCGGGGGGGGGGGGGGGGGCCGTGGGCGCTGGCGGTGCTGGGGGAGCCCGGAGCTGCACACCCCACGGCGGGAGCGCTCGGAGGCGTCGGACACCCCAGGGTGCACTTAACCCCCGGCACGCTGCACGTGTGAGGTCGCTGCCTGTCCCCGTGCGCAGACCTGACCCCAGAGATCGGCCCCCGCGGAGGGGCCCTGCGGGCTGCGGGGCCTGCGGGGCGGGTGTCGGCACCTCGGCGGCCTCGCTGGGCGGGGGCTGACTGAGCAGAGCCCCCCGCTGTCCCCCCTCCTAAGCAGCGAGCCCTGTTCCACGTGCTGGCGGCCTGCTCAGTGTACGACACCGTGAGTGTCCCTGCCCCCGCCTCCTGCCCCGCGGGCGGCCTTGTCCTGAGTGCTTGTGACCAGCGGGACTCACAGTTAGGGAGGGCCCTAGCTCCACGGCCCCGAGATGCCAGGGAGGGTCTCTCTCCTCCAGGACGGGCAGGGGGCGGGGTGCAGACCTCCAAGGGGAGGCAGGGCCTGCGTGCCCGAGGGCTAGGGCTGCCCGGGGCCCCCGCGTGCACCGCGGCCGTCCTAGAGCTCGGGTCTGGACCCCGACAGACGGCACTACTGACGAGAACCCAGGCAGGGAAGGCTCCCACTCCCCTGAAGGGCACGAGGCCGAGGCGCCCAGGAGGCCGCCCCCTTCCACGGCGCATTCCAGAAGGGTCCCCGAGGACCCCAGCTCACACGCTCCCCGGCCCCCCGGGGTGTCCTGGCCCAGCTCCCCTCGTGGGACCTGCCAGGGGCCACAGTCAGGCCCCCCCCCCCGACCTGCCCTCCAGGGGGTCTCCAGACCTGGCGGGTTCCCTGCAGCCTGGCACAGCTCACGGAGGCCCCTCCTGCTGGTCTGAGGACGGGGGCCCTGTCACGGCGGCTGCAGGGCTCGGTAGCGGGGCCTGGGGTGCTGGCGCCCGAGCTGGTCCGGGTGGCCCTCACCTGCCCCCCCGCCCTCTGGGAGCCCCCTCCAGGAGCCCGGGCTGTGAGGGAGCCGGGGGAGCCTGACGCCAGCGGGGAGGGCTCAGAGGGGGCCTCGGGGCGCATGCCCTCCGTGGGGCTCTGGCTCTTGCAGGAGGTGGGCTACTGCCAGGGCATGAGCGAGATCGCGGCCATCCTCCTCATGTTCCTGCCCGAGGAGGACGCCTTCTGGGCGCTGGCCCAGCTGATGACCAACGACAGGCACGCCATGCATGGTAGGGGCCCTCCAGGCCGTCGGGCGGGAGGGGAGTCAGGAGGGCCTCCCTGTAGGCTGCTGCACCAGGGGGCAGGTGGGGACCCCCCAGCCCGTCCCGCCACGGGCAAGGGCCCCGCCTCCCCAGTGGCCTCGGAGTCCCGGAGCCACGGCCACCCGCCCCACGGTCTGCAGGCCGGGCTTGCACTCCCGCTGCTCCCCCAGCCTCCTGCCCGGCTGCCTGCTTGCACCCTAGGCCCCCCTGCCAGCCCACGGCCACACGAGGCCCAGGGGGCAGTGTCTCCACCTCCCAGGGGCCCCCAGCCTCACTCCCAAGCCCCAAAGAGGGCTGGGCACGCCCATCACCCTCCCCGTGGCCTGCACCCGCTGCCCCTCGGGGCTGGGGACCCTCCTGTCCCCGCGGCGGTGGCCCCTGCAGGAGAGAGGGTGCTGGGGCAGCTGGGCCTGGTCCTCAGCCCCCAGCCCACACCCCGCGGGGTCTCTGTGAGGACGGGGGTCCCCGGGCCCTGCGCCCCCGGCCTGGGAGGCAGCCCTGCCCTCTGGGAAGAGCGGGTCCAGTCAGGGCTCCGAGGGCAGTGGGCACACGGGGGTCAGGGCATGGGAGGAGGCCCCTGCCCCGACACCCCCCACCCCGCCTGGTGCAGGAGGAGGCCCTGACAGTGGGGGCCTGGGGCCTTCTCAGCCTTCTTCATCCCGGGTTTCCCGAAGCTCCTCAGGTTCCAGGCTCATCACGAGCGCATCCTCCAAAGAGTTCTCCCCGACCTGAGGAAGCAAATGGCGAGTGGGAGCTCCTGAGGCTCCGTCCCCGGGGCCCGGGGCAGGGGGTGGGGGGCACGGCCCTCCGAGCTGCCCAGAGTTGGGGTCACGTTCCTCCCCCTGGGGCCCGGGGGCGCCCTCGGGGCTGGGCTGGGCCGTGGGGAGCGCGTCCACCCGGCTCCAGGGGCTGCGGCGTGGGGCCTGAGCACCTCCTGTCCTCCCGCCAGGACGAGGAGCAGATGTCCACCGGCATCTATACCCCAAAGTGGTTCCTGCAGTGCTTCCTTGGCCAGGTGAGGCCCCCCCGGGATCCCCGCTCCCGGACCTGCCCCCTGCCCCTGGGGAGGGCCCAGCTCAGCCCCACCCCCCAGACGAGCCAGGCCCGACCCCGGGGCCCTGAGGCTGAGGCTCGCAGCCCAGCCCATCCTGCAGAAGCCCAGAGGGTCCCTGGACGAGGTGCCGGGGCGCGGGCTGTCTCTGCCTCAGCTCCCCCAGGGGAGGCCGGGTCAGCCCGGGGTGTGGACGGGCCCTCGGCCCATCGGGCGGCCAGCCTGGGGTCCTCTTGAGGCGTGGTGTCGTCAAGTGCGGGCAGAGTCTGTGCCCCCAGGGGTGCGGGAGGTGGAACCCGGAGCGGCCAGGAGCCCTGATCTCCCTGGGAGGAGGGCACGCACGGGGCGGGGCTATGGGGCCTCATCGGAGGCAGCCTGGGGGCAGATGGCAGGCCTAGCCTAGCCCCAGCCGAGCCCCCCAGGGGCCCTGCTCAGGCCGCTCCTCCCACCCCGCTGTCCCCTAGACCCCCTTCTCGCTCACCCTGAAGCTGTGGGATGCCTACGTACTCGATGGGGAGAGGGTGCTCACGGCCATGGCCTACACCATCCTCAAGGTGCACAGGAGTAAGTGAGCCCCTGGGAGCCCAGGTGTACGGGCGGGGGGGAGGGGGCAGGGGCAGTGACCCTGTGCTCTGAGCAGCACCCAGACCTGGGGCGGGGGGACGGCGGGGCAGGCAGGTGCAGCGGGGCTCCCTGAGAGGAGCAGCGGGCAGGGGCCAGCCCGGCCAGCGCACTGCCCACGGCACTCCTGGGCATAGCGGGACCCCAGCCACTGGCCCAGGGTCACTGGGGGCCCCAGGGCCGGGCCCTCTGGGTCTGACTCTCGCCCAACGCCCAGAGCGCCTCCTGAAGCTGCCCCTGGAAGGGCTCCGGGAGTTCCTCCAGGACTCTCTGGCCCAGCCCTGGGCCCTGGAGGACGAGGCGGTGCTCAGACACCTTCGGGCCTCCATGACTCAGCTCCGGAGGATGCGGTGCGACCTGCCCCCCCCCAGGTGGGCTCAGGGCCCTGGTCCCTCCCGACTCGGCCTGCTGGGGCCACCCACAGGGGACAGAGCCCCCGGGGCCCCCGTCCTCATCTCTGGGGCTCTCCTCTTCTGCTCCAGCCTCGGGGACCCCAGGCCAGGGCTGGGCGCGCGGGCACCCACTGCAGGGCCCGGGCACCAGTGTGGGGGGCTGAGCACAGGGTCAGGCCGGGGGGCCACGCGGGAGCCATGAGGACCCCCAGGGCCCCCAGCGGGGGACACACAGCCTGCTGGAGACGCTGACCCCGTCGGCCTCTTTCCAGCGGGACCTGAGGAGTTCCCCACGAGGCCCCTGGGCCTGGAGCAAGAGTCCCGGGCCTCTCCTCCCTTCTCTGGCCTCTGAGACACGGCCCAGGGTGGAGGAGCAGGCCTCCCCGGGCCCAGCCACCCAGCCTGAACCACCTGGACCCCCTCCCAGCCAGGCCATCGTCCAACTTCCCCCCCAGCGCTGCAACTCCCTCCCCACCCTCCCAGTGCAACAAGACGGTGCAGGCAGGCGGCCCCCGGACATGGTGGGCTTCAAAACAAAAAACAGGGTCCCCTTCCATTCGGCACCTGCCTGGGCCACCCCAGAGGCCCCGCAACGGACCAGGCCCTGGAGCACCCCCGGGACTCCCATCACGGAGTTCCCCCAGCCCCCTAGGGACGACGCTATCGGGCCCAGGACACCCTTCCTGCCCCGCGGCCACTGCAGCTCGTGCCCCTCGCTGGGCAGTGACGGGCACAGCCAGGGCAGAGCCAGGGCGGAGCTGAGCCCGCTGCCCCGAGGCCCCGCACAGGCCCGGGACCCTCGCCCTCCGCGTCCACGGGGCAGCTCGATGCTCGCGGGCCTTGGGGGCAGAGCGTGGCGGTGAGGGCGGGGGCCTGGAGGCTCTGGCCCGCCGTCACCATGCCCTGCTTCGTCTTGCTGTCCCTCCCGGAGGGCGGCACCCCCCGCACAGGACACCAGCCCCTGACCCGGAGGGACCTGGGCTGGCCTGGCCCCGGGCTCTGTGGGGGCAGGGGCGACTTGAGCCCCCCCAGGCCCAGCACTAATGGGATCCAGCGCCCCGGGGCCCTGGCCAGGCCTGCGTTCTGGCCCCGGGCTGAGCGAGCCCTCTCACAGCTGGATGTGGCCAGTCCTGGGCCCTGGGTGTGCCCCACAGATCCAGGTCGCTGACCTAGGGCAGCCTTGGGGATCCCGGGACACCCCAGGGCAGGGCAGCAGGGGCAGGCCCATGGGCCCCACCCGCACCCACACCAGGAGGCAGGCTCCTCCACGTGCTGGGGCTCCAGCAGTCAGTCCCCCGGCCCCAGGGGGCCCGAGGCCGGGGTCCAGCTGCCTTGCGGGGACCCAGCGCAGGAGCCCATGGGCCGCAGGACAGCCCTGCTGTCCTCAGAACCGCCTCTCAATGCCCCAACCTCAGGACACGTGCCCCCACCCGGAGTCGAGTCCGCACAGGCTCCCAGGTGGGGGACTCCAGCACCCGCACCCCTGTGGGATTCCCGCTTTCCTCTAAGGACAGGAAAGGGAAGGCACGCACCCTTGGCTCTGAGCCCGTTTGCTGTTGCAAGTTCAATAAAGTGTTGTTGTGTGAAAATGCACAGGCGGCTCGTTTCTGTGTCTCCTGGAGCTCTGTGCATGGGGTGCGGAGACACCCCCAGAGAGGAGGAGGGGGCACCGCCCAGGCCCCGACCAGCCCCTGCAGGGGCGCCACCAGGCACACACAGCTGACGTCCCCACGTGCCTTCCAGGGGCGGCCAGACGCCAGGGTCAGGACCCCCAGACTCTACTGCGACTCAGCTTGTGCCCGCGGCCAGGACGGGCCTGGGACAGAGTGACAGCTGGGGAGCCTCAGGTCACCAGGGTATGTGCTAAGCGCCCTGGGAGGTCTGTGCCCCCTCTGTCCAGGGGGCCTGGGCTGCCCGGGCTCCGGGGTGCTTCCTCCCCTCCCTGGGGCACAGAGGGCCCGCGAGGCGGTCAGCATGGCCCCGGAGGGGACATCAGGACAGCAGGCCCTTGCAGCTCACACACCTGGGCCACCCTCACCGGGTGGGCTCAGCGTGCACACCTGGTGCTGCTGGATCTCTCGCACCAGAGTGTGGAGGGCACCCTGCATGCCCTAGAGAGTAGGGGCTGGGTGAGCGTGGGGCTCGGCCTGGGGGCAGGCAGCGCAGGGGACTGAGGGACCCCAGCCCCGTCCCCACCCCGACTCCCACACACAGGCAGCCCCAGGGCTTCCCCCATGGGCAGCTGGCTCCTCAGGAGCTCCCCCGCAGGGTGGCCCTGAGGTCTGGCTCCCCGCTGGAGAGGCATCAGGGAGAAGAGAAGCAGCCGGCGCTCGGTGGGGACCCACTGCCACCCACGGGAATGTGGCCGAGCCGGACCTTCCAGCTCAGGTGACCCTCCGGTGGGACAGCATGGCACGAGGGAGCCCGGGTCGGCCAGGAGAACCCAGCTAGCCGCCCAGCGCCAGCACCAGAAATGATGGTGTTTCAACCGTTTCGGCGTCAGGACGACGCGGCCCGAGGATCAGATCGCGGCACGGCGACAGACACACACACACCCCAAACCCAACAAACGTCAGAATCCCCCGATCATTGTCAGACAGAGGCCGGACGGTTACAGACATGACGCTGGGGTTCCCAGTAGGACACAAGGAGGACGCTCCAGACCACGGCTGCAGAGGCGCTAGAGGCCCGGGGATGTGCCTACGGGTGCCGACGGGGAGCGCGGGGCGGCAGGAAGCACCCTACAGAGGGGGGCCCCTCCTGGGAAAGGACGCCGGGTCCCTGCGAAGGCTCCGGATGCTGACATCTGTCCTCCTCTCCTTCAGCTTCTGGTTTCTCCCCTATTTTGTTCTTCCTGATTCTCCTTCGGCCTCCACCCTGCATCCGAGCCACTGACCACACAGGCTTCTTTATGACGTCGGGTCCCAAAAGGAGGCCGAGCTCTGGCTCCCGGGATCGGGAAGGATCATCGCTGAGGTTTATGCTGATCCCCGAGCTCGTGCCTTCACGGCTCTTCTGTCCTGCAGAACGAGGGGAGGCACGGGCCTTACAGGGAAGGAAACCCACTCCCACTCGGGCAGGACCGTCCCTCGTGGAGGACGTCATCTGGGCCAAGGAGTGCAAGCGGGGCGATAAGAACAGGTCGCAGGTTAGACACAGTCCGCTTTGAGGTTTGTCCTGAAGCGAGCACTCACCTTCGATGTCATGCTTTGTTAGTTCATTTATTTTTATGTCCTCTCTACACCCAACATGGAGTTCAAACTCACAGTCCTGAGACCAAGGTCCCCCAACCAGGTCGGCAGGCACTCCGACCAGGCCGGCAGGCACCCCAGGGCCATGTTTCTCATCTCTTTGCTGGCTCGCCTATCTCTGCACCCAACTGGGACATCGAGTCCATGACGGGGGAGCTTTAGCTACCTCCGAACCTAGAACATTCTTTCTGTATCCCCATCCTAGAACAACCTTCGCCATTGAATAGCAATTTAAATAAATCGGCAGCCAAATGACTCCTGGTCAAGGAAATGGCCAACTTGTCACGTGTGTGGGCCCCGCTCCCTGGGCTCCCGGGGAGGCTCTGCTTTCTTTAACATCGATCAAGGTCCCAATGACTCCACCGCACCTCGACGCGGGGGCTCAGTTTCTGCCCTGACACAGGCAGCACGTCGGCTTCAATTACTACCTATCAATCAATCAAAGGGAGGCTGGCCGCTCGGTGTGGTTCGTAAGAACACGCGACTCTTGTTCTTGGGGCGGAGAGTTCAAGCCCCATGTGAGTGTAGAGATGACAGAAAAATAAAATCTTAAAAAGAAAATCAATCAGTCGGTCTGGGGGAGACACAGCCCGGGATCCCACAGGGGCAGGGAGCCAGCTGACGGGTCTACGCACAGTATTAGAAGCAGCAGAGCACAAAGTCAGAACTTCCAGAAGTCTGCTAGGGAGCCAGCTGACGGGTCTACGCACAGTATTAGAAGCAGCAGAGCACAAAGTCAGAACTTCCAGAAGTCTGCTAGAGTGGGGGACACGCCGGCCTTGACGGTGCTCGGGAGGCGAACTGGGGGGCGGCCCCTGGAGCGACAGGGTGGGCTCAGGGTCCCCGGGGTCCCAAGGACGGGGGCGCCAACGGTCCCCAGGCCCAGGAGCGGGGACCCCGGCCGAGAGCCGCGGGACTAGGGCCAGCTGTCTGCCCTGTGTGGCCACAAACTGCAAACCCCTGTGCAGTCACGGGGCCGCGTCCCTGGGCCGGGCCAGCAAAGGCCAGAAGTGGGAGGAGACCCTCCCGGGCGGGAGGAGCATAGGTCTCCCCCAGGGCAGCCCCTAAAACTTGGAGGTTTGAAACTCAGTCACTTGTCCGAGATCAAAAAACAAACAGAAGCTGGGTCGCAGGCAGGGTGAACGCAGGGTCTGCAGAAGCAGCGGAGGCCCGAGGCCCCTGCAGACGAGGGGGGGGGCAGGATGCTCAGCCCCAGTCCCAGGGGACCCGCCGCCCCCGCCCGCATCCCGCCCTCAGCGCCGAGGCTCTGGGGCAGCACAGCGCCGCTCGCGGGAGGTGCATCGCTCCGCTCCGAGGCAGGTGCATCGCCCCCGACGCAGGTGCGCACCTGACGTCAGCGCCGAGGCCCCGCCCCAAGACCCCGTCCCGACCCCTCGCTGCCGCCAGGTGGACGGACCGGACCGCAGGGGCAGCAGAGCTCCAGCTCCGCGGGGAGAGCAGGGTCGAGCTTCCTCTGTACTTTGTGCTTGCTTTATTTTCATTTCTTTTCTTCGATTCTTTTTTATTAATTGCTTGATTTTAATTTTTACGTATATAACTTATATATTACTTATTTTTGTTTACTTTCATTGTACTTTGAGCTGAAAAAGGACAGCAACAAAGCCTAAAGCCTGCAGCAGAAGGGAAATAATAAAGATGAGAGCAGAAATAGACAATACAGAAACAACAAAACAGTAGAATGGAATAGCGAAACTAAGAGCCGGTTCTTCAAAATACTTAATAAAATGGATCAAGCCCTAGCCAGCCTCATCAACAAGAAAAGAGAAGAGATTTATTAAAAGAGATTTATTCTCTAAATAAAATCACAAATGAGAGAGGAGAGATCACAATCAACACCAGAAAAATAAGACAATTATAAGGGAATAGTATGAAAGATTATACTCTAACAAACTGGGAGACCTGGAAGAAATGGACAAATCCCTAGAAATGTGCAAACGAGCAGAACTGAAATAGGAAGAAATAGAAAATGTGAACAGGCCCATAACTAGCAAAGGAATTGAATCAGCAAGGCACCTGGGTGCCTCGGTGGTTGAGCATCTGCTTTGGCTCCAGTCAGGATCCCAGGGTCCTGGGGGATTGAGTCCCACATCAGGCTCCCCGCATGGAGCCTGATTTTCTCTCTGCCTGTGTCTCTGCCTCTCTCTGTGTGTCTTTCATGAATAAATAAATAAAATCTTTTTTAAAAAAAGGAAAGATGAGACAGGACCCAAATAAAATCACCCAAATAAAATAAGAGAAGAGAAATAACAACAAACACCACAGAAATACCAACGATTATAAGAGAACATTATGAAAAATTATATGCCAACAACTTAGAACCTGGAAGAAATAGATCAGTTCCTAGAAATAGATAACATAGCAGAAATGAAAAAGGAAGAAATAAGAAACTGGAACAGACAGATAACCAGCAAAGAAATTGAATCAGCAATCAAAAATCTCCCAACAAACAAAGTCCAGGACCAGATGGCCTTTCCGGGGCAATTCCACCGGACATCTAAAGAAGAGTTAGGGATCCCTGGGTGGCGCAGCGGTTTAGCACCTGCCTTTGGCCCGGGGCGTGATCCTGGAGACCCAGGATCGAATCCCACGTCGGGCTCCCGGTGCATGGAGCCTGCTTCTCCCTCTGCCTGTGTCTCTGCCTCTCTCTCTCTCTTTCTCTGTGTGTGTGACTATCATAAATAAATAAAAAAATTTAAAAAAATAAAAATAAAAAAAAATAAAGAAGAGTTAATATCCATTCTTCTCAAATTATGCTCAAAGCAATCTACACATTTAATGCGATCCCCATCAACATAGCAATGGTATTTTTCACAGAACTGGAACAAATGATCCTAAAATTTGTATAGAACCACGGAAGATGGGCTGCCCAGGGGCTCAGCGGTTTAGCGCCGCCTTCGGCCCAGGGCGTGATCCTGGAGACCCGGGGTCAAGTCCCATGTTGGGCTCCCCGTGTGGAGCCTGCTTCTCCCTCTGCCTGTGTCTCTGCCTCTCTCTCTCTCTCTCCCTTCTCTGTGTATTCTCATGAATAAATAAATAAAATCTTTAACAAAACAACAACAAACCACGGAAGATTGAAAATAGCCAAAGCAGTGTTGAAAAAAAACCAAAGCTGGGGTTTCAGATTTCAAGTTATATTACAGAGCTCTAGTGATCCAAAGAGTATGGTGCGGGCACAAGAAGGAGAGCCTTAGATCAATAGAACAGAACGGAAAACCGGAACAAGACACACACCTGTAACTCTATGATCAATTAATCTTCAACAGGGATCCCTGGGTGGCGCAGCGGTTTAGCGCCTGCCTTTGGCCCAGGGCGTGATCCTGGAGATGCGGGATCGAATCCCATGTCCGGCTCCCGGTGCATGGAGCCTGCTTCTCCCTCTGCCTGTGTCTCTGCCTCTCTCTCTCTCTCACTGTGTGCCTATCATAAATAAATAAAAATAAAAAAAATTAATCTTCAACAAAGCAGGAAAGAATATCCAACGGCAAAAAGACAGTCTCTTCAACAAACGGTGTTGGGAAAACCAGGCAGCCACGTGCAGGAGAATGAAACAGGACCACTTTCTTACACCATGTATGTAAAAAATAAATTCAAAATGGATTAGGGACCTAAATGTGAGACCTAAAACCATAAAAAGAAGAAAAGATAGGCAGCAATGTCTTTGACATTGGCCACTGGATCTTCTTTCTAGATACGCCTCTGAGGCGAGGGAAACAAAAGCAAAAATAAACTATTGGGACTTCATCAAGTTGAAAAGGTTCCGCACAGTGGAGGAAACAACCTAAAAGCAACTACAGCCTAAAAGCTACGTACGTAGCTAAAAGGCAACGTACAAAATGAGAGGAGATAGTTGTAAACGACGCATCCGATAAAGAGTTAGTGTCCAAAACAGATAAAGCAAATATAAATCTCAGCATCCTAAACACAAATTACCAACTGACAATGGGCAGAAAACATGAATGGACATTGTCTCTAACAGGACATCCCGATGGCCACCAGACACACGGAAAGTCACTCAGCATCACCCATCACCAGGGAAATGCAGACCCAAACCACGATGAGATGTCACCTGACAGCCGTCAGAATGGCTAAAATTCACAACACGAGAAACAACAGGTGTTGGTGAGGCTGGGGAAAAGGGGGAGCCCCTTACACTCCTGGTGGGAATGCGACCAGGTATGGCCACTGTGGAGAATGGTGTGGAGGAGCCTCAAGAAGTTAAAAGTAGAGCGACCCTACGATGCCGGAATTGCGCAGCGAGGTACTTGCCCCGAGGATACAGACATACAGATTCGAAGGGGGACGCACATCCCAGTGTCTGTAGCAGCGTCATCAACAGCAGCCGAACGGCAGACCCGGCCCAGGCGTCCACCGACAGATGAGTGGGCACAGACGATGGGGGAAATACAGTCACTGCGATGTCACTCGGTCATCAGAAGGGATGGAATGAAGCCATTGACAACGACGTGGGAGAACCAGAAAGGACTGACGCTAAATGAACTAAGTCAGTCAGAGAAAGACAAATACCATACGATTGTGTTCACGTGTGGATTTTAAGAAACCAATCAAACTGGCAAAGGGACGGTGTGGGGGGGGAGATGAGAGAAGCAAACCAAGAAACACACTCTTAACCATAGAGAATAAAGTAATAAATACCAGAGGAATGGGGGGGGGTGGATAGGGAAATGGGGGATGGGGATGACGGAGGGCACCTGTGACGAGTACCAGGAGTTGTAACCAGTGGTTAAATCACTATGTCGGACACCCGAAACTATATTATACCGTGTTAACAAATGGGAATTCAAGTTAAACTTTATAATAACAATTGTTAGTATTGAGGAAATGGGTGAGCACAAGAGATAAAAACAGAAGGCAAACTGAAAATCCAAATAAAGAGTATTTAGAGCCACAAATGCCCTCCTTATCCCAGCTCAGGAGATGCCTACCAGGTCTATTCTCACCTCAGCAGAGGCCTGGAGTTAGATTCTCTGGAGAGGCCTCTGAATGCCTCTGATGCCAGGCACATACTGTAACCCAAAACCTAAACAAAACATTTAAAACTAACCCACTGAAGATACTGGGAGTCCCAGTGCCAGGCACATGACCAGATCCAATCTCTACCTGTAAACAGATAATCACCCTAACCCTAACTCTAATCCTAATCCTAATCTTAACCTAAGCCTAACACTAGACCTATCACTAGCCAAAAACCAAACACTAAGCCCAAGTCCCTAATCCATAAAAACTAACCCTAAATCCAACCCTAACCCTAACTATAACCAGTAATCCTAAACTCTAACCTGTAACCCTAACCCTAACCCACTGAGCGAAGCCCCACATTCAGCGTCCCACTGAACACGAACCCTGAGCCTGAGCCTCATTCTCACCTTTGCCCTCTACTCAACTATCCGGGCAGATCTCATTTTTTTTAATTATTATTTTTTTATTTATTCATTAATGAGAGATACAGAAAGAGAGGCAGAGGGAGAAGCAGGCTCCATGAGTCTGACGTGGGACTTGATCCCTGGTCTCCAGGATCAGCCCCTGGGCTAAAGGCAGGTGCTAAACCACTAAGCCACCAGGGCTGCCCCTCCAGGCAGATCTCAAAAGCACCCCCACATAGGATCCTTCCAAGCTCCTGGGCCCTAACCCTACCCCTAGGTTGGCTTCTGACAGGACCACTCCCCAGAGCCTGGCTTCGAACACGGGCGACAGCACACAACTCGACCAGCAACGCAGGAGGGAATCGTGCCATGTGGAGTAAAGGAAAACAGCTCAAAGGAGTAAATCCAAAGGATTCCCCGAGCCAAGACCCTCGTTCAGAGTCCCTCTGACACACGGCTGACGGGGCCTATCAGGTTCCTGCGCCCTAACCCTAACCCTGGATTGGGTTCTGACCCGACCCAGACCCAAAGCCTGGCTCTGAACCCTGGGGGATTTGGGGTACCTAAGGACACCAGAAGACTCAGCTAGCAACACAGCAGGAAATCCTCCGGTTTGGAAGGCCGGCAAGTAGCCTCCACCAGGGAAATCCAAAGATTGACCTGAGCCGAGCCCCCGTTCAGCGGCGCCCTGAGCACCAACCCAAGCCTGAGCCTCACCCTCAACTCAGCCCCCTGGGAAGGTCTCCACCCACCCAACAGATACGACCCCCCACGGTCCCGGGCCCCAATCCTAACCGGAGATATTCTTCTGACAAAACCCAGCCCAAAGCCGGGCTCAGAACCCCAAGGGACCAGGGCCGCCAGAGCAGCGCCAAAGCACGGGAGTAACACAGAAGCAACTGGTAACATCTGGAAACCCAGAAAGGAGCTAGAACCAGAGTAATCTGATAGAAAACCTAAGGCCACACACACCTCCAGGGCCCCTCACAGCACAAACCCTGAGCCTGCGCCTCCCTCTGTCACCCAACTGTAACCCTGAACCCTAATCCTAAAGCCTAACCCTCACCTGAATTAGGATACTGGATCCGAATGGTAAAGACGTTTTAGACAGTGGGCAGGTGGACACAGGTGAGAGCTGTGCTCGGGTTACGATGCGTCATCTGTGCCATCTCCTCCCACAGGGCTGTGTGCTGCATCCTGGGGAGGGCGTCCCGGGTTTGGCTGAGACGCTGCCTGTGAAGGGGCAGCCGAGGTGAGGGGACGACGGCCGGGGCATCTAGGGGCAGGGGTGCAGAGTGTCTGTGCTGCGCGGACAGGTTTCCTGCAGGTCTGAAATCTCCGCAGAGTCGGTGACTCCCGCACCCACGTCAGCACCTCGCCAGGAGCAGAGGACGTCCAGCTCCGTGATGGAGGCCAAGTGCCACCTGGGCCCAGCTCAGCCGCAGCGGGAGGCCGCCTGTCACCCAGAGGCCTGCGCGAGGGTCGTCCCGGAGGCCCCTGTGTCTGCAGTGCAGAGGAGGCAGGGGTCTCGGATTTCCAATTCTCCACAGCCCTCCAGCAAAACCTGGTGACAAGTGTGACAGTGAATGAGGGGAACCCACAGTAGGTGCACTGGGGTGTCTAGGCGGGGAGGCTGGAGGGGAGGCTGGAGGGGAGACTGGGGGAGGACTGGAGGGAGGCTGGGGGGGAGGCTGGAGGGGAGCTGGAGGGGGGGCTGGCGGGGAGGCTGGGGGGAGGACTGGAGGGGAGGCTGGAGGGAGGCTGGAGGGGAGGCTGGAGGGGAGGCTGGAGGGGAGGCTGGAGGGGAGCCTGGAGGGAGGCTGCGGGGGAGGCTGGAAGGGAGCTGGAGGGGGGGCTGGGGGGGAGGCTGGGGGGAGGCTGGAGGGAGGCTGGAGGGGAGTTAGAGGGGAGCCTGGAGGGAGGCTGCGGGGGAGGCTGGAAGGGAGCTGGAGGGGGGGCTGGGGGGAGGCTGGGGGGGGAGGCTGGAGGGGAGGCTGGGGGGAGGACTGGAGGGGAGGCTGGGGGGAGGACTGGAGGGGAGGCTGGAGGGAGGCTGGAGGGGAGGCTGGAAGGGAGCTGGAGAGGGGGCTGGGGGGAGGCTGGGGGGAGGCTGGAGGGGAGGCTGGAGGGGAGGCTGGGGGAGGACTGGAGGGAGGCTGGGGGGGGAGCCCGCCCCATGTCCAGGACAGGCCCCAGCAGGAGGACCCCTCAGGAGAGTCGCCGGCGACAGGCCCCAGCAGGGGAAGCCGGGGTCCCCCGGGAGACCCTGACCCTGCAGCCCGGCCCTGAGGAGCCTCCATGACTCAACCTGCTGCTCCCAGGCCGCTCCTCTGACACAGCCGCCCAGCTGCCTCCCTCCGCAGGGAATAATGAACAGGTGACAGGCCTGCTCCCCGACCCGCACCCCCGGGGACACCCAGGGCGACACGCGGCCACGGGGACCCTCCGAGCTCGGGGACCGGAAGACCCGATGCTGTGAAAATACCGCTCCCCGAGGCCGTCTACGGGGTCAGCGCAGTCCTTCGAACCTCCCACCGGCGTGGTCACGCGCACAGAGCCAACAGCCCCGAAGCAGTGTAGACGCGGGAGGACCCTGCAGGCGGAGGCGGCGGTGGCGGGAGCTCCACGACTGCAGACGGCCTGAGGGGGCGCAGGACCCGGATCCGTGTGGCGCATAACAAGGCTGAGCGCAGCTTCCCACGGGATCCCGAGCCCAGAAAGGGGGACACCCTAGCCCCGGCACGGCCCCGCGCGGGACCCCAGGTCACCGCAAACACGGCCCGGAAACCCCGTGTCGGTGCAGCGCGGCATCCTCCGCGGGTCCTGTGAGCGCGGCGTCTCCTCACCTGCTCCGCGGCGGGTCCTGAGGAGGCTCCTGTCAGCGTGGACGCGCCCCCACCTGCTCCGCGGCGGGTCCTGAGGGGCTCCGGTCAGCGTGGACGCGCACCCACCTCCTCCGCGGCGGGTCCTGAGGGGGCTCCTGTCAGCGTGGACGTGCCCCCACCTGCTCCGCGGCGGGTCCTGAGGAGGCTCCTGTCAGCGTGGACGCGCCCCCACCTGCTCCGCGGCGGGACTGAGGAGGCTCGGGTCAGCGTGGACGCGCCCCCACCTGCTCCGCGGCGGGTCCTGAGGAGGCTCCTGTCAGCGTGGACGCGCCCCCACCTGCTCCGCGGCGGGTCCTGAGGAGGCTCCTGTCAGCGTGGACGCGCCCCCACCTGCTCCGCGGCGGGTACTGAGGAGGCTCGGGTCAGCGTGGACGCGCCCCCACCTGCTCCGCGGCGGGACTGAGGAGGCTCGGGTCAGCGTGGACGCGCACCCACCTCCTCCGCGGCGGGTCCTGAGGGGGCCGAGCTCCCTGATGACAAGGAGATGCCCTTACAGATGGCTAAAATGCTAAAGAACTCAGAATGTCCTCAGCAAGTGAATCCATGAGCACACTGTGGTGCACCTCACACTATGCCAAGGATTATTTGGGGCTAATTAATTTTCAGAAACAGCAGATAACGGAGACTCTGAAAACGGAGTGGAAGCTGTCCTGTAGTGAGCGGCCGTCACACTTATAAAGGAAACCTCCCTGTGTGGGAGCAGCCCCCTCCCGGCCCCAGGGGGACAGGAGGACAATCCCCGGGACTTCTCAGGGGTGCCGCAGGCCTGAGCGGAAACCTGCGCAGCGACCTCACCCCTGCGCGCTGTCCTTGGTCCAACAGCCTCCCCGACAGGCCTTCTCCCCACCCAAAGCCTTTGTCTTTAGCTGAAGACAGTATTTAAAGGGATTGTTCGGGGGGATCCCTGGGTGGCTCAGCGGTTTAGCGCTGCCTTTGGCCCAGGGCGCGATCCTGGAGACCCGGGATCGAGTCCCACATCAGGCTCCCGGTGCATGGAGCCTGCACCTCTGCCTGTGTCTGTGCCTCTCTCTCTCTCTCTCTGTGTGACTATCATAAAGAAATAAAAATTAAAAAAAATAATAAAAGGATTATTCGGGCCATTTCAGGGAGCTGAGCAGTCTTCCTGAGCACCTCCCACGTACAAAGGATGTATACATGTTATAAACATGTTTTTCTCCTGTTCATCTTTTATTGCAGAAGCGGTCTCAGCCAAGACCCTAGAAGAGGAAGGGACAAATTCGTTTGAGTCACCGATGCTTGCAATGCAATGCTGTTCAGCAGCAGAGAGGAACGAGCCTTCACCCCCCTTCGGGGACATGGAGGAGTCGTACAGGTATGTTGCTCAGCAACAGAATCCAGTCTGAAGAGGCTACACACTGTATGGCCCCGTATATAAGACAAAACTACAGAGGTGGTAAATGGATCATGGGGTTAGGGTCTGAGGTATTCCGTATGATACTTTAGTGATGGATGTCTACCACTATGCATTAGCCAAAACTCACAGATTTTTTTATAACCTGAAGCATACATCATAATTATTCAAATTAAATTATTTAGGATGTGGGATTGTCACAGGACAGAATACAGCATGTGACAAATAAGCTAACTGTATTAGAAATGTATGGAAAAACTCACTGTAGGTGGTGGGGCACCAGGTGCTGACCTAAGCAACTTCAGAAATCAACAGAATGTGTAGATTGAGGGCACATAAACAGTGGACTCTATTTTATAAGGTTCTTTCCCAAGATGGTAGCCAAGGATGCTGAAGCAGTTATATCTGTCATAGGAAATCCGGCAATGAATTAATTTTATTTTGAGGCTTTTTTTTAAATTTTTATTTATTTATGATAGTCACACACAGAGAGAGAGAGAGAAGCAGAGATACAGGCAGAGGCAGAAGCAGGCTCCATGCACTGGGAGCCCTATGTGGGATTCGATCCCGGGTCTCCAGGATCGCGCCCTGGGCCAAAGGCAGGCGCCAAACCGCTGTGCCACCCAGGGATCCCCGGCAATGAATTAAATAAGTGGCAGGAGCCCAGTTCAGCACTGTTAGAGCGGTGAGTTAGAGATGAGCAAAGGGAGATTACAATATCCATGTGACAATGGATCAGGTTTTAGAGACCCCAGTATTAAACTCCTCTTTAGGGCAGCCCCAGTGGCACAGCGGTTTAGTGCCGCCTGCAGCCCGGGGTTTGATCCTGGGGACCCTGGATCGAGTCCCATGTCGGGCTCCCTGCATGGAGCCTTCTTCTCCCTCTGCCTGTGCCTCTGTCTCTCTCTCTGTGTGTCTCTATGAGTAAATAAATAAAATCTTTTTAAAAAATTAAAAAAAAAACTCCTCTTTAGCTTAATATGGATACAGGTGGTTCCACAGAAAAACTATCAATGTAACAGTAAAATACCAGTCATGTTAGCAGTAAAATAAGTGTATTTGGGAATAGCAGAAGAATTGCAATCTGGGACAAGTGAGCTATGGTGAATCATAGGAACACTCAAAGAGACAAAGTGGAGGTCAGCTTTTACTAGGTTTTAGGAGGACACTGGGGAGGGCTGTTCTGAAGTTCACTGGAGATGCCAGCATGAGCCCTCTCCTAGCTTTGTCCTCACTGCCTCAAATTGTCCCAAAGCTCCAGGTATATCCTGGGCCCACTCGGGTCCTCATGGAGATGTGGGACTGAGTCTGAGGCCGGGGTATGCGTGCTCTCCCTCGGGTCAGAGCCAGGGTCAGGGCACCCTGCTCCCCGCTAGGCTGCAGCACAGGACACACCCCACTCACAGTGTAGCCCCTCAGGGCAAATCCAAGGAGTCTCTGAAATTTAGTGTTCTGCTTATTTAGGGTCAGAATTTGTAAACTCCAACTGAAATAGAGCCCATCATTCCAGTACCTTGATTGGGAAAATACAGCTTTTTTTAAAAGAGTAAAGGTCAATATAAAAGGCCCAGTGCTATGGTCTGAATGTTTGTTCCCCCAAAATTCACATGTTGGAATCCTAATGCCTGATATGATGTTACAACAGGATGCCTTTGGGAGGTGATTAGGAGATGAGGGTAGAGTCCTCATGAATGGGATTTTCCCCCTATTTAAAGAGACCCTAAGCCATTCCCTACATGTGAAGATACAAGGAAATGTGCCTCTACGAAGAGGGCCCTCACTCAACCACGTCAGCACTCTGATCTCAGACTTCCCGCCTCAGCAGCTATGAGAAATGAATTTATACTGTTAATAAACAGTATTTTTTATTTTGCCACCCAAAATAAAAGTTGTTTTAGCAGTCCAAATGGATTAAAACAATCAGCAAGCAGTCTGATCCTCAACACTACCCCTTACTCTGTCCCCAAATCCTGGCTAACACATGGCCCTGGCACCTGGTCCCTGACCCCCTAAATCCAGCCCTAAACCTAAATTCTCACCAGCACCCTAACCCTCATCCCTTGCTACCATGGAAGATATGTTACCATTTACCCAATTATCTTTCAACATTTTTACAAAATAGGAAAATTGTGGCCAAAAGCTAACCACAAACATCCTTGAGACACGTAGTCTCATGGAGTCCAAGCTACCGCTTTTCCATTTTGCCGTTCAAACTAAGCGTTAGTTAAAAAATAATGTCGTCTGGGTGACACAGCTGGTTGAACATCCGACTCTTGATTTCAGCTCAGGTCATGATCTCATGGTCATGGGACAGAGCCCCGCATCGGGCTCCATGCTCAGCACGGAGTCTTCATGGGATTCTTTCCCTCTTCCCTCCGCCCCTCCCCCCATTTGTACATGCCCTCTCTCTCTCAAATAAATAAATAAATCTTTAAAAAAAATAAGTGTCTTCCCTAAGTATATCAGCATGGTACAGAAGGAGGCAATAACACAGTGATAGAAAACACAAGCTTGTAATAAAGAAAAAGTTTATTTTTAAAGATTTTTGGAAAATATGTAGTCAAGAATTTCAATCCCACACAGGAAACACAAGCCATGCCAAGAAGGCTGAAGTGCCGTAACTATGTTTATTGATACCCTTTCTATTTATCCAATGTATATCTGCTCACTGAAATCTTTGTTTGAAATTTCTGGCATTAATTCCCTGAAAAGGCCCAGACTGGCAAAAGCATTTTTACATACACAGCTGATTTTTACGTTACATACTTTGATATTTATACATTTGATATTTCCTTTGCACGTCTATGGCTTTACTACTTTCAAGACAAAAATCACATACAGAAATACATACTTCTCAAAACATAAAAGTCAACAGTTGTCTAGAATGTGGTTTACAATATAGGGGTTACAGACGACACATCTGTCAGGAAACAGATAGTAGTAGTAGTGCATCATACTGGACTCTGGTGAGGGGCCCTTCAGCCCAGGAAAACCCATTTATAATTCTTCTCTACATGTATAAGATAAACACCAAACTATTTCACATATATTATATCTATATAAACTTTTAACCAAATTCTGGTTTAAACATCACAAAATGACAACATGTAAATACAAACACAAATGTTAGGAAAGGTTTGACATATACAGGGAAAAACATGTCTTATGCATTATGAAGAGTTTTTACAGTCTAGCATAAAAGCAAATGTGGTTTAAAAAAAATAAAATCCATATACAGTTAAAAAACTTAGTCAAGCCACCTCACCTGGTGTAACAGATTTCACAAATATCATGTATTTAACATTATGCTCCAAATGTCCACGTATTGCAGAGATTGCTACATATCAATTAGAATGATGTCAGCAAAGATGTGCACACTAGAAGTGACCGCAAGTAAACATAAACCATGCGCTTCTGAGACAAGGATGCTTGACCTTCGATTAAAAGCCAGGTTAAAAACGACCACGAGGTAACTGTCTTTACAAAGGATTACATTTTCAAATCTAGGGCAGCAGACATGTTTTCCCAGCTACGCATGCACACAGTATCCTGTGGAAAAAAATGATTCACTTACTTAAGAAAGAAGAAAAGGTTTAAAAATTTTTTAAATAAATAAATAAACAACCAGAACTCGGTTCAGCTGGTGAAACCAGAGAGACACTCAAGCTCAGCAACATCCAAGAGGCTAAGGGATAAAACTAGTCATGACTGACCCTACATCAGCACTCGGAGTTTGAGTTTCCTGTTAACGTCTTACACCATTCTTTTCTTTGGGTACAAAAAGTGAGTTTGAAAAGAACCAATGTTTTGGAATGACCAATGTAACTTGAAAACATCCTGCCATCTAACTGACAGGCGGCCTCCTCTTCTAACCCAGAACTTGGTCAACACAGACCGTGCTCCACCCGAAGGGCCTGGAGAAGGTAGGCTTCACAAGTCACCGTTATTCTGACGCAATGGAGCTACTAAAATACACATATTTGTTATTAAGAAAAATTAGAAAACACGTCTTTTTCTCCAGAATTATAAAAGATAAAATCTATTAATCAGTACTCTAATGTGATTACAGAAAAATAGCCAACTGAAGTTTAAAAAAAGCACAGGCTGTCTGTAACATTGTCCCCAATGCAGTTCCTGCATTTTTAATGAATACTTTCCACCTGTTTTGAGGAAGGAGCACATAGATGCCTTAGGTGCCCATTAGCATATTCAAGCTTGGGTCAACCAGTCATCCCTACCTACCCTTGGGGTAAAAGTTTATTACACACAACACCTGTTTCATTGTTGAGTCTATTCTAAGGAATTATCTGCCACTCGTTCTTCTAAAGGTAAGAAAAGGTGTCAGGAAAATATTCCTTGGATTATTTCAGAATTCGAGAGAGACATCTGGCAGTTTGATACTTTTATTCCTCCTCCCCATCACAATTTCCTTCTTTTAAAATTACAATCGACAACTCACATTAAGATTTAATCACATTCATTTAAAATAAAGGAGAGCTTTTCAATAATCTTCCCCGCTCCAGAGAACTAAAAGGGTGAGTGGGGCTCAGCGCCAGTAATTATGAGGTTGGTACTATAAAGTTCTAACTTGGACACAGGTGTGTCACACCCAGGAAAGACTTTACACACTTGCAAACTTGTGCTTTCTTTCACATTTTATGAGCAACACAGGTTACTTTCAACTTCACTGCTTCATGAGTAACGCAGACATGTGTGTCTTGGGTGGGAGACAGTCACCAAAGCGGTCTCTGCGCGCAGAGGTCAGAGTTTCACCAGAGCAAAAAGCAAACACCCTTCTCCAGGAGATTCTCTCCCTTTTGAGAAAACATTCTCCTATGCACCTTGTGTTTGTCAGATTATGTTAGCTGAAATGATACCAATGAGTGGGAATTCTAGAGGAAAACCAAGAACAAACTGAAAACAGAAAGGTGGAGAGGACCGCACCTCCTTCCCCACAGCATGTGCCCACGTGGCCCGGCGAGGGCGAGGGGCACAGCCTTCGGTTCTGCCTCCAATCGGTGCCCGCAGACTTACTTCTCTCGGTAGTACAGCAGGTAGTATTTTAGGGGATCGGGCAGGGGGAGGCTCAGGACCTTCTCGCGCAGGAAGTTCACTGGCGGGGCTGGCTTCGTTTCCGGCGGGGCCTTGTCCTCCTCCCGCTGTTCCTCTTCCAAGTCCTCACAGCTGTTGTCATCAGAGGGGCTGGAGATCCGACTGGCAAATACCTCTTTGTCCAAAAAGACGATGGTCTCCATGCAGCGGCGGCGCACTCTCCTGCGCTTGGCCCTGGGAGTGTTCTTCAGTCCGTTCCCGCCGCTGCTCACGGTCTCCTGACGGATGACCTTTTTAATGGTGGCCCGGATGGCGATGCGAGCCAGGTCCTGGAGGCTTCGCACGGCCAGCGGCGCTGTGGAGCAAAGGAGGAGAGTGTCAACCTCATGTGTGAGCGACCCACACAGGACAGGGCCCTGACTCTGGAGAGCCCACCGGTCACTGCCATTCGCGGGGCTATTTACAGCGCGGGCACAGGGGAGCATCTGGCTAATGTCAATCACAGCTCTAACGTGCATGCACGTGGTCCTTCTCAAAAGGGATTTTCAAACAGACTAACCCCAAACTTAAATGAGGAAAGGAAGAAAGGCCGTTTGTCTCATCAGTCAGAAGCAGAAGAAAACCATGGGTTGCAGCACTTTGCTTCCTGGACAGCCAGGTTCATGACTCTGTTTACTGTACTCGATTCTGGGTTCAAGCTCATCCAATGGGAACACAGAGAACGTAGGCCTCCAGAATTCTTTTATCTATCTTTACATTTTCACAGTACTTTACAAATTGAGTATTTGTTCCTTTTTCTTATTAGAGAAAAGCAAATCCAAAACATTTTTAATAAGTACAAAAACTCCAAAGCCTACTAAGGAAAAATAAAATCTGGTGATTAAAGTCCAGCTCAATTTAATGCAGGTGGTACACACATGACAACAAGAGCTTTGTCTTGAATGCGGAGGGATTAGGAGTTGTGTGTTAAATACAGTATACTCAAAGCCACCATCACTTTTTTTCCCTCCAGTACCTAACTTCTCCCCAAAAAGAAGACCATGTACAATACAGGGAGGACTCGTAGGTTGACTGTAACAGTTAATACATATCAGAGAGGCCTACACAGAATCCTGTGCAATGCTCCCTGTTCCACAGGAGCCCTGGGAAGCACCGGGGCCCCGGGCTCTCAGCACCTTCTCCCTGTGTCCACACCAGGCCTCCTCTCCTGCTCAACCATCTCCTCCTTGTTGTCCAAAACAGGCTCCAGCACTTGCCCCATGACGCAACACCACAACCATGACTCTCCGCTCACTACACCCACCTTTCCTTGCTCACCCCTCAGTCTGTTGAACCGACTCCTTCACGGGTGGCCAGACCTCCGGCCACCAAATGCTGGCCTCTCTGGCTCTCCCCCAGGTGCCGCTGGAAGGGAACGGACTTGGCCCAATTCTCTCCTGCCAGCTCTCCCTCCACCTCAGCTATAATGTTCCCTCAGGGGCTGATTCTATTTCCCCTACTGTGTGCCTATCAATCCTTGCTTTGACATCTAGGCTGTGGTTCTAGTAACAGACACTCGGAAGCGGCCCCCAAGGCTCTGATCTAGTCCCTGGGACCCAAATCTACCTAGGTCTACACCCTTCCTCAGAAAGACCCTATGTGCCTGCTCCAAAATCCCTTCCACCGTAGTTGCCACTGCCTCCACGGACACAACTTTGCTACTTTAGAAAACTCTGGCCCAGGAAGACAAAGTTACAAATAACTGGACTGTTCACCTCAGGAACCATAAACAACATCACGATTATTTATCATTCAGCATTTGCTCTACAGTTCTGGCCTCAAAGCTGGCATCTCGGGGTACTACCCTCTGAGCTGTCATAACTCTCACCCAGACCCAATCAAGCGCTCACACCAAGAGGCTTGTCTTCAACCAAACACCCAAGAAGCCTCATGGATGCACCGACTATGGCCTCACCTCCTGACACTCAGGCCGTGTTCTGCAAGGCCACGCCCTGGCTGATTGCGAGCTATGTTAGCTTCTCCTGGGGAGATTCCCAGGGAACACAACAAATTCACCCTCCAATCAGCCACCAGGGTCATCCAGAAGACAGAAGCACCACACATCTGGCGGCTTTCCACAGCCTCCATGATAAACTCAAGTCTAACCTACATAGTGGGCTAGTTTCTCCTGTACACCCCCACCCGGACCACACCATGGAGCGCGCATGTGCAAAGTCCCCATCAGCCTCTGCTCATGCCTTTTCTCCCTTTCTTCTCTCTTCAGAGACTTCATTTTCACCCAAAATGTCCCATCCTCTGTCAAACGCTCCCTGGCCCCACTCAGCCCCTTTCGGTATTCCACTGCTGCTCATTACCACATTTCACAGACCGCATCTATATAGCATGTGACCTCCACTTAGCAGAGACCAAGGCAGAGCATTACTATCTAATAAATGATTCCTCACAAATTAAAAAAAAAAAATACTGGAAGGAATTTGCCAACATGTATTATCTTTGGGTGGTAAGATCGTGGTGATTTTTTTTCCCTTTTCATGCATTTTACAAATTTTCTAAATGATTAGAATGCAGAATCCATGCTGAACAGCTTTACCTTAAATAAAATCATTTGCAATTCTCATTGCCGCGTAAATTTCTATTTAAATTACAAAACAGTATCTGGATAAATGCTGGCCCTGCTCTTCGCTCTTTCTGGGCCCACATCTGGAAGGAGCTGAAGGCACGGCCTAGCCAGGTAAGGCTCCAGGGTAAGCCTCCTACCACATACTGCAGACCCGCTGAAACATGTACCCCACAAGGCAGCCCCAAGGAGAAAAGGGTTCCCATGACTCTGAGTCCTCTGGCTGAGTGGTGCTGGAACCACACTCTCTCTGTGACACCTCCCCACACAGCAGAATTAACTCCCTCTCATGGGAGTCTTCTGCTTTCAATGGCATGACCAGCAATAATTCCTGCAGATTTAAAAGGCAAAAATAACCTAAAACAGGCTGAAAACCCATTACAGCTCCTTATAATTTTTCATTCTCTTCAAATCTAATGCGATTTTTTAAAAGATCTGAAAGATAAGTAAGGGTCTTTGTACTTACGTAACTGGACAAGTCTTGATTTTCCAGACTCTGAGTGACAAGGCTGGATTAGAGGAGCAAAAGAAACAGCCAGAATCTTTTTGGTTTCCCAAGCAGAAGGACCGGTTCGTGTTATCTTAGTCAACTGCCCCAGAGAGAAAATGAGAATATTCAAAGATCTGGCTACTGTTACTTTATATTTAATCATTCCTACATACAAACTAAAAAAACACAGATACGCTAATTATGAAATAACCTGACAAAAGTGGCCCCACATGTGATGTGACATGAAGTACACATAACGTATTAATATTATTGCAAGTACATTTTGCCTGAATATGCTCAAAGCCTCCAGACCTAATTTGTTTACAAGAAATGCGTATGTTAAAGAAAAGAAGTCAAAGGATAAGAAGAGACAATCAGAGGAGACAACTTCCCTGGGCTCTCTCAAGAGTCAGTGCCAACAGTAAGGGGCTGGCAGGTGTTCTAAAGTCAAAGTCATTAAAGACATTCACATTCAGGATCACCTGCAAGGACCTCAAGGCTATTGTTTCTGGAGGACAGAAACAAAAAAATCTTCTTGCAACAAGGTGACCACATAGCCAACAGCAGCTACTGCTGCAGTTTCACAGTGACTTCCTTGAGGGTGAGTTTCTATGTGACATCACCACAACACAAAGACTGGCAGTGAAGGTCATCAAAACATTTCTTACAAGTCACAGTATTAGGGGTACCAAAGAACCTAGACAGACAACATGGCCCTCTTATATGTTCTGTGTGATGGTGCCAGCTTCTGAAAGGCCCAAGCAGGTCACGGTGTTATTTTTGCTTGGCTTTGACATGTTAAGATTATACATTCTTGTCTAAAAATACCTAAGCCAGCAAATCCTCTAAAAACTATGATTCTATGTCATGAATCTTAGAACTGAAAGCATTAAAGTAGCCACATACTAGATAAACATCAGTAAGTCACTCACATTCTTGTGTACCAGCAAAACTATTTTTTTAATTCATTTTTTTAAGATTTTATTTATTCATTTCAGAAAAAGAAAGTACAAGCGGGCAGGGGGAGGGAGTGGGGTGGTGGGGGGAGAAGGAGAGGGAGAAGCAGACTCCCCACGGAGCAGAGCTCAAGTCCAGGACTCTGAGATCATGACCTGAAGCCGAAGGCAGATGCTTAACCAACTGAGTCATCCAGGCACCCCCCTCCCAAAAACTTCTTTTTAAAAAACATCTTTTTAAAGCTGAAGTTCTAATTATAATAAACATCAAATATTTAAAAACCATCAATAAATAATGTGTGAACCCTAAAGGAAAACTATAAATCCATATTCCATGTTCCAGACAAGGAGATGGATACTGAAAATATGTCTATGATCCTCAAATTAATGTACACATGACACAATTCCAATAAAGTGTCTGACTTATTTTTCTGATACAACAAAGATTTCTAAAATAAGTTAAGTAAAGGGGCACCTGGGTGGCTCAGTCGGTTAAGTGGCCAACTCTTGACTGCGGATCAGGTCATGATCTCAAGGTGGTGGGATCATGCCCCGCATCTGGCTCCATGCTCTGCGCTCAGTGGGGAGTCTGCTCCGGGACTCTTTCTATATGTATCAAATAAATAAATCTTTTAAAAACTAATAATAACAATTTAAATAAAGACATATTTAAAACAATATTCTGAGAAAGAAGAGCAAACAGGGGGACATCTAGCCTTGCCATCTACAACAATGATAGCAAGAAGCTGTTGGCTGTCAGCAAGGGTATGGATGACTCCTGTCCTGTGCTGCTGAGAGCAAAGCCTCTGGAAAGGCAGTAGGCGAAAGTTAAAATACAGAGTCTAATCAAGCACTTTTGCTTCTGGGACTGCACCTGAAAGAGGTCATGGGTGTAGACAAAGATTAAGAATATCCACAAACATGTCTATGCACAGCCTCTTCAAAGCAGCACTACTTATAAACAGCAAAAGAGTAGAAAGAACCCACATACTCATCAAAAAAATCACATTCTCATATACCAACAAAGAACATTTTTAAATAAATAAAATATAGACATAAAAAAGAATTTCTATTTATGCCAAACATCAAATACTTAAAATGAACAATAAATGACATATAAAACTATCAGTTTTTACTTCGTATGTTTGGATGAATACACGGAATGGGAAAAAACGTGCATATCTTCACTTAAGTTTTTGGGGTTTCTTTTTAAGACTTTATTTATTCACGAAAGACACAGGGAGAGAGAGAGGCAGAGACACACAGGCAGAGGGAGAAGCAGGCTCCATGCAGGGAGCCTGACGTGGGACTGGATCCTGGGTCTCCAGGGTCACGCCCTGGGCTGAAGGCCGCACTAAACCGCTGAGACACCCAGGCAGCCCCACTTAAGTAAAGTTTGAAAAAAAAAAAGTGTGTTTGCTTATATATTATTTGAACAAACAGACAGACCAAAAACAAAGTGGTTACCTACAGGTAAAGTGGAGGGTACATACATCTAAAAATTCTGTGAGTATTCATTATTTAGATTTTGAAATTTTGTAAATATCTCACAAAGTTATAAAACCTAAAATGGAAGTCCCTAAACATTGAAAACAAATAAGCTATAAGTCAGGCTGGCAGTGTAACCTCACAGGGAAGCATTATTTCCAGTGACTTTAAACCATACAAATTTGGGACGCCTGGGTAGCTCAGTGGCTGTGCGTCTGCCTTCGGCCCAGGGTGTGATCCCGGGGTCCCGGGATCAAGTCCCACATCAGGCTCCCTGCAGGGAGCCTGCTTCTCTCTCTGCCTATGTCTCTGCCTCTCTCTCTGTGTCTCTCATGAATAAATAAAATAAAATATTTTAAAAATAAATAAATAAAACATATGAATTTGTACATCCCCAGGAGAATATCCGGGCAATCTGAGGGCAGTGAGAGACCCAGCCTTCCAGTATGGGACAAAAGTGATGCTGTTGTAAGACAGAAGAAGTCAGAAAAACCCTCTGGTCCTGCATCTGAGCTCAAGTACCAACATAAACCCATGGTGTGTTTCATGTCCAAAAACCAAACCAACAAAAACATGTGTGTGTGTGCGTGTATATGGGGGTGGACTTCCCAGCTCCAGAGTTCCACTGAAAAAACTAACCCGACTAACCCAGCCTCAGATTCCCACAAAGGCCCCACTTTTGCCCTCTAAAAACACTATTTCCCACTGAACTTAAAATTAACAAGGATCCTCAAAAATGGTTAATTATAATTTTGTGGTACAAAATACACAAAATGAGTGCGGAACATCTTTTCTTACCAGCAAGTAACAAAACTACTGAGGTTATATCAGAGCCCAAGAGCCCTACTGACCAAGATAGGAAATCTTAAGCTTCATTAAGAATCATACAATGATTAAAATATTAATCTATATCCGTGAATTCACACCGCCAGTAGAAATCAAACAAAATCTTCCTATCCACCACCTTTAACTGATGCTAGAGAACCAGATTATTGAGGAAACTGATAAACAGAGCTTAAGAATCAGAATTTATCCAGCCTCTCCTTATAAAGTATACCTAGGGTAACCAAATAATTGATGCGAGTGTTTCTCTTTACATTAAGTATTCCAGGTACTATATAAAGTGGCAGGATACAAAATCATTGTGCAGAAATCCACTGTATTTCTATACACTAATAATGATGCAGCAGAAACAGAAATTAACAATCCCATTTACAATTGCACCAAAAATAATGAAATATCTAGACATAAACTTAAAAAGGAGGTGAAACACCTCTACTTTGAAAATTATAAAATACTGATGAAAGAAAGGGAAGATGACACAAAGACAAGAAATAGATTAAGGACCTAAACATGATACCTGAAACCATAAAAATCCTAGAAGAGAGTACAGGCAGTAATGTCTCTGACAACAGTTGTATCAACATTTTTCTGGATAGGTCCCCTGAGGCAAGGGAAACAGAAGCAAAAATAAACTATTGAGATCACATCAAAATAGAAAGTGTCTACACAGCAAACAACCAACAAAGCTAAAAGACAACCTACTGAGTGGGGGAAGATATTACAAATGACATATCTTATAAAAGATTAGTATCTAAATTATATGAAGAACTTATACAACTCAACACCCAAAAACTAAACAATCCAATTTAAAAATGGGCAGAAGACATGTATACACATTTCTCCAAAGAAGAATCCAGATGGCCCACACTCACGTGAAAAGATGCTCAATATCACTCATCATCAAAGAAAGGCGAATCAAAAGCACAATGAGGGGTGCCTGGGTGGCTCAGTCGGTTGAGCATCCAACTCTTGGTTTCAACTCAGGTCATAGCCTCAGAGTCATGAGATCGAGCCCTCACTCAGCACGGAGTCTGTGTGAGATTCTCTCTTCCTCTCCTCTGCCCCTCCTTCTCATGCTCTCTCTCTCTAAAATAAATAAATCTTAAACAAAACAGAACAAAAAAACCCACAGAGATATCCACCTCACACCTGTCGGAATGACTAAAATCAACAACACAGGAAAGAAATGTTGGTGAGGGTGCAGAGAAAAAAGAACTCTCCTGCACCATTGGTGGGAATGCAAACTCTGGAAAACAGTGTGGAGGTTCCTCAAAAAGTTAAAAATAGAGCTACCCTGCGACCCAGCAATTACACTAGGTATTTACCCAAAGAATATGAAAACACTAATTCAAAGGGATATGTGTACCCTGATGTTTATCACAGCATTATCTACAGTAGCCATGATATGGAAGCAGCCCAAGTGTCCAAGGATCGACAAATGGATAAAGAAGACGTGTGCGTATGTGTCTGTGTGTGTCTGTGTGGGTATACACACAATGAAATATTATTTGGCCATAAAGAAGAATGAAATCTGGCCACTTGCAACAACATGGACGGAGCTAGAGGGTATAAGGTTAAGCAAAATAAGCCAGTCAGAGAAAAACAAATAGCACTAGTTTCACTCACATGTGGAATTTTAAAAACACAACAAATGAACAAAGGAAAAAAAGAGAGACAGAGACAAACCAAAAAAAATATACCTACAGAGAACAAACCCATAGTCACCAGAGAGGAAGTGAGTGGGGGGGGGGGGGATAGGGAAAGAGGTAAAGGGGGTTCAGAGGACACGGATGTTGATGAGCACTGAGTGACATATCCAAGTGTTAAATCAGCGTATTATACATTTAAAATATAATACTGTACGTTAACTATACTGGAATTAAAATTAAAAGAAAAAATAATTTGAAGTACTAAATGAAGAGAAGTGACGGAATCAGAATGTATTATTCTGCATCCCTTAATGAGATAATGGATCAGGACCACAAGAGCACCGACAGCGTCGGGAAAAGAGAAACAACAGACATGATATGCCTCTTATGGAGGTGTAACACCTGGTAAGTAAGTATTCTTGCACCCCTCCTCCCCCCCAAAATTAAGTCAAACTGGAAACTAAGCAAGTCTTTAGATCCAACTAACAATTTATAGTGAAAATAGGGAACAGAAAGAATATGTAAAACATCACCACAGGGCTGTGTAATCTCCAAATCCAGACTATAGGAAACTCTGTAAGACAAATGACCTGATTTCTTCAACAAGTATATTGTAAGGAAAAAGTGAAGAACAAAAAAAGGAGAAGTTATAAACACTTAAGAGATATATAAGCCAAGGGTTCCTGGCTGGCTCAGTCAGTGAGTGAAGTGTGCAACTGTTGCTCTTCAGGTCATGAGTTCAAGCCCCAGGCTGGGTGCAGAGATTACTTAAAAATAAAATCTTTAGGGCAGCTGGGGGGGCTCAGCGGTTTAGCGCCACCTTCAGCCCAGGGCGTGATCCTTGGAGACCCCGGATAGAGTCCCATGTCGGGCTCCCTGCATGGAGCCTGCTTCTCCCTCTGCCTGTGTCTCTGCCTCTCTTTCTCCCTCTGTGCATCTCTTGTGAATAAATAAATAAAATCTTTAAAAAATAAATAATAATAAAATCTTTTAAAAAAAAAAAAAGAGAAGGACCAATGAATGAAATGCAAGACATCTTGCAATCTTAAATGGAGCCCCATTCAAATAAGTTATTCAAACAAATTTTGAGACAATCAGGAAAATCTGAACACTAGCTAGCCAAGAAATGACTGGTAATTTTTTAGGTTAATAATGGTTTTGGGATATCTAAAAAATAGAGCCCTTATCTTTTATAGATACACACTGAAATATTTATGGATAAAAATATTGCTTTCCTTAGTGATATTCACTACTGCCTGCATGTAACAGTAAGTAACAGAACATGACACATGCAGCCTCACGTGCAATTCCAGGAGCCAGAGGACACACTATGGTCAACAAACCCACAGGATACTATATAAGCACTCAAAATGATGACCTGGAATGTCACATGGCTGAAAATTATCTCATGAATTTAGTAAAACATCATAAGTTCTAAACCTTCTTGGAAAAGGGTACAAACTATAAGAATCATATGCTAATATGGCTTAAGGTGGGGATTGTGAACAATTTTATATGTTCTGGATTTTCTACAATGAATGATTACTTTTTATACAAAATAAATTAAATGGTAACATTTTTAAATTGCAGAAAATCACACAAAAATGTACAGTCTCCTAATTTTTATCACTTCCATTTTTCCCTAGTTCTTTGTGATGGAGACATTATTCCTGATGACCAATTCGGGTCTGATTCATCTTCTTATTGATTACAACGTGTGTTTCTCAAGGAAGCACAATAGCAACAACATACAGAAACATGCATGACCAAACAGACTGAGATGAGATCCCTCCTAAGGAAGGGACTTCTGTGTAACACTCACTGTCACAGAATTTAACAATTAGAATAGAGTTACTCTCATGATTTTTATATGTAATTCTAACAATAGAAGAACCATACTAGAACAGCTGTGGGGGAAGGGAGGGAGGTAGGAGAGAGAGGGGGAGAGATAAGGAGCCAGAAGGGGGGTGAGGGGTAGGTTTTACAACACGGGCTCCAGGGTGCCCTGGCCCAAGTGAGGGTATCTGTGTGACCTGTCCCTGCCCATGTCCTCATCTGTGAGGGGGAGGGATGGTCATGAGGAAAGCAAGGAAAAATGTATGTCAACTTCTTGGCACAGACCTTGGCCAACAGTTAAGCGCGTCAGTTATGACAGGGGTCTGACCTTCTCTTCCAGTGGCATGACAAGGATGCCTCCTACTTTGAGAAGACTCTTCATGTACTCTTCATGCTCTTTCTGCACACCAGCCCCACAGTACACACGATCATACTGAGAACAATCTGGAGAAATCTCTAGGCAATTGCCAGTAACAAAGGAAGGTTCACAGAAGTCAAATCTAAAAGCAAAAAAATATTTTCCATAACTGAATAGATCACCTGTAACAAGTCTATACAGTAAATCTATACTAACCACAGGTTATGTTCTCCTTGAACAATCCAATAGTGATATAACTGACAGAGCCAGACTTCCTATTATGAAAGTGAACATCATAAACATGATCCAGGCTTAAATCATCTACCCTCCAATCATCACTGTCTTTGCTCTCTTTTTATAAATCATTACCTTACTTAAGATCTACCAAAAACAAGTAAAATGAGGGGCACCCGGGTGGCTCAGCCAGTTAAGCACCCAACTCTTTCAGCTCAGGTCATGATCTCAGGGTCATGAGACCGAGCCCAGTGTTGTATCGGGCTCCACACTCAGCAGGAAGTTCCCCTGAGATTCTCTCTCTCCCTCTCCCTCTGTCCCACTCCTGCACTTGTGTGCACGTACACTCTCTCTCTAATAAATACATGAATCTTTAAAAAAATAAAATATAAAAACAAGTAAAATCAAAGAAGACTACACTTGGTATTTCTAAAAAATGTTAAACTCCAAAATAAGAATTTTAATGCCTTAAATAAAAATGGCAAGAGGTAGTTATATATACTGTTTAAAGACAAATCCAACAATTCTGTTTTTGAAACTATTAGGTGATAAAATGTTTCCTGTGTTGGAAACATGAAAATTGAGTAAAATGAACATTCTATTTCCTTCTCTTATTATGTTGGTGAAAAATCACCTTCCCCTGGTATCATAGTTAAAAAGAACCTGAAGCCCTCAAAAGCACAAAATATTTAAAAAATAATTAGAACAGCTATGCATATACCCCTGGTTCTCCTGCCAAAGCTGAATCATGCTTGCTAGTATATGAACACTAATAAATTTATTTCTCCTATCTAATAAAAATTTTAAATTGTAATTCACACAGCAATCCAAGGGTAGTATTTGATCTTACTTGTCAAAGCTGTCGCTGGTTCTAATAAAGAAGTCCAGCTTCTGCCTTGCATATTCTATTACATCTGAATGGAGTTCAACCCCGTGGTTCACACCAAAAGGACCTAAAATGTTTCAGAATAAGAAAACTTTTAGAACTAGGGCAAGAATTTTACTCTTTATTTCTATTTTATCAGCTGCAATGCACCAGATTCAGCATGTATAATTACATGAAGAAATTCGCGAGTTTTTGAGGTCTAACCACGTTATCAGACCTAAATCACTCAAGCTAATCTTTAAATATGCAGGGTACACAATGCTCATCACATTGTAAATACTGGTTTCTTTGAAATTACCAACTCCACAGCTTTCCTAAGCCTGGGTCACTCGGCTCTCAAACTGTTAAAGAATTATTTGAAGACATAAAAAAGCCAAGATCTACAACCAATAATTCAAGATCTTACTAATAAATTGAAGAAGAAAAATGTATTTCCAAATGAAACTGTACTCAGGACTATGTTCCACAAAAGGTCACTAAAACAGTCAAATAGGGACACAATTATTTTGATAATCATTAAAAGAAAACTGTAACTGGGGTTCCTGAGTGGCTCAGTCAACTGAATGTCCGACTCTTGATTTCAGCTCAAGTCATGATCTCAAAGTCGCAGGTTCAAGCCGCATGTCAGGCTCAGACTCAGCTTGGAGTCCGCTGCAGATTCTCTCTCCTGCTCTCCCTCTGCCCCCCTCCCACTCATGCACACACTTTCTCTCTCTTAAATAAATAAGGTCTTCAAAAAAATTTAAACAAAAGAAATAAAATATAGCCAAGTTACAATGAAACATTTTTTATATCTAAGGAAATTTATCAATAATCGGCAATAAATTGGTGAGAAAAGTTACAAGCCCATTTAACAATAAAGGTGTTCCCTCCATATAAAACTGCCTCTGGATGAGATCTACTAACACAGCTTAGATGAGTCACTTTGTTGTGGGAATCCATTTATATGAAGGTCAAAAACAGGCAATGCCTATTTGTGATGATGGAGGACAAAGCAGCGCTCTCCTCCCTGGAGGCAGAAGGGCAGCATGAGAGCTTCTGGGATGCTGATTCTACTCCATACTTCGTTCTGGGTGGTGCTTGTATGAAGGTGAATACTTACAGAACAATTCACCAAGCTCCACACCTCACACTTGTTCATTTACTGCAGATTAACTTACACAGCCATTTTTAAATATCTCCATGTAAAAATCAACAGGGCAAGTAAAACTTATTTACTAGACAGATACACTGAAGTCACAGTGCAGCACCTAACCCTACAGTCCAACAGAAATACTAGAAAATAAGCAACCATCTGTGCTTCTGTATCTTTACATTTTGCCACTTGGGCTTACCTGGTCCCCTGACAGCACAGCAGCCACCCCAGGCCAAGGCTTCCCTCTCCACCACCTGGACAACTCATCTGGGGCTCTCTTCCCTCAACATCTGTCAAAGGCACACCTGCTGCTAAAACATTCTCTGATTAAAACACACCCTACCTGAGAAGTCACATTTTCACTATTTACAACATCAAATCCAAATTATCCAACTTCAAGACCCTCTGTCAAGTCCCTGACTTTCATCCCCACTGCTCTCTAGCTAGCAGCACCTTTACTTTCTCAGTCATCATAGTTTCATTAGCCCCTCACCCTTTATCAACACCTATTAAGCAGTTAATTCTAATAATAGAGAACACAGCTCCTATCCCCAAAAAGCGTTAACACCAAATAGAGCAAAACACATAGCCCCCAACGCACCTCAATAAAAAGAGGACTATGAGGGGAGGGAGCACATGGGAAGAGTCAGAACTGACACAGGAGGCCCATGGCACTGAAGCCATACCACAAGCCCCCGTGCCCCCCCACCCTCCAGGGAGGGCACTCCACTCCCTAATCTCATAGCACTCTCAGGTCAGCCGTGTGCGGCACAAAAGGGATAAAGTTCAGGGCCAGGCAGAAAGGCAGGTGGGTTCAAAAAAGAGTCAGACTCCAGGCCTCACATCAGCTCTGGAGTGACGTGCATGAAGCAATGCTGAAGGCGGAATAAACGGGGGAGGGTGGCCCAGAATATGTGGTATCCAGAGACGCCAGTCCAGCGCGTGCAGCCTCCTCCCTGCAAATGCAAGAAGTCTACCCGGGAAAGGAAACTCCAGTCACCTCCTTAAAATACATCACAGCATTACAGAGTATCCACTGCAACCCCCAAAAAGTTTTCCTTCCTTCCTTTAGATCTCTCCCCATCTCAACAGCTAATTACATTCCCAGCAAACAGGGGACTCAGAGAAGAGAAGCCATTTCTTTCTAATTCCTAGGGAATGTCAAGTGCCAACAGGTCACCTCACATTTACTGTAAGAACTGAGCATCTCAGTTCTTTTCAATAGCATTTCTAACCTAGTCTCCCCAAAACAGCATCTCATCCTTAGCTCCCCCAATTTCTCTGCCCCACTGGAGGGAATCACCCTTCCCTAAGTCCACAATGATACATAACCTGAGCTATTCCCAAAGCAGTCTCAATCCAAGACAAATTAAGTTCAAAAAGTATTTAGCTTTAAAAAAACAAAACACAAATAAACCTATATATTTGAGGATAACAATCTATAGCCTAAAGTCATATGATCAGTCTCAAAACTTCACCAAAGTCTTCAAACTTATAAAGAACCAAAAATTTGATTCCATACTCAAAAAAATCAACTGTTACAGTTAAGATTTTCTCTAACAACCATAAAGAAACGAAGTGGTGGCATCCATGGTGACGACTAAAAACAGGACATCTAGCACCTGCACCTGCGGTCTGGATGCCTACCCTCTCTCACAGATGCTGCAGCAGTCCCAGCCCTGCTTCCTCTTGAGAGAAATCTTTTAAAGCACAGGTGAGCCCTGTTACTCCTCTGGCAAAACCGTTCTACCTCTACTCTAAAAGCAGACACCTAAACCCTCAATTGTCTGGTACTGTTGTTTCAATAACAAAAATGCGAATTTCAAAAAAAAAAAAAAAAAAAAGCCAATTCCCATGTGCAGCCTTACAACTTATTTGGGAAAAGAGGCAAAAACTGTGAAATTCTTTCCATCCCTGGAATTTATTTACACTGCCTGGAAGACCTTTAAGTTCCAGGGAACTTTAAACTTAGTTTACAGAAAGAGTGACAAGGCAGGCTGGGTGATTGTATTAAACAAAAAAATCACTGTAAGGCCCCAATTTACATAATTCTTGAGGTGCTCTGTTGTCCAGAAGGAGGGTGTGCTGCACAGGCAGTGGAGGAATCCCTCCTCCTAAACCTGAAGCCCTCCCTTCACCAGCCCACCGATGACTCCATATAAACGATACCAGACCCAGACCACGGCTCAGAAGGCCAAGGGCAATGAGACAAGGTC
The DNA here is from genome assembly GCF_011100685.1 of Canis lupus familiaris. NCBI lineage: Eukaryota > Metazoa > Chordata > Mammalia > Carnivora > Canidae > Canis > Canis lupus. The sequence goes on along the minus strand of NC_049245.1, from coordinate 48,502,126 downwards.
CCTACAGAGGAAACACTGCCAGCAGACTCGTCTCTCCCATACTCCCCACAGATTTACCTAGAATGAGCCCCACCATCGAGCTGAGGTAGCCCGTGCCACTGCCCAGGTTTAAGAAGGAGAGCCCCGGCTGCAGGTCGAGGGCTTCCATCACTTCTGAGTAGATGCAAGGGGCCGAGAGGTGGATGTTTCCATGCTTCCACGCCAAGTCTTTATAAGCGTTTTCCTTAAATTCTTCAAGATAATAATCTGCGCGGTCGATAGCTCGGAAAGCTTGCTCTACTAGCTCGGTCCGGATGTACTGTGCTTCCTTCAGATTGTCTATCAGCTCATCGTTGTCTTCACCAGCACTCACAGCACCTCCCATCTTCAAGATCACGCTTAGGCAATACTGTAATTAAAAATGTTTTAAAAAGCTATTTACATCGACGGTAAGAGCACAACAGTTAAAGTTCTAGTAACATGCCAATTTCAAATTCTGAATTCTGAAAATATCACAGATGGGATGTATTTTGTCAGCACCCACCTGCCCAAATTCAGAAGGAAAAAGTTAAATATGAAATTCTATTATTTCCATCCAGAAGTAAGCTTGTAATTTATAATATCAAATGAATTCAAATGAACTTGAGGTAGCTAATGCATATTCGACAACTGAAAACATCATTAAAGTATGAATTCAGTATTTTACTACAAGTTGTCAATCTACAAAGTCAGGTATTTAGAATTAAAATTATCTTGAATATAAATCTGCCTCAACAGGGATATATTCATGTACGGCAAAGTCAGTGGATATAAGCATAAAAAGAATATACATATGGTGTAACTTCTCTTTGAATATTTCAAATGCTACAGATGAGTTTTGATAAATAATCTTTAAAAGAAAAATAATATGAAATAAAGATAAACAACAAACAATAAAATTATTCGCTATTTAATTTTCACATTTACCTGGTGTCCTAAATTTTACCTGACAACTCTATGCCCTCACAGACACATAAATACCAGGTCAAGGAATCCATCCAATCTGTTCACTTGGATATACAAATTTCTGGCAAAAACACCACTAACAAAACTCTTACCCAAAAGGACCAATGGTGACATTTTATTTGTAACAAATACGAAATCTGTTTCCAGGCTATAGCTGCTACAAGAATCCTACGCCCACTTTGGAAGTATACGTCATGCAATCTTTCTGCCTCTTTAACAATAAAAGGTACATTGCTTACCTTCTTCCCAACTGCTTTCAAGAAGAAAAAGCAACAATGTGATGCCCTCTGAGCCACATGCTAACATACAATGTGCCTCCAACTAATTCACAGGGACCTCATCTTCATGAACCATAAAAATATCTTCTCCAATTTTATACATACCCCATGTAACTCTTTCCAAAAGAATGATTTTACTTCACACAAAATGGTAATGTTTTACAAAACACTTGATATAAATTGCTGGGAAAACCAGGAAACACCAGGCTTCACAAAGACAGACACATTTTCGGATTCAGAACTTCCATAATAACGTACTATAATTTATTATTACAAAGTCTATCATTGTGTTCCCCCTCACAATCCTCTGGATTTCAAACAGCAGAACAAGAATCATAAATCCTGGGGGAATAGATTCCATATACATACCCCACACACACTACTGGCAACTGTGATGGGAGAGGTTTTCCCAGGAATAAAAACACATGATAATCTTCAGCTTCTCATAACAAATATGTGAAACGTGGGGCTTAGTATAAATGCTCTTCTGCTTCATGGTTGAACAGTTCATTCTCATCAAGATTTTAGAGATGAGTAATATGCTTTCCAAATCACCAGGATGGTCTAATTACTAGATTTTCACCTCATCAAGTTGTTTCAGAGCCCTTGTTAGGTTATGGTCCACAGCCAGTTAACTTAGCCGATGGGACAAAGTGCTAATGAAGTCAACTTTAATCTTCAATAAGCCACTTAGTTCTGAGGCTACAGTCTACATCCCTAGTCTCCGACAGTCACCTTACATTTAGGTGACCATTTAAAAGTGGAGTTGCGTTCGCTGTCTAAAGGTCTATTTACAAAAAGGCCTGGAAATCACACAGCTTCCACGGTGGATCTCATGTGCATAATGCTCTACCATCCCATCTCAATACCATCATTCCATCTTTGGAAAGCGAACACTAACTATAGATTGGATAAATTTTATTTTCTACTAAGTCATCTATCACTTATTTTCAACTCCACCTCACTTTGAAAGTTTATTCATATCCAAAAGCTAGAACTTTAGTAAAAAGAGCTACAATCTCCCAGTCACAGGAGGTCATGGAGGTAAATTGGGACCAAGCAGTTATTTTGCTCATGATCACACACCTGTGCGAAGGGAAAGCCAGAATTCAAACCCAGGACTGTCTAGCCAAAGGCCTCCATTCTTTACCCCACACCAAATGCAGCTTTTAAAAATTCCCAAAGGAAAAACCTTCTGTAACACGTAACATGTTGGTAATCTTTGCCCCACATGACAGACTAATTAACAACATGGTCACCCTCTCTGTTGCCATTGGTAGGATGTGTCACCATCTACGGGGTCTGAGAATATTAACTTTGCCAGGTCATCTATCACTCCCTCACACTGAACACCATCACTACTTGTTACTGACCCACCCAGGTTCAAAGATATCCTTGCCAAAACAAATCTGGATCTAATCTAGTCAAATCCAATTGTCCCAAGTAATGGGAAATAATTTTTGGATGCTGTACTTGATTATACTTTGTAAACCTCAATGTAATTCACCACTCTGGGTAACTGGCCCACAGGACACCTTACTATCGTACTGCTCCTTCCAAAACCAACTGCCAAGCACAGTGTGGGGGGAGGGGCAGCAGCGGGCATGGGAAGGCCTCATGATTGACAACCCAACCAAGGAGGCTATAGCTGGGCCAGTACAGCCTGAATCCGTAATGGGTGTTTGTGACCCCAGCCTACGCTGGGTTTGTCAGACAAACATGGAGTGCCATGTTCCAAGCTGAGTATCACTTAAGGGAAATATGCACAAGGGAATTTCATGTGGAAAATGAGCTGGGGAATAGGATCTTGTAGCGTAAGCCATGAAAGGTTTCTCTTTTCTGTAACACGAGTGCCTGACTCAAGTTTTGATTGGTGAGGAATAAATACTTTGTGTCCTGCCACTCAACGCCATGAAGAGTCAGGCCACCTCCCTTTGGAGCGTCCTTTGTTTGAGATCAGATCTTAGAGGATTTCCATGAGAGACTTTTTGGGACACTTGTCTTTTCTCTACCCATGCTTTAAATCCCCTCTTCTGCTTTTAAGTCCCCAATAAAGAGCAAGCCTGAGAAGCCCTAGGCTCCCACCCTCAACCCCAATACAAGCAGAACCCCAGGCCTGTGCTCCCCTGAGCGCTCTCTTCACAGCCCTCCACCTCACTGGTGGGCCCACATATGCCGTAAAATTTCCAGGTTCTGTGAATAATAAACAATTATTTATTTGTTTGTTTATTTATTAATTTATTTTTAGTTTCCTGATGGTTGTCGCTGAAAGTTGTCTTTCCACCCTAACAATAGGGGCCGGTCCAACCACACCGGTAACGGATGGAGGCCCGGAGAAAACAGAACCCAAGCCACACCTCCTGCCGGCAGAATAATAGAAGAAACAGACTCATCTTGAAAACCAGAACTCTGCAAGGAACACATGTAGAGGGATTTTTTTTCAAATACTTGAAAGGCAGCCACCTATACATACACCATTCCCGGACCTGATAAAAGCTGGGTCGGTGAGACACGGTAGGTGAGAGTAGTTCTACGTAACACAGAAAAGCTTCCTGACACCTAGAACTCAAGGCCTGAACTGTTCTCAGGCCCGGCCTCGAGCACCCCCGCCCCCGGGACGTCCCAGGCCAGGGACAAGCTGAAGTGGGTCCAGGGGCCTCGGCACCGACCCGCCGCGCAGGTGCCATCCTCCACCTGTAAAGCGGAGTCACAAGCACAGCCACAAGGTCTGAGTTTATAGGAACCTTACTTCACTAATTCTTGAATGACAGTGTACTCGACACCCAAGTGGAGTTGGTTACTTCAGCCACTCTTCTGCCAAAAAGAAAAGAAAACCATTACAGGCCTGTGATGAATAAAGGGGAGGCGGAGACCCCTTCGAGGGCCGACCGAGCACGCACAAACTCGGGAGGCACATCCCACGGGGGAAAAACGGGGGCCCAGCCCAGGCGGCCTCCTCCCGGCTCCGCGAGGTCGGCCCGAGGTCAGGGCCGTGGGCGCCCGAGGTCGGCCCGAGGTCAGCCGCGGCCCCGCCTCCCCAGGCATCCCCGAGGCGTGGAAGGCTTTGTTTTGGTTTCGGGTTGGTTTTTCCTTTTTTTTTTCTTTTCCAGAGATTTAATTTTAAGTAATCTCTACACCCAACACGCGGCAGGACTCACAACTGCAAGATCCAGGGCGGGAGGCCGCGCGCTGAGCCCCCGGGCGCCCCCGGACCCGCACCTTCCTGCTCCGTGAGCTAGGGCCTGGCTGCACGTCCGCAGTCAAGCACGGGATCGGGATCGGATCGGGATCGCGTAAGCCCCGGGCACCAGGACACAGACCCCGGGAGGCCCCGCCGCTGCTGGGCAAACCCCGGGGCGCAGGGGACAACCCCGGGGCGGAGCAGAGGACAGCGACACCTCGAGGCGTTGGGGGGTGCGGGAGGGGGAGGAGGAGGAGGGGAAAGGAGGGGAGGGTTGAGGGAGAGGAGGAGGAGGAGAAGGGGAGAAGGTTAGGGGAGGAGGGGAGAGGAGAGGGAGGGGAAGGGGTGAAGAGGGAAGGGGGAGGGGAGCTCAGGGACGGGAGAGGTCGCCGACCCGGGGGGGAAGGCGCGCGGGGAGCCCGGGGAGGAGGGGAGAGGAGGGGCGACGGCTAAGGGCCGCTGGGGGGAGGGGAGGGGGAGGGGGGAGGAGGGGAGAGAAGGGGCGGGGAGGGGACGAGGGCGCCCGCGGAGGGGCTGCGGGCGCGCGGGGCCGGGGGAGGGGAGGACGCACGGGAGGGAGGGGTCCGGGAGACGCCGCCGCCCCCGCAGGCCGGGCCGAGGCCGGCGGCGGCGGCTCTACCTCCGGGCTGGGCCGCGAGACCGGGCCGCCCGGCCGCGACCTGCAGCTCCTCGGCGCCCCTCGCCCGTCCGCCGCCCCGACCGCCGCCGCCGTAAACATCCGCCGCCCCACTGCGCAGCTGCGCGCAACGGCCCGACTGCGCGTGCGTCCCGGCCTGGCGCTTAAAGGGGCAACGGCCGGTGGGCCCCGGCGCGGTCCTCGCGGGCGGTCCGCGGGGCGGGGTGGAGGGCGGCGCTCCGAGCACCGTTGTCCCCGCAGCACCCGGAGCCCAGGCGGGGAAGGGCCGGAAGGGCCGCGTGATGGACACTGAGTCACGGCAGGGGCTGCCCTGGCGGGCGGCGCGGAGGGGACGTTGGAGCAAAAGTGGACGAGGGGAACCCACCTGCGCCGGAGAGGGCCCTGGGCCGCAGAGCGGGACCTCCTGCCGCGGCCGCACCCGCACCCGCACCCCGCGGCCCGAATCCCTCGGGGCCTCAGCAGGGAAGCGCGGGGTTGGATGAGACTCCGCCAAGCTCGCCCGGAATGCCCGCGACCCCGTGCGCCCCCTGCCCCCCCTGCGCCCCTGCCCCCGTGCGCCCCTGCCCCCCCCCCCGTGCACCCCCGCCTCCATGCACCCCTGCGGTGGAGCCGGCCCACAGTCAGCCCCACCATGTGACAGGTGACACACACCTAGCGTCGTGGATTCACAGGGTTGGGTTCCTAGAGGACGACGGAGCTTGGGCAAGGGGCAGCCTCGTACGACTTCCTTGGGTCCCATGAGGCAAAGAGAACTGTTTCTGCACAATCCGAGTGGGAACAATCGGAAAGGAGCATTATTCAGTTATGAAGTTAGTGAGTCGTGGAAGGAAGGGCCTCCAGAAGAGCGCCCTGGGGTGATGTGCTGGGTGACACGAGGAGCGGCTGCAGACCCCACAGACCTAGGGAGCCAGGGTGTGCGTGCACCCAGGTGTGGGCCACACGGTGCAGAGGAGGGGTGCGTCTCAGGGTCGGTCAGGGTGGTCCCCGTGAGGCCGGCTTGAGCTTCCGGCGGCTCGTCGGACACCACGTAAGAGGCGGAGCCCCGAGGGTAGACGTTTGACCGGATCTCAGAGCGGGGAGTCACCTTCAGCAGCCTCGTGCCTTAGATGTTGTCCAGACACGTGGCCTCTGCCCAGGCTGCCCTCCAGGTAACAAGAGTCTGAAATACCTTTGCTGGACATCCTGCATCTAAGATCGTTCTGCATCCCCAGCATGGCCTCCTGGCTCTGTGTTCAGGTCCACTGGCAGGGCTTTGCTAGATGCTGCCTCCCCTCCCCACCCCTGGCCTCCCTGGGCCCTGCCCTCTTCTGCTGCTCTGATGCCACACATCCCTTCCCAAAATGCTTGCGTAGCCTACCCAGTAAACTCTGTGAAATCCCACCCCACTCTTCCTTTCACTGCAGCCGAACCTCACATGTGGTTTTCCACATGAGCTTTTAGCAACAGAACCTTTTCTTTGAACACAGTTTTGTAAGTCACCCCATCTCTACAACAGTTTACAAGCACTGCTGCTGTTGGGGAGAGGGCTTGCCACCAATCTCATGACCTTGACCCTGACCAACCTCATGATCTTGACCCTGACTCAGAGTCCTGCCTACCTGCATACCTTTGGTCATCTGTGACTGTTTCAAATCAGAGCCTTAAAGCCATCCTTGACCCCCTCCCCACTGTCAGGGGTATGTCCTCCGTATACGCCACCCTGTCTTGTCCCTGTATCCCTCACCTTTAGCTAGGAGAATGTCTTAACTGACCTCCTGCCTACCCTCTCACTACCCCTCCCTGGGCTCTGCCAGTGGTCTTCCTAAAAGCACGGTATGATCACATCTGTCTTCTGTTTAGATCTTCCCTTAAGACCCATCTGCTTGGCTCTCCCAGGGTTCCTTCCCCCACCCCCTCCACATCAGTTCCACCATCCATGTTCCACCATCATTATTAATCTTTGTAGAGTGTCACACTAAGTTCTTTACATGGGTTATTTCCATGAAGTAGATACCAACGTGATCTCTGAGAATGAGAAGAGCTGCCTCTGACATTGGGAGCTGGCCTGCCGCTCACCACAAGGCCATGTATTCCGTTGGACATAAGCAATCTTGCAGAGGCACTCCATTGGGTACAGTGAGACAAAGTGTCCTAAATATGCCCAAGCACAGACCAAAATGAGGTCCCTGAGTCACGCACAGAATCTCAAACGTGCTCTCTCCCAGTCAATAGCAGCAACCCCTGCTCCTTCATCAGTTATAGATGCGCCTCCTTCTGCCCTACCCTCTTAGAGGTTATGGCTTATTGAGAGGCCTTAGCTTCCTGGCAGCATCCAATCCACTCAGAGTTTCCCCATCTGTAAAATGGAGGTGTCGGTGCTCTGCCAAAGGCCACCAGACACACCAATAGTTGGATGTGCTTGTAATTTTTGTCCCAGTGTGTGGGATGCACACCATGGGGAGCTGTGGGGTGTTTCTAAACAGGTGTTGGGAAGATTTACTGAAGGGTATGGGCTTGGGTTGAGTGATCTGTGGGCCACTTATGGTTGACCTATCTGGAGGAGGAGTCTCCAGGCACAGGGAATGCCAGGGGGTACCTGGACACTTGTGGCTGGAGCCACAGGCAGGAGGTTATGCTGTTATCGTCAAAGTACAGTATTAAGGCTTCCTTTGGTTTTAAAGGTAGCCCTTTAAAAAAATGTGGGTTTTTTTTATTGTGGTAATATATAGATAACAAAATTTAGCATTTTAACCATTCTTAAGACATAAAATTTACCATTTTCGCCATTTTTAAGTGTACAGTTCAGTGGCATTTAGTACATTTCTCATTGTTGTGCAACCGTCCCCACGATCCAACTCCTGAATTTTTTCATCATCTCCAACTGAAATGTACCAAGAAACTCTGAAACTCTGACCAAGATGGACTGGACTTGCTGTCATGCCTGAGACAACCAAGAAATGGGCTAATATGTGAAGCAACAGTTCTCAGAACCTGGACATTGTGCAACAAAGCTCAGCGACTCCTGAGAGGTGAGAAACCAATGGGCTGAGCCCTTACAGTTGCCCAACTCACTGCTGCAAGTCTTCAGGCTACAGAGTAGGGAGGGGCATCCCAAGGAGAGCCTGGAGGGCTCCCTGAGTTGAGGAGATAAAATGGAGAATGCAGGGAGACCAAGGTGGCTAGAGGTCCCAGCGCAGAGTCCAGGTGGGGAGAAAGATACGTAGAGCAGCTCCCCTGCAGTGTTCAGTAGAGAACTAAGCAGCACATGTGTGTGCGGAAACTACCGAAGGCCAGGGAAAGAACCGTGTCTGTTAGAGCTAACACTGCCCATGGTTGCACGAGGCAGAAAGTGGCGTGGGTTACCAGCAGCCACACTGGAAAAGCTCTAGGTTCAGGGAACAGCGGGAGGAGTACGCAGGAGGGTCTTGCCTCAGGAGTGAGTGAGTTACAGCCCACCCCAGACTGATCACTGCTCAGACCCTACCTAACCTATCAGAGAAAGATCTAAAAGGATCAGATTGTTTCCTGGCCACTGTGTCCCGGAGCAAAGCTCAAGCCTTGCAAGCATACAAAATATCCGACACTCAACAAGGTAGAGTTCACAATGTCGGGCATCCAATCCAGAATTGTCAGGAATATCAAGAAGGAGGTGTAGCAAGGAGTTAAGTGCAGAAATAGAGCTTATGTAAAGATAACCAAATATAACTTCTAGAAATAAAAATTACGATGTCGGAGTTGAAAAATACAGTGGATGCTCTTAGCAGCAGATTGGATGCTGCTAAAGACAGGGTTGAGGACACAGCAGTAGGAACTACCCCAAATAAAACACGAAGAGAAAATAAAATAAATTAACAGCATCCAAGGCAACCGTGGGACAGCCTCACGTGGCCTTACACACAAGTACACAAGTAGTGACTGTCCCAGAAAGAAGGGACACAGGCTAGGACAGAAGAAAATAGTGGAGAAAATGCTGGAACCTTTCCCAATTTAATGAAAACCCTAAACTTCACTGAGCCCCAAGTGCAGGAACATGAAGAAAAGTGCCAAGGTGCAATACAATCAAATTGCTCAAGACCAATGATAAAGAGAAAGAATCTAAAACACTCAGACAACAAAGACATGTTACAAACAAAGGACTCAGGAGCGGAATGACGGCAGGCCACGGGACGGCGCATTGACCACCAGGCGTCGCCCCTGCATAGCTGTTGGGTGGAGAGGCTCCGGACTCGGTCCTCCAGAAACTGGAGAAATAGTTCTTCCTCGTGGTGGGCCATCAAGGACTAGGCATTCTGTAGCCAGCAATGAAATGAGCCAGTTTTCAGACTGGCCTCGAGCTTCTCTGCTACTCCTGCTATGCAGGTGAGTGCAGTTTGATGTTATCAGAAAGAATCGGTGAACTCCAGTGTATTCATATATGTAAAATGATTGAGAAGGGAGGCGAAAACATAATTTCTCGTGTTAAAACAAACCACTTTAATGAGAAGCTAGTAATGCATGGGCACAGGGAAAAGGTCTGTGATGGTTTATTTTATGTGTCCAATGTGCAAGGCTATGGTGCCCAGATGTTTGGTCAAACACCAGTCTAGATGTTACTCTGAGGGTATTTTTTAGATGTGATTGACATTTAAATCAGCAAACATTGAGTAAAGCAAATTACCCTCCGTAATGGGGTCGGTTTTATCCAAGCACTTGAGGCCCTAAGAGCAAAGACTGACATTCCCCAGGGAAAGAGGAATCCTGCCTCCAGACGGCCTTTGGACACCAGACTGCAACATCAGCTCTTCCTGGGTTCCCCGCCTCCACCTGCTCTGCAGATTTCAGATTTAGCCACCACAATTGAGAGAGCCAATTCCATAAACTAAATCCCCTCTCCACTCCACTTCCTCTGTGTGTGTGTGTGTGTGTGTGTGTGCGCGCAGACTGGCGTCCAGAGACCTGCCTTCCATCTGGGATGGAAGCACCCTGAGGAGCTGCCGTGCACATTCCTTTTTTCTTAGAGATGCAGAGACAGGGGAGGGGCAGAGGGAGAGGGAGAGAGAGCATCTTAAGCAGGCTGGATGCGGGGCTCCATCTCACAACCCTGAGATCATGACCTGAGCCAAGACCAAGAGTCAGATGCTTACTCAACTGGGAGCCCCCACCCCAACATTTATTAAGCTGTGAGTCCTAGGGTTCAAGGGTCCCCTCCCCTTTGCCAGACCCTCAGACTCTCCTCATTAGCTCTTGAGGGGAGAGCATGAGTGGACAGCAGCTTTGGAGAAGGGAAGCCAGTCTGGGAAGACCAGACTCCGGACCAGTTGCTAGCAGAGTTGGTGGCAGCAGACATATTCACTCCTCCAGTGCCACATGAGTGGCACCTAGACTCTTGGGGGTGCAAATAGGGGCCGTGGGTGGTGCCTACAAACCCAGGCCTTACCTGGTGGCTGTGGCCACACATCAGAGGGCTTGGCAACCCACCAGGGACCGATCTTGGGGTCAGGAGTGGTGGCTGGTATAAATGGGGAGATGCAGTGGAGGGGAGGTGAATTCAAGGGTCTCCTCAGAGTGTCAGCAAATGGTGCATGACCTGGGACCTGGGCTAACCCTCTTCCACTTCCTCGTCCCTCCTTCAGTAGCACATGCTGTGGACCCCTTTACAGAGAAGGACACCAAAGCATAGAGGCTGAAAGTGACCTGCCCAAGGTCCCCAGGTGTGAGATGGCTCCTGACTCAGAGCTGCTGCCCATGCTACTGTGTCAGAACGCAGGAGCCCCCAGGAAGGGGACCTGCCCAACACCCCTAACTCGTATCCTAACTCGTAGCCACCTCGTGTAGACACTCTTCCTGTGCTCCCCTACAGAGCACACTCCCTGTACTTGGCTGATTCTCCCCACTTGGTCTCCTAGGCCCTGCACTTGGCTGCTGAGGGAGGTAGCTAGAGACCCGCTGATGGGACACCTGTCTGGAGCTGCCCACAAGTGCTGGGCATCTCCCTTAGGCCACACCACTTCTGACCCTCAAACTTGGCCAGAACAGCACAGGGGCTCTCTGTGGCCTGGCATTTAAAGGGTGTAAGTGCTTGAACAACGTCTAAAGGTCACCAGTACTGACCCGTCGGCCCTCCCTCCGTAGCACCGGCCACACGAGGGCGCCTTGACACTGCTGCAAGCCGCCCCGTGGCACCTCCCCCGTGGTTGACAGGGAGTGAGTGGTGTCTGGGGCAGGGTTCTGTGGGCGTGGAGTGAGCCTAGAGGCCGGAAGCAAACCACCGTCATCACAGCCACTCCCCACGGATGCCTCGGAGGCAGCCCTCCAGGGACCCTGAGCTGCCGGCGAATCGGGGCATCTGGGGGTTCAGCGGTTTCAGAACAACCTGATGCCCACAGTGGTAGTGCGCGTCTCGCTTCTTCGTACTGCCAAGGGAACTGCAGTACAGGGAGGCCACCTCTCAGGGCTAGTCGGGGCAGCCAGTGGTCCCTAGCCTGTGGCCATTATGAGTGTCGTGTTCACAGGACACTTTGGGAAGTCTCCCCCTGCTCAAGAACGTGGAAGGGCTGTGGGTCCAGAAAGATCCTCCTGCCCACCACACGGGCACACATAATTTTCCAGACAATGTCAAGGGGCCCCAAACTCCAGAAAGGTCCCACAGATTCAGCACTACAGGAAGGAAATGTGCCCGAGGGTGTCTCCCAGTGATCCCAGACTGAGCTTGGCAGAAACCAGAGGCCTGGGCTTGTCACACCCTCTGGGAACAGCAGGAGGGTAGGGAGGCCCTCCAGGGGGGTACAAGTGTGTGATGGCCAGGGAGCCATCAGGAACGTTCGGGAGGCCGCAGTCCCAGTACGAGAGCCTCCTAGTCCTTCCTACGGACTAAAATGTGTGCGTGGGAAGAAACCTGCCTTCCGGAGTCTGGGGCGGGGCGGCGGCCAAGCCCCACTGGTGCCCACAGAGGCCAGCTCAGTGACAGCGCCTGAGCCAGGGAGCCCAGCACAGCCGAGGGGGTGAGGAGAGGGCCCTGCAGGGACGTGGTCACAGGCTGTGCCGCCTGGGGTCTCAGATCCTCTGCTCAGGGCCCGGGCAGCAGGGGGGCGGGGGGGCAGAGCAGGGGGGCAGCAGGTGGGACTTAGAGCGCTTCTGCGGGGTCTTCACAGCACAGCAGGTGGGCCTGGGCGGACTCCTTGCCGGCTTTAGTCCTAAACAGCACCAGGTTTCCCCTTTGCTGTTTTGACAACTTCTACAGAGAGACCCACGACAGAATGAAACACGAGGAAAACATTTTTGACAGTGTGTGAAAGACAGGGGCAGACACGTGTCCAATTTGGCAGAAGGTACCCTGTGAGCAGAGATGGGGGGTCCAGTGAGGGGGTGTTGGCTGGCAGGATGCTGGGGAGGAGCTGTACTTGCCTCAGCATCCACTCCCCAGATCCCATGCGGGAAGCAGTGTTGCTCTGTGGGCTTCCCTGCTCCCCTGCCCCTCAGCCCCGCATCCTGGAAGTGGCAGGCTCGGGGATGGCCCCACAGGGCTGAGACTGTACCGGTCCCTCTAATTCTGTGGGGCTCCGGGTGTGCCCCTATGACCTATACTGGCTCAAGGAGCTGCTGGGGCTGTGGCCAACCCTCAGGAGCCAGGACCAGCGGGCAGACCTCTCAGTTGGTGGGAGGAGCTCCTTGGAGTTCAGGAGTCACGGTGTCCACTGTCCCCTACGGAAGGCAGGGCATGGCTGGGGCCATGATACATGCATCCCTGCACAGCTAGACATGAAACCCAAATAACTGCCTGTCTTTCCTCAAGCCATACACCGTCCTCATTAGGACAGTTGCCATGGGTGGCCCCGTCTGGGTGGCAAACGTGACCAGATTGGTGTTCATGGGAACATTCACACCCATGTGACAGCACGAGCACTGTGGCCCCTCTTGGTAGCTTGCGTGTAGCCATGATCTCTTCGGCTGGGTGAGGGTTGGTATCTTGCTGAGCCCAGGGAGGGTTAGGCTGGGAGCAGCCAGTGGGCTATTATGGCCAACTGGGTACATGTCCTATGGCCTGTGGAATATCCAGGTGGAGTCCCGGAAAGTTCTAGAACTGGGAAAAGCAGGCCTGGGAAACAGTGTGGGAGTCCTCTGCACATGGCAGACATGTGCTGTAGGGAAGTTGATTTAGGGAAGGAGAGAGGCCAGGATGTGGACTGGTGCAGCCTGAGGAGCACACAGGGGACAGCACCCACAGGAGCAGGCGCAGGGTGGGGCAGAAACCAGGAAGGGGCTACAGGAGAGGCCAGGTGGCCACAGCCGGATGAGAAGGGGGCCCAGGGCAGCAGGGGAGGAGGGAGCCATAGAAATTGCCAGAAGAGAAGAAGCCAGGCTTTAGAGGTCTGATACTGTAGACACTGAGAGGAAAGAAAGGCAAAGGCGGCGGGCAGCAGGGGTGGGGAGGTGATCTGGGGTGCAGTGAGGGCCCATAGGCCCCTCTCCCAAGGGTCAGCTGCCCTCCAAACACACCAAATGCCCCCAGGAGTCCTGGACCCTGTCTCACTCAGATAGGGTTTGGAAACAAGGATCAGAATTTCTGAGAACTGGGATGCCAGTGGCTCAGCGGTTGGGCATCTGCTTTTGGCTCAGGGTGTGATCCCAGTCCTGGGATCGAGTCCCCCATCAGGCTCCCTGCAGGGGAGCCTGCTTCTCCCTCTGCCTGTGTCTCTCCCTCTCTGGTGTCTCTCATGAATAAATAAATACAATCTTTAAAAAAATAAAAATAAAAAAGAATTTCTAAGAACTTTCCTTTGTCATGTCAGATGGAAGCTCCAGGTTGACCTTAGGGTCAGATTCCCAGGAAGGTCCAAAGGTTGACAGTTCAGGTTGAATGTCCAAAACCTAAGTCTCACCCTGGGAGAGCTAGAGCTCCACCTGACCCTAAAGTGTGAACATAGTGAGGTGCCACTGCAAGGCCAAAACACCAAGCCTGAGAGCTTAAGTCATAAGGAAGGAGGAAGAGGAGGAGGGAGGGAGGGGGAGTTCATTGCCCTGTAGAACTAGGAAGTGCAAGGGTGGACAACCTTTAGGTATGGCTGGATCCAGGAGTTCTGAAGAGATGAAAAGATGAGCGTTCTCTCACCTTCTTCCTTCCACCTCCAACCTTAATCTCTCCAATTCTCAGCTCTGCCTCCTTCCGGAATGTCTAAGCTCTCTCATACTGGAGATGGCTTCCTCCTTGTGGCCAGAAGAGATGGCCTGTGGCAACCCCCATCCCACCCTCAGCCCCACCCCCACCCCCTCCCCTGCCAACAGGAAGACTTCTCTCTGAGCCCAAGAGAAAGTTGTGCATTGCACATGCCCATCATGTGGGCAGGGACAGGGCACTGGGACTTAGACCCCCTAGAACCACACTTCGGGGGAAAGATGTTGGTTCCACATGGGGTATCAAGAAGAGGCCCAGGTAGAAGGGTCCACCCACCCACCACTCCCCCAGAAGGTGACGGGTTGGGGCTCCCAGGGACAGAGACCGTCGCCACAGCACACACGCTCCCGTGCACAGTCAGAGTGGACTTTTATTAGGAAATCACCCTGCAAACACACCGAGAAGTGCTGTGCTGTGGGTTCCACGCGTTTCCTGAGGAAGGGGATCACAGTATCGGAGCTGTCAGAGGAACAGGGAGCCTGTGAGTGGGGACTGCTCGGTGCCGCCTGTGGCTAGCACTCCTTCACAGCAGCGTGACTCAGCCATCAAGAACCAGCACACAGACGCAACACGAGAAACACGCCAGAGCACACACATCTGCGCTACACTTAAATAAATAATAAATACAGAATTCCATTTGCTGTTGTCCGTGCCTGAAACAAAAGGAACCAAAGGGGTAAAGAAAACCAAAAAGTCTTTCTTTCCATTGGACCAAGGGAAAAATATCCCTAAATTATCAAAAGTCCTCAGTTACAAAATACTTTTTTAAAAATTCCATTATTAAAAGAATAAATAACAAAATATATAAAAAATAACTTGGTTGCATCAAAATTATAAGAAGACTTCTACATATAGAAGTCACAGCAAGATTTTTTTTTTTTTTTTTGTGGCCTATCTCATAGTCCAATAGTTAATTTTGCTTTGATTTCATTGATTTACCTCTCATGGTGTCCTGGTGTGGGGTCTAGCTGAAATAGTACAAAATTAATAAATAAAAATGTTAAATAAATAGCAAATGTTAACATAAGAGGTTGTGAATATAAATACTTACATCTTGACAAAATTAAATAATTTACAGAATAATTAAACTAACTACTCTTTTATCTCTTTCAGGAAGTGCAATTTCTCTACGTTTAAATACTAACTTGGAATTGTAGTCACAATCGATTTGGACTCTATTTACATGTTAGGAACATTGTGTTTAACACTTTCTATTAAAATTTCTTTTTTCGTATCTTGAATGGATCTAAAAAGAAGTGAATCTTGGTGGTCTCCGAATTAGGAATTTATCCCCTGACCTTGCTGACACCATCGCCACCTCAGTCAAGCTCGGCCGTGACCCGGGTAATGTGGCAGTAACGGGTCATGGGCAGGGGTGGACGCAGAGAGCCAGAGACCCTGGCCCTGACCCAGACCTGGATCTGACGGCCGCAGCCCCGAAGAGGGGGCGTGACCCCAAGCTGTACAAGTCTCTGCAGGCTTGGGGTGCCAGCTACCCCTAGATGTGTGAGGTGCACTAATGTGGAACTTCCAGGGGCAGCCCAGGTTAGAGTCCTCAAGTTGGCCGTGGGCTTCAGGTCTATTTCTAACCCTCTGGAACGGTGCTTTGCTCCATCCTTAAGACAAAACTGAATTAAATGAAAACAGAAAACACACTTGCCACATTGACCTCACTGAGCAGACGCGCACCCTGGGGCAGGTGCTCCAGGCTGACACTGTCACACGCACCACCCGCCCCGTGCCCACGGCTACCCTCCCAGCCTCGACAGACAAAGGAATACTGTGGTTGCAAACTCCAAAACTTCCCTGAGAACCTTGTCCATGAGCTTCCACTGGAGACTTTGAGCTGCTCTTCAGATTTCTTTCAAAAAACAAAAATAAATCACTTTGTAATACTTCCTGCCTTGCCCTGCGCTCGTGTGGGGAGGTCGAGGCCTCCAGCCTGGCAAGCACAATGGGAAAGACACTGATTTCCAGGCACCCCTTTGGATAAGCCCACCTGAGGCTGCCCTGGGCTGCCAACCAGAAGTCACTGTGAGTCGGGAATCTCCGCTGCGGGGGCAGGGCGAGGGAGGTAAACACTGGAGTCACGTTGGGGTGCCCCAGATGTCCCGGTTGGTGGGGTGGCTTCGGGGGTGACGAGGTCTAGACCTGGATGCCCCTCACAGCCCGTTTGATGCTCTCCAGGAGGTCCTTGTTCTCGGGGTTCTGGTAGCACTCCTGGTTGGAGTACATGTCGGTGAGGGTGCTCACGTAGGCATCGAAGTTCTGCTCACATATTGGCTCCTGGAGAACAGAAGCAGGTGAGCAAGGCCCATCCGTGCAATGGGTCCCATGATTTTCAGAAGCCACAGAAATCTACGGATGAACATTAAGCCCATCTCTTCCTGTGCCACCTGACACAAGCCCACACCCACCAGGGGCAACGCTGGCATCGCTGGGCCAAAAAACCATGAGTGCCGTGCTGTGGACTCCTAAGCTGTTCAGGGGAGCCAGAACCACCACGGCCAACAGCCTGCCAGGCATAGCACCCTCCCCAGAGTCCTAGGGGTCAGCCACCAGCTCTGGGGCTTGCCCGCAGGGCCCCATACTGCTTACCATGTGCGGAAGGCGGATGTTGGCGAGACTTTGGATGAGGGCTTGGCTGAGGCCCGACAGCTCCAGAAACAGGGCTTCATTCTGCTCCTCGATGAGCTTGTTCTCCTCCTCGATATTCTTCAGGCTTTTCTCCATGGAGGAGATCTGCACCAGACCGAGATGGGAAATGCCTCCTCCTCCCATGGACCACATCCCTCATATCCTCCTGGGACACACCCGGCATGCTAACTGTGCCACATCTCATGTTTCTCTGGGATTTCTGTGGCTTCTGTCAGGCAGGGACCCTGGCCCCTGGATGGAGGAGGGTATGCAGTGACAGGGCCAGGGGCTGTGTGGGGCCATGACTGTCCCTGCCGGGTCAGGAAGGCACCCAGACTGAAAGCGCCCGGGGCTCCAATCCTTGCCCACTGCTAGCTGTGTACTTAAGTTTGCCACATTTTATCGTCCTTGTCTGTAGTAGGAACACTGCATCCACTTTGTGGGGTGTCTGGCCACCTTTGGGTTTTCCCTGCACCAGCAAGACCAACAAAGTGCCCTAATAAAATTGTGGAAGGCAAAGCAGAGCCAGCAACTGCCTCTCCCTCTGTAGCTCGTAGCTGAGCGGAGCCGGCCGGTGACTCCCCCAGCACATCCCGACAGCGACAGCGACAGCGACAGCGACAGCAGGGCTGACGGTCACAGGCAGTGCTGCCTGCCCTGAGCGGCTCGGGGCAGCAGGCAGGTGAGTCTCAGGGTCAGAGCAACACTACGCAGAGGTTTGCAGCCAGCATGGGGCAGGTGGGAAGCCTGCCCTGGGGCTTGGTGTGGAGAAGACATGCTTGGGAGGCCCTGCCCCAATCTGACCGCATCTCAGGGGAGGCTGGAGGCAGAGGCAAGTCACACAATGTGCGTGGCACGCTGAACCATGCCCTAGGTGCAGAAAGGTGAGGAGGCGGTGGATGGGAAAGAGTGCTTTCCTCCAACCACGTGGCTGGGAAGCATTGCACTTCTTCACTTGGTAAGAAGTCTTTGGCTTAAAACAGTTTGAGTGGGAGTTAGGGGCTTGCGTACTCTTGCGGAGCCTTTCTGCAGAGCACAGGACCCAAAACTCCCTCTAGAGGAGGGTCTGAGACAGTCCAAGAGGATGCTAGTAAATAAAAAGGTGGAAATCAGGAAAAAAAAAAAATCAGAGGTGTTGCCCCAAGGTTACTTTGGGAAGGGAGAGACAGGGTGGCAGTCACACAGTGATGTGTCTCGGCACCCTGAGGTGCCCAACACTCCTCTGCTTCCACTGCCCGTGAACCTGGGGAAGCTGCTGCGAGGCAGAATGAAAATCCTTCCTGATCCCTACGGGCTGATGCTATTTTTATACCGGCTTCCAGAGCACGGGAGGTCAGCATAAAATCTTCTTGGCCAATGGAGGAAGGAACAGCATAACAAGGCACGTGGGGCTCCCACATGTCACTCTGCAGCCTCTGGGAAGGGGCCTCACCACCTTCCCATCTGTGCTTTCCGCCCTCAGATCCTGCAGGCCTGGTCACCTCCTTTACCCTCTCTGTCCCTCCAGCCCTAAGGGACGCAGCTATGTGTGGTCATTCCTTCTGTGCCCCCAGCTCTGCTCTGGCCCCTAGCTCAGGACAGCGCTTCTTTTCAAAATAAGACCTTCACTGTATTTCTTTTTTTCTGATGACAAATGTTCATTTTGGGGGAAATCAGAGAGATACGACACAAACACTTAAAGTAATTCGTAACCCTATCCCATGGCGAGTGGCTCTTTCTGGGTCACTTTTTCATAGAAATGCATTTATCAGGGACGCCTGGGTGGCTCAGCGGTTGAGCATCTACCTTCAGCCCAGGCCGTGACCCCGGGGTCCCGGGATTGAGTCCCACATTGGGCTCCCCGCAGGGAGCCTGCTTCTCCTTCTCTCTCTGTCTCTCTCTCTCTCTCTCTGTCTCTCATAAATAAATAAATAAAATCTTACAAAAAAAAAAAAAAAGAAATGCATTCATCCTGCAACAATGTCATGGAGTTGCTTCCTATTACCAGCCCCGTTCTAACCAGTGAGGACCTCAAGGTACAGACTGCTCACAGGTTTGCCCGGCCACCAGGCTGCTCTACAGCAGCACTGAGGTTGAATCAGGCTCCGGCCAGGCCCTCAGAACCTGCCCTGTGGGGCTGCTCCTACTGACAGGGCTAGCAGGAAAGCCTGCCAGGGCCCCGGCGTGAGCCCCTCAGGACCCCCACTGCCAGAAGTACTACCCAAGCTGGCAGGTGTGACCTGTTCCGAGCGTCCCCGAGAGCTGCAGCCATCAGCTCAGCCTGACAGCCCCTTGACAAGGAGCTCAGCTCTCCCGCCTCCCAGAAGAGGAGGCTGAGGACGAGGACCCCCGAGGCTGGGGGGGCGGGGCAGGTGAACACCACCACCCACCTGGGACTGCAGCTGCACCATGGCGGCCTCCATCTCAGAGTTGGACTCGTTCAGGTCGCGAATCTCCTGGTTCAGCTGCTTGATCTCCTCATCGTTCTCCAACACTGCTCCAGAGAGAAACCTTGGTTGTGGCTCTTGGCTTTACGCCTAGGCCTGCATGCAGGGGTGCAGGGGAGGCCTGTTTTCTAAATGCAACTAGGGACCCTTTCCAAGCAGAGGCAACTAGCCTCGCATGGTGGGCAGCTCATATCCCACATGTCATGCTGGAAAAGTGAGCCTCAGACACTAGGAGCCATGTGTCTATGTTTGCCTCCTGCCCCCGGGTGATGGGTACAAAGGTATAAATCTCTCTGTCAGGGATTAATCACTAAGGTAAAGATGGAATCTTTCCAGGTGATGCTGCATTTCCTCAGCTTCCCTCTTCCTTGAAACTGAGTTCACAGCCCCACCAACCCCCGAGAATGGCTTCTGATGCTGCCAGCAGGGCTCTCTGACGCCAACACGCACCAATACCCAGGTTAGAGCCAGCGTGGCACGTGAGGGCCAGGAGCCAGACTCCAGGCAACCAGGAGTTTGGAGCTGAGGCTGGGAGACCTGTGGGCTCAGGTCAGGGGTCTGTCTCCACCAGGACTCACTCCAGGAGGGGCTCAGCCTCCCTCACCCCTGCTACCAGGACAGCTCACTCTCCCAGGTCACAGAGATCACTTGGAGGAACTGCAGGAGGGACACCTTACCATCACTTGTCTTGAACTTGGTGCTGAGAACCTCATCCCCTGAGACTTTTCCCTTCTTTCCAGCAAAGGTTGCTCTGGGACAGCCAGATAAGCTGGAAGCAAAGGTCATGCACAAAAAACCAGCTCAAGGTCACACACACAGGGCCAATCCACGATGATACATCGCAGCAAAAGCCAATCCTTGCTGGCCTGCGGCCTGGTAGGATCCTGGTTTGGGACTTTCTCATGCATCTCCTTTTGCCCTCCCACTCGATGGCTCTGGCCCCCAAGCCGTCCACCCCCTTACTCAGCAGCCAGGCCCTTCCAGCTCAGGACACTGCCCTAAAGGCTCGTTCTCAGGCCTTCCTCACTGCTCTCCCCACAGCATCTGCCCCTTTGGCCATGCCAGGTACCTCCCTCACGTGTTTGCTTATAGTCTGTGCCCCAGCCACCAGGCCCAGACCAACTCTCATTCTCTGCTCTGTCTCCTGAGCCTGGTATGTGGCGGCCTTTCAGTAAAAGCTTGTGGAATCACTAGCTCATCAATCTTGTAGGTGGAGACGAGGGCAGAACAAAAGAAAGACAAGGAACGTTTCTGAAGGGCTGTGTTGTGACTCCCTGCACCTCAGGAGGAGAACGGGGGGCCCACGGGCCCCCCGGCCCTGGGCCAAGTATCGGGGGCAAGCAAGCGCCCTGGCGGGAGGGGCAGGGCACGAGGTACGACAAAGCTTTCCGTGAGAAGCCTGCAGCCTGTGTCAAGAACACACTCAGGGCTCCGCTGGCTCTTGCTGCAGGGACTACACTGTGGAGGGGGCCTCACGACAGCAGCCACGTGCAGGGCCACATGTCGCAAACACCGGGACCTGGGACCCACCGTTGTCTGTGGCTTGCCTGGACCGGGCCCCCTCTCCCCCGGAGAACTAGCGGCTGCCGCAGAGCCCTCGCGGCCCTTCCTGACCAGCGCGGCCCCTACCTCCTGTGGGTGAGGAAGCTGCCGTTGGCGTGGCCGGAGCCGTCACAGCCCGGGGTGGGACAGGTGGGCCCCTCATTCTTCAGCGATTTCCAGGAAAAGGGTGAGCCGTTAAGCGAGCCCTCTTTCTGCCTCCGAGCGGCCAGTGGGCAGCCAGATGCGCTTCTGTGTGAGGCGTATTTGCCGCTGATGTGACCGAGCCCCACGCAGCCTGGAACAGGGCACCTGGCGCAGAGGTCAGAGGTGAGCACGGGCACTGAAGCCTGCAGACACCCGCAGCCCCGACGCGGACGTGCCCGCTGTCACAGAGATTCCTGATGCCCCAGGGCAGACCTGCAGCCTTCCCAACCACGAGGGGGGCAGCAGGGATCACGGCGCCTCCCGCCTCAGCCTTGCACCTCCTGCGCCGCAGGAAGGTCAGCAGCTGCCGTCTGTCCCCTCCCCTCGGGAGCCGCTATGTCCCTGGGAGACAGAGCCGGACCTTGCTGCCGCATCACTTCTCCATCACCCCACGACGAGGAGTGAAACCACCCAGGGGCTACTCCCTGGGAGACTGCTCCAAGCACAGTCTCTGGGGGCCCTGGGGTCACAGAAGGTCACAAGGGCACCCGGAGCCAGGCAGTGTGAGGCAGCTGGGACCACTGCTGCTCCCCAGCAGGTGAGGAGACAGGGCCTCCCCGCCCAGAGAGGCCCCCACACCAGCCGCACATCCAGGGTGGCCAATGCAGACTCTTCCCATCCTCCTTGGCCTGGACCCCTCTTATACCCATCCCCTCTCTTCTTCATCCCTCCATGTGGGCCTCAGACTTGTAGGACGGCCACTGAGCCGGCCCAAGGTCATCCTGGCAATCAGTCTGGAGTGGAGACAGGGCGGCAGGTCCTGCAAGGAGCTCGGGGAGGTTCCACTCTCTGTCTGCCCCTCACACCTGGGCACCTCTCAGCTGTGGGTGCCCAGGGAACGCCGGGGCCGGGTACTTGGAAGCACCTCTGAGCACCCAGCATCACAAGATCAAAAGACCAAATGAGAGGCAGCTCTTCGTGGTTAAAACACACAGTTAAATCTGAATTCATTTTACTCGTGTTCTTTGCAAAACCCTAACTCTTCTTCTCATTAGGATTGATTCCTGGGAATTTATTCATACTGGGTATTTCAGACATGTGGACAGTAACACTGCTTCTCTTTCCTTCCATATCCCTCCAGGGTCCGAATCGTCAGAGCTGTCAGGTGACCTCACGTTAAGGTGTGTGTGGGGCGCCAGATCAGGCCGCTTCCGTACAGCCCAGGTAAGCGGGTGGTGGGGCCGGTGACCCCAAGGGCAGAGGCGCGTCTCTTCTGTCGGACTCCGGGGTGGTGGGGACAGCAGTGGGGGTGGGGCACCCTGCACAGGCGATGGGCCTTGAGCAGCTCCTGACCCTCACGCTGGAACATCCATGGATTTTATGGCCAGTTATTCAGTTTTGGCCGAAGGGATTTACCACAATGTGCTGACGTGACTTAATCTCAAACGGCGCGGACACAAGATGTCCTAAAAGGGATCTCTTCTGCCACCAGCCCTCCACATCCCAGCTAGCACGTGCTCACGAAATCCCGTCACGCAACAGGACCTGGTGCACAGATTAAAGCTTCTGCTGCGGTCTGCACTTGTTTCAAGATGACAGGCAATTATCAATACAGTGAAAGTTTATGGGGGCGGAGGAGGCCCTATAAAACGGAGGCACTGAATGCCCCCCGCCTCTCCGCCTGCCCGCCGGCTTGCCGTGGAGCCAGTAGGAACTTCATCCATCCTGTAAATGCTGACCTGCTTCTAAGTCATATTCTCCACTTGGCTGCAAAATCTTATTTTTTAAAAAGCAAAGTTGACAGCACACTAGGAGGAGGAAAACCGTTCTTCCCAGTTAACTTAAAAAGTGCTGATCTTGATTTTAATCATTTGCAAATGCAGCACAATTCACTTATCGTATCCCTGCAGCAGGATCCTTGCTAAATCCATAGCAGCTTGCATTTATACAATCACAGGCAAATTCCTGGCTTCTCAGAAGGATAAATACTCTTCATCTGTCCTCGCATTTATTGGGCTGCATCCATGACACCAACATCCATATATTTTGGGTTTTGATTTAGCACTCATTATAGTTTTATTGTAAAAATTTAATAAATGAGCCACAGCCTTTTTACACCAAACAGCTGGTGGAGCTGGCCCCTTGAAGGATGTGATGCTGGCCCATCAGGCCTCTCTTCTGTGACCAAGCAGATGTTTGCATGCAGCTGGGGTGAGCTCCAAGGAGCTATAGACCCTTGGTCCAGATTGATCCCCTCTGCTGGGTGAGCATCCAGCTATTCTTGACCCACGGCAACCAATCAGAGCAGACCTGCCTTCTGGGGACCTGGCCCTGACCACGCCAGCCTCAAGGCCTGCACCACGACGCAGCCAGAACTGTTCCTTCCAGTCCTCAACTGGCAAGGGGACCTGCTGCTTTGTCCACTGTCAGCTCTGAAAGTCCTGGGAAAGTTGAATGGTGGTTCACTCTGTTTCCCCCTGTGGCCCAGCCTCGCCCCTACGGGCAAGCGGGGGACTCAGGGCACTCCCAGTAGCAAGTGGGGCATTCACAGGGTCAGCATTCACACACAATCCCCCTGATGACACACTAGGCACCCCCGAGAGATGGTTGGGAGTGGGTCTCAAGGACTTAGATCCCGTAAGGCCCCCTCCCCACAGCAGTGTCGAGGTCCCAGTTCAGGGCAACGCTCTGGAGCTCCCTCTTTCCATATCAGCTCCCTGCAGACATATGTGAGTGTGCAGACACACACAATTCAGACTGGCCATCTTTCTAACCATCCTGTGCTCCTCGACTCTGGCACCTGACCTTCCCCGTCAGACCACAGCTGTGCAGGTTTCCCGTGGGGCTGCTCCAGGCCCGAGCCCACACCAGGTGGCCCCCCAGGAGCATGGGCAGCAGGGCTCTTGGCCTCTCCTGGCCCCATCAAACACCACCAGACCTGAGAAGCCCAGACAGAAGCCAGTGCCCAGGCGTGACCTCAATACAACACACACGGCTCACAGCTTCATAGGTGTCCACGTGCACAGCAGGAGAACCTCTGTAAAAATGGGCATTGCCATGGACCAGCTGTATTAACGAAATAGGAGTCTAGGAGCTTTTTAAAAATTATAACATACAGGAAAATCCCAATTCTGCAAACCCCCAAGGGAGTCAGCAAGACATCAACTTACTTCATCAGCTCAGGATCTTCTTTATCATCCTTTGTGGGTGTCACCCTGGCTCCACTTTTCTTGGCACGAGGGCAGCCTGACAAGCTAGTTTTGAAAAAGAAGAAAAGCCACGGCTGTCCCAGAATGACCACTTCTTACCCACTTCTGCCCCAGCCCTCCCTCCAGCTGTGTGATCAGCAGCGCCCAGGGCGTCCCAAGGAGCTTCTGTCGTCGAGCAGAGTGGGGGCAGAGGGGCCTCGGGGGCAGGTGTTGCCATGAGCCCCTGGTTCTGGCTGCAGAAGGCGACCTGATCGGGCATCGGGGACACCAATCAGATTATAGACATGAAAGAGGCTCTAGCTGCCCCAACATCAATGTCTGACTTGGAGCACTGCAGCTTCATCTGCGCAAGAGGCCCGCCCTCCCCCGCCCGGCCGGGCACCTCGGGGTGCCGCAGGCTCACCTTCTGTGGGAGGCGTAGTTCCCCGTTATATGGCCAGAGCCGTCACAGCCGGGCGTGGGGCACCTGTGGAAGACAGTGGAGCTGGAACCAGAGCCAGTGAAGACACTTGACCACAGGAGCCCCTCTGTGCCCAGCCCCCATGCGGGCCCACCGGCCCCCCTAGCACTGATCTCTCAAAGGCGTGCACGTCTGGTCAGCCTGCTTCCATGACACTGGGCCTTCAGAACTCTGCCACCCGGTCTCCCTACAGGGTCCAAGAAGCCAAGACAAGAGCACATCTCCAGTGCAGGAATGATGGGCTCCCATTTTTGGCCTTCTACAAGGTTCTAGACTGGACTAGAAGGTTCCAGAACACATATGGGCCTTTAAACAGCATTCAGAAAGGCAAGCCTAACACCTAAGACGGGTTCATTTTCCCTGACATGACCAGGAGGAAGAGCGCTGTTTCCTGGGAGGGGTCCGTCATCTGAGGGAATGAACAGACGATTACTGAGCGCCTGGGACACACCATCCACAGCGCTGGGCACCTAGAGGTGCAATTCGCACAACCAGAGGCTCCTCAGGGGTGGTGGGCCCTGGCCAAGGGTTATGATGGGAGACACAAAACCCAGAAGCCCGCTTGATGCGTCCAAAATGTTTGACAAACATCATGTAGAAGGTAAAAACTACACTTTGATATACAAGTATGGGTTTTCTTAAATTACTCTTCCTGAACGTCCGTGGTGGAAGAGAGAGTGAGTTCCTGCTGGTGTCAGAGTGGGGAGGTGTGCGTGAATGTGCAGGTGGGTCCCTGTGCAACCCGGCAGGACCTTGGGGCTCACATCTGGAATCTCACAGAATATTTATCTGCCATTTCTGGTTTCATCCTCTCACAGAGAAGAAACCGTGGAAGCTGAGGCTGTTTCTCAATAGAAAAGTGGCCCCGGGAAGGTCAAGGGGACTCACATCAGCTACAACAGGACACAATCAACAGAGTTCTCTGTGCCCAAGGCCCTTCCTCAGCATCCTCGTCCCCTGGCAAATGCAGCCTCTGGCGTTTGGAGCAAGGCTGAGGAAGCTGGCGCAGCCAAAGGACTCCCCACATCTTTCGGGCCGCCCCCCAGAGCTCAGCAGGCCAACACTGCCTGTTTCTCATCCAAGGAAGCATAAAGCTGGCCTGGCAACCTGGAGGCGTCAACGCCCATCCCTCCAGCTCCTTCTCCAGTCCCGTGGTCTTTCTCGACCACCTTCTTGATCCCCATCCTGTGAGCCACACATGGGGATGCCTCCTGGGTCTGCCGGCAGGCCCACCGGGCAATTCACCCTCCCGTTGGATTTGGGGGTAACTCATACCCTACGAGGTTATGACGGCTCCTGCTCTGGGAATGTGTGGTCACATTTCAACCCACATACATTCAGGGCAAGGAGGTTTTTGCATTTTACCTCCACCCGGTAGAAACCACACACCGCCTCCATCTACATGGGCTTCACCCTTTCAAACAAACCCAACCAGGGCAAGGCTCCTGCCAGGACACTTCGTGTCTCTGCATCATCCAAGGCCCCAGGGGCAAGCCTGCTGCAGACACCGGGTCCCGCAGGCAGGAGGGGCATGCCTGCCCCCCAGCTCCAAGTGCCCTGCAGGCACTCTCACGGCCCATCCCCGCAGCAGCCCCTTCATGCTCTCTTGGGAGGCCAAGTGCAAAGAGTAAGGGTAGTGCTTCTCCTTCCAGGGTTTGCAGCTGCTCGGGGTGGCTGCCTGTGGCTCCACTCCTTCTCAGCTTTGGGCAAATGTGCCAGAACCCAGGCCCACCACTGTAGGTGGTGGTCAGGGCAGTATGGCACCACAGTGGCCTCGGGCCTCGATGCCCACGAGCGCAAGTTGGAGTCTGGTGCAACCCCAGTGGCACCTGTGAATAAGGCTGGCAGGGAGTGCATGCACACGGGGATGGTCCTGCCAGGCCCCAGCACAAGTGGGACTGGCATCCCCACGGGGCCCGCTGAGGCACAGCTTCTCCAGGCAGGTGGGGCCACCTGCACTCCTTGCCAAGGCCCAATCAATGGCTTTTCCTAAAAGTCGTATCCCATAGAGGATGATGTTCATGTGGCTGGAGAAGCAGGTGTTCATGCTGGGCGCTGGCACTGGCCACCACTCTCGTGCCCCTGAGCACCCACAGGTCAGTGGCAGGAACCCTCCCACCATCTGCTTCTGAGTGCATTGTCTGGGCAAGAGGGGGAATCTTGTGTCTGAGGGACACACGACAGCTTGAGGGCACGCACCAGGTCTCACCTCCAAGCCCCATCCCGCCATCCCTGTCCCGTGGTGGGGAGGCATCTCCAACCCTGTCGAGCCCCCATCACAGC
Organism: Canis lupus familiaris; assembly: GCF_011100685.1. Lineage (NCBI taxonomy): Eukaryota > Metazoa > Chordata > Mammalia > Carnivora > Canidae > Canis > Canis lupus. The sequence goes on along the minus strand of NC_049245.1, from coordinate 48,475,194 downwards.
CTTGCAGGGTGTGTGGCTGCACCTCAACTCCCCACACACAGAGTGGGCTGAGCGGCCCAAGGCAGCTGCGTCACCAGCCCAACCACACTGGACACTTGGCAGGGAAGAGCAGATGTCCTTGGGATTCAATTAAAACACAGAAAGCACATCATCTGAGACTGTCACTGCAGCCAGGTGTTGGTAGGGAGGCCACCGGAAGAGTCTCATTTGCAAAGCAGTGATGTAGGTGCCTTTTCCTCTCTGGGGACAGGTCACCTATTGCTGCCACAGGTGGGTTGGGAGCAGCCTGTACGAGAGGCCCACTGGACAGGAGGAGAGAAAGGAGAGCGAAGCATCCACACACCAGGAACCTGGTGGAGCCCGGCCCGCATCCAGCACAAGCCCACGCTGTGCCCGAGAGAACCAGGAGCTGACTCCCACAAAAAGACCTCTGGGGCCAGAGGGGAGCCTGGGAGCAGCCGGGGCACCTTCCCAGGTCTGGCTGAAGCTGATGAGTGACTGGTTTTCACACAGGAAGGCTTTCTGTTGCTATTTCTAAACAAGCTTGGGTTAAAGTTCCTCACAGGTTCTTAGTCCTAGACGAGCACTAACCCTCCCGACAGCCGCGTTTCCAGGCCCAGGCCAGGCCCACGGCGTCGTTCCAACAGGGCCCGAGCACCTGCTCTGCAGGAAGAAAGGCCCACTGCACGCATCTGGTCACTCACGCAGCTCCAAAATCATTCAGTCCCTCAAACTGGAAAACCATGAAAACTAAGCATAGTGAAAACGCAAGTGGAACTGGAAAAGGAAATAGGGAAAAGGAACATGGGAAAGACATTAAGAGAAGAGAGGAAGGAGAGGGAGAGGAGGTGCGGGGAGGGGTCCTGAGCCTGCAGGACGGATGGTCCCAACTAGATTTCTGCAGCTGGACACAGCGAGGGGATGAGTCAACGTGCGCATCGCCGTGGTCAGCTGAGCCACAGAAAATGCCAAGTCTTAGAAAGACATTTCTGGCGGTGAAGCCGCCCAGACGGAAGGCCCCCTTGGTGACAACAGGCAATGACATGCCTCTGGCTGCCGGGACCAAAGCAGCCTCCCCAGAGTGACAAGGAGGACGCTGGCAGGATGGGGGGACTCCAGGCATCTAGAGCTTTCTTCTCTCTTTCTAAATCAGCTCAGGCCCCTTGGGAGCCTTTGGCAGCAACAGCTGCTCCTCTTAGAGGCTCCAGGACCTCGGCTCCCGTCTGGCCCCAGAACGGAATGAGCCTAGATTCGGGGCGTCCAATATGGAGGCCCAAGGTTCGAGATGAACACCCCCAGAGGGGGAGTGACCTGAGATGACAAGAGGAAGACCTCCTTCCCGAGCCCAGGGCAGCACTGCACGGCGGCGATGTCACAGCTCAACTGAAGGCGCAAAACCCAAAGGCAATGGCAGTCCCCAGATCTCGCCCCGAGAGGACACTGATACCCTGGGAAACTGCTGGGCGCTCGCGTCACATTTGAGCAGGGCTGTTGAGCAGGGTAATTGGTGCCCACAGAGCCTGGGCTGCCGTGTGTTAGGGACAGGGAGGAGCAGCAGAAAGAGGGGTGCTCAGCAAAGAGAGGGATGAGCATGGGCAGGCAGCTCCGGGGGGACCCGCAGGGACCAGACAGACGCAGCAGCGGAGGGCACAGGAGGAGGGAAGGGCAGAGAGTTTCCTCATTCACCGCCAGCACCCAGGTGCCCTAGCCAGAGCCCCACAGCCCGAAGCCCCCGAGCCGCAGCAAGACGTAGAAGCCAAGGCCAGCGCGGGCCGCTCGCACATCTCCAGGGCAGAGGTGCCAGCAGGCCCAGACCCTGTGCCGGGTCCTCGGGAGAGAGAGAGATGGGCCGGGCCATCGGGAGCCAGAGGCGGCAGGCCCTGCCCCCGGATGCCCCCCTGGAGGCCCCCCGGCCCTCGGTCCCCAGAGGCTGGCAGCAAGGGACAGGCAGACAGCGGCACTCAGAGCAGAGAGAGGCGGCAGCAGCCCCAGGCAAGCAAGTCGGCCCCCGTGGCCTGTCTCTCGGCCCCATCCTGCTGGCAGGGGCTGCCCGGGGCCGGAGCCCTGAGAAGGCCGATGGGGCTGGAGCTTCCCGGCAGGAGAGCAGAGCAAGGGGTGCCCAAGAGATGGTAGGCCAGGAGGGCAGACATACTTGAGGTCAGCAGAATGGGCAGCCATGAGGTTTCTGAGGCTCTTGTCAGCAAGAGGGCAACCAGAGAGGCTGAAAGAGAAGAGATGGGACATTGGGGTGAGCCAGAGGGGGAGCAGAGGAGGACAGGGAAGACCCACCACACAGCACCCAGGCCAGCTGGACCCGAGCAGGGACAAACCTGCGGTGAGAGGCATAGTTCCCGGTGATGTGGCCGCTGCCGTCACAGCCGGGGGTGGGGCAGCTGAACGGAGGAAAAAGAGCGTCAGAACACAGAGCGGGGCGCACCTGCCAGGCCTGCCCCCCCGGAGGGCGCCGACTCTGGCTCCGGCTCTCCCGGAGCCGAGGGCCACCCGCCCCCACGCCTCAGAGCGCAGAGCAGCCCTCGCCACTCGACTGTGAGCTTCTCCCACGCAACTGGACTCAAGGAGGAGAAAGGAGTCAGAGTACGGCTCAGCTTGAAGCCGCGATGGCCCTGGAGCGCACGCGCCTGCACGCACTCGGGGCGTACCCGTGAGCACGGCGGCACGACCCGACCTGAGGACGCGGCCGGGACACGGCCCAGGCAGAGCCAGCAAGGGGACGGAGCTAGCCTGGTCCACGGCAAGGAGGCAGGAACCCCGGGGGCCGACCGAGCGGGGGCGAGGCCCGGGCCCCGGCGGCACCGCTGCAGGGACAGCCCCCACCGTCCCGGGCGCCGTGCTCTCAGTGGGGGTGGCCTCCATCCCGGGGACCAGTCGCGGCCACCAGCGGCTTGCCCACCCTGCCGCCCGGTGGGCCAGGGTCGAGGGCATGGAGTCCCAGCAGAGCACCCGTCAGGCCTGGGCTCTGAAAGCCACGGCGGAGCTGAGGCTAGGAGAGGCCGGCTGCCCTCCGCGCCCGCCCCGCCCGTGGGCCTGGGCAGGGGCTTCCCTCGCTCCCTGAGCAGCGGGAGCTTGGGTCAGATTCCGGGCGCAAACCCTGTCAGCCGTCGCCTGGCTCAAGGGGGTTGTGGTACAGGACGTCCGACGTCTGCCCGGCAAGCGGTGCGGCCGGGAGAAGGGGCAGAGCCAGGCTGGGGGGACAGGGCCCAGGACGGAGCAGGCCCGGCCCCCAGGCTCAGAGCGGGCAGACTCCAGGGTTCTCCTGGCCCGGCGGGGACTTACGTGAGCAGCTCCTTCTTTATGTCCTTGGAGAGGAACTTCATCTTAAAGTTGGTCAGGGTAACTTCCCCGGGGTACTTCCGCTCCTCAAAACTCTCTTCCGACACTTCCTGGTCATCTGCTTCAGAAGAAGCAAAAGAATGGGCTGCTGGCTCTGACTGCAAAAAACCAGCAGGGAGACGTTTTAACCGGCTGGCGGGGGGCCGGGTGCCCGACCCGGGGCTGAGGGAGAGGGACCCTTGAGAGCAGGGTTCACAGAGGTGGTTTCTGGAGTGTCCTGCCTCCAGGACAACGGAGGAGAACAGCACCCCCGCGGGGCTAGCGTGCTCCCCGACCTCGGCCCAGGTGGAGGAGGCCAGGCCGCTGCCTCCCGTGGCCCCGGGCGTGCAGGTCACCTCCACCGACGCCCCGGGGCCACCTCCTACACACAGGAAGCCACACGAAGTGCAGCCCCTCCAGTGCCCGCTGTTCGTGGAGCAGCTACGGCAGGGAGAGCACAACGCGAGCGGGGACACGCGCCGACCAGGCACGCAGTTCCTAAGCTGCGGTTCTAGGTCGGGAGAGGATCGGCAGCCCCCAGACAGCAGGGCCCCGGGGACGGTCCCCTCCGTGGAGGGGAGCCCAGTTCCCCCGAAGGCCCAGCAGCTCAGCACCCGCAGGTGGGTCTGGAGCAGAGGCAGCTGAGCCACATGCCAGTCCAACCCCTGCCGTGGGCGTGGGCGTGTCCAGCCCCTCGGGGCCCAGACGGTGCGCTTTCCAGCTTAAGGTCATCGCAGCCCCTTTCAGGCTCTCTGGGAAGGCAAAGCACAGAGCCCAGCGGGGTGAGGGCTCTCAGGACCCACAGGAATCCTGTCAACGCCACGGGCGTCGCTCCGGCTGCCGCTGACGCTACTACTGGCCAAGGCGCAGGGGACGTAGCTCGTTCCCCTGAGCAACATGGGCTTCAGCGGGGTCTTCAGGTCAGATGGCAGCTTCCCAGAGAGGGAACGCATCCCAGAGGCCCCGGACACCGTCCTGGCAGCCGCCAGAGCTGGGGCGGGAGGTGAGGCTGAGGGCAGGGGCTCAGCCTCACACGGGATGGATCACGCAGAGCTGGAGAGTCTGAGTCAGGAGTCCAGGGCCGTGGTCGAGGGACCAGGCAGGCCTGAGGCAGGAGCATGTCTGAGTTGACCCACCCGTGCCCAGAGGGGGCTGGAGGAGCGGAAGGGTCTGGGAGTGAGCTGAGGCTCCAGGATGTGGAGCGACTGTGGGGTGGGGCTGGGGGCAGCCTTTGGTGGGCAAGGACCTCAGGGCCTCTGAGACTGATGACATGAGTTCTGGGGTGCTCAGAGGGTGTGTGAAGGGAGAGGGAGATGGACAAGGCAGCCGGGGATGCCAGCCTGAGCCAGGGGTCATGGAAAGGGCCAGGGAGGGGCCGCAGACAGCGGGAAGGGGGCTCTGACCCAGGGCAGGACCGGAACACAGTAAGAGCAGACTGTCCCGGTGGCCCCCACATAGGAGGGCCCGACCTGGCCTGACCCTGGGCTCCCACTGACCGGCGGAAAGACCACCCACACAGCCCCAGGGGCATGTCCCAGGCCAGCCCCCTCCCCTCAGGGCTGAACCTGACAGGTGCCCCTCTTCTGGGGTCTGACACCAAGTCTCCGCCATATAAATGAGCCAAGTGACCCCAGCGTGGGGCCCAGTCTGCTCCTCCATGAAGCAGAGACACCTGTGAGTGGTGTAGAGGGAGCCTGGGGGACAGAGGAAGGATTGAGCTGCAGGAGCAGTGGCTCCCAGACAGGAATCCTCCCCGGGGCCTGCCCCCTGCCTTCAAGAGTTGGTGGGGGTGCTGGCGGGGATGACGGGGAGAAAGGGGGGACCTGCAGGCCTGCCCCCAGTGTGGCCCTGGGTGCCCACTCCAGGGTGGCTACCTGGAGTCTGTGCCATTCCCACAGCTGCGCTTTGCTACTCAGGACTCACACCTCTTTGGGGAAGAGCCTTCCATCAGTTCCACTCTCAAGAGAGGGACACGATTAGGAAGGGATGTCCCCCGTCCCTAGACTGCGACTCCAGCACGGATGCCTGGCTTGTTGCGCGTCACCAGGCGGCGCTGGTCTTGGGACCCAGGCCACTGCCCAGCACGGCGGCTCCCGAGCCCTGGAGATTCCCCCTGCCTCTGTCCAAGGAGCCAGGTGGCCAGGGTGTCCTGCGGATGGTGAGGAGGGCCTGCTGCCAGAACTCAGGGTGTCCCTATCTGCACAGCAGGTTGGGGGGAGGCCACAAAACCAAGGAATTGGGAGCCATTCCCAAGTATCTCCCCTGGGATGTGAAAGAAGCCCTCCTCCTCTCCAGGCTTTCCAAGGGCCCACGGTGGTGCCGAGCGTGCACCCGTCGAGGTGAGGAGACCACCTCTCTCCCGGTTGGGACAAGACCACAGCATGGCCCAGAGGTGGGAGATCCTCCAAGAGGGCAGGCCGGGTCCTAGCTTCCTAGCGGCGGCGAGGCCCCGTGTGGCTAGGGACAGGACCCCGGAAGTTCTTCCTGGAGACGCGAGTACTTTCTACAGCAGCCCCCGGCCCCACACCCACCTCCTCGGGTTCCTCTTCACGTTGGCGACTGGGCTTGGTATAGTCCAGAGGTCGATCCCACTCATCCTGGCGGGAAGCCTGGCTGGACTGGGGCGAGGTCATGGAGCTGCTGGGGGCGCTGGTGCTGCTCTGGCGCTGGGAGGCCTCGGGCGACTTGACGCCAGGGCTGCTGCTGCTGCTGCTGCTGCTGGGGAAAGCGCTTTCTCGTTTGCGGTGTTTATGCATGCTCAAGTCCAGGGTTCCGTTTTCATCCACCTCTATGTCCGCAGCCTGCAATTGTGAGGGTGAAATCCATGCGAGTGATTTCACCCCTTCACGTGTGCCTTCCGGTACTAAATCAGCATTACAGAAGGCCCGAAACGGTCTCCCTTGGAAGGAAGCAGAGCCAAACAAGAAGAGGAGAGCTCTGAGAAGCAAGGATCTGGACTTGCCACTTCCCGAAATTCATGAGGAGGAACCTCCACCCTCTCGCGGGTCTTGCCAACCTCACAAAAGCAGACCCTTGAGAGGCAGTGACCGTGATCACACGGGACATGTGCTCGACCCACAGACTCAGGGGAACACAAGGACACGTGTGTGTGTGACCCTCAGACTCAGGGGAACATACGGGAACGTGTGTATGTGACCCTCAGACTTAGGGGAACTTACGGGAACGTGTGTGCGTGACCCTCAGACTCAGGGGAAATTACGGGAACGTGTGTATGTGACCCTCAGACTTAGGGGAACTTACGGGAACGTGTGAGCGTGACCCTCTAACAGGGACACAAGGTCACATGTGTGCACGACCCTCTGGCTCCAGGGAACAGGAGGGAAGGTGCCTGTGCACAGGCACTTGGTGCTCCACAGCACACAGCTCTCGGAGCGGAGATGATCACTATCAAGTGGACCCGGGTGTCCCTAAGCACTTTCCTGTGGGGGCATGTGGGCCTGACTGGGAATCTCCCCAGCCCGTCTCCGCCTCGGAGGGGTTCCTTGCAGGGACACACCAACCTTGCTGGGCAGGTCCTGTGGCTTCGTGCTGAGGTTCTCAGGCATTTCCCAGCAGCGCGTGGAGAGGTTCAGGATGGCTGTGGCGGCCATGTGCGCGGCCTCGGCATCGTGCGCGTAGTCAAAGCCTGCAGAAGAGGATGAAGTGCACGGGCTGTGCCTGGGGGAAGAGGCCTTTGGGAAAGGTTTGGCTGCAAAAAGGGAACAACACCAGGCGGATATGCAACTTGAATGGGAGGTGGCCAACAGACCCAGTGGCGAACCCTGGGATGGCTGGGAGTACGCGGGCACAGCCACGGGGGCGGGCGTGGGGGGCCGTCCACCGCGTCCCAGGTGCCCACGGCACACGCCTACCCACCCTCTAGGAGGGCATTCGGGGGGCCATTTCCGGCTCTTCTAAAATTTGGGCAGAGAGAGCAAAACCCTGCAAAGACGTGCCAGTGTCTCTGACGTACCAATAAATGCAAACTGGCTACAGGGACGTCCGGGCGGCTCAGCGGTTTAGCGTCGCCTTCAGCCCAGGGCGTGATCCTGGAGTCCCGGGATCGAGTCCCGCAGCGGGCTCCCTGCATGGAGCCTGCTTCTCCCTCTGCCTGTGTCTATGTCTCTGCCTCTCTCTCTGTGTCTCTCATGAATAAATAAAAAAAATATTAAAAAAAAAAACTGGCTACGGGGCACGCTTACTGGGAGTAAAGAATTCTGTAAACAGGAATGGACAGAATGTCATTCAAGCAGGAAAATTTTTGCCACAACATCTTGGTGTCGCCATAATCCCACTTCAGTGTGGTGCTGTTATTATTCACACAAACATGACCAAGAGGGCATAAAATGCTATCTTTTCTGGTACTTCTATTGTGGTCATGAAGTAACTCTCAGGGATGACATTCCTGATATCACGGTCCCGCCAGGAAATCCAGATCTACAAAGGCTCCTTCTGAGTGCTACGTGGTGCCCGTGCGTAAGGACACCCAAGCGAGCGGGACAGATGTCCACGCCGTAGCTGGCAGCTGCATCACCCGGCGTTCCTATTATTAACAGACAGGAACTCCCCACTGCCGTTTCAGGGCCAAACACCCACTGGGAGATGCCCGTTCCAACCTCATGTGCACAGTGGGGTGCTTTTCCATTTCATATGTGTTCCCAGGCTAACGGGCTTGCAACCCACAGATGGGTACATTAGTGACCAAAAAAGACAGGAAGGGTTATTCTCAAAATTTGTAGGAATGCATTTTGTTAGTACAAGCACCCAGAAAACTTGTGGTTACTATCGCAACACTCTGTAGCCAGCAATGCGGTCCCCTTGCCGGAGGGCAAATAGCTCCTGTCGGGGCACCCAGGCTGAGCATCGTGGCTGCCCAAGCCTCCGCAGGGCAGACCACATCGAGGGAGGTATTCCTAAGCCTTTGGACATGCACACCGTAAAGGACTTAGGTTTTGTTTCACAGACACATCAGACTTGATGGGGAGCATGACGGCAGTGACACGGGCAAGACACAAACTCCGGGAAAGCCACCACAGTAGACACTGGCACGGCCAGGTGCCCCCAGGGGAGAGATAACCTGCACACTGTTGGCGAGGGGGTCCCTCCTCCCCGTCTCTCAGACCCTATACCTTTCAGGAGTGAAGCTCCCCAACTTACATTTAAAGGCTTTAGGTGAGGTTTCGCTGGTCTGAATCTTTGGGGCAAGCATGCGTTTGCCAAAAACCTGAGCATCAAAACTTGCGTAGTCAAAGGTGACCTTGGAGAACTTCTCCAGCTCCTTGGCCAGGTTGGCCCTGGGTGTGGCAGGGGCCACACTAGGCCGGTAGCTTCCATACGGAGGAACCTCAAGCTGCTTCACGAAGCACATAGGCCTGAGGTAGAGGACACAGGTGCAGAACCATGAGGACAGGGCCCGGGGACCCACGGCCCATCCCACAGCCTGGGCAGAAACCCCTCGGAGCCCCACACGCACAGAGACCCTCCCCCAGGACCCACCACTGAAGGGTAGCTGGGGCCTGATCCACAGGAGGAAGAGCTGCTGCAGGGAGGGAGCAACGGGAGCGCTGAGGACAAGATGGCCTGTGTCCTTGCAGACAGCACTAGCCAGAGGACGGAGGGCCTGAGACTCTGCCCCAGAGCTTAGGAGAGCAGGTCCCAACACCTCCGCTACTAGTAGAATGAGCCCTTGGCGGGCAACCCTGCAGGAGCGTCTCTGGGACAGGCACTCAGCCGCCCCAGACAGCACTCTCCTGATGGAATGACACAACTCCCCAGGGGGGAGGGAGGTGGGGCATCCAGAGAGGACACGGGTGTGCTTCTGAGAACCAGGTTCCGGGAGGACCCGACTCAGCTCTTCCCTGGCCAGGGGTTCAGCCCTCTGCTCTTCTCGGCTTGAGGTCAATTGAGAGGAGCCCTGGAGGGGCCGAAACGGTTGAAGGCACTACAGGCATTCAGTTCGCTGTCGCGGAAGCCCTTAGAAGAGCTCCATGTTTTAAATGCACAAGAGGGTAGCGGAAGGACAGCAGCCCAGGCAGCACAGGAGCCAGGGCAGGAAGACCAGCCAGGTGGGGAATGGCCGCCGCACAAGGTGTGCTGGTCAGCTCAGAGAGAAGGGGAAAAGAGAGGCTGGGAGGCCCCTCTGCACCCCAGCTCTGCTTGCTCTTGACTCTGAGCCCAGCAATGACTGAAATCTAAAAAGAATGGGTCCCTGGAATTAAGAAGGGGTCGGCAGTGAGGTCTCCAAGGTGCTGAGTGCTATAAGATCTCGCGTGTGGCCCCAAAACAGGAGCCCGGTGACAGAAAGACCCTGCAACCATGAGGAGATCAGCTCTGAGCCTGGATCTTGGAGAAGCAGATCCCCCCAAACATGGGCACATGCTCCTTCCCCAAGGAGGCCTGGAGGGCCTAGCAGCATTGGAAGACGTTTCTGGAGAGTGCTTGGTTCCCAGGGGAGAAAAGGACCCTAAGCTTAACATGGGAACCATGTTCGGTTGGCTTCCTCGGCCAGGGCTCCGTCCCGCAGCACAGACTTAGTGCCTGTGACGCCAGCAGAAGTGCACAAAGGCTCTCCCCACACCCCAGCGTGTGACGCCCGGAAACATGAGCTCGCTGGGCCTCACCCTGCCTGCGGGTTTGACATTTTACCAGTGACTTCTATCCAGGCAAGAAGAAAACTAGAGGAGCAGTTAACTGGCAGGAAGCTGGGAGAACAGTTATAGGGCAGGAAGAGCAACCTCCAGCCATCCTAAGAGCCAGCAGGTGGGGAGAAGCCAAGTGGACGTGAGGCTGAAGACACCCGTTGGACGGGAGTGCAGAGGGGTGAGGTCCCAGCCCCAGGCCTGCCCAGAGACCCCTCGTGTGGCACCGCAGAGCAGGGCCGGGTGAGCGGGCAAGTTCCTCTGGTTGGGCCTCGGCGGGCACACTCCAGGGAAGGGGCGCGGGCTTGGGTGAGCCCTGAAAGGAGGTGGGCCTCTCTCCAGCCCAGGACCCACGCCACTGCCCAGCACTAGGCCTCTGCAGGGAGCAAGGGTCCCGGGCTCCCGCATTCCCCCGCGGGAGGCAGACGTGGAACTGCGGACGGGGAAGATGGTATGAACCCTAGTCCCTCAGAGAAACAGGAAGCAGAGGGTCCACTGAGCAGGGACGATGGGTGGGAATCACCCCACTGGTCAAGACGAAAACTCTGAAGCCGGGCTGGCCCCAGGCGAGTTCTGAGGTCTGGCCTCAGTTGTGGCACCCGCTTCACAGGTCATACGGGTGGTGGCAGTGCCAAGCAGATGTGTGCTGGACGGCCGTTCAGAAGCGCTTCTGCTGCTGACACACGGCTACACACGACGCGTGCACCGGCACCTAAGCACACGCGTGCCTCCTGCTGCCTCGGGACCGCTGGGGCCACAAGCAGGCAACGCTCTGAGGGGCACCACACATACCCACTCTTCTCCCCTGGTTTAGGGCCCCTTCTTGGGGTGAGGTGTAGGCAAGGACGGCTGGGAAGGAGCCGCTGCTGGTGCTTTTGGGCAGCAGCAGCCCTCAGCACCTCTCAGACAAATCTCTGAGCAATCCCAAAGGGTGGGGCCAGATGCCTTTGGGGAGGACAAGGCAGGGGCAGCCTGTGGGTGTCTGCAGCCCGGCCAGAGCGCTGGTGACAGCAGCACACATCAGACTCTGTCCTGCATGCCCAAAAACGACCTCCCGGCTCTGCCCCTGGGAGGCCCCCACTCAGGACACGAGCACACGCATGCACAAACACTCACACACCCGCGTGCACACGCAGCCCCAGAGGCATTTGGGGAGGCGGGCCCCTTTGGTTCTCTGGCTCCTTTCGCTCACCTGAGGATCCGATCTGAATTGGAGCTATTCTTGGAAGGATCTCCCGTTTGCGGCTGTTGCTTCTCATGAGATTTGGCTAATTTTTCAGCAGCAGCAATGGGACACCCAGACAAACTAGAGAGAAGGCAAAGAGGACAGCTAAGCAGTGCCCCCAGACAATAATTGCAGTCCAGGCCGGGAACCCCGCAGACCCCGGCTCTCTCGCTCGCCTCCAGCCCGAGAGTAGCAGCGGCCCCATCCGTTTCTGTCTGGGGAAACTCTAAGCAATGACACAAAGCCGAAGTGTATCCTCAGTGCCCTCCCGGCCCTGGGCAAAGGCACGTCCGCTGGGCAGGTCTGGGCCACGGCCCGCCCCTCCCGGCCGACCAGGCTACACTCGGGACCTGTCTCTAGCTCATGCTCCGTCAGCCGACTTGGGGAAGCCCGGGGTCCCACAGGCCACACAACCTGGGTGCTGACGCTGGGCATGTGGCCTCTACCAGGGCACGCGGAGGCCCAGGCCCTGCCCAGGAAGCACCCCCCCTAAGACATCCCAGGAGCACCTCCGTCTGTCAGGATTAAGCTGCCTGGCTGCCGGGGAGGTGACCAGTCACAGGGTCAGGAGTCTCGGGAGTTTGGCCTCTTCTCAATGAAGTGACCTCAGCAGCCCTAGCAGCCTTGGCGAGGCCACATTCCTTCACTGCCACACTCCCCGAGGTGCTTGGGGCAAGCGTGGAAATACAGTCGCCTCTTGCTGCGGAAGACGGCAGGCCGCTAAACGGTGGGTGCACCCTGACAGTGTCGCTTCTACCTGGACCATGGCCCCCCGCAGGACCGCCCAGACCTTGGTCCTGGCCAGCAGAGGCCCAGCGTGGGCAAGAGCCAGCGCAGACGCTTCCCAACACCAGCAGGATGCTCAGCCTCCCCCCGGCGTTCCCGTGGGCAGTAGGCCTCTCTGAAGGGCACATACCCATCCTTCGGGCCACCCCCTGGTCTCTCGGGACCCCCACCACAGTGACCACATCTGGGCACCGTCCTGACCCCCACCAGGAGGCCTTGACCTGGCACCAGGCCCCGCCCACCACAGCCCCCGCCACCCCGGCTCCGCCCAAGGGTACCTTCTGTGCGTGTTGCGGTTGCTGTTCACGTGGCCTTGGCCCGTACAGCCCGGAGTAGGGCACTTCAGCACGTTCTCGTGCATGGCCAAGACTGGAAGAGAACCAGCGGGACGGTGACGGTGAGCACAGCCGCAGGCCTCAGCCCCGCCAAGTCACGTCCCCCCACCGCAGCCCTGCCTCCCGGGCAGAAGCCAACTTAGCTTAAACCCCTCGGCTTGCCCCGGGATTCGCCCTTTGAAGTTGGTGCTGCAATTACTGCCTCCAGCCCAGAAGTGAGGACAGGTCTCCTCGCGGCCTTGAGGGCTCCGATGGCTGGTCTCCCCAGCCTGCCGACCCCGACCTCCCCCTCTGTGAGCCTGCGTGTGTGGCAGGCCTCCTGGGTCCCGGCGTGGGCTGCTGTCTCAGGGTGCGTAACTGGACACACACCATGTCCCCCACCTGGTAGGCCTCAAGCTTGGGCATCTGGACTGTGCCAGTGCAAGGAGACAGGACCCTGAGTGACCACGTGTCCGCGTGAACATCCGCCGAGCCCAGGGACAGCTGCGCTGTGCACAGCTACTCACTCTCGGGGGGGATCCTGTCCTTGTGGGGGCACCCAGACAGGCTGCGGTGGTGAGGGTACAGCCCCGTAACGTGGCCGGTGCCGTCACAGCCTGGCGTTGGACACTTGATCTCACGCTTCTCGGCTCTTGAGGGATCTAAATACACAAGATGCATCGCTTAGAGAGGAGCCAAGGGCCGCACGGCGGGGGCCGAGGGGGGAGATCGGGACAGCTGTGATCCTCCGCTCCAGGCGTCCGGAGAGGAGATGGCCAGACCGCCCAAGAGCCCGAGGGGGCCTGGGGGCTGGATAGTTCTGGGCAGCGGTCCTCATGGAAGCCGAGGCTGTCCAAAGTGTCCCCCTGGCAGGATGTGCAGCATTTTAAAGAAGACGCCCTGGGGGGCAGCCGGCACCCGCGCACCCCACTCCCGCGGAGATTGTGTGAGTCTCACTGGCTCCGTCGGGGGGGACCGTGCCTCCGAGAGCCCCCATGCCTTGAGGTCCAGCCTCTGCATAGAGAGGTGAGAGATGTGACACGTTCCTTGCCGGGACGTGTCCTTTGGATTTGACAAAACAAGGACAAAAACGGATGCTAACTTGCCCGAAGCCGCACGACTATGAAAAGCACGGGCAGGAATGTAAACTCAAATGTCAGCTGCTGATCTCATGTAGCTTCTGTGGGCCAGGAGGGCCACTGAGTGTGGGTGACGATCCCCAAAGCATGGCCGATGTCCCACAGAAAGTCCTAGATGGGGTCATGGCCTCTGGGAGAGTGTGGAGGCCCCGGCCACACTCTGCACTCCCACCCCAGGTAAGCCCCTAGGGACTCCAAGGGCAGGACGCTGGCTCCGCCTCTCCAAGTTCAAAGGGGTAGGAAGCTGGACTTTGGCCATCGTGAGCCCCCCCTTCCTGAGCGCCCGCCGCCCGCCGCACACGGGCTCTCCCCGGGGCTCACACCGGCTCAGCGCCCCAGTGTCAGCCCAGCCTCTCCCACTGCCTCACCCCGAGGCTCTGTCCCCTGGGTCCATGCCCTCGACTCTGTCCCTGGAGGCAGGATACCCTGCATCTGGGCCCCCCAATGTCCATTTCCACGGGTCTGAGTCCTCCAGCCGTGCGCTCAACAGCCTCCCACCACCGTCTGCCCTGATCTGGGAGCCCCAGAGTGACACCCCACAGAGGCCCCAACACCTGTCCATAGATTTGTGTCACCTTTGCCTGGTCTGCTTGCGTCCACGTCCCCTCAAGACCTTGCTGGTCTGAATCTGAGCTCTCAGGCCGCTGTCCCCCACGTGTGTGCCCTTAGTCGCTATCCTCCGGGTTGAAACAATGTCCTCATCTGTGTCCCCTCGGCTGTGTCCCTCGGTATCTGCCCCAAGCCTGACTCATGTGAGTATTCACAGAAAATCTGTGCCCTGCGTCCCTACCTACCTACCACCTGGGCTTCCCCAGAGCTCACCGGGGCTCCCCATGCCCCAGGTGCGTCTCTCCACGACCAAGGCAGGCTCCCAGGCTGTGGCCGAGCTGCTGGAGCCTGCTCACCGTAGCCTCAGGGCCTCCTCCTCCCACCCGGAGCTCTGTGCCTCTCTCTAGACCACCCTATGGGGACAGCGTCAGTCCTTCTCCTCGGTATCAACAACCAGCCTGTGATTATGTGTCTGTCCTTTTCTGCACCTGTTGGCCCCCCCCCCAGCCTGTGAGGGCCTCTGGCCCGCCTCTCCCGCAGCCTGCATCTCCATACCTGGGGGGCGGGGGGCACTACCCGATGCGGGGAGGAGGGGCAGGTGCGCAGGGAGGATGCGGGGAGGAGGGCCCGTGCGCAGGGCCAGGCCACCAGCCCTACCTTTGCTGCAATAGTTCTTCCGTGAGGCATCCAGGGGCCTGGCCGCCTTCCCTGGTTCTCCAGGGCCCAGCTGGCCCTGCTCGGTGGGTGGGCAGCCCGGCTCACAGACGGCTTGCACCTGCTCGGCCTTCAGGGCGATGGCCTGCTCTAGGAGACCCAGGTTCCCCCGCGTCATCATGTCATACATCTCCGACTCGTCCGTGACCGCAGACTTCTGGGAGTGTGAGTCTTCGTCCTTGCCGTCGTCAGAACGCACCTCTACTATGACGGAGTACTCGGGCTTGGGGCTGGGAGACGCTGGGTGCCGGAGTTCAGGGGCCTTCTGGGTGGGGGCATGGGGGGCATCCTCCTGGCAGATGACGTCAGGAGCAGGGACCTCCTCCTCCTCCTCCTCTTCCTCCTCCTCTTCCTCCTCCTCCTCTTCATCCTCCTCCTCCTCCTCTTCCTCCTCCTCCTCCTCCTCTTCCTCCTCTTCCTCCTCCTCCTCCTCCTCCTCCTCCTCTTCTTCTTCCTCCTCATTACCCAGGGTGACTTTCATCTTGCTGGACTCCTCCCTGGCCACACCCTCCACAGACTGGGGACCCGGCTCCTGGGAGCACTCCCTGCTGACTTCCACGACGTCCTCTGTGTCGTCTGGACGGATGAACACGTCCTTCTCCCCCTCGTCACTGGTGGCCTCTTCCTCAGCCTCTTCCTGAAGCAGGTGCACCACAGCGGGGCCGGGCTTGGCCACCTGGCCCAGGTCCTCCCCAACGAGGGTCTCTACGGCGATCTGGCCCAAGTTTAGGAGAGAAGTGGCAATGATCTCCTGGTAGCTGCTGTAGCTGCCCTTGGCGGGGCCCGCGGAGCTGCCGATGGGCTTGGATGCAAAGTGGGACTTGACAGGGCTCCTTCCTGCACAAAATCAAAAACATGTGGGAGCGGCGCAGGGGGGCCACACCCCGCACAGCCTGAGGACACGCAAGCCCCGGAAGTGGACCGTGGCCGGTGGTGCCCGTGCCCTGCCTGGACATGGGCGCACCGTGAGCTCATTTTAGGAGAGAGCAGGACTAGTCGCTTCTGGTTTTGTAGCTGGGAAATACTCTGCTATTTTTTGTCAGCATCTTACCCTTATGTCTACATTCTCAAATCACAAAATGGAACTTAAAGAATACGACAGATTTTTAAGACTGTTTCGCAAATACAAAGGGGGTTTAAAAACACGAATTTGTGTTTTTAAAAGACACACATGTAGAGCTCTTAACTGCCATGACTACGGCGTTGCGGGTGCTGAGGACCCACAGGCCCTGTGGGATGGGGGACAAGGACGGCCAGGGGGTGGGAGCCAGCCCTGCCGGCCGCCCATTCCAGGAGAGGGCCAGCCAGGGCCGCACCCCGAACCCCAAACTGCCTCCTCTGGAGGAAAGCAGGCAAGCTGGTCCTTTCTACCTAGAGCCCGAGGGACCGCGCAGCCCTTCGAGCACCACCTCCCCAGGAGGGAGCCCAGTGTCAGGACTCTCCCTGAGGATTGGCTCCACCATAGAAGGCACCCCTGGCTTGGACACGGCACATGGGGTCGGGCCTCGGTCTCAGCACCACCCCCAGGGCTCCACGATCTGCCAGGCTTGGGGACATGCACGCTTCCCTCTGCCAACGTCTGGGTGCCCCACAGGGAAGCCGGGGTCCCAGGCACCCTGCAGCCCCATCCTGCCCCAGCTCCCCCAGGGCCTGCTGAGGCCCGGCCCCGCGCACATGCATAGCCCTCGGCCGTCTGTCTGTCTGTCCGGCGTCTCTGTGCGCACAGTGAGGGGCCCCAGGCCCTCAGGCGCCCCGCTCCGGCCCCTCTCCAGGAAGCACCGCCGAGCATCAGGACAAGCCCTCGCTTGTTCTCGGGAAGGGCTTCCTCGCGGCCCTTTCACTGACTGGGGCGGCCCTCCCGCTCACAGGCTGCAATTCTCCAGGGCCGCACTAAGCACCCTTTATTTCGGGGGAGAAAGAGCCACAAAGCACCTTCAGCTGGCTCAGGACGATGAATCTCCTCCTGTCCTGACATTTCAGCCTCGTCCTCCTCCAGAGTTCCTTCCGATTCATCTGAAACAGAGGCGTCCTTCACCTCGGCATCCTCGCTGCCGTCGGTGTCCACGCTGTAGCCCTCGTCCAGAGCCAGCTTCAGGGGGTGGGACTTCCGCTTGGACACCAGGTGCTCGGCCTGGGCACCCTCCAGCTTCCTCTTCTTGGCCAGAGGGCAGCTCTGCAAACTGGGAGGAAGGGGGCCAGAGCCACCCTGTCAACACCCCCTGGGGGCCTCCGCCCACTCTTCACCCTCTGCAGCCAGTACCCGGTTCTGAAAGTTTGCCTGTACACCCACCACCATCCCTGCACTAGATGCCCCAAGCTCACATGGGGCAGGTCGAGGTGGTGACAATTTTACATGAATTGTCCATATTAAAAACTTGCGATGTGCTTTAAATTGCATTTCCTTCCTCTCTCGTAAGACCCAACCTCAGTGGCCCTGTCCACGTGCTCCCCCGTCGGGAAGAGGATGGGACTGGCCCTGGGTCAGCCGCAGCCTGCGGCCTCCGCCAAGCAGGTCATCAGTGTGCCCCGGCCCTCCCTCCTGCACCTCCAGGCCCTGCACACCCTCACACACCTGCACTCAAGCTGGCCGCCCCCCGCCCAGGATGACAGCAGTGACAGCCAGGTGGCAGCTCATCTGGGTCACCTCAACGTGTGGCAGGTCTGCTCTAAGCTCTCCCCACGGACTCATCCAGCCTTCAAGCCCCCAATAGAGAGACCGCGGCATGACACGCCAGGGCCATGTTAGCTTCAGCAGCCACAGGCAGAGATGGAAGGTTCTAGAGCTACAGTAGGGCCCGGAGAAGGAGAGGGTCTCCAACACCCCGCAGCCCAGCCTCCCTCCCAGGAACCTCCTTACCTGCGGTGCCTGGAGTACTTGCCCCGAATGTGTCCTGAGCCGGTGCACCCTGGGGTGGGGCAGCTGGGGGGGGAGACAAGCAGCAGGGGTCACTCGGGAGAAGGACCCGCCCACCCCAGACCCTCACCCTGGGGAGCAGGAGATTGTCTCCAAACAGTGCATCTCAGAATGGCTGCTTGCAGTTTGCTAAAAATTAATGAAATAACTCACCCCATTTAAATAAACGAATGGCTCATTACAATTTTATGAGTGTGTTTAATTAAAGATCTGTATGTATGAGATCAAGACTTCCAACATCAGCGGCTCCTAGACGGCTTCTTTTTTCTGTGGATAAGTCTTTCCCACTGCAGGCAAACTGCCACCAGGCTTCCAAGCTGCTGGGAAACAGGACCCTCTGTGGAGCCCCCAGAACCAGCTCCTGAGGCTGGCCCAAGGGCAAAGCAGAAACCTGGGCTTCTCACGGCCGTCGCTGTGCTCTGAGGCTCTCGGGCCCTGCCAGGCGCATCCAGGCAGGAGCGGCTCCGAGTACACATGCAGGCCTGGCCCAAGCTGTAGGCCCCCGCTGCAACCCTCCTGCAGAACCTGCACCCTGGTGCACGGAGGTGAGGCCGGGAGGGCCGAGGACCCAGGGGCTACCCCTAAAAAGGGTGGAGGTGCTGCTGGGCCTCACACAGCCTGGGAGCCAGCAAGTGCCCAGGGGATGAAGGTGAGGCCCCGGGGAATTCCTCACCCTCCACCATCACCCGTCTCCCCATCGAACCAAACCACAGAAAACTCTAGAAACTTCTGATCTTGGGCACAGGGCATGCCACCCAACCCACTTCTCCTAGAGTCAGCTCCATGTGAGGCAAGGGTCTTGGGGGCCGCTGAGCACGTTCACAGACCACAGACCCTAGAAGCGGACACCACCTCATTTCCAGAGCGGCAAACTGACACCCAGAGAGATGGAGAACACATGGGCGGTCGCCCAGAGGCCATGCTTGAGCTCCTCCTCGGAAGAGCCATGCCCAGTGCCCAAGATGGGAAGACCTTGGTTTTCACAGGCTTGGTGTCGCGGAGCCTGAGCTCCCCACTTCAGCTGGGGTGTTCCCAGATCCTGTGAGGGAAGAACAGGGTAGGCCCCAGAAAGGGCATGGCCCCCGACCTCTGTCTAGACACGCCGGATGGTCTCTAAGTTGATTGATCATGGGCCTGACTGCAATGCACTGAGGGGCTCATCTGGCCCCGCAGGTCACACCCACGGACGCGTCAGGGAGAAGCAGGGTAGTCTGTGGACGCAGAGCCCCACCCACCCCGAGCTCAACGGCGGCTTGCGGGGCTTGCGGGGGAGCGGCGGCCTCCGTGGAGCCCTCCCAGCTGGGCCACCGAGGCCGATCTCAGGGTTGGTGTCCACGTGTTTAAGAGGAAGAGAGGAAAGGACGAGGAGGGAGAGAGGACGGAGGAGCGGGAGGGAAGACGTGCCCATTTTATTGTGGGTTTCCTTTCCAGACAGACAGGACTTACCGCTGCCCCCGGCCTGTCTATTCTGAAATCTCTGCCCCACGCTTGCTTTCTCTCTCTCAAGAGCTAGCTTTGAGACTTTTCACAAAAGGTCCTTGTTACTGGGGATTTGAAGCCGAGGTCCCAATTAGCCGATTAATCACTGAGTTAATCAGGCAATTATGTGACAGCTGCTGTGGAGTCCTGTAGGCCACTGGCACTGCCCCGGAACACGTCACCAGCCCCAAGCCACACCTCCACCCACCAGTTCAGAAGAGCTCTGGCCTCCAGCCCAGAGGGCAGCAGGACAGGCTGGGAGCCCACGGGCGAGGAGCAGGTGAGGGCCCCTCTGGGAGAAGCCGGAACCTCCGCACCCCTGCTCTGCACACAGCAGTGGGGGGACGTCCGACGGAGGGCCCGTGAGACCTGGCCAAGGCCTGGCGGCCACACGACCAACAGCCCTTGCCTCACGGCCCAGTGTCCCCTACAAGCCCCCCCAGTGCGGCAGCCCTGGTGCCCCCGGGGGCTCGGGGCCAGAACCAGCACCAGCTCCGGGCCCGGGAGCCTCTCCCCGCTCGGATGAGGCACATTCGGCCAAACCCCTCCCTGGACTCCCCAGGGGCTCCCGGAGTGTGGCAGGGACAGGCCAACAGGAGGGCGGCTTGCCGAGGGCCTGCTCGCACTCAGCGTCGCCGGGAGCCGGGGACCACTCAGGTCCAGGCACAAACAGCGGGCGTGAAGGGAAGTCCAGGCCGAGGCCAGGAGGGGCCAAATCCCCAGCGGAAGCCCCGTGCCCAGCAAACCCTAACCTCCCCCCCCACCTGGTCCTGTCCCCGAGGCAGGAGCCAGCCACTGAGCCACCGGTGCGGAGGGGACGCTCCGCTGAGGCCACGTGGCTGGGAGGGAGCCCGATGCAGGCGCCCTGCACGGGCAACACTGTTCAAACTTAGGGGCAGCCCGACGATGCAGGAAGGGGTCGGGCAGCCGACATCCGGGGCAGGGGTCGGGTGCCCCGCCTTCCCGCCAGCCCGCTCGTCCGACAGAGCCGCTGCAAGGCTGCACGACGGCAGGTGGCATGGAGTAAGGGACAAATGGCGGTGCCCACCCGCTCTTCCTCATGCGAAGGAAACAGTGCCAGGTCCCTTCGCTTTCTGGCGGGCGCTTCGAGAGAAATCCAGGGCCCGAGAGGCAAAGTGGTCTGCAGAGGGGAGAGGGAAGGGAGCCCGGCCTGCTCCTGGTCGGCCTGCTGCTCAGCTCAGCCCGAGGCCGTGCCACTGCCCCGAGGGCGCACAGCCTCCTGGAGGCCGCCCGAGGCGGGGGCCACACCTGACTCCGGGACCCCGAGGCATCGGCCCCCATCCACGGAGCGGGTCCCCCCAGGAAGGCTGCACCCTAGCTCGGCCCTCCCTGCCGGCGACTCACGCCAGGACGTTGCTGTACCAGGTCACAGCACGTGTCCCCTGTGCTGGCACCCAGGCCATCAGCCCCCCGGGACCGGGGTCTCGGCTGCTCATCTGACCGCAGCCCAGCGCTGGGGTGGGGAAGGAGCCCGGCCCGGGGCACCTGCTGCAGCTGACACGCACAGGGAGGAAGGGCGAGAGCTGCCAGCGCGCCGCAGCCCACGTCCCCGCTGTCGCTCACGGTCAGCAAGCGGCTGTGGCCACGGGAGTGACCATCCGGGCAGAGCGTAGACTTCTCCGCTTTACGCCAAGCTGCCGTTCCCCAAAACACGAGGAAGGCTGAAGACATAGTTGCTAAAACATTAGACATCGATGCGTCTGTCCCTAGTTTCCCCTTAAAAACCGTAACAGTCTATTCCCAAGTACGCAGATTGAGACCACGCGGCGGACAGAGGCGCGCACGCAATCCCCGCAGCCCAGACCCCGCAGACTGCTCCAAACCAGTTCTGTCTGCAGAGGCATTTTGGCTTCTGCTGTTTCAAAATTACAAGAGAGAAGCTCGCTCTTCGGATCTGTCTCTGCAAGCTCCTGGGTGGCTTCACCTGTCGCCCAGCCCCTCCCTCCACTGTCCTGAAGATGCCTCCCTGCTGAACACGTGGCCCAGGGGAAGAAGCACCTCCTCCTGGAAGCCCCTGGCCCTTTGAGCACCTACTGGTCCACCGGTCAGAGGGCGCCCGCTGGCGTCAGCGGCCACCTCCCCTCCAGGGAGCCTGTTGGGGGGCCTTCCACTGGCCTGGTTTGGCTGCCCTGCACCCTGTGATTTAGGCTGGGCTCTGAGCAGTACAGTGTGTGACCCAGCTCCTTGGTCAAACGTGAACCCTCTGAGACTCAGTTTCCCCACTTCACACACGGGGTAATAACAGCACCAGGCAGCGCCTCCTGAGAGCGAAACCATGCTGTGCAGCCACTGGCAAGCCCTTCTACAAGACTGGGAATCTGGCCTCCTCTGTGCCCCATCCCTTTGTCCCCAATGTACAGCCTCAAAGGTTAGAGGGACACGGGGACACTTTGGGGTCCTCTCATTTTCCTGATTGGCAAAAGCCACCCATCAATAACTCCAGTGCTGGCCCCAGACCTGTCCAGTTTAGTGAGAATCTTTCCTCCAGAGAATTAGGAAGCCCTGAAGCCCTGGACGTGCACAGCGATGTGAGAAGGGCTGCCCAGGCCTGGGGCAGACGGAGCAGGGAGGGAACTGCACTGACCTCAGAAACTTGAATGATCTGTTAGATCCCAGCTGGGGGTCTGGAAGCTCACAGAAGGCCCCCGGGGAGTCGTCGTCACCCTTGCTGCCGGGGGCCAGGGGCTGGGGGGCAGAGGGCTCAATGCTGTGCTCAGCCCCAGAGCTGCTATGGGAACGACGGTGGGCTTGGAGCCCTTCTGTCCCCCAAGGACAAGCCCCCAGCAGGTTACCGCAGCTGCAGCCAAGCCTGGCTTCCTCTCGTGGGGAGTTGGTGAAAATCAAAGGGTGCCCCTGAGGCCCACCTGACTCGCCAGGTCCCTCAACGAGCACCACTTCCCTTTGTCCTTTCAAGCTGGAGCCAGACACATTGGCATAGCCCTTCGACCCACAGGTGGGGGACCGGGGGGCGGTTTTCTTTGCCGGCTACTGGGCGTCATCAGCACTAAGCACCAAGCCTGGCACCAGAAGGGCCCAGGCCCACAGAGTATGAAGTGCAAAGGTCGTGTGGGTGGTGCTGGGACCCTGACACACAGACACTGGGCCGTCCCCCGGCTGCAACCCCAGGGGCCAATCCCAGGACAAAAGCCGGCAGGTGACGGCAAGTGCACCTCTGGGGACAAGAGCCCGGCCCCTCCTGCCTTGACCCGGCAAACCCCGCAGTGGGCTGTCCTCCCTTCCTCCCCAGGATGCTCGTGTCCTGGTGAGGCAGGCAAGTTGTGACCCAGAATCTAGAGCTCAGCCACTGAAGATCCCCAACACACAAACCTCTGTCTGCGTCTGGAGTCAGTGGGAGACGTGGGACCTGGGCAGCCTGTTCCCTCGTCTCTGGCCACATGGGGCCTCCAACCAGCAGACTCAAAACTCTGTGGGAGCCCACTCCACGGCACCGCGTGGCTGGCCGGGGACCGTGCACACAGTCAGGTCCTGGTGGTGACCAGGCGCGAGAACGCCTGTGGCCCTGATCGAGGCTGGCTGCGCGGTGCGGCCGGGGCAGAGACGGGAGAGGGCAGAGGCCAGGTGAACACCGCCGGGCTCGAGGCAAGAGCTCGGGAGAGCGGGAACGCCCCGTGTGGGACGCTGGGGGTGCTCAGGGTCACAGGCATGCGCAACGCCGGGTGCTAGCAGAAAGCCTTTCTTACCTGAGGTCGGCACCTGTGGGCTCTGGGGGCACTGAGTGAGAGAAAGAGAAACAGGGAAACACATGTGGGAGTCCGAACAGAAAAGCCACGTTGCCCTCACGGCACAAATGGAATAAAAAGTGGAGGCAATCCCAGTGCAAACTGAACCCCGCCTCCTAGAATGTCCTGCAGGGTTCCCCAGAGGCCCCCGTGAGAGGCTGGTGGTTCTGCAGAGTGGGCCCCATGCCCACTAATATGAGCTGTCCGGGCTTCGGGGCCAGGACAGTATCTGCTTCTCTAACTGCAGCTGGAAGTCAGCTTCTAACAGGAAACTCAGCCCAGCAGATAAGGCTGGACGGAGAGAACAGATGGGCCACTCAGCTGGGCCCTAGTGACGGGGCACAATGCCCTGGGGTCCGACTGGGCAGCTCAGCTGAGAAGCTCAGGGCTTGCGGTCCCGCATGTGTTCATGGGGTCCAGGGGGTGAGGCTGGCCAAGCGGTCAGGGGGCCTTGGCTCCCTGGCCTCCCACCCCACTGCGACCGGCGTGCTGGGAGGGCAGGAGGCTGGGGGCAGAGGGCTCGCAGCATTCCGACTCCAAATAGAAAGATCTCCCGACTGAGCTTTGCCTTCCCCACTCGGTGGAGCCGTCTGTCTCCTGTTGCCACCCCAGGCAGGCTTGTCGGGACCCCAAAGCAGACGCCTCAGGCACCTGAGGCTGAAGAGGCCCGAGGCCACCAGACACCACGGACCCCAAGTGCCCAGCGCACGGGGAGGAGCGTCCCAGCCTGCTCATCAGCGGTTCTGTTCTCCTGAGCAAAGTAGCGTGGACTGCTTTAAGGCCTGGGACCCCGGGCCAGAGCCAACGGAGGGGGCACTCACCTCGGACGGCCTTGGAGCGCGTGCGAGCCCGCTTATCCTCATTGTCCAAGCTCATCTGCAAGCAAAAACAACTGCGATGTTCACGGAGACCCAGCACAGAGCCACCCCTCCAGGGCTGCGCCGGACCTCCAGCCACTGTCTGGCTCCAGCTCTGCTGGGGACAGTGAGTCTGCGACAGAGACGCAGGGAGTGGGCTCCCGGAGGGGAAGGCCTGAGGCCCAGAGCAGAGACCCCCAGCCCCGTGTGTTCCCGCCGCCTGCTCCCAGCCCTCCCACCTGGCGAGGAACCCAGGCAGGAGCCCCGTCCCGCCCCCTCCATCCTCAGGGGTGGTAGGGTTTCTGGCACGTGGTCTCCTGGCGTGGCTGAGGAGCACCACCCACTGCTCACGTGGGGGTGCCAGCTGCTCAGGCCTCACGGCAGGTCACCCACGGGGCCCCAGAGCCGGCTTCCCATTCAAGTAAGTGCCTCACACGCCAGGATCATCCTCTTAGAAACAGATGGAGGGGAACGGACTGGGCCGCCACAGAGCGCCCAGAGAGCAAGCGCCTCCGATTTCTACATGCGCCGTCCCGGAGAGAGCCCGGGGAGCATGCGTCCCTCGCAGTTAGGGACCTCCAGAGCCCTACCACCCCGAGAAATAGAGAGTAGGTCAGGGACGGGCCTCAAGTGTGCTGGTAGCCACATTATAAACGCAAAAGGAGGGTTGCCCGGGTGGCTCAGCAGTTAAGCGTCTGCCTTCAGCCCAGGGCGTGATCCTGGAGACCCAGGGTCGAGTCCCACGTCAGGCTCCCTGCATGGAGCCTGCTTCTCCCTCTGCCTGTGTCTCTGCCTCTCTCTTTCTGTGTCTCTCATGAATAAATAAATAAGATCTTTAAAAAAAATTTAAAAATAAGCGCAAAAGGAAACGTGAAATGGATTTTAATACTACGGCCTTGCTTAGCCCGATCTACTCGACACACTGTGACTTCGACAGTAATCGATATAAGAAATTGTGGACGGGACTCTGTTCCGGGCTAACTCTTCAAAAGCCTGCATGGGTCGTGGACTCTCAGCACATCTGGGTTTGGCTGGCCACATGCCGGGTGCCCGCGGCCGCATGCCATACCACGAGCTTCTAGAGGCGGGAAGCAGGGTCAAGTGAAAGCCCCCTGAGGGCAAGAATGCAGGCCAAGGGGCCTTCTGGACGGGACGCACAGGCCACCCCCCAGGGATGTCGCTTCTCAAAGGAAAGGATGAGAGGGGCCTCTTGAGGGACAGAGCACCTCACACCGTGCAGACACCTCTCGTCCCCTGATCACCCCACCTGAGCCCATCAGGGAACCCCCACGTTCCCTGCCTTTGACCAACTTCCATGGGGAACACTGTCCATACAGTCCTGTAGGGAGTCAAGGGAGGGCCCTCAGGAGGGTGATGCCTGGGCACAAGGGTCGCAGACAGCCCGGGGTGGGGGTGTCCCCGGGGCCTGCAGGCTGCCGCATAGAACCGTGGGCGTGTGTCAAATCTGGGCAGGTAGGTGATGAAGAGGTACAAGGTAGGAGGGACCCCGAGCCGTTCCTTGTCTCCAAGGCCGGGTGAGGTCTGACCCATGCGTCCCATGAGCCCTAGGAGGCCTCAGGAGAGCCAGGGCCCACGAGGCTCGCCACCCATCCTATGGTCGGGAAGGGGAGGGAGCTACTCTGGCCGTCCCAGGCTGTAGCCCAAAGCCACACAGTAGGAAAGAAGGAGCAGAGAAAGGAAGGAAGGGCCACAGCAAGGGCCACGGCCCGCAAGAGACAAGGGTCTGCGGTCTGAGCTGACACCCCGACCCGCAGAGGAAAGGAAGGGCACCCCCCATTAGTAAGACAGAATTTGCAGAGTGAACCTCCCACACGGGCCGCGCTAACCTACAGTGATTTATGTGATTTGTTAAGGAAGAAAAATCAAAACCTGGGGTAATTTATGCAACCTGTCGACCCCGGGCTGCAGAGCCACAGTGTCACGAGCTGTGCGTTTATTACAGCCTTCCAATAGCACGGAAGACAATTACTATAATCTCTATTTTTAAAGCAGAGGTTCCCCGTGGACCAATGACTCACATTTAAAGTGAAGAGAGGAGCAGGTGTCAAAGGGACTTCATTACATTTATGAGCCTTCAAATGTCATCTGCACTGAGCCCAAGCGCAGGGCCTTCCGACGTAGGCCGCACAATGGAGCTAATGCGTCTGATTGCCGGGCGCCTGCTTTCAGCTGAAATGCAATCTACAGCTTTTTTTTTTTTTTTTTTTTTTGTCAGTTTTCCCAAGGAAATTGGCAATCATTCTGCTAGGTTAAAGCGTGCCTTGGCAATTTGGATTTCCTGCAGATAAATTATTCAAAGAGCAGAGAATAGAGAGAGTTGCAGGGATGCGTAATGGGCGCTGCTTGCAAACTACGAGCTCCCATTGATGAAGCTAACAGCTGTGACATTCAGTTTGCCGAGCACCTTTCCATTTGCAATTTATCTGCATCAAATGGTCAATAAGTGAGAAGTTCTCTTCAGTGCATGTAGCTTTGATTTTAAAAGAGAAAAAAGAAAGAAAGAAAGAAAACTCCAGCCACAGGAGGAAAAACGAGTTAGCTCTTTAATATGAGAATGAAGCCGGGAGAGCTGTGACGTGGCACAGCAACGACCAAGCAGGGGACTTTGATTCCCTGATTCCTGAGCTGTTTGAAAGGAGCGGTGGCGGCCGCCTGGGAAGCCTCTGGGCAGAGCTGTGATGAAGCCAGCTCCTCCGGGCACCTACGTTGCTTCCTTCCCCGAGACCCGAAGGTTCTCCAGGGGCGGGTTCTCTGCCGGCCTCACTGCTTGTCATGGATGGAGAGCCGGCGCCCATACAGCACCTGGACTCGGGCTGCTTGGCTTCCTGGCAGCCCCCAAGGGCCTTCTGTCCCTCACTCCACAAAGACAGGCCACTCGCGGGCGCAGAGACAATGAGACACTTTCCAATGTTTCATTGATTTATTTTTAAGAACCCTTCACTTGTTCCAAGCACAGGCCAATCAAGTCTCTATTTCTGTCCGGCCCAGGGATTACTGAATGGCCTCTCACCCGAGGGCGAAAAGGCCCCTTTCGCGCCGGGCAGACCCCGTCCCCACCCGCCATGGGGCGCGGTGATCTCTCTCAAGAGCAGCGTCGCGCTCTGTTTCTGTGGGCCAACGTCTTTCTGCCACCAGGAGCCTGTCTTACAGCTTCCCTCCACTCCTTAAACCATCACTCCGCTCTAATTAATATTTCAACAGTTCTGTTTTCAAGAGGAAACGGTGCAGAAGAGAATTTATAAATGCAGAGACATCCTGTTTTGCCACATCCATTAACCAGAGAGAATTGTCTCTTCATCCTTCCCTTTAACTTGCTTTGTTTGTGCCATATAATGGGTCGCACTCAAGAAGGTGTTACTATTTTGTTCTGTTTTGTACTTTTTTTTTTTTTGTAAAGTCAAGATTAATCACGTAAGCTCTTTTTAAATACAAATGGTTCTTACCGCGTCAGGCTGCAGAGACCAGCCCCGTTTCAGACCCATCTGCACAGCACCCTTGCCAAAACGGAGTCTCCTAAGTTGGACATTCACAAACTTGGGACCAACAAAGCAAATGCAGTCATTATGCTGCCTCGAAACCCATAGATTTGTCCGGACTCTTGGGCTGTGATTGTCGGAACCCAGACACAGAGCCGGCAGGAAGGCAGAGAGCGTAGGCCCTCAGTGTCCATTGAATGTCCAGTCACAGATTTTTCACGAGGTGAGCAACGAGGCCCAGCAGACTTTGTGCCAAGCTTCGCCTTTACCCTCAGAGGCCAGGTCTGCCCCCTGCACCCCCCGCCCTCCCCAAGTTCAGGGGCATCCTTCGCGGTCTCTGGAGGGGTCCTCCTCCCCCCCTTCTCTCTCTTACTCACATTCTCCCTCTCCCTCCCCACTCTCTCCTTTCTTCTTGGCTCTTCCCAGGGCTTCCAGCCCAAGAGCTTCCCTCCTCTCCATGCTGTGCCACATCCCTGCTCTTTTACAAGGACGGCTAAGGGTGGGACAAAGAACAGAACTCATGCTGAGGCTGTCCTGCCTCCCCAGTCCCTGCAGGTGTCCTGGCAGGAGGAGTGAGAGCCAGCCTCAGCCCCAGGTGGTAGGGTCCTCACTCCAGGAAAGAGCTCAGGGTGGAGGGGGCTGCTCAGACTTGGGAGCCTGGGTGGGAGGGATGAGGCTCAGTGAAGCAGTGATGACCCGAGGGTCTTAGGGAGGGTGGCCTTGGGGTAAGAGATGCTCCAGTCCTGGGAAGCAGGAAACACACCTGGGTGGCCTCTCAAAAGTCAGGCCTGTGCCTCCTTTTCCCACCCTCTCTGTTCTGTGCCTGCTCATTCCCCTCATGGTCCTCATCTTGCTCTGAAATAAGCTCACTCACTCGTGTTTTCAAGGTCATTTCCTCTCCTACAGAGAGTGAGGTGCCATGGCTTCATTCCCTGCTCGGCACATATTATGTAAGGGCCGACAGGCAGACAAATAGACAAATGGCCAAGAGTTGGGAATGTCTCTGAGATCCTAGAACCGGGGAATATGGGCAGGAGCAGTCGGAGCCTGAAGGCAGGCGGGGGTTCCAGACCCCCTGAGGCCATGGGGGCACTCATCCCCACCTGGGGCGGGAGGAGGAGACAGGTTACGGTTCCATTTTATGTAGAATGTGTTCCAACAGCTAGCAAAGCTGGAAAATTAGAATGGACTTAGCACAATTTTTTAAATCCACAAGATTATATGGATTATAGTGTCCCCGTGGGAGGGTTTCAGTGTTTTCCCTCCTGGAAGAACTAGACAAAGAGCAGGGGGCATCTACTGACCCTCAGGAGACCACAGACAAAGCTGCCTAGAAGGAAGGGGTGACATGGAAAGGGTGAGGAGGGCAGAGAAACATAACAGGAGGTGGCCGGGACCTGGCAGTCACCCACCCTATTGGCTGCAACTGCATCTGCCAGTGTCCCCTTTCTCTAGGGGAGGGAAGAGTGGGGAGGGGTAGCAATCTGGGCTTGTTTCATTCTCTTGCTTGTGTACAGCCAACTCGCACATCACCACCATGAAGCCCTTCCAGCAGATCCATGTTCCCGCCCCTGGGACGAAGCTTCACTGAAGGATTTAGGAACAGCATTGAAGTGAGTTCCGTGCTCCTTCCCACCAAGCACTCCAATGGAATCCTTCAGAGCCCCCCATCCCCAGACCCATAGGCTGCTGCCTGCCTGCACAACCCTCCTGGCTTCCCATTCTTCTGAGCACGTACCTGCATGCCGGATCAAGGGTCAGACTGCAGAGCAGCTTCTTCTTCAAAGATGTACAAGTCCTACTACCTCAGGAGCCCTCTGCACACATTCAGCTTTCCACTCTCCGACCTGTGAGGCTAAACCATATGCCCACAGCCCTGACCTCCTCCCTCACCATGGCCCTCCCAGCACCCCTGGTTCCTTGAAATGATAGTTCTGTCCCCCCTTTGGGGGCTTCCCACTGTGTCTCTGAAACTCTCCTGACATTCCACCCATTCATTGTTCGACCTACTGGCAGCTGAATGCGACAGGCTTTTCCTTGCTTTGTAAAAAGGACACCCCATGGAGCATTACTTAACACATGTCTTAGGAGGGATCCTCCTAACATCTCTGAGCAGAGGACTGTGGCTCACTCCAACCCCCAAATTAAAAATTATAGTTATATGGAGACAAACAAACAAACAAAAGAACCCAGCATCTTAACTAGAGAGAACTGGTGGTTGCCAGAGGGGAAGAGGTGGCAGGATGGGTGAGACAGGTGATGGGCACCAAATCATGCATAGCACTGTTGGATCATTTATTGTACATCTGAAACTAATATAACGCTGTATGTTAATGGTACTGGAAATTTAAAATTAATTAATTAATAATTAATTAGTTAATTTAAATTATGGCTATAGGGGTACCTGGGTGCTGCAGTCTGTTAAGCATCCGACTCCTGGTTTCAGCTCAGGTCATGATCTCGGTGTCCTGGGATGGAGCCCTGAGTTGGGCCTGACGCTCAGCAGGGAGCCTGCTTGAGGATTCCTTTGCTCCCTCTCCCTCCGACCCACCCCCTGCTCACGTACACCCTCTCCCTCTCTCTCCCTCTCTCTTTCCTTCAAATAAATAAATTATAGCTGTACAGTAGACACCCTAGTGAAGCAGCTACGTATGGGTCCGCCTGTTTAAAACTCCAACATAAGTAGAATTTCCATCTACCTCAGGGTAGAAATCTAGCCACATCCAGTGAGTCAAAAGATCAGGCTCAGTGGTACCCCCTCCCTTTCAGGAAGGACGGCTAAACCTCTATGCAATCAACCTTCTCCTGGATTCATATCCAGAATCCTCCATTGGGTATTATGTGATTGAGGCCCAAAAGTTTCATTCTTTTTTTTTTTTTTTAGCTTTTATTTATTTATTTGAGAGAAAGAGAGAACACAAGCAGGTGTAGAGGCAGAGGAGAAGGGAGAAGCAGGCTCCTCTCTGAGCAGGGAGCCAGACGCAGGACTAGATCCCAAGGCCCTGGGATCATGACCTGAGTCAAAGGCAGACGCTCCACCGACTGAACCACCCAGGCGCCCCTCCAATGTTTCATTCTTAAGGTCACGTAGTGGTTTAAGGACCTACAGTCAATGCCTACCTACTCCTATTCTCCTTAAGTTGAAAAAATAAAAATAAAAAGCTCAGTGTCCAGTACTTTCCCCAAACACACCACCCCGGACCCTAGCTCTAACAGCCCCTTCGGCCCCTCGCTGAGCTGTCCACACGCCCGGTGCTGAACCCAGAGGTGCACGGCAGGGGGGGCCCCTCCCGCTCCCCTCCACACCGGGCTCTGCTCCCACCGCCCTCCAGGCACTGAGGTCCACCTCACCCACCCTGCATGGGAAGTCCATCCACCCTTGCTGGGTGATGCGCTGCTCTCCCGTGGCCACCACTGCCCCCTGCTTCAGCCTCCCCTAGCCTGCTCAGTCAGCACTTACCACCTGGGCCTGGCCCTGCAGTCCTTCTGGAAATCCATCCTGTCAAAGGCACATCCTCTCTCTTGTCTGGCATCTTAGCTCCTCTGCTCAGAACAGTAACTCGGGCCCTATTTGCCCAAACTAGAGGAAAGACTAATGGAGCGGTTGTGAAAGAGCCAATGTTGCCAAGAAAGCCTGAGCATAGGCCACCAGGCTGCTCACAGTGGTTCTTGCACCCTCTGAGCTTGTCAACCCGAGCCATAGGGAGACAGAGGCCTTCTGTGTGTCCTTACACACCTCCAACAGCTATCGATTCATGTCCAGAGCCCCTGACCTCAGACCAAATAACTCTTTCAGTCACAAAATCTGCTTGAATGCTCAACACTGAGCATCAAGAGATGAGTGAGGCATTTGCCCAGGTGCAAATTTAGGGTAGGAAACAAAAACTTAGTGATCAAGATAATAGTTTAATGCAACATTTTAAAACATCGAAATTAATGTCAAGAATCCTTGATGAATAAAATGTAAATTTAAATATAGGATCAAAAAAATTTTAAATAAATAAATAAATAATACAGGATCGGTACTACTGACTTTCCCTTTGCCTCCAGCTCCAACATGACAGAGCACCGACAAGCCTACAGGAATCTAAGTGGGAGTGGAGGTGCTTAACAGGATGCTAAGAGACCCATTAAAGACTATATTCTAGTCACCAGGTTCAAAAGGAAAGATGTTAGGTTTTGAGAGTAAAGTACAAGTACCATGAAGTGAACTTGTTGCCTAAAATTTTCTAGCCCTTCCCGTCTGCACCCTGGGCCATGCCGTGCATCATGGCTTGGATCCTTGATGGAGATCATCACCCTGTGAAGAAACTGAGAGACCTGGAGCCTGAGGTCTGGGAAGGAATGCCCACAGGCCTGTTGTCCCTTCCACTTCCATCGCTGAGGGTCATCAGACCCTGGGAAGCCGGCTTCACCCAGAGTGCATCATGGAAAGTTCTAGAGTTGGTGTGGCTGTAAGCACATGGTATGCCCTGGGTTTGGGAGCATCTATGCTTAGGCAGGGAGCATGAGTCAACCCAATCAGTGAGTTCCAGGCAGACATGAGCAGGGCATGTGCCATCTGCCCCCACTTGGGAAGATGGAAAGAAACAAGGTCAACGGATGCCGTGAGCTCCCGCAGCAAAGTCTACCAAGCATTCGGCCTGCCTGGGGAGCAGCTACAGGGACAGCCCCGTGTGACCAGACCCAGAGCCCCCACCTGGCCCAGGCAACACCCTGCTGTCATATTTAGTTTCACTCTATTCAGAGTCATTTTTCTTCCTTAAGGTTCACAGTGACCAGATCACTGATGGTCCTAGCCCCTATGTAACCCTCTGTCTACCCTAGACTCGTGGTGACCAGACAAAAGTCACCTCCGTGCCCCATGCTTGGAAGTGAGAAGGAGCCCTGCCCAGACCCAGGGCGGGGGGCAGGTGGCAGGGAAGGGGCTGCCCTCCAAGCGCCTCACCTTGCCGCGTCGGCCCAGGAGGAGCCTCGAGGTCCTGCAGTTGCTGGCTTTGTCTCCTTGTGTCCACCTCTGACTCAGCAGCTCACCCCGGAACTCATTTTCTGGGGGTCAGAGAAAGAAAACCTAATGAAGGCAGCTCAAGGGGGGAAACGGAGAAACTTGGACGGCTCTTTTCCACAGTGTTGATGCAATCCCTCCTTTCTGGAATCCACCAGAACGATGGGCAAAGTCGAGGCCCTGTGGCTGTCCCAGGGATGAGGGATAGGAGCTTTCTCAGGAAAACAGCCTGTGACTGGGGTGCTCCCAGCACCCTGCACCCATGCACCATCTTCACCTGCCTCCAGGTGGGTGCGGTTTCCACTACCACCAGCTCCTACCAGGGGGCTAGTGCAAGTCCAGTAGGCCGGGGGGTGGGACCCTTTGCGTCCCCTCGGCCCTGGGTCCCGCCATCATTCCTCTCCCCGTTGCTGCCTCTCTCCAGGGCAATGTCGCCAGTAAATATTTAATTCCTCACATAAATTCACATGTCTAAGCACAGGCTGAAGGCATCAGCTGGACATGACAAAGAAATGCCTATTCCCTGCGTGGCACTCCCTGTTTCCATGACAACGAGCTTTCTACAACTGCAGCGTTTCAAAGGAAGGTCATTAAGTAACCAACAATAAAAACAGGAAATGAGTATTCCTGCATTCTGCTCTCCGCTTCCCTTTAGAAGTGAGCTTCGATTCAGCTGAAGGCAGGTCAGCACAGGGCTGTCATACCCATTATCTTTCTTCCCCTCATGCTCCTGACATGTACTCCAAACGCTATTTTTCTAAAATTCCAGCACTCCTGCCCCAGGCGGCCCATGGCTCCGGCCAGAGCATCCTCTTGTCTGAAAATGTCTCCATCCCATTAAAGCGCCTCCTGTGACCTCAAGGAGCACAACACAGGGAAGCAGAGTGGTTGTCAAGGAGATGGCCTAATGCAAGGTCTTCAAAGGAATGAGTAAAACCACTGGGACTTGACACCTACTGTGTACACCTACTGTGCGCCTCCCTCTCACTGAGCTAAGGGTCACCTTCAGGGGACCCTGTGAGGACCAGCCTCCGCCAGGGAAGTGTGAGCCCTGTGTCTCTTCCTGGAGCCAGGAAGGTGCCCAGCAGTCACATGGGGCCAGGCCACCCAGCGGGTATTCACATTCCCCAACCTCCACTGCGAATGTGAGGGATCGCCCTGAACTAACAAGGAGAATGCTGCAAATGGCACGAGGCTGGACGAGGAAGCAGCCCAGGGGGATGGAAGGGAGGAAATTCAGGAGGTGCGTCAGCAAGGATCACCTGTCACACACTTGACGGGGGATGGGAGATCCCCTTGCAACTCTGGTGACAGTAGAAGCTGGGAGGCCCCAGGCCACAAAGTACATGGGGGGCACTTTCTACACACAGCTCCCGGGAGAGGAGACCTTGCACATCCCACACGCAGCGCGGATCCGCAAGGCCCAGGCCGCGTCTGTCACGGCAATGAACGTGAACACACGAGGGAACTGGAGTACGTCCCCCTGACAGCTGGAGGGGAGCACGGAGCCCCTCGGATCTGGCAGGAGCGGGACTGTCCCGTCCTCACACCCAGCAGGGTGCACAGGCCCTTCCTGCTCTCCTCCCTGCGCTTCCCAGGGAAGCCAAGCGCTGTGAGCCGCCTCTGTGAAGGGGCCTCTGGTTTTCTGTGTGATACTCTCACCTGCCTGGGGGGTCTGGAAGGAGAGCCCGTGGGATGCCCGTAGCCCTGCATCAGCTCCTGCAAAGCACTGGAGCCTTCGGAACCTCTGCTCCAGCACCACCAACTCTAAAGAGCTGCTCCTGCCTCCTCTGGGCAAAGATGCTGAACAGCACCGTAGTGATGCGTTTGTTGCCATGCCCCGGGGACGGGAGCCAAGGTAAACAAAGCACCCCCCCCCCAGGTCAGAACCTCATTTATGATGACCCAGCTCTACCTTGATGCAACTCTTTCCTTTTCCTGGGAAATTTTTGGCAGCAAAGTACAGTCACTACTAGAAACCCAGCAAAGTGTGGCCATGCTTCTTTTTGCTGGGAAAGCACCTTGGGGTCCTCTTTGTCTCCCCCTCTGGGGAGTGCACGTGGCCAGGCTCCGCCACAGGCAAGACCCCTCCTGTCTGAATGAACTGAGCACAGAGGCAGCTCATGGACACTGCAGAGTCCCCAGGCCTGAGGAAGGCCCTGTGCAGAGATGCCATCAAGATGCCCCTTCTAGAAGTCGTGCTGCCAGCCAACACCCGGAGGGGGGCAGGGATGCAGGGGGGAATGTAGGTCTCGCTCTGGGTCCCACACCTGACCTGCAAGTCATCTTCTTCATCCACACATAAAGTGGGAAAAAAAGAACCTTTTGGGGATTTAGAGCATGTGTGGCAAGTGGCCTCTGTGCCTAGTGCATAGCGAATGCACGAGAATATCACCTCCTTTATCATCAGGACTTGCAAGTGAGGAGGATGTTTTCCTCAAGACAGGCTGCCTTCTTTGGGTTCTTAGTCTCCAATGAGTTCTTCTGAAACCCTGCTCATAGACACAAACAGCAAACAAGCCATGATCTCTCTTTGGGACCAGGCACTGTGCACCCTGCCTGTTCCATACTGCCCAGGGTCTGTCCCCACAGAAGCCCCAAACTCACTTTTACAGGACGCCAGTGGACAGATAAGGTCAGAAAGGCAACCAAGGGTTGTTAGCAGATACATACGGGTCCTCGGCGAGGAGAATCTCCTGAGAGATCAATTAGCATCTCCCTCCACTGGGGTCAGAGCCATGACCCAGGCTAGAGCCAGATCTGTCCTAATGCCAACACCCACCCCAACCCAGAACCCTGCAGACCTGCAGCCAGCCCAGCCAGGCCCCTGAGAAGGCAGCATAAAGCCCTAGGACCGGAGCACTTTCTCCTTCCCATGCCCGGGGGGACCCCGAGGTGCCCCATCTGGGAACCCTTGGACCACAGGTGACATCCATTTCTCCTTCCAGACACTGGTGTTCATGCCCAGGTCCAACGCCACAGGCTTCTGGAGAGCCCCACACAGAGTGATACGTCCTCCTAGCAGGTTGCTAGACCACTGTCCCTCCAGCCCTGCCTCAGCACTGACAGTCCAACACCTTCCTCAGTTCGAAACCTCCCTCCCCCTCCCAACAATAAGATGACAAGAAGCCTGAGCAAGGGGTCAGGTGGTGATTGCAAAAGGTCAAAATGTTCTCAGAGTCTTCACTAGGTTTTGTGTCTCTGGTGACCATGGGCTGCCTTTGGAGCCAGAGGCAGTTACCACCTGCCCCTCGCCCAGCATGCAAAGGAGAAATGGTCTTCACGCAGAGAGAGCCCAAAGTGGGCTGCCCCGCACCGACACACACCTGTCAGAGGTTCTCATCAGTTGGTAGGAAATGTCAGCCCATCAGCCCCAGCCCTCCTCTGTCCCTGTTCTGTCCCCAATAAGGGAGGGAGATCTTGCATCCCAGCTGAGCTGACTTCTCCATCTGGGCTTGGTATCTCCCTCTTCCCACTACTGATTAAAAGGCACCTAGAGTATCAACCATATTCTTCTAGAATATTTGATCACTCCTTCTACACTGAACCTTCCTGGGGCTTTTCAACTCTTCAACAAGCTTGAGGACTCCGTGTTTAAAGAACACAACCCATCTGGACTCCACACCTGCTACTATTCCATCTCCACCCCCTGCATATCCAAGCTTCTTAAGGAACTCAGATTTATTTGACTTTATTCCTTACGCCCCACTCCAATTGTCTCCACTAGAGCCCTCCACCAAAACAGGGGGTGGAAGATCACCACTAACGTCTATGTCACATCGTCATTGTGCACCACTGCACACTCACTCCCTCCTTGTCTGGTGGATGCTCCCTACGTCCCCCTGCACCCGAGCCTCTCCTCCGACACCATGCAGGCTCTTTCTGCTCCACTCCTTCTCCCATCTGCCATCCCACGGCCTCCTCTTCCACGGAGGAGCTCCATCTCTGCTCATAACACCAGCTTCTCACAGGACTCAAGCTTTTCCTTCCCCAGGCTCAGCCATCAGTCAGTTCCTCAAGCATCAACAATGGGGACTGCCTTGGGTCCCAAATCCTGCCATTGCTATTTGCTGCATCTTACCAGAATCTGACCACTTCTGTCCTCTCCAGCTGTTGTTTTGTTTTCAGAGATTGACACACTGACTCTAAAATCCATTTGGCAATTAAAGGAACTTAGAATAACCAAAACAATGAAGTTGGACCCCTCACACCATGCACAAAAATTAACACACAATGAGTCCCAAATCTAAACATAAAAGCTAAAACTCATATGTAACATTGGAGTAAATCTTCCTGACTTTGGGTTAGGCAGTGGTTTCTTAGGTGCAATGCCAAAAGCATAAGCAATAAAAGAACAAATGGATAAATTGGATTTCATCAAAGTTTAAAACTTTTGCATGACAAACAACGTCATTGATAAAGTGAAAATATAACCCATAGACTGGGAGAAAGTATTTGCAAATCATATATCTAATAAGAGACTTCATTCCAAATACATAAAGAACTCTTAAAACTTCATAATAAGACAAATAACCCACTTTAAAAATGGATAAAATATTTGAATATACATTTCTCCAAACACAACATATAAATGGCCAATATGCACATGAAAAGATGCTCCTCAACATGTAGTCATTAGGGAAATGCTAATCAAAACCACAATGAGATACTACTTCACGCCCACTGAAATGGCTGTAATTAAAGAAAAAAAGAAAACAGACAATAACAAGTGCTGAAGAGAATATGGAGAAACTGAAACCCTTCTACATTGCCAGTGGGAGCATAAAGCAGCACAACTACTTTGGAAAACAGTCTGGCAAAATATTAAACAGAGTTACCATGTAACCCAGCATATGACTCCGAGGTACGGAGCCAAGAGAAATGAAAATGTACGTTCACACCGAGTCTGTACACAGCTCTTTGCTGTAGCTTTATTCATATTTTTCCCAAAAGTGGAAAAAGCCCACACGTGCCCATCACCTGCTGAAGAGATGACACAAAATGCCACTGACTAGCATTTGGCAACAAAAAGGGTCCAAGTTCTCGTACGTTGTACAGTGTAGCAAACCTCAAGTCAGACACAAGGACCACGTATTGTACAATTTCATATTTACGGAGTGGAATTTGCAGAATTCCCAGAAACGGGAAATCCACAGAGGCCAAGAGCAGGTTAGGAGATCCCGGGACGGCTGGGCAGGGGAGGGGTGCAGGCGGAGAGAGGCTGTGAAGGCCGCAGGGTTTCGTTCTGGGCTAACGACAACGTCCTGGAACCAGCTGCGGTGACGGGTGCGCAGCTGCCCATATGCTACGCCCCCTGAACTGTGCACCTGTAAACGTGGGTTACACGGCATGCAAATTGTATCTCAATAACGCTTACACGAAGGAGCCTCACTGGGCGTCTCGCAGGCCCAGGGCTCACCGCCGGCCTACAACGACCAAGTCTACGGAGGGGAGACCCCCGCACAGGTCAGGTGCCCTCTGCAGCGCCCTGCTCAGCCCCAGGCGGTGAGCCCGGAGGATGTCAAGGGAGAGCCAGCACTGGGTCCTGGAGGAAACTGAGGCTCAAGAGGGTGAGGGCTGCCTCGCACAGTGCGGGCCGTGCACACAGGACTCCGTGTGTTCTGGGTTAGCTTGAGGAGGACCATCAAGTGGGTGCTCAGCTCAGAAAATAATTTCCTGACAGGAGCTGCCCTACAAGAGTTGAATTGCCTCCCCCTGTGACGCGTGAGCCACTGGCCTGGAGCCGTGGCCGGTCAGTGACTCTTACTCTTGTCTTTGACTCTCCCAGCCTGGGCTCTGTGAGCCTGTGTCCTGGCCGGTGATGCACGAGATGCACCCCACAGCAGCTCTGCCAACACCACGGGCACCTCAGTGCAGCCAGGAGGCATTGTGAGCCAGGGAGCAGATACAGCAGGATGCAGGGGCAGCTGTATGGCTCCGTCGCTCTCCCCCCTGCCCCGACCGCGACTAACCAACTGCAGCTTCCTGTGTGTCACCGGGGCCACCGAGCGAGTGGCCAGCTCCAGCCACCCCTGCCTGGGGCCGGGTATCCTCAGCGCAGAGGGCGGGTATCCTCAGCCTCCCTGCGTCCTTGTGCACAGGGAAGCTTTGGCAGTGCCTGGTCCTGCTCCCACCCATCCCACATCACCTCAAAGCCGTGAACTGAGTCTCTCCATTAGAAAGCTGGGCCCTGGCATTGAGTACAAACACATTTTGCCATTTAAAAGGAAAAACAGGGTAGCCCGGGTGGCTCAGCAGTTTAGCGCCGCCTTCAACCCAGGGCCTGATCCTGGAGACCAAGGATCGAGTCCCATATCAGGCTCCCAGCATGGAGCCTGCTTCTCCCTCTGCCTGTGTCTCTGCCTCTCTCTCTCTTTCTGTGTCTCTCATGAATAAATAAATAAATCTTTAAAAAAATAAAAATAAATAAAAGGAAAAACATTTCTTTTCTGTTTTTTTATCTCAATCTTCATCCATCCCCTCAGCTCCCACGCCTTCTCCCTGTCACTCAGACTTAAAGCAAAGCCCAGAAAGTCAAGAACAAAACAGTTGGAATAAAAATGTAGAAATAGGGGATCCCTGGGTGGCTCAGCGGTTTGGCGCCTGCCTTTGGCCAGGGCACGATCCTGGAGACCCAGGATCGAGTCCCACATCGGGCTCCCAGCATGGAGACTGCTTCTCCCTCTGCCTGTGTCTCTGCCTCTCTCTGTGTGTGTCTATAATAAATAAATAAATAAATCTTTTTAAAAAGTGTAGAAATAATTTAAGGTGCACACACTAACCACCTGTCACAGTAGGTACCTGGGGGGATCACAGCCCAGAATTTCACCCTCTAGACCCAGAGAATCTCTGAACCCAGAGCCCAGGTCCAGACTGTGCCTCCAGAGACAAGAAGTCGAGGTCCTCGGGGGCATGAAGACCCACGTCACATGGCTCCCAGGGCCTGCAGAAGGCAGTCTAGCACCTCACCAAATTCCCAGTAAGATCCCCATCCCAGATTCCTGTTCCCAGGGCCTTCCCTGCATCTAGAACCTCGGGGCGGATATGCACCTCGGAGCCTGTGCCAGATGAACAAGTCCACGTGTGAGGAAGCTCTCTCCTCCACGGGGTGGACAACAGGGCAGGAGCTGGGCCGGAACCCAGGGCAGCCAGACGGAGCAGACACGGCCTAGCCCACCAGAGGTGGGAGCTGAAGACTCATGTGGGAGTTTTTTGGGGAGGCTCTGCACCGCTGTGTCTGTCTTTCCCAATTTGGAAATAAAATGTAAAATCCGCATGAAGAATCCAGCACAAGGTCTGGAAGGTAGAGTGGAAGGTGTGTGCTGGAAAGGTTAGCAAGGAGATGGGAGTAAGGAAGGAGCCAGGTGAGACCGAACACCCACCTCCAGAGTTCTAGAAAAGGAGAACCAAAAAATGGGAGGGAAAAGTATGAATTAATTAATAAAAAAATGATTTCCCAGAACTAAAGGAAATTATATTTCTAGATTAAAAGACCCATTACGTACCTAACAAAACAAAGACCTGCTCCAACCAAGCTGAGCACAATAAAATTCTAAAATACCAGGAGTACCAAGAGGATCCTCCGGGCTTCCACTGGGGAAAGGTCACAAGCAAAAGATATCATCGGGATGGCATCGGGTTTCTCGACAGCGAAGCAAGAACTTCAAAACTATAAGGTTGAAAATCGGCCTGTGTGCTGTCTGGGCCCAGGCACCGTCTCAAGCAAGGGAAGCGGCAGAATGAAAACACCCCCAGAGCCACGCAGCCCCCGGAGCGGGCCGTGCCACCCCCTGGACCGAGTAGCTGGGGCAGTGGGGTGGGATGATTACCTACAAGAAAGACAAAAACTGGTATGAGAAATGATCTGCACACACCGCTTGGCCCAGTGGTGAAACAAGTGAATAAAGACCCCGTGCGACATGAGGAAGCTGCTCCGAGGGACGGCGGCAGAAGAGCCCGGTCCCATGGCTCTCATCACGCCAGGCTGGCCCTGGAGCCCGCGCACGGAGCCCCAGTCCTGGGCACGCGGGGCCAAGCAGGGGCGAAGGCCTGAAGTGCCCTGCGGGGCTGTGCCAGGAGCAGGGGGTGAGGGGGGCGCTCGGGCCTGGGGCAGCACCCGGCGGGGGCGTGGGGGGCTCCAGCCACCCACTGTGCCTCTGGGGGGTGATGGAAACCAAGCCTCCCGCTGCGGGGAAGGGGCGCACACGGAGAAAGGCAGAGGCCTAGCACGCGCGCCCTGGGGGACGGGTATTGCAGGTACCTGTGCCACCTGTGGCTGCCTATATCCAGAGGAAATGGAGAAATAAATACAGACCAGGTGCAAGTGGGCATGCGTGTGACTGCGTGTGTGCGGACGCACGGGTCCGCTGGGAGGCGGGTGCACGCGAGGCTCCAGCCAGGAGCCCGGGTGAGCAAGGATGCATGCAAGATGCACTGGGGATGCGTCAGGGCGTAAACCCCTACTGGATGGCCTCACGGGCCCGCAGGGGCAAGCATCGAGATAACCATTATAAATCATGAGTTAACACGGGTATCGATAAAAATAAGTGAATTGGCAGTTTGATGAGGAATGAGGTGTTTCCCTGGCTTCCAAGCACCTTCCCCAATATTCGTTAATTGCCAAGGGAAAGAGAGTGTGGTTGCACAACAGATGGCGCACAACATCGTCTGAGCCGTGACCCAAGTATCAGCGCCAGGACACGCAGGCAGGTGAGCCTTGCTCCTGCGCGTCTGCACCGAGGCCAAGTCCCGCCACGGGAAACAGCCAACAGACCCAAACTGAGGGATGTTCTTTAAAAAGCCGATGAGCTTCTTCCAAAGCGTGAATGGCGGAATGAAGACC
Organism: Canis lupus familiaris; assembly: GCF_011100685.1. NCBI lineage: Eukaryota > Metazoa > Chordata > Mammalia > Carnivora > Canidae > Canis > Canis lupus. The sequence continues at coordinate 48,434,144 of NC_049245.1, read as the reverse complement.
AAACACACAGCGTGACGCGGAGCCCATCCTCTGGGACGGCTGGAGGAGTCTGGGGACCGCATGTCCGCTCAGGTGACAAAGATTCTGCAGAAGCTCCTCTTTGTTGGAAACGCCCGGACCAGGGTTCTGGGCAGTGGGCGTGGACTTGGCCAACGTAGTCTCGAGTGCCAAAATATATTTTTAAAGTAATGGGGTGTGGGGTGTGATTTCAGGGAACAGGTGGTCAGTGGAGGCCTCTGTGAGGAGGGGCTGGAGCCAGGACCCAGGGCGGGGGGGGGGGGGGGGGGGCGCTCAGGTCCCTCCAGCAACGGCCGGCGCTGCTCCTCGAACCCTGCAGTGGCTGAAATGTCCTGGGCCAAGGCCCCGGCCTGCCTGGCTTCCGCCTGCAGAGCCTGGGGACAGTGGGGCAGGACGGGCCCTCAGGAGACTCCGACAGCCCTGAAAATCCAAAAGGAAGTGGCACCTGTGCCCATAACACGTCGGGGAGGGGCTGCAGGAAAGGTGGGGCACCCTCGAGACCCCTCAGCCCCCGGAAGCTCCCAGACCTGAGCACCTCTCCTCAGCCCCCACCTCTCAGGGGCGAGACACGTGCCCCGGGGGCCCCTCTGGCTGGCGGTTTGCGTCCTGGGTCTGGGGAGTCTCCCTGCACCATCAGCATCCCACCCACCCGGCCACCTTCTGCAGGGAACGTCACCAGGGCCCAGGGGAAATGGGAGCAAGTTTTCCTCTTTTTCTTTCTTTTTTTTTTTTTTTTTTTTTTGTTTAGCTGGAATTCAAAGAGAACTAAAATGGAGACTTGCTGAGTGGAGCAAAGCAGACCTGCTTTTGCTGAGTTTAGGTGAAAATGAGAGAAGGGAGAGGTGGGGGCAGGGGGGTTGGCAATTCTATAGCTTTGCACATTTCTCTCATTATTTTGCTTCTAAATCAGCCTCGCTGGTACTTTCTCTATTCTATAAAAGCCAAATCCAAGCCATGTCCCTTAATCTCTCCAACAGCAGCTCACTGCTGAGAAAATAATACAGATGTAACTTCCAGCTTCATACACTTTCTTTTCCATTTATATGCAAATAGTGACCTTTCACCCAGGCTGTCTCAAAGAAGTGTTTCCTTAAAAATGCAAATAGCATGTTGCAGGCAGTAACTGTGGCTGAGTCTTTCTTATATTATTATTATTATTTCTTTTAACCTTACCAACACTGTAAAAACAACAGCTAAACTGCTCGGCGGTAATAATGACTTTCCAAGCCAAATCACAGGACGGCTCTCCGGGCGGCCTGTCAGTGAGCCTGCCAGGAGGCAAGGATCTCAGCCCCGGGGGGGCCGGGTGTCCCGGGAGAGGCACAATAGGTGGCACCCAGGCGGGAGCCAGGAACGAGGCACCGGGTTGCGGCACGCGGGTGCTCACAGGATCCTATCACGAAGCTTCCGCCCCAAGTGGGGTTCAACAGGGACCTCAGCCCCCGCCTCCGTCCGGGCTGGCGAGACGGACAACAAACCCAGGCCCCAGAGGCTGGGCTCACAGGCTCTGTCCCCAGAGGAGCCAAGGGCTTCCAGGGGCCTGCAGGTGCCCCCCCAGGAGGACAGGCCACCAGGAACGACTGAGCAAAGCAGAGATAGCAGGAGGCTAGGAGAAGCACAGAGGGCACCCGGGGAAATGGGTGGAGCTCCCGTGTCCGCCCTGAACCACCCACTGACCACGCGGGCTGCGGGCCAGGGGAGGCGCCGGGGCAGGGGCCCACTTTACCACCCGCACCACTCACGGCTCCCAGGCGCCTGCGGTCCCCACCGCAGGACCCCAGCACCCATCGCCGCGTCCACACCTGCTGCTCTCCGAGGCCCAGAGCTCAGGAAAGGAGGGTGTGGGTCTGACCCGATGGCCTGCCTCTGAGCCAGAAGCGCAGACACCTTCAGACCAGCTGCACCCGGACGGCCTGCCTCACTCCTGGGCGCAAGGAGCACGCAGAGAAAAACGAGGGTGGTGGGAGGGACCGGACGGCTCCGGCCTCAGTCAGCAGGCTGGGAACCAGGGGGCCAGTCTCCGGGCCCCTCCTTGTAGGCTCTGGGGTCTCCCCAGGTCGGGAGGGGCCTTCTCTGGAATCCTATCGTCCCTGAGTCTCGAAACTCCCTTCTGAGTCAGAACTGTCCTGCCCATGGGCACCTGGCGTGAAGCATCTGCCTGGGGCTCAGGTCATGGTCTCGGGGTCCTGGGGTCAGGTCCCCATCGGGCTCCCCGCGGGGAGTCTGCTCTGTGTCTGCTCCTCCCCTCACTCATGCACAGGCTCTCTCTCTCTCTCTTTCTCTCTCCTTGCTCGCTCCAAGAAATAAAATCTTTAAAAGAAAACAAGAGGGGGGCAGCCCAGGTGGCTCAGGGGTTTAGCACCGCCTTCAGCGCAGGGCCTGATCCTGGAGACCCGGGATCGAGTCCCACGTCGGGCTCCCGGTGCATGGAGCCTGCTTCTCCCTCTGCCTGTGTCTCTGCCTCTCTCTCTCTCTCTCTCTCTCTCTCTGTCTATCATAAATAAATAAATAAATCTTTAAAAGAAAAGAAAAGAAAGCAAGAACTGTCCAGCCCGGGGAGAGGAGAAGGGACCACTTCCATCTCCTCTGCAGCCACGCTTACCCGGCTCTTGAGGGTGACCCCCTGGAATGGGCTCTCTTGCACAAACAGAATGGAACTAATCTGCTTAAAGGGCCCTCCAGGGTCTGTCCACACGCCCAGGAGGGAGCAGGCGCTCAGGCCTCCACCCTGGGAACCAGGCAGGAGAGCAGGCGAAGGACGCCCTGCGGGGCCCAGGCAGCTCTGGGGCTCCGGCCCTGGGGGCGGGGACGGTTCTGACATCCCACCCGGTCCCCCTGCAGGAAATGGAAGCATCCCTGTTTAGGGGGAGATGGGCGAGCCCCAGGCGGCTGACGGGAGGCAGCTGTTCCCTGGTGAGTTTAATTGTAGCCCCAGCTCCAGGGCTCAGAGTCGCCCCCAATTTTCGGGTGTGGGGGGAGCCCGCTGTCATCCTCGCAGCGCTGCCCAGCAACAGCCACCACCCCCCGCCCCGGCCTTAGCTTAGAAATACTGGGGTGCTGCGCGTGCTGATTTCCCAGCCCGGGTGTACGGCGCTCGGTGCACGGAGCCCGGCGCTCAACAGGCCCTGGAGGAAACAAATGCCTCCTGCAGGCACCAGTGTGGCCTGCAAGTGACTCGGGCAAGAGGAGACCATCGCAGGGAGGGCACAGAGCACTTGGGGGTGGGAAGCGCCAGCCCCCGGGCCAACACGCAGCTCATCCGAGTGTGCTCCAGGACGCACCCCGCATCCCCAGGGTCGTTTGGGGTGCTCCAGAGCCCGGAGGCGCAGCCTGCAAGCCAAGCGCGGGAGCCCAGACGCGGGCCGTGACGGGAGGGCCACACAGCAGCAGGTCCCGAACCCGGAGCCAAACCTGTGATTAGCGGCCAGGCGGGCAAAGCCGGGGCCCCTCCCGAGGCTTGCAAAGCTTGTCCAGGTGCAGTTCCAGTAACAAATCCACCTTTCTTCTCCCTTTGGGCTGAGTTGACTTCGGTACCTCGGGGCCTCCAGCGGCCTCAGAACCGCTGGACGAGAGAACACGTCAGGCGGACGGCCCTTCATGGATGGTGGAAATAGCCGGCGGGTGTGTGCTGTGGGGAGGAGAACCCTCCCCGTTAACCTGCTTCGGTGCACGAGAGGCCCAAGCAGCCCCAGAGGCTGGAGTTGGGGCCTGGGCTTCACATCCATAAACTAGATCACACGGAAACTTAAGCCATCTCGCCAGAACAAAGTCAGACCATTAAAGAAGAACCAGCAAGAGGCACTCTTTAGTTTGGATACCAGCCTGACTGTGCACAGCTCCACGTGCAAAACAATGAGTAACACGCCAATTAACTGTTCAGTTAGCAGTTCCCGTGACTGAGCGGGTGGCTTTGAACCACCCAGCCTGGGAGATCCTAGGGCGGTCCCTGCCCCAGGAAGCCCAGGGCCACGAGGACCCGCGTCCCCAAGCTCCTGTTTACGTCCCAGGCGACGCTCTGGGTTGACGGAAGGCCCGTGGAGAACGGGCGGCCTCACCTGGGCTCACGCGGGTCGACGGCCGAAGGCACGGCACGGTCAGAACGCAGCAAGCCCCGCGGGTGCAGAGACGGAAGCGTCCGGACATCAGGGGTGCACCCCGGCAGGCCGCAGAGCTGCGGGTCTCGGGCACCGCGACCCAGGGCCTGACACCCAGGCGTCAGCTGCTGCCAGTCCGGGACTGGGCGCCCCGCCAACGCCCGTAGGACCCTCCCAAGAGGCACCAGAGGCGTCCGGGGCCCTCCCGAGATCCGCTCCCTCCCAGGCAGGCGCAGAGCGGCCCCCGCGCTCCAGGGGACCCTCTCCCTGGTGCTAACCCCCTAATGTGTAGTTTTTAGGCAACAAAATGGGAAAAAGGGAGAGGCCGCAGATGGCTTCTGGCGGCGCCCTCAGACCGATGTCGAACATGATCAAGGTGTGAAGCCAGGCGTGAGGGCGAGGTGGGAGCCCGGCAGGCTAATCTGTCAGCAACTCCGACCATATGGCACGTCCGCGTTTCCTCCCACCATCCAGATCACACGCACACTTTCGCACCTTGCCCACCACCCTGAGGGACCCGGGAAGACCGGGCAGCCAGCCCTTGGAGGGCCTGCGCCGTGCACACCCGCCGCGCTGGCCCTGCTCCCGGCCACGACCCCCGGGTCACCAACTCCAAGCGACCCCAGCGGCAAACCGCCCCCTTCCCATTCCCAGGGCTCCTCTGAAGGCGACCGGAGGGCCTGGGACACCCGTCACTGCTTGGCGACCTCTCCAAGCCCTGGGCCAACGACCGAGGATTGGAACTGAGTTCTTTTCATTCCGTTTGATTGAAATAACACTGCATTTTTTTTAAGTGCGAATTTTGAAAGGAAAGAGGGATGAAACAATGGGTGAAGCCCCTACTCTTGCAAGGAAAGCGCCTTTGCTCCCGACTGCGTGAGCCAGTGACGGGAAAGGCGTGAAACTTGATAAAAAGGACACCAATTGCAAGGATCAGTCTCTTCTCTGTGAAGTGAGCTCGATGGAAGTCTGAGACTTAAAAAGCATTTCAAGTCAGGTGGAAAACATCCCTCTCGTTCTGTTTGGAGTGTTTTCTTCAGGGACATTCGGGAGAATCCAGCCGTTCATAAAAGACCTGGGGCTGAGGTGCGGCGGGGAGAGGACGGGCCCTGGGGTCTCCGGGAGGCACAAGCCCTCCGGGGGGCAGGACCCGGGGCTCTGCTCAGCCCTCCTGGGAAGCAGCACTTTTCCGGCTGACTAATCTCCCAAAGCTGGTTTTCCTGTAAACTCAACATCACAGAATTCCCGTTAAAATTACATCCAAATCCTGGTTTATTCATGAGTGAGTTTGCAAGGAAAGAGCAGAGAGGGAGGGTCTAGAAGCTGGGGGGTGGAGGGAGGGGCCCGAGCCAGGCCCCCATCTAAAGCCAACCGCAGCGGGATCTGGGATGAGCCTTCCAGGCCAACGCAGGCACGGGGCTTGTCTTTCCAATATGCCGGAGTAACGTGCAAGTCTGACTGGCTGCCCAGTGCCCTGCCTGCCCCGGATCAGGTGACAACGACATCCCCGCCTGCCTAGCAGACACACCTCGGCCCTGCCTCCCAGTGCGCTCCAGGCCCGGGCTGGCCAAGGTGTCCGGGCGGCTCCCAGGCCTTGCTCACTCTTCACCCAGCAGACATGCCTCTTTCAGGGAGTCCATCCAGGAGGAGCTCAGCGCCCCCAGCCCCCTCCCCCCACCAGCCATCAGGGGGCACGTTGTCAGTCTGAGGAACCTTGTCCTGCTGTCATTGCCCAGGCGGGTGGTTGGCCCAGCTCCATTCCCCAACCAGAGTTAGCACAGGTCCTCCCTGCCTCCCCCCCTGCTCACACAGAGCCACCCATGTCCTCCAGGACCCCTTCGGTGACCCCAGGCCAGAGGACATGGGACCCAGAGAGGAGGGGCCTGGGCTCTAGGCAGCACCAGCGGGAGTGTCCCCCACGGCCAGGGCCAGGCAACAGGCCAACCTCCAGCGAGAACCTGCCCTGCTGTTGCTCAGCTGCCCGTCCCTGCTCCCGGGCAGGTCTGATGCCCAGCAAGTGCTCTCAGCCAGAGGGCAGAGCAACTTTGCAGCCCCGAGGGCTCTGCCCGCAGCTTCTCCTTGGAGCACTCCGGCCGACGTGTGACAGCTGCCCTTACCAGAGTCTTCCAAGAGCGCCCAGAGAATCGGCTCTGAACACTGGGGCTGCCCAACCTGCGGACGGTGCCTGGGGGTCACGCAGGCCCCCTGGGCTGCATGTTGGACGAGCAGCTCCCCTGAGGTGGTGAGCTCCCAGGCCCAAGGACGCCAGAGCCCAGGTGCTTCCAGGATGGAAAGGCCTCCGTGTCAGACTCTTCACAGTCCCTGCTGAGCCCCCCCCCCCGGGGTCCGTAAGCGCCTGTGCGGTGGGGGAGTACCCAGGGGCGGGGGGCGGGGGCACTTACAGAGGCCTCAGTCTCCAGCTCCAGGGCACACAAGGGGTCAGGACGGAGCCGCCTGCCTCTAAACCCCGACCGGCCCCCTCCGCAGGGCGAACGACTCTGGGGAGACAGGCTGAGTCCTGCCTGTTGGTGACACCCTCCCCGCTGGCACCACAAACTCCAATCTCCGCTCTCCCACTCTTTTGTTTACCATTAATTAAAGGGCCATATGGAAGGAGGTGATAATCACAGCCAGGACCAATGGGAAGGGAGCCCCGGTGGCCGGGAGCCTGGGCCTCTCCCCAGCGCCCGCCCAGCCCCAGGCGAGGACACCCCTCTCCCCGGGCTGGGGTGAGGCCAGGACAGGCCCTGCCGGCATCATCGAAGGGGCAGGGTCCAGCCTCTCGCCAAGACCGAGGCTCACCTCGCCCAGGTTTGTCCCAACACTCCTCCTGCCTTTTGTTCGCTCAGCCACGAGCCGCAGAGATGTCCCCGGGTTTCTGTAATGTCTGGTTGTGGTTGTTTAGACCACTGGGGCGAAATTCCTCACTTCCCTCTCCCAAAAGGATAATAATAATCATCATCACTGTCATTAGCACCGTGAGAGTGACACAGTGTGACACGGCCAGACACACCTCTCTGATGTTTTGTTTCAGAAATTACATACCCAGCCGGACCGGGAATGATGTCCGCTGACGCAAAGCTGGCCCTGAGACCAGAGCAGCCCTCAGCGACTCAGAGACAGTAAGTCGGACCCTCGCGGCGAGGACCCACCAGCACAACGCGAGGGCCACCGCAGGCTTATTTATTTCCTGATTCACAAAGAAGGAAGTGAATCCACAGGACGGAACAAAGTCCCCGGCCCCAGAACGCATCGCCCCGCAGGCAGCGGCATTGTGTTGTGCAAGGCTCATGCCATGTTCCCGGCCGGCCTGATTTTTAGTTTCAAATACACAAACGCAGTTACACTAATATTATAAACCCCCACGCTTGTGACCCCATCACAGCAGGAAAAGCAGCTGAGAGCGGCAGCCGGCGTCTAGTTCTGCGCGCCTATCCCACAGACACATGCACCCTAAATGCTGCTCCTTAAGTTTAGAAATACGTGCCACGCAAAGACAAAATGCTCACATGACCATCTCTCCTCCGTGTCTTGGACGGGGGGCTCACGCGCGGCACCGACTCTGAGATCCCCGCTCCAGGGCGGTCTTCCACTTAAGGAGGCGGTGTCCTCCCCCCCACATCGCTGCGGGGTCCCGCGGCCGCAGCGGTGTCCGTGTTCCTCTTCCAGAAATGCACATAAAGTTTCGTGCCCGGGTACAGGGTCCCCCCAATGTCTTTTCCGTCAGACGCACTACCTGTCTACTGGGCTCTCAGAGAGGCCGGGCGCGTGAACAAGCCGGGGAGGGACAGAAAAAGAGAAGGAAAACAGCCACGGGCAGACCCGGCAGGAGGAGGCAGCCTCGGTCCAACAGAGCAGCTTTAAAAAGCCATCCCCCGACCTGCTTTTCCTGCAAAGAAAGCCTTCATCTTAGAAATGCGCTCTGCTCGCGCGCCCTCTCCCTGCCTCGGTCCAAGGGGAAGCACTTGGAGATCTGCCTTTGTCAGCGAGAGAGCAGAACACGGACTTACCTTTCCCCACAGCTATTGTCTGTCCTCCTTCAAAATGACATCACGGAAAGCAATCATGAAATTTACATGGGGGGTGCAGGGTGGACGGGGGAGGGGAGGCAGCTGCCTCCCTCACCGCGGTCACATGTGGGGAAGCCTGTGTGCGGGTTTCAATTAAATATCTTCTCCCTTTAGTGTGCGACTCCTAAGCCAGCTAAAGGCGACGTCTCATTTACTTAATGACCGCTCTCATTAGCAGCGGTGGCACGGGCTGGCGGAGAGGCTCCTTTGTAAATACGCTACCCATGAACCCTTGGGGCTCCAATATATCTGTTTACTCTCCGAGGTGAAATAAATTTACAGTATAGCATCAGAAAGATGGATCTGCTGACTTGGGAAGTGAGAGGTGCCCAGGCCGGCAGAGACCCTCTCTCCTGCCCCAAGCATCAGCCAACAGAGGGTGCCTGCGTTTGCCCACACTGAATCATAATTAATATGCCGCATGATTGGGTTTTTTTAATGCAAAACACACAAAAGGGCAGAGAGCGTCACAACCGCCATACTCACCCCCCTGTGCTGTCTCCACCAGTGGTTCAGTCCAATAATTCCTAATAGCAGCAACCGGAATGACAGATGCCCCGGGTTAGCACGGCTGCAGCGAAAGTACTTTACAATATTTATTGGTGGTTAGGAATATGACCTACCATCATAAAGAACGGACTGCGGAATTTATTACTCAGATGAACCAGGGGGGTTGCATAGTGGTTCATCTGCATGTTCAAGGATCAGTGACTTAAAAGGATTATGCATGTATTTTTTTTAAAAGTTCATGAAAGGTGTCTATGGCCACAGACCCAAAAATAAAGTCATATGCACAAAGAATAGATCAGGAAAAAAAGGTATCCGCCTTTCATCACACGTTTTTCTTTTGGTTTAGGCTTTAAAATAATGAAATCCTCGCAGAGAGATCGTGGGCACAAGTACTCTCTGCCCTAAAACCACTAAGTTTCCCCGGCCAGAGGGAAAGACACACGGCTCAAGTTTTCTGTTGTCTTTTTGAGTCTTTGTAAACTGCCTGCAAGGAGCTACCCAATGAAAATCGAGAGGAGGAAAAGGCATCACACACACACACACACACACACACACACAATGGAACTGCCCACCTACTCTTCAAGCCACCGAATTGTTTTCCACTTTCTTGTTTTCCACTTTCCGGGATAAACGTAGGAACCTCCTCCGTGCGCGGACCCAGGAGCCGGGCTATTCTTGCTCACTGTCCCAACTGCCTTTTCCTCCTCGTAAGTCGGGCGAGGGAGTGCCCATCGTCATCGTCCTCAGGTTGTCAGACACTGTACAGTGAGACAGGACGCGGGCCGGGATTTAGGCGCCCGCGGAGAGTGGCTAGGCCGGCCCCACCAAGTTCAGGGCAGAGATTTCAACTCAGTAAACATCATTGCCCGCTACTTTCCGCAAGGGCACAACACCCCCAAGGTAATCAGCACGAACCGGCTCAGGCCACGGAACGCACGAATAAGGCTTAAAACATTTAGCTTCCTCTAAGAAAGCATGTTTTGAAAATCAGCTGAAACTCTTACACGAGCGATCATCTTTACCAATGTGGGCTGCATCCCACATTGCATGCAACCCCCCGAGCTGGGCCCTAAAAGCAAGTGTGTTCGGTCCTTACACACACACACACACACGTTCTTCGCAACAAACAAAATGCACGATGTGCACGGGGCACTCCGTTAGAGCGGGTAAAAGGAAATAAACGCAAGCATTTGCTGGTCAAACCGAGGATGAAATATTAATTAGTCAAATGAGAACAGTTTGAGGCTCCTACAATGACTGCCTAGCATTGTTTTTATTCTTTTGTGAGCTCATATGCATTAGCATAGAAGGACATATTCAGTGGAGAGCTCTCCTGAAAAGCCATTTTCTCTCCTCTGGACACGCGGTGAGCGCTGGGATAGTTTACATCCCAAACCTTTGGCATTCAGAAATTCTATTAAACTCTTATCGGCAGGCTGCAGGCTGAGGCAGCCCTGCACGCCATTGTTCCACCAGGAAGATAGAATCAAAGGGAGGGCCGGTGCTGAATCAGCCGTATCCCCCAACAATACCCAGTGTTTCATCAAAGTATCTAGTTCAGATACGTGACAGTCAAAGTTAGGAAACAACAACCAACAGAAGCGACAACAGGGAGACAGAGAGCAGTATGTGCCACAAAGAGCCCTGGTGCTGCATAGCTCGTCTTCCAGGTAACATAAATCGTATTTGTGCAAACCTCTGCCTTTCAGCATCCACACCTCCCCCACTGAGCAAGCACAGCTTCCTGAGGTGTGTGGCTCCGTGGTCGCGAAGGGGCCCTTCGGGCTCCACCCGAGGCTGCTCGGGCAAGCATTTCTGAATGTGCCCAGAAATGTCAAATCGGTGCCCGTTCTGAGAACCTGGGGAGAAGCCCCGGGAGCCCCCACGGGGAGGTTACAGTTGAATGAGCCGTTTCAGAAGATGGGTTTTGATGAGTAAAGGTTCACAATCTTTAGCCGACTCCATCTAGAGAACAAAGAGGGGTTGCAGGCCAGGAGCAGAGGCAGCTCCGTGGGCAGCTTGCGGGGCTCGGCTTCCCGCTCCAGTGGGGCGAGGGTGCGGCCGCGCCTGCCGGGCCTGATCAGCACTTCGGACAGCGCTCCCTCCCTCCCTCCCGGCGCCGGCCCTTTGTCCCCGCGCGGCGGCTGCTCCGGCCCGAGGCCATCCCCAGCCCCGCTCCCGCCCCGCTGGCCCCTGACGGCGGCGAGGTGTCCCCCGAAACTTCCTCGGGCAGCGTGGAAAGCCGTCAGGATCTTTGTCGTCCTAAAATATTTCCTTTTCCGTAACTAAGAATGCGGTACGTTGTTCCTTTACGCTTTATTTCACAAAAATCGGTAGGCAAGTTGCCCGTGGCTTTTACGTGTGGGAGACGCACAGCGGAACCCCTCGGCCGAGCGGACGCGAGGGTCCCCCGAACCCCACACGGGGAGGTGAGAGGCGGATTTGCAAAACCAAACTTGCGGCTGCAGCGCTAGCTAAGGAAGCGCTTTGTGGGAATCGGGGGGAAGCAGGCTTAATGACCGCTTCGCGCGGGTAAGATCATTTCAAATAAAATGTAATTACTTGTGCAAATCTGCGCACAGACATTCCAAGTGTCAGTTCATTTGCTTCATAAAAACTCTTTCAAGTAATTTTGGTCTAAACTTTCTGCATCTGTAATTGGCACCTTCTCCGGTGACCAGCTGGGGGTGAGAGTTTTCTTGTTTCCTTCTGAAAGCTTCCCTGCAGATGGGCGCCCGCCTTAAAGCTGCAGACGACAATTAGGGCCGTTGTGTGCGGAGCCGAGATGGTCAGCATTAATATTGTATAGGAACAGCTGAGGGCGAGGGGGCCGCTGCCCCAGGCAGGCTCTGGCAGATGGAGCAAACAAAACCGAGAGCCCCTCTCACCAACACCCTGGGCTGACTCTGTGCGCCTGTCTCACACTTGCTAGGTTGTGAGCCTCACACACACACACACACACACACACACACACACACACTGGGCCATATTGTGAGATGGTTTTATGCTGGGACATCAGACATACCAACCCTCTGACACGGTGTGAACACACGTACTCAGACACGCACATTTGGGAGGACTTTGTGGGGCTCACACACTGACTCTTGCCCTAACACCGTGTTAATGTTTCAGACACACGCACACGCACAGGCACACGCAACTCTGCACGTGCTGGGAACCCAAACAGCAGCCGTGCCAGCCAAAGCCTCTTCACCAGAGCGAGTCGCAGGTGCACGTCGGTCACCGCACACACATGCCGTCTTTCCATCCCACCTCTCCCAGGCCTCGCGGCGGCCCTGCATCTGGGCACCCCCACCCACTGTCCTCACCTTCAACCTTGGAAGGCAAGCCCACGAGCGAGCGAGCCAGCGGGCGAACGGGGCGCCTTGACAGCTCTGCAAGCCACACAGTCAGCTGGAGGGAGAGGCATCGGGCCAAAGAGCCTGGCCTCGCTCAGGAGGCAGCATGTGTCTATCACCTCCTCGGCTGCCCAGAAAAGAACACTGGGTGCTGACGGACACACAGCTAATTAGTCCCTTTGGTGTCCGGGCAGCAATGTGCGAGCAGGCCCAGGGAGGGGTGTGCAGGGCTGGGGAGAGGTACGCACCCAGGAAGGTCCCGCAGAGCGTCATCCTGGCTGGGCGGGCACACCTTCACTCCGAAGCCTGGACACACAGTCACATCATGCGGTAAAAAGTTGCCACACAAAGTTCTGTGTCTCGGGGCTCTGGGGAGGCTCCTTCTCGTCAGCCAATCGGGGCCCGGGAGCAGATAAGCACAAATTGATGCCCTGCCAATGAGGCTCCCTTCCCCACACAATGGGCCCGAGACCCCAGACAATGAGCCCCGCCTGCAGGTGGGGAAAAGCAAAGACAGAGCCTCTCCTCACGAGGGGACAAATGAGGGCGGGGAGGGGCTCTTCCCCAAGACGCTTCCTCCTCCCCTCTCCCACTTTGCCCCTCCCCCTGTATTCTTTCTCCCTCCTCCCCGCTCCCCTTCCTCCTCCCACTTTCCCTGCCTCTTCCAGGCACTCCAGGCAAAGTCAGGCCAGAAACCTGGGGGGAGACCAGTCTGCATGGGGTGGGGTGGGCTCAGGTCTGGGGAGCCTTACCCCAGGCCCCTGTGCCTCCGAACCACGGCCTGCCACCTGCCTCCCAGGTGGGGAGGCTTGGGGGAGGGTTGCAGGAAGGTGAGGGACAGGTGGACGGTTAGGAGGATGGAACCTGCTGGGGATGTTTCCAAGGGAAGAATGTGGGTCTGGACCTCCAGCTGCTCCTCCGGCCAGGAGTGGGGAGGGCAAGGGTCGGGGTGGAAGGTGGAGGGTGGAGGGTGGAGGAGGCCTTTAGGGATGACCGGACCTCCCAGCTTCGAGTCTGGCCATCCCCTCCCCTGGACTTCCCCAATGCTGGGAGGAAGCCCCCACTCACCCTGGGGCAACTCAGATGTCGCCTCCTTAGGAGGCATCCATCACATCCCCAGCTCTACCCCTCACAGGTGGGGGCCTGGGTGTGCTGTATGGCAGCTGAGGCCACAGCAAGAGCCTGTGATCACAGATTCAAGGCCGGCCTGGGAGCTAGGCCCGGGTGGGGCTGTCCAGGCTCTGAAGGGCCCCAGGCATGGACCCCTGCAAGGGGAGAGGGGCAGATGAAGCCCCGTGTCACCAGAGCATTCCTCTAGAGCAGAAGGCCTCACGGCTGGCCTCTTGAGAGATGGAGTAGAGAAAAGGAACTCCCAGTCTCCCGTCACAGACCCCGGCTGTGGTGGTGAAGACCAGCTGTCTGCTCAGGCCAGCGGGGTGCGGGGCACTCAGGGCCTGCCCTGCAAGCTGAGGAATAGGCTGTGGGACAGATGCCCTCCCCCCACGGCCCTGTGACCCTGCGTGACCTCCGGGGATCCCTCCAGTGAGGCCAATGAGGACAAGTGCACAGGCAGGTGGTCCAAGGGGAAGAGGGCCCAGGTCGGGCCACGAGGGTCTGTGCGAGGGCTGGGAGGGCTGTAGCCTGGGCCATGGGGGGACGGTGCTTCCCTACCGAGCGGTGGAGTTGCCGGAGTGGGCAGCGGGGACGGGCAGCTCTGTTGTCCCCGGGACGTGGGCTCCATCCAAGGCTCAGGACCAAGACCAGGCTAGAAGCACACGGTGAGGCATCTGGGCACAGGTGGTGCTGAGAGCCGATGAAGGTGTGGGGAGGTGGGCAGAGCCGAGGCCGCGGGGCCGGCGGCAGGCAGCACGGGGGCTGCTGAGGCAGAGTGGGCCGTGCCCCCCAGGCCTGTCCCGGCCCCTCACCTGCACTGACGGCTGTGACCTCGGGTGGGCAACTCCGTTTCCTCGTCTGTCAAAGGGACGGGGGGGGGGGGGGACTTCCCCAGGGTCCTCAGAGGGGCCCACACACTGGCTGCTGGTCACTGCCGACTAATGACCCCTGCACAGCCTGTGGCCTTGCAACCTCGGAGACCCCCCGGAAGCCTGGAAGCTCCCTCCTGGCACCACGGAGACCATCAGGACCCCAATTTCGGGAAAACACGCTCTTTGGGTGTAGTTCATTGAGACTGGCTGTTTAAGGTCACAACGAGGGGAGTGTGGGAACGCGGGTGCTGATCCCTTTACTGAGATCCAACAGCCTTGTAACCCATCCCATGAGAAGACCACTTGGACAATGTTCAGAGTCAGGTGAGAAAGCTTGTATTCCCCGAAGGCCGGAGGGGCCGTGGGGGGTCACTGAGCTTCCTCCACTGCCCCACCCCGCCGGCCCTGTGCCCAGGGACCAGCCCAGGAGCGCACGTGACCTCCAGGGCCCCTGTGAGAGCTGCGACAGCTGTCACCCCAGGCTCTCCCAGGCTCTGTGCCGCCATGGAGCCTCCCTCCCTTGGGCCAGAACCAGGACAGCACTGAGCACAGCACTCCGACCCGAGGAAGCCCTGCCACGCAGGTGCCAGCTCTAGACGCCTGGAGAACCAAGTCCCACGCTCCACCGCTGAGCCAGGGTTAGGACTAGGGGTTAGAGTTAGGGTTGGGGAACCACTGGGACCGTGAGGGGTCACGATGCAAGCTGTGGCCAGGCCGCCCCGGGTAGGGGGGGCCAGGAAGCAGACAGCAGAGTCCAACAGCTCCCCCTCCCCTGGCCATCCTGGGGCAGAGGAGGGGAGGAAAGGGAGCTTGGAGCACACGTGTCCAGACTTGAGGTCCCGGACCAGGACCAGAAGCCTCCCTGAGGACAGAGAAGACGAGAAGAAGACAGGTGGGGGTTGAGGGTGGAGGTGGGGCAGGGCTGAGACCCGGGTGCAGGCGATGGGACACGGGGACAGATACCCACGAGCAAAACAGGAGACGGTGTGGGGATGAAGGAGGGACAAAGGCGGAGAACTGAGGCAGAGGTCAGCCGGCGAGAGCGGTAGAGGAAAGGGGCTGGAGGGGCTCCGAAGGAGACAGGCCACCCGGGCTCCGGAGGAAGTGGGCGCAGGGCCCCCCGAGTTTGTCCTCTCAGTGTCCGTGCGCCCTGGGGGGCCATGCCCCATCTGCCTGTGCGTGCGTGCATGTGCGTGCGTGCATGTGGTGTGCGTGTGTTCTCGAGCGTGTGCACACACGTGGGAGGGTAGAGGGCTCGGCTCCTTGCCCTGCCCCGGGCTCTGTTTAAATGGCTCTGGAATTCTGCTCTCAGAACAGATGGCCTCAGAGATCAAGCTGCCCAGAGCCCGGTGGAGAGGGAGCCGCGGGCGTTGCCATGGCAGGCTGGGTCGTGGCGTCTGCTCATTAGTGGCCACGAGAGCACAGCCTGCCATGTCCCTTCCTGGGGAGGGGAGCGCCCCAGCAGAGTCCCAGGAGGGAAACACCTTTGCAGCAGGGACGGGTTTTTGAGCCAGTGGGTCCTGGCTGGCCACAGGCTGGGGGTCGAGAACAGCAGCCTGGCCCCTCGGGAGAAGCACCCCCTCCAAGACCCCGTCCTGAGAGGCCCAAGCTAGAGCCCAGGCCAGGCTGACCCGGGGCGGGGGGGCGACACTGAGGCTAAGGGCCAACACCACCCTCTGGACGTGACAGCAACAGCTTCCTGGGTGGGTGAAGGAGCAAAGAGGCAAAACTGTCAGTGTCCAGTCTCACCCCCAGGCCTGGGCGGAGGCCAGAGGGCACCAGGGCCTCCCACCCCAAATGGGGCCCCAGAGCCCAGAACGGACACAGGGCAGCTAGGGCCCTCGGCAGAGCCAGTGGCGGGGGAACTGGTCCTGTCATCCCGACAAACACCAACCCACCAAGGAGCCAGGCTACCGGCTACTTGACCCTCAGCTCCAGCCCCTGGGAGGAGGAGCCAGGGCCACCCCTTCTCTGCTGGGTCCAGGCACCTGCCCGCAGGGGGCCCTACAAGCCAACGCTGCTCCTCCTGACTTGCGAAGGTGGGGCTGGCGTCTGGCCCCCTGCACCTCGAGAGGCCTTGGGGGCACCTTCCTCGAGTTGGAG
The DNA here is from genome assembly GCF_011100685.1 of Canis lupus familiaris. NCBI lineage: Eukaryota > Metazoa > Chordata > Mammalia > Carnivora > Canidae > Canis > Canis lupus. The sequence continues at coordinate 48,418,005 of NC_049245.1, read as the reverse complement.
CTCCCTGGGAAATGGTTCTTCAGGGAACCTCTGGTGAGGAAGCATCCCGGCGCTGGAGTGAGCAGGGAGCACCTGCTGGGGACGTGAGCAAGGCCGCAAGGGCCCAGGGGCAGCACAGATGCCTGAAGGACACCCACCCACAGCCAGGGGGGCGCCGGCCTCGGGGCTCAGGCCTGCTCAGCCCAGCGCCGCCCACCGGAACCCGGCCACCCCTGCCAGCGCCGCCCAGGGCCCCGAGGCCTCACCTCTTCCTGGGCCGCAACCAGTTCAACCTCTAGATACCCCAGCCTTGGCAGGTAAGAGCAGCTTGGAAAGGTCCAAACCCTGTGCAGCCCTCCCACCCGCACGCACACCCTGAACCTCCTGGATGAGACTACAATGAGCCGATCAATAGCCAATAGCCCGGACTCCTCGGAGCCCCAACCCTGCCATCCGTGACCACATGCACGCGCGGGTGGGGGGGTGGATGGATGATGGATGGATGAGTGGAGTGACGGATGAGTGAGGCATGGAGGATGGATGGACGTGTGGGTGAGTAGAGAGGTGGATGGACTGATGGGTAGGTGGGTGAGTGGGGAGCTCCTGGGGGTGGGAGGACGGATGGGGGATGGGGCAGGGAGGGAGGATGGGGGCGGAGTGGGAAGATGGGGGATATGGGGATGGGGACGGATGGGGGATGGGGGCAGATGGGGGGCTGGGGGGGCGGGGGCAGATGGGGGTGGGTGAGTTTGTGAATAGGGGAAAGGAGACGGATGCATCAGGTTTCCTAGTGCAGATCAGAGCAGGTGGGAGAGGCTACACCCCGAGCTGGACACAGGCTCACTATGGCCACCAGGAGCATTCGCCGCCATGGCCCTGAAGCCCAGACCCCTGGGTCCCCCCAGCTACTTGACACACAGCCCTGAGCACATCCAGGCAAGGCAACCCCATGTGCAACCAGAGGCCTGAATAACAACATGGACCCAGCCCAACTGCCAGCATCCGCGTGTGTAGGACGGAGGGACAGGCCAAGAGCATGAGGCCGCCCTCGGCCCTGGGAGCCCAGGCTGGGGAAGGGGTGTGCGAGACGCCCCAGGACAGGGCCCTGAGCTTGCAGAAAGCGGGTACCGTGAGACCCGCAACCTCCCCAACCTTCACCAAGTTGGTAAGCAGAACGTCCTGAGGCCCCGGGAGTGAGACACCTGGACCCACGGAGCTCCAGGCTGTTAGGACGCCAAGACCCGCCAACGCAGCTCAGAACTGGGATGTGGGCCCAGCACTCACTTTTTAAAATTCAACCCTTTCACAGCTGGACTATTCACTAGGTAATTGCTGGATTGATATAAAAAACACTCCAGAGCACAGGGACATGGAGGCTCGTTGGCGGACCTGCCGAGCCCGCCCCATCCGGAGGGAGCCCCGTGCACCTTCATGGGGCACCTTCGTGCAGGTGCGCGGGGCGCCTCAGGCCTCGGCCCCGGGCCCTGAAGGCAGCTCCCACGCCCCCATCGGCTCAACTGTAGATGAGGAACCGAGCTCAGGCAGGGCCAGGCCAAGGCCAAGCAAGGCTCCGGGGAGCTGGTGGCAGAACAAGGGCTCCCCAGAGGCCCCGAGCATAAGAGCCCGCCTCCCCCACCGGCCCGGGAGCGAGGCCACAGCCACGAGAAGGAGGCAGGGAAATAAAACCCACTTTGCTAGTGGCCTTTGTCCCACCACCTGTGCTCCCTTGCTGCTGAGCCCCCCCAGCCCTTCAGCTGCACCAGACAGGGGCACCTGTATGCAAATCCCGCGGGGGCACAGGGGGAGGGAGGGTTGAGCAGCGGAGTCGAGCAGGGTGCTGGAGAGGAGGGCAGCCCTGGGGAACCCGGTGACCTTGCGCTGAAGTCCACGTACTTCGGGTGGCCATAGGCCCCCACCCCAGGAGGGATAAGCAGGATCGTGGGAGGAGGGACCACGAGCCCCCACCCTGAGCCGCGGAGCCCTGTGGCTGAGGAACAGGACACGCAGAGCGTGGGCTCGCGGTGGACTCTGCGCGCGGGTCGCTGCGTGAACGTGAAGCTGCAGCCCGTCCCTTCAGGCGGCTGCGGGATCTCCCTGGAAACACTGCAGGCTGGAGCTCGCGGGGAACAGGCATGAGATGAGGACAGTGGCAGGAGAAGAGCAGCGACCAGGTGAGCCCGCAGCAGGCCCCGCTCGTCGAAGGGAATCGTGCCTGCACCACCTGTGGTATGGGCTCAGGAAAGTTAAAGGACTTCTTCGGGGTCCCAGAGGAGGCCTGGGGGAGGAGGCCTGGGGGTGGGACCCCCCCCCATCCATCAGCCACGACGGACCTGGAAGCTCGAAGCGACATGGGTGCTCCTCAAACATGCACGAAGCACACACTGTGCACACACGGGGCCAGGGAGGTGGGGGCCGGATAGACCCACGGAGCCCTGGGGTCAGATCCGAGGCTGCCAGGACGACTGGACGTCCACGCACCCCCCATGCCGTGCCCTGCTCCTCCCCTGCTGGTCCTGGACCGGCCCAGCCTGACTCCTATGCCGACACTTGCTTCTAAGGCCAGAAGAGTCTGGACCCCACATGAGGCAGCCCCTCGCGCCCGCCCCCCACCACCGCCGACTCCCTCGGGCAACTACGGGGTCGTCTTCAGTGTCCGCAGGAAGAGCTGACTTGTCCCCGAGCCGGGCCAGAGGCAGATGCCATGGGACACCCGCAGGAGGGGACCTGTCCGTGACTGGTGCTCTTAGGTGGGCACCTTCACCCCGGACAGAGGCGCTGCGCCCTCCTCGTGGCCTGACCCCAGGCCGGCCGGGCCGTGTCTCTGGGCCGTGTCCCCACGCAGGGCCCGGTCCAGTCTCAGGGCCCCGCCCGCCCCAGCCCCACAGCCCCGCGGGACCACCCCCGACTGTGGAGCAAACCCATACGGTCTGTGCATGCGGCTCTTGCCCACTGAGACTTGGGCTGCGCAGGAGGGTGGCTGGTGCTCCTGGAACCTCACCCACCGCAGCCCCCACCCCTGCAGCGGGGCTCACCCCTCCCCCACTCTCGGGGCACGATGTGTTTCCCGGATGAATGAACATAAAGACAAGAGTAAGAGGTTCAGGGCTCACCTGGTCTGGGAAGAGCTGCTTCCAGTTGCCCTGGGCCGTCCGGGTCTCTGCGCCCTTTGCAGGGCCTGAGAGCAGTAAAGAAGCCGCAACCCCAAATAGGAAACTCTAGCCCCAAACCATTGGCTCCTCACCGCCTGTTCCCAGCCTCCCTGGACGGGTCACCCACACGTCAGGCTAGTCCATGCCCAGAGTGGCAGGAAAACCCCAAAGACCCTACAATCAGAAACGGGAGCACGGCTCTGGGGGTGAGTCCCAGCCGCTCCCAGCCCCTGGGCCACGTCGTCGGCTGCGTCGGGCAGGCCGGGGCAGGGGTGGGCAGCTGCGGGCTGCTGCCCCAACGGGCTGGGTGGGGGACACCAGCTTCCGGCTCAGCCTGGGGAGGGGGCTTCCCTTGCAGCCTGGTTCCCGCCCGACAGCACGGTGGCCTCAAGCTGGCCACCCTCCAGGGGCAAGATGACCGAGTTCCCTGTAGTGAATCAGGTGCCTCGGGGCTGGCTGGGCCGACTGTCCCCGAACCAGGGTCCAGGGGCAAAGTCCTCAACTCATGGGGACCTCGGCCAGACGTTCTCCTAAACGCCCCTCAGAATGTGTGGGGTCCACAGTGGGTGGGCCCTCGAGGGCCTGGCTTCAAGGAGGAGAGCGTGGGGGGGCTCCCGGGGGGCTGAACACAGTGCCCACTCCGGGAAGTGACGCCTGCCGGCCCAGGAACCCCCACCCCCAAACAGAGCCCTCCTGCTTCAGGAGCCCAGCGCCCCACTCCTGGGTCCCAGAGCACAAACACCGGGTGGCACCGCTGCATGGCCCAGCACCAGCCCTTGCCCGTGCGAGCACACTCAACCCCTCCCGCAACCTGTGCCCGAAATGCCAGCGTCCCCAGGCCACAGACACGGAAAGTAAGGCCCAGGGAGGAGGCTCACACTCAAACCCGGGCCTCCGAGGAGTGCGCCCTCGTCCCCGGCTCTGCGGCCTCGCGGTGAGAACCCACAGACGGAAGCAGCGGCGCTGGCAGCGGAAGCAGAGCTGCACAGAGGGGCTGCCGGGGTGTCACACGTGTGCACGCTGCATGTGCACACCTTGCACACCTTTGTGTGCACAGTTACATGTGTGTACACACGTGTGCTTGCCCATCTGTTGCACGAGTCTAAGAATCCGTATCTGTGCACGTATGTTGTATCTGTACACGTGTGCGTGCGTGTGTGCACACCTGTGAATCTATGCGTGCACACATATGTGCAATCTGTGCGTGCTCCCATGTAGCTGCGTCCTCACTCACGTCTGCGCACCAGCACCTTGGAGGGGCCAGGGGGCCGTGTGCCCACCGGGCCGTGGTCCAGCCTCCCCGCCCTCACCGCAGTCCTCCTCCCGTCGTGTTGCCCTCCCTGGGGGCCAGGGCCCTCCGCCAGCCGCCGGCAAGCTCACGTCCAGGGGCGCTCACATCCAGGGGCGCTCACGTCCAGGGGCGCTCACCTCCAGGGGCGCACGCCTGGCGAGCCGACTGCCTCCCTGCCCAGAGGCGGGCCTGCGCCGCGCCACCCTGGGGCTCCTGCCCTCCCCCGCCACCCCTGCACCTTGTCCCAGCTGTGGTGCGTGTGGGTGCCCCGCTCAGGCCTCTGCCGTGGGCGCCAGGCACGGGGTGAGGGGTGAGGGCCGGCCAGCCCCGGTGCCCTCAAGCTGCCTGGCGGCCGCGCTGCCTCCTGCAGGTGACATCCCCTGTCGGCCTCCCCGGCCTCTGGTTTTCGCATGTATCCCGCACTGTGGGGCCGTCGTACAGTAGGTGCTTCAGGAAGTGGAGGTTTGTCGTGCGAACAGTGAGCTCCCGGGCAAGTCCCGGCCCTTGGGTGTCCCCTGAGAGCCTTGCGCCCTCCTCCAGTCTGATCCTGTGTCTGCAGGAGCCTCGGCTGGAGCGGGGCTGGGGGGGACAAGAAGCAGCCCCTCTGTCCCCAGGGCCCCCAAGCCCAGTGACTGGTACACGGGGCCAGCAGGGAAGCGTCTGTCATGGAAGAGTCCCCCTGGGTTGGCGCCGATGCCCTCTCGGGTGGGGGACAGCTCGACATTTCCTGTTTTAAACTGAGTGACGTGAGTTCACGGTTCTCAGTGGCTCTGCGGCTGCTCTCACCATTTCTCCCGGGATTTCCCTGGACTGTGGGGTCTGCACGTCTGGAGCCCCCCGCCCCGTGTGCCTCGGCATCCCTTCTTGGGGGGCCTCCCCAGGTACACTCGCCTGCTCGGGGGCAGCCGCGGGCCGGGGCATGGATACGTGCATGTGCTGGGGCCCAGGGCAGCAGGGCCCAGGGAAGCCGCCAGCAGGCACTCCAGGGACAACCAGAGCAAGACAGCTTCACCGGTGGAGGGGGGCCGGTTCCCGTCACCTCCTGCCACCAAGGGGCCAACACCCCCAGAGCCCTCTCCTGACCTGCTCGCTCGCCCCCAGACGTGGGAGGGCACGGGGGTATCCCTGCTGAGTTGGCGTGCCCCCTCCCAGGCCGGGGCCCAGGCAGGGCCTGCCCTCTCACACACACATCCCAGCCCCCCTGCACCCACCTGACAGCAGCCACCACGCAGGCCCTGGCCCCACCCCGTCAGACCTCCACCTGCCTCCCTGCTCAGCCACCCTCAGGTGCGCCCCTCCCACCTTCCCGGGTTTTCCACACCCACTCCTTCCCTGGACCTCCCTGCTAAGCCCTCCCTGGGAGGCTTCCACATTAGGTCGGGCGTCCGCGGGGCTCCCCTGGGCCCCGGCCCTCCTCCCGGCAGCCCCATCAGACGGAACGGCTCAGTGATTGCACCATCATTTGTCCAGCGTCCAACTCCTCGAGGGAGGCCGAGGGACGATGTGCGTCTGCCTCACCCAGCGCCCAGCTCCGGGCCTGCTCACGTGGGTGAAAGGAGGGCCGTGCGGGGCCCACACACGTCTCAGGGAGGCTGCGCTGGGGAGGGGGGTCTCCCAGAGGGGGCTCAGAGAACAGGCCTTCTTTGAGAGGCTGGGGGAGTGGGGAGGGGCAGGGCCGGAAGGCGGGTCCCAGTACAAAGGGTTCTGTCTGCAAAGTCAGGCCTGCACCTGGCCTGCCCCCCCCAAGCATCCTCCTGGAAGAGGGGCCCAGGCCTCGGACCAGGAGCTCTCAGCCCAGGGGAGCCACCTCCCGCGCTCTGGGGCTGGCTCAGAGGGCCCTGGCCGGCACAGGGTAGCAGGCCTGGGCACCCGCTCTCCTGCTGTGCAGAGCGCAGGGGCCAGAGCCCCATGCAGCAGCTTCCTTCTGAGGCCAAGGGGTGCAGGGGTCCCAGGCCGGGATCCCCTGGAGGCCACAGCGGAGGCAGAGGCTGGCACACCTCCCCTCCCCAGAGAACTGCTGCACACCCCTTCCTCCTCTGAAACCACAGACGTGGGAGCAGCTGTCGAGCAGGAAAAGTCACAAACACCCAGCGCCCTCAGCGCCAGGAGGGCAAGGGTTTAATCCTCTTCTCCCTGCAAGAGAGGTCGCGGAGGTCAGTGAGTGGGAGGGAGGGAGGGGAGGTGCGCAGGGGAGGGGCTGGCCTGGTCAGGGCTGTGAATTTGCACCCAGCACCCTGGCTCAGGGGTCAAGCCTCTCCCTTTGCCTTCCCTGAAAGCAACCCCATGGATCTTCATGTCCTTGTCCCAGTCCTGGTCTCCGCGCCCGTGTCTCTGGGGGTCTCCTGCCCTCCCCTCTGCAGACCCTCTAGAGAAGGTGAGGCCTGAGCCATACTCTAGGAGAAGCGGGGCAGCTGCCAGGCTCGAGACAAAGGGGGATGGGGCAGGAGGGGGCCAGGAGTCCATGCCTGCAGCAGCCTGGCTGCTAATTCTCTCTAATTGCTTTAAAGTTGTACTAATTGAACTGATTGAAAACAGAGTCTGGGGGTGAGGGGTCTGAAGGAAGGAAAGTGTGTCGCCCAAGATGTCGGGAGCCCATCCCCCAGCCCAAGCTGACGCCTCTCAGCTGCCCAGGGCCTCAGCCAGGGCAGCTCTTTGTCTCCTGACCACAGGCCTCCCCTGAGCCCCCTGCCAGCCCTGGAGTCGTGGGCCGAGGGGGGGGAGGGGCCAGACAGAGCCAGGGAGTCTCCGAACAGGACGGGCCGGGCCGCGCTCCCTCCACGCACACAGCCCACGGCATCATGCAGCTGCTGCACGCAGCCCAGCACACCGGCCGCCGGGTGTACCCGACGAATCCCCCGGACAGGCCTGGGCCCGGGACCAGGGGCCCTGCAGCCCACCCGCCTCACGTTGACGTGGCTGTGACACATTTGCTCTGCACCTGAGCGGGAGACCCGAAAGCAGGCCCGGCCCATTCCCCCCCCAGACTCCAGGGAAGGAGCCGGGACACATCTGGGGAGGTGAGTGGCCCCTCACAGGCCCAAGATGCAAAAGCGGGTTTTTGTTTCTCTGATAAGCGCGCCATCGCCCTCGGTGTCCGGTCACTCCGCGGGCACAGAGTCCACCCCTTCCTTCTAGGCCTTCTCCTCCAACATGCGCTCTCGCTGTCGCATTGGGGGGGCTCCTCACGCCCCCACCGCCCCCAGAAAGGGACTCAGTCCCCCCCCAGGGTGTGCCACTCCACTTATGGCCACCAGGTGCCACTGTGGACCGCGTGTCCTGCACAGCCCTGTGCCTGGCTCTGCTGGCGCCGTGGAGCGAGCTCCCGTGGAGTTGGGCCCTGGAGGAGTCTCCGACCAGCTTTAGTCTAGACGTGCACACCTGTGGGAGGGGCTCTAATAGCTTTTCAGCTCAGGAGAGAGGGGGCTGCTGGGACCGGTCTTTCCTCCAAGAGGCTCCAGGCAAATCCGTCGTCCTCCCAAGCTGGGCCAGGCACCTGGTGGCCCCCGCAGGGAGGGGAAGCAGTCAGAAGAAACCTCCGGAAGATTCTGACCACAAAAAGTGCTCAGCCAATCTCTCTGTACTGCGGGGGACCAGACACGACTCCAGAAACACCTCCTGGAAGACCAACCAGTCACGCAGAAAGTTCGGAAACAGAGCCCTAGGCCTGCTGTCAGGGGGGGCAGGGGTCACGGTGCCCAGGTCCGGGTGAGGGGTCTGTTCCCCCAGAGGAGCCACCGGCCTGAGCCCTGGGTGGCCAGGCTGCCAAGGGGCCGAGGGGCTGCGGGCAGGAGGGCGTGAGGGCAGCGGTGGCGCAGGGGGAGAAGGGGATTCCCACCACGTCCTGTCACTGGGAGCGGTCGAGCCTGAGGGATTGTGCACAAACAGGAGCACACGTGAGGCGGCCCCAACCCCCTGCGAGGCCCCCAGAGCATGGGAAGCCCTGGGCGTACGAGCCAGCTGGGGCTTGCGGACAGGACGCGCACAAGGACAGCAGTGACCTCAGGGAGCCCGCGGTTCAGTCCTTGGCGACTCCCAGGGCCGCTGAGAGATGCCGGGGAGGGGGGGCTGCGTGGGTGGGTGCGGCCCGCCCTGGGGGACTGAGGAGCCGAGGGGAGGAGCGGTCAGGGCAGAGAGCAGGGCTGTTCCCGGGGGCCTGGCCAGCCTCGCTGCGTCTTGTGGGGCAGGGGCAGCAGGACGCGCAGGGCCTGGCAGGCTGCAGGGGGGCGGTGGCCTGGCCGAGATGTGGGAGGGCGGGGCCGGGGGACAGCTGCAGGGGCCGTGGTGACAAACAGCAGGACTTGGGAGGTGGGAGTCTCGGGAGCGTCGGGGAAGGTAGATGGATAATGAGCTGATTGGCAAATGAGTAAACAGCAATTGCTTGATGAAAAATGTTTATGGTGCAATTAGCAGCTGTGCCATAAATAAAAGTTTAACTGTGTTTATTATAAACTTGTTGAGCCACGGAAACAGCTCCCTGATTGAGCCTTTGATGCTCTGTGCGCCGCCCGTGTGCCGCAGGAGGGGGCGAGCTCTCCTGACCCCTCCTCGGGCCACAGTCCTCTGCGGGCGAGGCAGGGCCATCCCTCCCGCCGGGCCCCCAGGCCAGGGGGCAAGTGCCCGCCTCGCCCCTGCCCTCCCAGCCCTCGGCGGCTCCCTGGCCCCGGACCCTCCCCGGTCTTCAGCTCCTCCCGCCACAGAACTGTCTGGAATGTCCAAGTCCTCCCTCGGCCCAGCGCCCCCACCCCCCCTGGGGGTGAACGCCCTGGGCGCCGTCTTTTTGTCGCCTCTCCCCTTACGTTTTGGGGGCAAGAAAATGTTCAAACACAAAGACAATGAGAAACACTCGGGGGTCAGCACCCCTCCGGGAGGGGCCCCTGGGATTCGCGTCGCCGGCCGCCTGTGTCACAGGGTTACCCCAACGCACATCCAGGCGCCGTGCACAGCAGTCGGCAGGTCACGTTGATGCGATGCAGACAAGCACGACGTTCGCTGGCGCTTCTACTGCTCAGCCTTCGTTTTGAGGTGCTTCGGTCTATCCGGCTGATTTCCTCGCGTGGCATGATCACGGGCGAAGAAACCCCAGGTGCTGAGGGGCCCGAGGCCTGCGTCGCCAGGACAGGTACGTCGTCAGTGGCCCTGTCTCCGTGCCGCTCAGGGCCTCGATGACCCGACGCTGGGGTGCCCTGGGGGCTCAGACAGGTGGCGTCGCGTCTCCTCACCTGTCCCTGGAGGATCTGAGCTGGTGCTCGGCCGACCTCTCGTGCCTTCTGCGTGACTGGTGAGCCGCGTGTCCTGTCCTATGATCTGGCGCTGGGAGGCAGCCTCGTGGCCGGGCAGCGGGTACCACACACCCAAGTGCCCAATTTGGAAGCCAGTGACCCGGAACCACAGGAGGGTCCCCAAGGGCGGCAGAGGCTTCTCCTGGGTCTTGCCCCCGAGGTCTCCTGGGCCTGGAATGCTCTCCAGGCCTCACCCCCTCCGCTCCTGGCAGATCCCGTGTCTGCTGCGCTCCAGGACGGTGGTGCGATGCTGGCGCCCCGATGCTCATTGCTAGCTCAGCCCCACTGGGAGCAGGATGGCGGGGCTCCTCCGGGGAGAGAGGGAGGCTGCACGCGGGGCTCCTCCCCACCGTCCCGTCAGTCAGGCGCCGATCGTCCTGCTGGCCTGTGTCTGGACATCTCCGGTCTCCGGAGTCGCCCTTGCAGCTCGGCCTGTGACAACATCCTCACTTTCCCTCGGTTATGACCCTCTGCGCTCCGACCCCTGAACCTGCACCATCGCTGCCCTCACCTGCTGCTGCGGTTCCCTGGCCCACGGCGGAGGGTCCACCCCCCCCCGAGGAGCCAGCGCGCCCCCCGCAGCCGTGCTCCCCGACACCTCGTTGCCTCTCACTTGAGACCAGTGTTGGGTGCTCCTTAGAATCCTTTTCATCACAGAAGGAAAAGGGTGATGTTTCCAACCTGGAAACTAAGAAGGAAAAGCACCTTTTGGTGTCATGGGTGTGATTGCACGTGGCTGTGCACACACCCCACACAAGGCTGCTGGACGAGCTCTTGTTTGTGTCTCTGTCCCACTAGGGCAGCCGTGCCTGCCAGACGGTGGATGGTGGATGGTGGCCGGGGCGCGGTGGCCAGTGGCCGGGGGGTGGTGGACAGTGGAGGCGGACGGTGGCAGCAGGGCCGGGCGCTGACGGAAGACCTCAGAGGAGCAGCCCCTCCAGGCCGCAGGAAGGGACAGGTGCAGAGTGGGTTTCCTACGACAGAAGGTGATGTTTGAGGCCCGCGGGCAGGACTTGGCCGCCTGAGGAGGAAGGAACAGTGACCCTGGGGCCCTCCGCCCACCCAGCCACACCCACACCTGCCCGCTGGCCCCTGCCAGCCTTCCCGGGCGTGGCCCTCCGCACCTGCTCCTCCCACATCAGCGCCTCCAGACTCCCTCCTCGCTGCTCATTTCCTTCCTGGGCCACTGACACGTCTCCCAGCCCTGTCTGTCCCCCAGACTGTGGGCTCTGACCACGGAGACGTCACCGGCTTGCAGGTAAATACATTCACCTTTGGTCCGCAATGGCCACCTGGCCACAGCTGCACCTGCCTTCCGTACGTGGCGTCTTCTGTACGGCCTGAGGTGGGGACAGGCAGGGGTTAGGGACGGCCAAGGCCATGCCAGCTCACGCCTCGCCCAACCAAGGCTCCGAGGAGGGCCCTCCGCACCCAGCCAGAGGGCCGCCAAGCGCGGTCACCCAGTGAGCCTGAGAATGATGGTAAGAAGGTGACCTGTCCCTTTAATTTCTTCCCCAGCAAAGCCTCCAGACTACAAAAACAACATTTTAATTTAAATTCCGATTCCACATTCATTCACGGAGCAACTCTGAGCAGGGATTTCATTAAAGGCTTTAATAGATTTTATAGGACTTGTCACATCCGGAAAGGTGATGGAGCAAATGCATTTTCTCTGCCTCCAGAATTTCAACAACGGCTCAGAAAACAAATTTACCATGAAAATGCAGAGCAGTCCAGCCTTGTACAGACAAGGAGAAGTGACCTCACTGCAGGTGAGCAGAGCCCCGACGGGCCTCCCGCTCTGCCGCCCACACCGGGGCCACTGCCACCAAGGAAACCCAAGGACAGGCTGGCCCAAGTGTCGGGCCTCGGACGGCCCACGCACCGCTCCCTGCGGGCCCCGCCGCCTCACCCGGAGCTGGAAGGTGTGCTGGGCGGGCTGCCCTCCCCGCCGGTGGCCCTTTTGGTTTGGGGCACGGCCTGACCTTGGACCTGGCGCCGTCCCCTTTCCTGCAGGTGCAGCCGCTCAGACGCCGGAGCAGCTGCCTGTCAGCGCCGCCACACCAGGGGTCGGCACGCAGGTAGGGTGGCCGACGCACGGTCTTAGAACGGAGTCCTGGAAGCCCCCGCATCGGGCAAACCCAGGGGCCAGGCACGGGGTCGGGCGGGCAGCGGATGAGCCCTTCAGCCCTTCCACCCGACTTGCTGGGGCCCCGTGGCTTCCCCAAAACCGACTGCTGCGCGTGGAGCCCATCGGCCCTGCATCCTCCCCACCGCCCAGGGCCGCTGGCATCTCTGTGGGCCCTGGACCCCCCTGCCAGGCGCCCCAGGAGGCACGTCCCGCCAGGTCTCCCCGCCTCCCCTTGACCTAGCCATGGACGGGGGGCACCCTGCACACGCCCTGCTCACTGCTGTCCCCGGGGACCCCACAGCCCACCTCTCCCCCGGGTGGCCTGTGGACCCCAACCCCACTGGCCTCTCCCAGGTGGGCACGGACAGGACGCCACAGGTACCCCACCTGCTGGGCACTGAGTTTCTAACGGTCAAGGCAAGTGGGGGCGCCCAGGGGCTCGGTCGGGTGAGCATCTGACTCTTGGTCCTCGGCTCAGGCCGTGATCTCAGGGCGTGGGGTCGAGCCCTGCATCCGACTCTGCGCTTGTATGGAATAGGCTTGAGAGTCTCTCCCTCCCCCTCCACTCCTCCCCCCCCCCCCCGGCACTCTTTCTCTCTCTCTCTGAAATAAAGTCTTTCTAAAAAAAAAATCAAGTGTTTAGGAAACTATCAGAGCAAAGCACCAAAAATAATTCTTTTAAGAATTTGGCTTTTTTTAGAAGACTGTGTGTGTGTATTTACCGGGAGGAGGGAGGGGGGCACAGAAGGAGAGAGAGTCGCAGCAGACTGTGGGGAGCTCCATCCCGCGACCCCAAGGTCATGACCTGAGATGAAACCCTGGCTCAGATGCTTACCTGACTGGAGCCACCCAGGTGCCCCGGGCTCTTTTTTTCTCCTGAAAGTGTACAAAAAGTCATCCTGAGGACAATTATTAATGTTTTGGACTTTGTTACACCAATTTATACTTTAATATTCTTTTAACATTGAATTTTATGTCAAGAAACAACTTTCTGGCAAGGGCTTGACCCTGCTGAGTGGATGGGTGGACTAGCATGCACATGGTGCCCCTGCGGGCCCGTGGGCCATCCTCGGGGGGACACTGGGTCCTGCACACACCGCGGCCTCCCTCACACTGTCCCCCTCCACAGACCCGGCTCGAGCACAGCCCGGAATCACCGTCCCACGGCCCCAGGGACCGCCACGGGCTGGAAAGGGAGACCAGCACGTGTCCAATCACCCCACACAGACCCTTCCCCGTGACCCCCAGAGCCTCCCAACCCTCACCCCGGGCACCGTGGAGGCCCTGCCCATGTGCCCTGGGGGTCCTCAACCGGCCCCTCCCCAGGTCAGGTGCTGGACAGCCCAGCATGCAGCCTGCCCCTCCTCGCGGGCCCAGCGCCCGCTGCACCCGCCACACCCGCCCCCTCGCTGCTGCCAGAGGACTCGCAGGACCCTGGACCGGGCTATTGAGCCTCAGCCACGGGCCTCAGCCCCATAGGGCCCGAGGACGGACCCCACTCTACCCCACTCTACTCTACAGAGGGCCCGCCCGGAGTCCCCACACTCAGCTCTCCTGTTGCCCAGCTGGAGCGCGACAGGTGTCACCTGCCTGGGCCCTCACTGACCCGGATCTCTAACTTGGATCTCACACCAAATTAAATCCTAAATGGACCAAAGTTGCAGACGTTTAAATACAACCCTGGAGGTACTAGAACACAGCACAGGAAGAATATTGTGAGCTCACAAAGCCCAAATCATACAAAATTAATCACTTCACGTACTTCTGCAGGGCCAAACTGCCTTAAGCAAAGATGAAAGTCAAATGACAAAGGAAGAAAACTATTTGCAAGTATTTGGGGCTAAAGCCTCACTATGCAAAAAGGCTGTACAAATCAATAAGACAAAGTCCAAGAACCCCAGGTCAAGGATTAAATAATTTATAGGGGGACGTCCCAGGGGCTCAGCGGTGGAGCGCCTGCCTTGGGCTCAGGGCATGACCCCGGGGTCCCGGGATCGAGTCCCGCGTTGGGCTCCCTGCGAGGAGCCTGCTTCTCCCTCTGCCTGTGTCTCTGTCTCTCTCTCTGCATCTCTCATGAATAAAGAAATTAAATCTTTCTAAAATTGCTTATTTATTTATTTATAGAACAAGGAGAAATTATAATTTTTAAACACATAAAAAGTTGTTCAACTTGACTCAGGAGGAGAAATGCAACCACGCACCCTCCTCCTCAACCCCTAGGTCGGCTGCGGGGGTCCCAGGCCAGCTCGGGGGGCAGCTTGACAACAGATCTTTCAAAGTGGGAACTGCACCCGGGTGCCCAGCGCATCCAGGAGCCACCGTGAGACGTCAAGGTCAGAAAGAGCCTGGATGTGCGGCCACGATGGTCGCAGCACGTGGGCCCCAGGACAGAGGCCCCTCCCTTGTGCCTTTTTCTTTTTGAGTCATCTACATGTACGACCTGTCGGCCCCTCCAAAAAGGAAAAAAAAAGTGTTAAAATATTTATGTTTATGTCTTTTGATTCCCCATCCTGTAACTGATCCTGAGGCTCTGAGCTGGGGCGTGGGGGCAGGCACCCCCGTGTCGGGAGGGCTGGCGCTGCAGGGGCCCCCCAGGATGCCAGCCTCCCCGAGGGCCTGACAGGAGCTCCCAGCGCCCCACAGATGGGTCCCTCCCCGGGAGCTCCTGGCAGCTCCAGGTGGGCAAACATGAGAAGGCTCTGCTACCTGGCAGGTGACAGACACAGGCTGGGGGGCCAGGACCCTGCTAACCCCGGGGTGCGGTTCTGCGTGTCCGGGGCTCTGGGAGGGCCCACGAGGGCATGCTGGACCCGAATGCATCCGTGTGTCTGTCGTGCTTCAGGTGAAAATAAAGAAACAGGGCGCCTGGGGGGCTCAGGTGGGAGAGCCTCTGCCTTCAGCTCAGGTCATCATCTCGGGGTCCTGGGATCAAGCCCCGGGTCGGGCTCCCTGCTCCGCACGCACCCTGCTTCTCCCTCCCTGCTGCTCCCCCTGCTTGCACTCTGTCTCTCCATCTCTCTCTCACTGTCTGTCTCAAATAAATCAGTAAAATCTTTTTGGAAAGAAGGAAGGAAGGAAGGAAGGAAGGAAGGAAGGAAGGAAGGAAGGAAGGAAGGAAGGAAGGAAGGAAGGAAGGAAGGAAGGAAGGAAGGAAGAAGGGAGGGATGAAGGGAGGAAGGAAGGAAGCTAGACCTCCTCGGCAGTGGGACGGGGCGCTGAGGTCACTACAGTCTCCAGATGCTGTTGAACCAAGTGTTGGGGTTCCCCACCAAGACCAACGACCCAGGAAGAACTGTGGGCTGACACCCCTGGGGGCTCTGTGGGGAAACACAGAGCTCAGGATGGGGGGCCAAGGGCAGGATGTGAGAGGATGTGACCCCCACCGGGCACCCCCACCTCAGGGCTGGGCTGGCCAGCCCCAGCCCCAGCCCCAATGCTCCAGCCCCAGCACCCAGTACCCAGCCCCAGCATCCAGCACCCAGACCCAGCACCCAGCCCCTGTCCCCCACCCCAAACCCAGGACCCAGTCCCCAGCCCCTAGTCCCAGCCCCAGCACCCAGCGTCCAGCCCCAGCACCCAGCATGCAGCCCCCAGTCCCCAGCACCCAGCTACCCAGTCCCCACCCAGACGCCTCCAAACATCGATGTGCACAGACGCCCCCCGGGGCCCCTCTGAAGCTTGCTCCTGAGCCTAGAGCCGACACCTCAGGGAACCTGTACCCCAGCCAGCACGTCCACACCGCGGAGGACCCTGCACCTCCTACTGTGCGCAGTGGGGTGTGTCCACCCGGAGAGTCCACTCAGCCGGTGCCTCAGCCACACCGTCCAGGCCGTGGGTCCCAGGGGCACCTCCAGTTGTGATCCACCTGCCCTGGGGCTGTTGTGCCCAAGATAGCGAATCTGAGAAACCACCGAGGAGCCGACACCGATGCAAACACATGAGGATTTATTTACAAGCTGGAGCTTGGGTCCAAGTGCACCCAACACGGCGGAGCAGGGACTTGGACCCCGAGGTGGGCTTCAGCTGAGTTTTAAGGGCTCCTCTAGGGGACCTCCAGGAGGTGGGGAGGAATTTCTCAAGTTCTGTTCTCATTCTACTATGGGGCTTTCTAGGGCCTTAGGCTGCAAGCTGTTTTCTTCCTGTAACTGAAGTAAAGTTCAGCTCTTACCCAGGGGCCTGGGATGGCTGGACTTGTGCTAACGCTGAACGTGAGGTGGAAAGGCCTCAATTTTCTCAGCCTCCACATTTCCCCCTCTCAGAGGAACCTAAGGAAGGACCCAATCGTGGGTCCAGGTTGCTCTCAGAGTGAGCCGAGGGAATGATTAAACCAGGTTTCGAACCAACCTTGTTGCTGTTCTTGCTCCGGTTTATGTCCCAGGGAAGAAGCAACATCCTACGTTTAAGGCAGCACGAACCCCCCCCACCCTGTGTTGTAAGAAGACTAAGTCTAATCCCCTTCTATTTTGAAGGACAACCCCAGACTAGGGAGTCTTGGAGGTGGGAAATAAGTGAGAATGGCGCAGTCTTAGCTTTAGGGGATTGTCCTTGACTGGTTGGCTTTTCCATTCTGGAACAAAGTCCTTGAGAACGGCGTGTGGGTCAGCGGGCCGGACGTGGGTGTAGTGGACCCAGGGAGTAATCCTGTCGACCTTGAGAGTGGTGGGAGTGGTCAAGATGACGATGTAGGGTCCCTGCCAGCGAGGTTGAAGTGTCTGGTGTTAGTATCTCCGCACGTACACCCAGTCACCTGGCCGATATCGATGGGGGTCTGGGGATGGCCCAGTCTCGTAGAGGGCCCTCGGCTTAGGCCATACCTGCTCATGGGTTCGTTGTAACATTTGGAGGGAGAAAAGGAGTTGGTGATCATCAAACTCAGCAAGCACCTCAGGTTTTTTGTTGTTTTTTTTTTTAAGATTTTATGTTATTTATTCATCAGAGACACAGAGAGAGAGAGAGGCAGAGACACAGGCAGAGGGAGAAGCAGGCTCCATGCAGGGAGCCCGACACAAGACTCAATCCTAGAACTCCAGGATCACGCCCTGGGCCCAAGGCAGACACTCAACCCCTGAGCCACCCAGGCGTCCACACACCTCCCCATTATTGGGGATAATAGGTGGAGGAAGACTGACCATGATCTCGTAGGGAGTCAGTCCCATCTTATATGGGGAGTTCCTCACCCTATATAGGGCAAAGAGGAGGAGAGTCACCCAGTCCCCGCCAGTCTCCAGGGCTGATTTAGTTGAGGTCTCCTTTAATGTTCTGTCCATCCTCTCTACCTGTCCTGAGCTCTGGGGCCTCTATGCACAATGTCATTTCCAATCTGCCCCAAGTACTAGGGCCACTCCCCGTGTTACCTTAGAGACGAATCCTGGGCCGTTGTCTGATCCGATCTTAGCAGGAAAACCATACCTTGGTGAGATGTCTTCCAGCAGTTTCTTGGTTGTGGTCTGTGCCGTTTCATGTTTGGTGGGAGATGCCTCTGTCCATCCTGAAAAAGTATCTATAAACACTAGTAAATACCTGCATCCGTATTTTCCAGGTTTCACCTCAGTGAAGTCCACTTCCTAGTAGGCTCCTGGGCGGTCCCCCCGGAGCCGGGTTAGATCCATGGGCGGTGGCATTAGATAACCGGCATGCGTGGCAGCTCCCCACAATCTGCTCCATCTTTGCTCGAGAGTCTTTAATAGTGATCTTTGCATGTCGTATGAGGTCTTCCATTTTCCTTGTTCCCATATGAGTCCCCCTGGTGCATTCTGGACAGGCCTCGCCGTCCTAGTTCCTCTGGCAGGATGATGCTGGAGTCTGCGGCCCTCCCCCAGCCACGCAAGCACTGGGTCACAGGCAAGCGTTTGATCCAGTGTAAGTCAGCATCACTATAGTTGAGGGTGTCAGACAGGGTCAGTGCCCCCAGATCGAGTAGCTGGTTGCTAAGACCTGGGTCACCGTAAGGGCCTGCCTCCTTTGCTTCTAAATCGGCTAGCCGGTTTCCCCTGGCTACTGGGGTGTCTGCTCTCTGGTGCCCTGGACAGTGGATGATGGCTAGGGCCTTGGGCAGCCAGAGGGCCCGCAGGAGTTCAAGAATCTGTTTTCTTCTTAACAGTCTTTCCCTCTGCTCTCAGAAGCCCCCTCTCCCTGTAAAGGGCTCCGTGGATGTGAGCAGTGGCGAGGCCTTCCCTGCTGTCGGTGTGGAGGTTTATTCGTTCACCTTCCCCCATGGTCAGCGCCTTTGCCAGTGCGGTCGGTTCTGCCCATGGAGCCGAAGCTCCAGCTGCCAGTGGCTCCGCCCAGACGGTCTCCATTTCCATGGTTACGGCTGCCCCCGTGTACCTGACTCCTTCTCGACAAAACTGCTGCCGCCCCTGTACCAGGTGGCATCCGCGTCCCACAGTGGCTGGTCCTGGAGATCAGCTCTGATTCCGTGCACCTGTGCCAAAATTTCTTGACAGTCACGCAGAGGGGGTCCCAGTCTGGGTTAGGGAGTAGCGTTGCCGGATTCAGGGTTGTTGGTGGCTTAAATAAAATTCTGGTGGGGTTCAGCAGCAGGCTCTGATAATAGGTCAGGCAGGCATTGCTGATCCAGCGGTCCGGGGGCTATTTGAGTTCCCCTTTAATAGCGTGTGGGGTGGTAACATGCAGTTCCTGCCCCATGGCCAGCTTGTCTGCGTCCTTGGCCATCGTGGCCACCGCAGCAATAATTTTTAAGCATGGGGGCCATCCAGCGGCCACCATGTCCAGCTTTTTGGAGAGATCAGCTATGGGTCTCTTCCGGGGACCTAAGTACTGGGCAAGGACCCCTTTTGTCACCCCGTCTTTCTCGTCCACATACAAGTAGAAGGGCTTGGCTAGATCGGGCAACCCGAGAGCCGGGCAGACAGCAAGGTCATTAAAGTCTCTGTTAATGGCCCCTGTCCATTCAAAATTTTGCTGGTGCCTGGTGGCCTCATAGAGGGGTCTGGCTATCTCGGCAAAACCCGGAATCCGTAAGCGACAGAACCCTGCTGACCCCCGGAATTCGCGTACCTGGCGGATGGTTTGCAGCTGTGGGATCCTTGAGACGGTTTCCTTCTGTGCATCCGTCAACATCTGTGTCCATCCTTTAATTCGTACCCAAGGTAGCTCACCTCTGCTCTGCAGGTCTGGGCGTTTTTAGCGGAGGCCCGGTACCCTAGGGCCGCCATGGTCTGGAGCAAGGCCCTGGTGCCTCGCAGGCATGTGGCCTGGTCCTCCGCCGCCAACAGGGGATCATCTACATATTGCAATAAGGTTAAATGAGGGTGCTTGGAGCGGGACTCACCCAAGTCTTCGTGTAAGGCCTCATCGAAGACGGTCGGTGAATTTTTGAATCCTTGTGGTGGTCGAGTCCAGGTGAGCGGCCGTTGCTGCCTTTCTCGGGGTCCGTCCGCTCAAAGGCAAAGAGGTCTTGGCTCTTGGGTGCTAAAGGCAGGCTGAAAAGGGCGTCTTTTAAATCTAATACCGTATACCAGGTTTTGTCTGGAGGCAGGGTGGAGATGAGGGTGTATGGGTTTGGGACCGTAGGGTGCATATCCTCTACTCGCCGGCTGACTTCCCTCAAGTCCTGGACGGGCCTGTGATCCTTAGAGTGCGGTTTCCGCACCAGCGGCAAGGGAGTGAGTGGTCCATGCGGATCGGCAGGGCCTCAATATGCCCGAGGCCAGTGGTCGCCCTATGTGGGGTGTGATTCCCATACGCGCTACAAGAGGCATGGGGGATTGGGGGATTGGGGGACCCTGACAGGGTCTGCCCCCGGCCTTAGTTCTATGTATATGGCCGGTCGGTGCCGGCCCAGCCCAATTCCCCCGGTTTCTGCCCGTGCCTGGGGAAATTCCCGCAGCCAACGGTCAATGTCAGTCACTGGGGCTGAGGGCGTTTGGTGGAGACGATATTTGTCTTTTAAACTCAGGACAAGCACCTGACTCGGGTGCTGCTCCTTGTTTAGGATTTTTTCCCCTTCGGGGTGGAAGCAAATTTGTGCCCCCATCTTGGTGAGCAAATCCCGACCTAACAACGGGTAGGGACACCCAGGGATGACCATGAAGGAGTGGGATACCCGGCCCGTGCCGAGATCCCCAGTTCTCCGGGTAGTCCACGAGTACTGTTAGGGGCCCTCGGCCCCTTGTACCGTGAAGTCTTGTTTGCCAATTTCCCTTGGGATTGTAATAAAACCGACTGTTGTGCCCCAGTGTCCACTAGGAATTTAACAGGTTGCTCCTCCACTCTGAGAGTTACCCTGGGCTCGGGGAGGGGTGCCGAACCCCGATTCCCCTGGTCGCCCAGGTCCTCCATCTCCAAGATCTTGGCAGGGGCCTTAGGTCTTTTGTTAGGGCAGCTTTTCACCCAGTGGCCCTCTTCTTTGCAATAAGCACATTGGTTTTTGTTCAGCTTAAGGCGCTCCCGATGGGGACCAGGGCCATCCTCCTTACCTGTCCCTGAAGCCAGCTTCTTGAGGTGCCTCCGTCTTTCCTGTGGGTCGTCCATGGTTGTGGCCAGCAGGATCTTGGCCAGGTTTCGGGTCTGCCGGTCACTTAGTTTGGTTTGCTGCTCTTCCGGGCTTTATTATTATTATAGACTCATTCTGCTACTATCACTAAGCCCTGCAAGCTCTTCTCTCCCAGTCTCTCTACTCTTTGCAATTTCCTTTTAATGTCCGGAGCGGCCTGATTAACATAAGCCATGATAATTGCGGCCTTTGTTTCTGGGGCTTCTGGGTTCCTAGGGGTGCACTGCCTAAAAGCCTCCATGACTCTAAGAAGGCTGCTGGACTCTCGTCCTTACCCTCTCACATCATAGACCTCGGCCAGATTGGTCGGCTTGCGTGCGGCAGCCTGGAGACCTGCCCCTAGAGTCTGGCGGTGGACCCGAGTCTCCTTACCTTCAGCCGAGTTGTAGTCCCAGGTGGGGTGGCATAAGGGGAAGGATGAGGTCTAGGTTTGGAGTCAGCTGTCTGTCCCCTCCCAGGACAGACTTCCGGGCTTCCACCTGAATTCATTCTCTCTCCCCGGTGGTGAAGAGAACCTGCAAGAGCTGTTGGCAGTCCTCCCAAGTAGGCTGGTGGGTAAAGAGAACAGGATCTAAAAGCCCAATTAGATCTCTCAGATTATCAGAGAACTTTGCATTTTGGGTTTTCCAATGATATAAATCACTGGTGGAGAAAGGCCAATATAACATTAGCTGTTTGCCAGTCTCGTCCTGCGGGGGAGCCCCATGGCCCGGAGGGGAAGGGCGGTGGAGTCGGCCAGCCCCGCATTCGGAGGTGGGGCCGCCTGGTGGGTCTGACCGTGTGTCCCTGCCGCCGGCCCTCACATAGGGACTCCCTCATGGGGGGGGCCCTTCTGCAGCCCCCAGTGCCTCCAATGGGGGGGGTGGAAGGGGGAGGTTTGCCCAGTAGGGTGCAGGAGAATCAGGTCCTCTGGGGAGGAATCCTGCAAGACCGGATAAAGGGGCACTTGGGGCATAGAGTCGGTCTCCTTCTCAGCTTCCTGCAAGGCTAGAATCTCGGTGGGTCCTGCTTTGGGGGGTAGAAATGGTTTTAGCCAAGGAGGGGGATTCTCGATCATGTCCTGCCAGATCAGGATGCAGGGAACCTGGTCAGAGTGGCCGAGCGGTTTGTCCCTGGAGATCATGACCTTAACCTGTAAGATAGTAGGTAGGTGGAAAGTTCTTTCTCGGGGCCATCCCACGCCAAAGGTTGGCCATTCTGACATGCAATAAATTTGGAATCTCTCTCTCCGTATGTCTGTGCTCAGAATACGAGCTCTTTCCCTAACATCCGAGAAGTGGGAGAGCATAAGAGATGGGGGGTGGTTTCTGTCTCCCCCATTATGTCCCCAATCCACACCAAGACAGTAAAGACAATTAACAAGGACACAACAACACAGACAAATGCACAAACAGTTAACAGGGACATAGTAACACAGACCAATGTTCCAATGCCACCACAGAGACAAAACAGAAAGTAACCCGAAGGGCTGGCAGCCGGCCCTCCTTACAGACGAGGATCCCCGTCCCCCTTACAGATGAGGACCCCCATCCCCCTTACAGATGAGGACCCTGTCTTCCAGGCGGGGGCAAGGGACGTCTCCTCAAGACCCCCGGTCGACGGCCCGCCAGCGCATCTGCCTAAGCCAATGTCGACCCCATACAGATTGTACTTTTTCCTACAGGTAAAAGTACAGTGTAGAGCTCTCAGAGAATATGCGCAGGAAAAGGTGGAAAAAGTTGAGTGCACTCACCACGTGTGCAACCCTCCGGATGGGGTCCTGGAGGTCTCTTGGATCCCGGACGAGCCCCCAAATGTTGTGCCCAAGATTACGTATCTGAGAAACCACCGAGGAGCCGACACCGATGCAAACACATGAGGGATGATTTACAAGCTCGAGCCTGGGTCCACGTGTACCCGACACGGCGGAGCAGGGACTTGGACCCCAAGGTGGGTTTCAGCCGAGTTTTAAGGGCTGGTCTGGGGGACCTCCAGGAGGGGGGGAGGAATTCCTCAAGTTCTGTTCTCATTCTGATATGGGGCTTTCTAGGGCGTTAAGCTGTAAGCTGGTTTGTTTTTTTTTTTGTTTTGTTTTTTTTCCTGTAACTGAAGTAAAGTTCAGCTCTTACCCAGGGGCCTGGGATGGCTGGACTGTGCTAACACTGAACTTAAGGTGGAATGGCCTCAATTCTCTCAGCTCACACCAACGTGAGCACCCGCAGGCCCACGTGGGGAGCCAGGACCCCCGGAGCCATGCTTCCTGTGGTCTGCGGACAACCTGAGGAGGTGTCCGTGATCCAGGCCAGCAGTGCTGGTGCACAGTCCCTGGGACCCCCCACCCCCACTGGGGGGACTGTGCCAGCATCACCCTCAGAAGCAGACAAATGAGCGGCTCCGCTGCCACCTCGATCTCGGCCCCAGGAGGGGGGACTCCCGGGAGTAAGACAAAGCCTCCAAGGTGGGATCATGACCTTACCTTCAGAGGTTCATTTAACATTTGTACAATTGGGATTGGGGATCCCTGGGGGGCCCAGCGGTTTAGCACAGCTTTCAGCCCAGGGCGTGATCCTGGGGTCCTGGGATCGAGTCCCGCGTCGGGCTCCCTTCATGGAGCCTGCTTCTCCCTCTGCCTGTGTCTCTGCCTCTCTCTGTGTCTCTGTGTCTCTCGTGAATAAATAAATATTTTTTTAAAAATTTGTATGATTGGGGATCCCTGGGGGGGCTCAGCAGTTTGGCGCCTGCCTTCGGCCCAGGGTGTGATCCTGGAGACCCGGGATCGAGTCCCACATCGGGCTCCCTGCATGGAGCCTGACTCTCCCTCTGCCTGTGTTTCTGCCTCTGCCTCTGTCTCTATCTGTGTCTATCATAAATAAATAAATATTTTTAAAAAAAATTTGTACGATGACTTGGTTTACATCTTTTGTATTTTTCCCCCCAAGCACCTCCCACCACTTTTAGGAAAAAGTAGAAACCTCGACTCTGCACCCCCGCCCTCCGTGCTTCCTGTGGGCCCATCCCCTCCCACCGGGGGTCCCCAGGAGCTGGGAGCCCTGCACGCACCTCCACACGCGGGGAGGCCTGGGGTGCAGGGTACTCACTCCGGCAGGCACCCCGCAGCTCGGGGAGCAGGACCCCAGAACCCAGGCGCCAACAGGGCCACCCCCCAAGCTTCGGGGTGATGACCCTCCCTCTCTTCTGTGAGCCTCTGGGGCCTCCCGCGCTCCTGGCCCGGCAGACGCTCGTCACCTGGCCTCCTCCTCCATCGTGTTGCCTGCTGTGTCTTCTGTCTGGGAGCAAGTGTCCGTCTTCCCATCGGGGTCTGACTCCCGAATGACCTCATCATGACTAATCACATCAGCAAACACCTGACTTCTTCTTTTCTATCTAAGATTTTATTTATTGATTCATGAGAGACCCAGAAAGAGGCAGAGACGCAGGCAGAGGGAGAAGCAGGCTCCATGCAGGGAGCCCGAGGCAGGACTCTATCCCGGGACCCGGGGTCACACCCTGGGCAGAAGGCAGGTGCTCAGTCACTGAGCCACCCAGGGGCCCCGAAGACCTGACTCCTAAATAAGGTCACGTTCACAGGTGCTGGGCTCAGGGCTGGAACCTAGCTTTTTAAGGACGCAGCCCAACCCGCAGCACTGGGTGGGCAGGGACCAGTAAACCCACACCGCAGACTCACACTCGGTGACGATGAAGGAGCCGGTGACGGTGACCGAGGGAGCAGATGCCCCGCCCGCCACCCCAGGAGCGACCCTCAGCTCCTCCCACCAGACTCGAAAACCTGCAGCTCAACCCACAGGACCTCATGCATCACGACCCACCTCACGCAGCTGGAGCCCGGTGCCGCTCAGAGACCGTGAAACGGGAAGCCGGGCGCAGAGCTCTCGGAGTCTTGTGACTCTAAGTGAATCCTGGCACAGCCCCACACGTTCCCACCGGTAGAGACAAGAACCCAAGGACCACCCGCGCCTGAGCCCACCCTGACCAAGCGGGTCCAAGCACGCCCACTGGGTTTGCTCCATGTCTACACTCTCGGGATTATCCGGAAGCAAATCCCCAACATGACCACATCATCTCCTTCATAAATATCCTGATGAGAAGTTTTTAAAGGATTTTACAGACAGAAATGACACAATCCTACTGGGTTCTAGAAAAATCAGTCTCAGGGACGCCTGGGTGGCTCAGCAGCGGAGCGTCTGCCTTCGGTTCAGGGCATGACCCCGGGGTCCCTGGATCGAGTCCCGCGTCGGGCTCCCTGCGAGGAGCCTGCTTCTCCCTCTGCCTGTGTCCCTGCTTCTCTCTCTCTCTCTCTGTGTCTCTATGAATAAATAAATAAAAATCTTTTAAAAAAAGAAAAAGAAAAGAAAAATCATCCGGTTCCCAGTAGAGAAAGATAAGAAATGAGTGGAGGCCAAAGGGGACTCCCAGACGCCCCACATGTGCACACAACACGCAAGCTGTGCACTAGCCTGACGAAGCTCAGCCCCGGCCGGAGCTCCGGGAGGTGAGGCCCCCGTGGCCCGGAATCTTCAGGAACGGGGCCTCCTTAGGCCTGTCCCAGCGAGATCAGCGAGATGGTAGGAAGGCATCCAGGGACCCAGCTGGGGTCACCCGCGGGCCGCCCGCCTCCCTGCAGCAGTGCTCACAGCTGGCCACTGGGTGTCAGGCTCGGGCTGCGTTGCAGGAACCACGCACCGAGGTCTGGGGATCCCGCCCCTGTACCCCAGTCTCGGAAGGCTGCCCCTGGCTGGACGGCCGAGCTGAGGGGCCGCCTGAAGAGGGGGTGTCACGCTGCTTCGGACCATGGCGGCCTCCTGGTTTCCAGTTCCCGGCCCAACGAGATCCCCCAGCGCACCCACCTGCAGGACTCCACCTGCACCTGGCTGCTCCCGCCCTGAGGGTCCCCCCGCCGCTCCCCGTCCTGCTCACAGCTCACAGGAGGCCACTATGGGTTCCAGGCGTCCCTCTGAGTCGCCCGAACCCCAGGCCGAAACCCCAGAGCAGCCCAGAGCGCCCCGGGCGGGGGGCGCAGAGCCCTTCCAGCCTCGGCCCGCACCAGCCACCGCCAGGGCAGGAGAAGCGGGGGCCCCGGCTCAGAGCACCTGAGACCTCACCCTGGGTCACAGCAGACACAGGCAACGTGGCACGGCCGGTGCAGGAGCCGGCGGCCAGGCCAGCCCCGAGCCCTGAGGGCCCCACGCCTCCCCTGCGCATAGCCCCGGCCCGCAGCTGCCTCCACAGCCTGCACACCCGGCCGGCACACGCACGCTCGGCCACACCTGCACGCACAGCCCGCGCCGCCGACCACCTGAGCTCCTCAGGTCTTCCTCTCAGCAGAAAGCCCGCCTGCCGCCCCTCCCTCCCTGGGCCCCCGGCTCAGCGCGTTGGGGGGCCGAGTGCTCCCAGACCCCACGGGAGGCAGGAGCCGAGGCGCGTGTCCCGCAGGACGCGTGACCAGAAGGGCCCGGACGGGTGGCCTCCTGGACGCGAGGCATCCCTCCCACGACTGGAGCTCGGGCTCTCTGGAGGGCGGGGCAGGGCTGTGTCCTTGGCTGGCTCCTTCCCCTGACCCGGCCCCAGGGACCAGAGCCAAGCCGAGCTGTGTGGGTGTGTGTGTCCCGCGTGGAGGGACAGGCCCTGCCCACCTCCGGAGCCCTCCCCTGGCCCGGCCTCTGCCCTGAACCATGGCTCTGCGGGACCTGGCGTGAGCGTGACTCAGCCTTGCCCGCCCACTGACCTGTGGCACGCACCTGCTGGTGGATAGCCCGTCCCCGGGTGCCTCTGTGGGGCCACTGGGGGCACAGGTGGGGGCACCACGATACCCCCATGTCCCACCCTCTGCACGTCTACATACACAGATGCCCCGTGCCCTCCCCCTCGAGCCCCAGGCACCTGCGTCCTCCCTGCGCCGCCCACACCCGCAGAGTGGCCAGGGCTGCCGCAGGAGGTCAGGATGAGCCAGCCCTCCCCCCGCTCACCCCAAGGGTGCCAAGACCTCGGATACATGCCTCAGACAGGGGGGCGGGGGGATCAGCTCCCGGCGGGGCCTGTTGTGGCTGTGGGAGCCCAGGCAGCGGGGGGGATGCCGCCCCGTGAAGCTGCGCACACCTGCTGCTGTCTGTCCTCGCCCCCGGCCTCCTGGGCTGCGTGTCGGGGCGGCAGCACGAGTGAGCTCTCTGGGACTGGACCCGAATGACCCCCCCCCCGGCTGACAAGGGCCGGGCTGCCTCCTTCCTGCCTGGAGTGCAAGTGATCTAGAAACTTCTCAGCTTGTGTCTGGAGGGCAAGAGGCAGCGCCCGTGGGCAGGGCAGGGCCCGCAGGCCACGAGCAGCCGTCCAAGCCGCAGCCCGGGCTGCCTTGACCCTGCCTCCAAGACCTGCCAGCTGCGCTCTGGGCGCTGCCCTGTCCTCCTCCCGGCCCTCATGTCCCCAGGGCTCCTGCCAAGGACCGTCCCCTGGGCTCCTTGGCCCTCCCACCCTCACCTCACAGACCCTGCTCACCGGGGTCTTCCCTCAAGACCTCCACATGGATGGACGGATGGATGGACGAGAGCCAGGACCCCCAGCAGGGAGATGCACGGCGCCCTTCCTCCCCAAGACCCCCCCTTCGCTAGTGGCCGCTGTCCTCCTCGCACAGGCGCCCAAGGCTCCGTCTCGGCCTCCCCACCGCAGGCCTCGTCCCGGGGCAGGTGTTACCACCTCCCCGCCTGGGGCGGCCCCGCGGGGCCAGGAAGCTTCTCCTCCTGGTCCCTGCCACGCTCTGGCCCAACACTCAGGCAGCAGATGGCTCTGAGCCCGGGGCGGGGTGTCCGAGAGCAGACTGAGCAAGTCTGGTGGCCCCAAGGCTTCCCCACCCCCCCGAGCCCGAGGCCTCCCTCACGGTGCAGCAAGGCACCCCAGGCCCCGGCCATCCCGGCACAACCCTGTGCCCCCCCGTGGGGCGGGGAGACCTGCAGCAGGGAGCTGCCCCGCTTCATGCATCCAGGGCGCTCTCGGCATCCCAGGTCCCACCATGGGGATGTGCGGCCCAAACCCCTGGTCTTTCCAGGAGCCGAGCTGCTCAGTCACCTGCTGGGAGGCAGCGGAGCCCAGGCCAGCAGCTGCCTCTGTCCCTGCTGAGCCAGTGACGGGGACAGCAGGACGGCAGCCGGGCCCTGCCCGGCCACGAGCTAAGCACCTACCCTGCTGCCTCGACCTCCCTCAGCCCCGCTGCCCCCGGCCCCGCCTTCCCCTCTGCCGCCCCCATCCCACTCCCTGGTGGGAGCCGGGCCCCAGGACGGACTCAGGAGAGCACAGGCAGCTGTGCGAGGGGCTCAGCACCCCAGGCCCAGGTTTGCCTCCGAGGGAGCCCGAGGCACAGTGGGAAAGCCCACGAGGTTCTCGAACCTCTGAGCCTGGGCTGCTCCCCTCCCGACCCCAAGGGCTCGAGGAAAGCCCTGCCTGGATTGACCGGCTCTAGAGGAAGTCTGGGGAGGTGTCTGGTGTCCCGCTGCCCTGGGGCAAAGCAGGAGCGCGAGGGTCCCTCGGGGGCAGGCTTTCCTGGGACCAACCCCCACCCAGGGCCCGGGCTCAGGGCAAGACAGCACGCGCACAGATTAGCTACGGCGAGTGGAGCCCGGGCCTCCTAGGTGAGCAGGGAAGGGGACCCCCCGCACCCCTCCCCAGGTCGGGGACCAGGCCCAGCGCGCCAGCCTCTCAGTACAGTCCACACACCCGCCGGGCCGGCTGCCCCCCTCCACAGGCAGGTTGTGGGGCTCAGCCCCTCACCCCACCCGCAAATACGCCCAAACCAAGAGGTCCGGCCCGTAGGAAGGAGCACCCCAGGGCTTCTCGGCCTCCTCCCCACCACCCCGTGCACACGGCCTGACTCCGCCGGCTCAGCCTGGGCACCCGGTGGCCCCCGCCCTCCCGCCCAGGCCAGAGAGCCGCTCCCTGCAGCCCAGGCCCAGGCGGCCTCACAGAGGCAAGGACACTGCTCCCTCGCATCTTGAACAGAATTTCCTCTTTCAAATCTGTGAAATTTGAGGGTGTTCGTGTAGGACAGTGAATTGTCCCAAAGTGAGCGCTAGCTACAGGGCCTCACGCTCACCAGACACGCGCCAGCCCGCGAGTCAACTCCCCGGGGGCACAGGCTCCTCGGCGCTGCCAGCCTGGGCCCAAGCTCGGGGCCCCCTGCGGGTGGAGGCCACCCCGGACGTGGCCCCAGGCCTGGCAGCTTCGGGGCACGTGGGCCGCTCCCCAGGCTCCTGTCCTGACTCAGGCCGCGGGGACACGGGAAGGGAGCACAGCCGGGGGCAGCCTCGTCTCCCCAGGCTGCAAACACGCGGACCCTGGGTGCACAAGCCCGCGCGGAGGAGCCGCCCGGAGAGGCCGCCAGGCACCTGCAGCCTTGCGGGCAGCCCAGCTGTCTCAGTGTCGGGGTCCCGTGCGCCTGAGGGCGGCTGGCGGCGGTGGGTGGCTCGTGGAGGGACCGGGGGCTGCACGAGAGCAAAGCACCGACTGTCCGCGGACTCCGGCCACTGTGTGGTTCCCGCACACGCCCGGCTTCCTCTCACAGCAAAAAGGGAGCGCGGGGGAGAGAGAAGTCGGTTGTCTGTGGGCAACAAGTTCTGCTCCTGCTCAAAGACACGCAGCCCCCAGATCCCTCCTGCCGCCGGGACCCACGCAGAGCGTCCCCCGCAGACACACACGCGGACGAGGGTGCCCAGGGCCGGGACCCACAGACGAGGGCACGCCAGAGGCCGCTGCGCACACGCACACACAGGGCCTCCCCCTGGAGCATGCCCCCGCCCTGTGGATGACTGCAGGCGCCCCTGCCCAGCCCCGACGCGCTCCCCTCACCACTGGGACCTGCCTCCCTGCTTTGTGGTGTTGGGGGTGCTGCTGCCGCCAGGCTGGACGCCTCGCCAGCTCACGCTGAGGACGCTGCCCGCAGGCTCTTAAGCCCCCTGGGGCCCCAGGGAGAGCACCTGCTGCCTCCTCCAGCCCTGCTGCAGCCCACCCCGGCCTCCTTCCCACGCCCAACTGGACCACCAACTTCCGGCCACGTGTCATCATGTCATCGGGCAGGTGAGTGCGGAGGCAGCAGGGAGCCCTGCAGGTGTGCGCTGCGGCAGGGAGGGCTCCGGCTTCAGCACCCCCAGATCCGACGGGAGCAGGTGAGCCAGGGAGGGTGTTTGCAAAGGCACAGCTTTGATCCCACGTGCACTATGCACGGGCGGGGCGGGGAGGGGAACGGAGAGCCCGGGTGTCCTCAACCCTGGCAAATGGTCACGGCCTTCTGCCAGAGAACTCGAGGCGCCGCTGCTCTAACATCCCGACTCTTGTCACTTTTCAGGATCCAGCCCGAGTGGACCTGCTCCGGAGGCTGTGGGCCCTGCGACGGCACCTCAGAGCCGAGGCTCTGGGCCAGGCACAGCGGACGGTGACCATCCCGGTAGGGCTGTCCTGGCCGCGGGCCTGCTCTGCTGGACCCTTCCACGTGGCCCCCGTCGTGGCCCTGACCGCAGACCGGCCCCAGACGCCGCTGGTCATCAGCATCTCCTGCGTCATCACCAGCCTCAGCTATGCCAGCTCCTGTCTCGGCCCCTCCTCTGCGCCTTCCTGGACGAGAGCTTCCGAAACAGCCTCCAGAGCACGTTCTAGTGCTCAGGGGCCTGGGTGGCCCTCCCTCCGGAGCCCCAGTGTGTCCATTAGGACAAGAGCTGTCGCTCTGGAGGAACATCCCTTGCTCACATCCCGTCATTATGTTCTCCACACGGGAGAGAAAGGGCCAGGGAGCTTGGCCACCGAACCCGCAGTGATGACCACGAGCCTGTCCCTTCCCAGGCCTCAGCCCCTGGGTGAGGAGCTGCAGGGATGCGGGTCCCGGCACCCCCCCCCCCATGCCCTTCAGACCCAGGCTGAAGTTCTTGGCACCATAGACATCCCGACTCACGACCTCCCTGGATGTCCCTTGGCCATCCTCCCTGCCAACCGTAGTCCGGAGGGAGAGAAACCCAAACTGCGACCTCATCCTGGGGCCCCCACTGCATTCCCGCCGGAACCCTGGGCTGGATCCCCCCAAGACACGAGGAGCAGGTGATGGAAATGTGAACACCTGGGGCCGGAGAGCCAAGTGTCCCCGCAAAAGCCACAGACTCAGTCCTCAAGCACGGCCACAGAATGCGCTCCCGTCACTTGGAACCCGGATGGCGTTTCACCAGGAGGCGGCCGTGTGCCCCGTGTCACAGCTGGTGGCCCCCCATACCCTGCTGGAGGACCCAGGGCCTTCCTGCCAGGACCTCTGGATGCCCACAGTCTGCGGGGGGCATCTGGGCCCCTTCCTCCCTGGGGTGTGGCCCGGAGCCTAGATTCATCCAGCAGGAGCTCCGTGCTGAACCTCCGGGACCAGAGTGGGGATGCTCAGGTGCTGGCTGCGGGCGGGTAGGGGGACAGGTCCCTGAAGACTGCCCTGGGGCCCCGGCTGGCTCCCCGCCCTTGGTGCCAGGCTCCCAGCTGCTCTAGCGGTGCCATCCTGGGAGCCACCAGGACCCCCAATGCCCTCCTCGCTCACGGTGGCCCAGACTGGCTTTCGTCCTTGTGGTGCAGAGCTCCGACTGGTGTGTCCACCCGGCACCACCATTCGCCACCATGAGGTCACCCCAGGGTGCGTGACGGCCCCTTCCACACGCTCACCCCAGTCACACGGGCCCCTGGCGCCGAGACCCACGTCACCTCCCCTCTTCCCTCTCAGCCTGAAACAGGGCGAAGGCCACCCCTGCGCTGTTCTCTTCCTTGACAGCGCTGCGATCTATGCTGTTCACCACATTTCCCCAAAACCCAACAGCTTAAAACAGCATTTATTATTTCATAGCTCCCGCAGGTCAAGAATTTGGGAGCAGTTTTGGAGCGGTTCTGGGTCGGGGACTCTCCCGAGGCTACAGTCGGGCCCCCGGCTGGGGCTCCGGGGCCCTGGGGGCCGGTCCGGCTGCAGGTGCTGCTTCCAAGGAGGCCCCTCCCGTGGTCCTCACCGCATGGACTCTCCCCAGGGCTGCTTGGGTGACCTCACCGCGGGGCGGCTGGTCCTGCAGGGCGAGTGGTGGGAAGGGAGAGGCAAGAGGAGGCCTCGACACCATTAAGACCATCTTGGAAGGCCTTTGCCACATTCTGGTCATTAGAAGCAGGTCACCAGGCCGCCCACACTCGGGGGCTGTGGACGTTTTTTCAAACCACCATTAACACCCGCATCTCCCCCCGGAAGATTCTGGGCCCTGTGTCCCCGCTGCCCTGCCATCATCCCTCAGCCAGCGGCGGCCCTAATTACTGCCTCAGCTCTGGCCCTGCAGCTTCTTGAGGTGCTGAGGCTCTCGACACCATCCTCACCATCCGCACGGAGGTGCCAGCAGGTGTGAGGTGCAAATGAGCGAGCAACAGGGCAGGAGCTGCTTTCTTGAGAAGTGGGAACAGGAGGGGAGGGAGGAGCGCTAGGATAAGAGACCCTCTGGCCTTTGATCCTGACCCCGTTTGCCCCCTGGCCACTGGGGACGCCACAGCGAGGACCAAGGCAGGTCAGGATCAGCCAAGCCGGGCACAGCGCCCCCCAAGCCCACCTGAGTCAGGAGCAAGGGACCCCGTGCAAGGGTGAGACCCCGGGAGGGGAGCCTCGGTCCAGCCATCCCCCCCAAGACGGTGCCCACCTGGGCTGCTGGGCCCCACACCTGCCAGCAGCCACCACACCCTCGCAGGCTGGTGGTCTCTGCTCTCTCCACCGTGACTTCTTTTTTTTTTTTTTTTAACTTTTATTTATTTATGATAGTCACACAGTGAGAGAGAGAGAGGCAGAGACACAGGCAGAGGGAGAAGCAGGCTCCATGCACCGGGAGCCTGACGTGGGATTCGATCCCGGGTCTCCAGGATCGCGCCCTGGGCCAAAGGCAGGCGCCAAACCGCTGCGCCACCCAGGGATCCCTTTTTTTTTTTTTTTTCCCACCGTGACTTCTGAGACGGGGTGGCAGTCCCCAGCCTCCGGACTCCTCCACCCACGGAGAGCCCGGCCCTCCCCTGGGGTCCGCCGCCCCCACCCTCCACGGTCACAGCGCCCCTGGGCAGCAAAGTCCCGAGCGGCAGGAGCGCCCTCAGCTGCCTTGGCCTGGCGACTGGCCGTGGACCCCACCCCGGGCCCTGTCTTCCTGCACAACCTCTCAAGCACAGGTGAGGAAGCCAAGGCTGGGAGAGCCTGGGAGGCTTGACCAACCCCAGGGGAGCAGGGAAGCGGGGGCGGGTGGGGGGTAAGGGGGCAAGGCTGAGGCGGGAGGGGTAAGGGTGGCGGAGGGGGTCGGGGTGGGGTGGGCGGTGGGAGTCAGGGTGCAGGTGGGGGTGGGGGTGCAGGTTGGGGTGAGGATCAGGGTGCGGGTGGGGGTGAGCGGTGGGAGTCGGTGGGGTGGGGGTGGGGGTCGGGGTGCGGGTGGGGGTGGGCATCCAGGTCGGGGTCAGCCCTGGATGCACAGCCTCTGCCGCAAGACGGTTGGCGCCCGGGACACCTGCTTGGGCAGCTGCCGCCGGAGCCCCACCATGCCCTAGCGGTCTTCACGTACCTGCTGCTGTCGGCCCATCACCCCCCAATTTTCCCTGGGTGCTAAATGTGTGGGTTTTTTTTTTAAGATTTATTTATTTATTCATGAAAGACACAGGTTGAGAGAGGCAGAGACACAGGCAGAGGGAGAAGCAGTCTCCTCGCAGGGAGCCCGATGCAGGACTCGATCCTGGATCCCGGGGTCATGATCTGAGCCGAAGGCAGGTGCCCAACCGCTGAGCCCCCAGGTGTCCCTACATGTGTGTTTTAACGGCAAAGGGACCATCACTGAAATCCGGCCCATCTGCCGGTGCGGGAGCACCTCAACCCAGTGCCCTCGCTGACCCTCCAGCGTCCCTCCTCCTGAGAGGTCATGTGCAAGGGTTTATTAGGGGAACCCTGGATGCGAGGTCAGGGTTGGTGACATGCGGGGGAAATCACGCTCGTCACATGCATAAATACATGAAGATACAGGTCTTTGGGCCTCGCCATGGAAGGCCCGCGCCTGTGGCAGCTGCGCCTCCCGAGCCTCCCCAGGATCCACCCCCAGAGCCAGGGCTCCCTGGAGCCGGGAAGCTGGCCCAAAGTCAGCGCTTCCTGCTGTTTGCAGGTGCCCGAGGTCACCTGGCTGAGGCCCGCAGCCCGGCTCACGGACGGGGGCAGGACAGTCTTTTCAGTGTTGCGAGTGTTTCGATAGTTTATCTGCAGGAAGAGTGTTCGCAGAGTCACCAAAGTGCAGCTTCCAGAGCGGGGAGGGTCCTCGTCCCCCTCGGGGCTCCCACACTTGGCTCAGGGAGGCCTTGCCGAGCCCCACCCTAAGCCCAGCTCCCGAGGCGGCCCCTTCAAGCCAAGTCCCGGCAGCAGGAAGCTCAGGCCTCCCCGCAGACCCCGGCCACCGCCGGTAAATGAAGCAGGGATCGTTCGCTGGAGAGGCGGAGCAGAGCCCATCCCAAGTGCCACTCCTCTTCCAAGGCCACCGGGATCCAGACAGGGCACAGGGGCCTGCCAGCTGCAGAGCTGCTGCCCCCTGACTTCCATGGGCCCCCAGACAGAGCAGGGCAGGGCGCCCCTGCCGCCCCACACTGAGCAGCCAGGCCGGGACACACAGAACGGCAGTGTGGCCCGAGGGGGTCCTCCTGAGCCACCGCTGCGCACCCGGACAGCCACTCCTGTGCTGATAGTTCTTTGTGCTTCTGGAGCGGAAAGCCCCACGGAGGAACCTCTCAGAAGCGAGAGCGGGGACGAGGAGTGACAGCGGTGGAGGCCCAGGCAGGCCCGGCTCCGCAGCGTCAAGCCCGGCTGCCCGCAGATGCCTGCCAGCGATCTCGACAGCTCCAAGCTCGTCCCGCTGCCCCGAGGAGGGGCCGCCCGGCTCCATGCAGCCAGCACACAGCAAAGGGCACAGGCCTGGCACGCTGTGGCTACACCCCCAGGTGTGGGACACCAAGAGCACACAGGGTACAGCAGGGGAGAGGCCAGAAGCGTCCATGGGGTGGAAGGCGGCCTGGGCTGCGGCCAGCCATGCTGGCTCGTGGGTCCTGTGTCCCCTCTCTGCTCCGTACCAGGAGGGCAGCTTTAGTCCGACCTGTCCCATGATGTCACCAGGCCCCCTGGGGCCACAGTGAAGTCCACGAGCCTGCAATACTCAGGACTCAGGTTGGGCGTCAGCCTAGAGAGCGGTGACCTGGGTGAGCTCCGTGTTGGGCGTTGACGGGCTCTGCGGGCTGACGGGCACCATGGGCAGGTCCACGCCTAGTCATGCGGGCCGCGGCACCGTCTCAGAGGTCTTGCAGGCGAGGGCCACATCCTTGGCAATGCTGCGCACGCGGTCAGACACCTGCATCTCCCGGCGCAGGGCAGGGGCGCAGCAGAACTTCCGGAAGCAGGCCTTGAAATTCTCGTCGAGGAAGGCGTAGAGGATGGGGTTGAGGCAGCTGTTGACGTAGCCGAGGGCGGTGCAGAAGCGCAGGACGGCCACTGCAGTCTCGCTGCCCGGCTGCACGCCCAGCCCCTGGACCAGCACGAAGACCTGGACGGGCGTCCAGCAGCCCACGAACACGGCCACCACCACCAGCACCAGCCGCGTGATGCGCCGCAGATTCCGGTCCTTCTCCCGGGAGCCCGACAGCAGGCGGACGCCGCGCAGCCGCCGGATCATGAGGCTGTAGCAGACGGAGATGATGAGCACGGGAATGATGAAGGAGAAGAGGAAGATGCAGATGGCGAACACGGGGCCCCAGTAGTCCTGGGGCGTGGGGATCTCCACCAGACACTCGATCTCTGCAGGGAGACAAGCAGGGCCGGGCAGGTGAACCGGGAGGGACCGTCTGGGGTCCGGGGGACAGCAGCACTGGGGAAGGGGGCCCCCCACTGACCTTCGTCCTCGACCTGTGCAGAGCCCATGATGGCCACCGGAACGCCGACGACAGACGCCAGGGCCCAGATGGCCACGTTGACAGCCTGGGCCTTGCTGGACGTCCGGACATCGAGAGCGCGGATGGGGTGGCAGATGGCTACGTAGCGGTCCACGCTCATGGCGGTCAGCGTGAAGGTGCTGGTGAACATGTTGTAGTAGTCGATGGCAATGACCGTCTTGCACAGGGCGTTCCCAAATGGCCAGAAGCCCAAGAGGACGTCTGTGCCCTGGAAGGGCAATGTCAGGAGCACCAAAGTGTCCGCCAGGGCCAGGTTAAAGATGTAGATGTTGGTAGCTGTCTTCATCTTGGTGTGTCTGCAGAGAACACGGGGAGAGGGAAGGCTTCACCCGGTCCCCCTGGCTGGACTGGGCCACCAGGGCCCTTCTTACTGCCACCATGAGGGACACCCACTCTGAGACCCTGGCGAGATGGAGGGTTCCTAGGCCCAGCCCAAGGGCATGGAGCTGGGCGCAGCAGTACTTCCGGCACACACAAGGGTTCCAAACCCAAGACCGGTCCACTCTGGAAAAGCTGGGTGTGAAGGGTAGTGGAGCATGCATCGGACTCCACATGGGAGCAAAGGGCCCGGAATCACAAGAAAAAGAACCTGTCCTCCTCCCTCCCTTTCAAGTCTTCCTGAAGACCCTTCACGGATTACAACGTTGGCCCTACAGACACCAGAGGCATCTGAGGGCTCCGAAGTCTGTAAGGGCACATCCACGGCCCTCCCAGGCCATGTTGTGGTCTAGGGATAGACAGGAAGTGGTGACGGGGCTGGGAGGGGTGCTAGTGAGGTCTGGCTGTATCCGAGGAACAGCTCTGGGCACGGGATGGCTGCTTAGTAAATATCTGTCGAATGAACTAAGAGTTGTGAGAGTGGTGATGGTGGCAGGGAAGGTGGTAATTATGGTGGCGGTAGCTGTGCTGATGGTGGTAACAATCAGGTGGCAGTGAAGGCGGTGGAGGTGGCGGTGGAGACAGCGGCAATGGTCGTGGTGATGGCAGAGGCTGTCGGGGCAGGAGTGATAATGGAGGCGGTGGTGGTGTGGGCAGCGGCAACACCGGAGATGACAATGCTCCATGTCAGCTAAGCTGCCACAAAGGAATCTGGAGTCAGTTCCGCATCTTTGGAATATGCACAAACGGGCCTCAACTATGACCAAATAACAGCAAGGGTCCCCACACTGGCAGACACTACGCCGAGCTCTTCGCACGGACTTTATCTCGTTTAAGATTTCAAAAATGCAAAAAAAAAAAAAAAAAAAGATTTCAAAAATGCGGGGACCCCTGGGTGGCTCAGCGGTTTAGCGCCTGTCTTTGGCCCAGGGCACGATCCTGGAGACCCAGGATCGAGTCCCGCGTCCGGCTCCGGGCATGGAGCCTGCTTCTCCCTCTGCCTGTGTCTCTGCCTCTCTCTCTCTCTATGTCTATCATAAATAAATAAATAAATCTTAAGAAAAAAAAAGATTTCATAAATAAAAAAAAAAAAAAGGGGGATCCCTGGTGGCGCAGCGGTTTGGCGCCTGCCTTTGGCCCAGGGCGCGATCCTGGAGACCCGGGATCGAATCCCACGTCGGTCTCCCGGTGCATGGAGCCTGCTTCTCCCTCTGCCTGTGTCTCTGCCTCTTTCTCTCTCTCTCTCTCTCTCTCTCCTCTGTGACTATCATAAATAAATAAAAAAAAAAAAAAAAAAGATTTCAAAAATGCTGCTTGGATTCCCTGCTCTGAGCAGGAGGACACAGGCTCAGGTGACCTCAGTGGTCTTGAAGAGAGCTGGTAGAAAGGCAGAGGATCAAGCCAACTAGAAGACCAGCCACAGACGGGAGGAAGGATTTGCCAGAGACGCATCTGCTGCAGGAATGTGCCCAGATATACAAGGAACTCCTAAAAGTCGCAGTGAGAAAACAGGGGCGCCAGGTGGCTCAGTGGGTTGAGAGTCTGACCCTTGGTTTCAGCTCAGATCCTGACCTCAGGGTCCTGGGGTCGAGCCCTACTCTGGGCTCTGCGCTCAGCAGGGAGTCTGCTTGAGATTCTCTCTCGAAAAAAAAAAAAAACGGGGGCGGGGCTGGGGGCAAAGACGTTAACAGACACGTCACCAGCTAAAGCAGTGAGATACTAGTACACACTCAGAGTGAGCAGAACCCGGAGCGCGGACGCCAGAGCCTGGGGAGGCGGGAAGCCGCGGGACCCCTCACTGTCGCCGGTGGGGCAGCAAAATGCGGCAGCCGCTTCGGGAGACGGTTTGGTGGCTTCGCACCAAGCTACACATAATCTTGCCGTAAGATCCGGCAATAACCCAAAGGAGGTGGAAACTTGTATCTGCATAAAAACCTACACACGGATTTTTTAAGATTTTTTTTATTTATTCATTTGAGAGAGAGAGAGTGAGCGTAGGAGCAGTGGGCATGGGCAGAGACGGGGGGAAGCCTGGCAACGCAGGGCCCGCAGGCTCCCAGGTCCCCGGGAGCAGGACCTGGGCCGCGGGCAGATGCGTCACTGACGGAGCCCCCCAGGCGCCCCCACACCGATGTTTCTAGCAGCTGTAGTCATTACTGCCAGGCCCTGGAAGCAACTGCGACGTGCTTCAGTAGCTGACGGATTAGCAAACTGGTAGATCCAGGAAATCGAACACTATTTAGTGATAAAAAGAAATGAGCTGGCAGGGGCCGGGGGGCGGGGGGGGGGGGTGCTTCTCCCTCTGCCCCTCCACCCTCCTCTCCTGTGTACTCTCTTGCTCTCTCTCTGAAATGAAGGAATTTTTAAAATCTTAAAAAAGAAAGAAAGAAAGGAGCCATGAAAAGCCATGGAGAAGTCCTGAGCACATATCACTAAGGGGAAGGAGCCAATCTGAGAAAGCTGCACACTTGTGATGCCGGGTGCATGACATTCTGGAGACAGTAGACGGGGCAGGGGGTGCTGGAGGCTTGGGGTTCAGGAGGGATGAGCCCGCAGGGCACAGGGAGTCTGCACAACCTCCGTCCTTTCCTCTCAGCTTTGCTTTTGAACCTAAAACCCCTCTTTAAAAAATAAAATCTCAAAAAATAATAATAATAATAATAAATTCTAAAAATTTTTTAAAAATAAAATCTCTTAGAAAGAGCAGGGCGGGGGGCCTGGGGTCTCTGCCTCCCGAGGAGCCCACCCAGTGCGGGCCCAGCATGCTCGGCGCTGCCCCTCGGGCCCGTGGCCGCTCGGCTGTGCAAGGACCGCCGTAGGCGACACAGCGCCCCTGTCTGCTCTGATCAGGACGTGGCTCCGGGCGCTGACGCCCAGTGCAGAGGACAGAGGCGGAGAGGCAGCGACAAGGAGAAGGGAACAGGACCACCCAGGTGGGGGCGCGTCTCACGCACGGCACGCCTGTGCACCTCCAGACGCAAAGGGGCGTGTGAGCCCCGGCCCCTGGAGCTCAGCACTGGGCCCAGAGCAGCTCTCCCCTGCCCCTTGTGCAAGCATGTGCACCGAACACACCAACACACACCTTGCACACGTCCATGTCCACACGCTCACGGTGTGCACACTCGCGTGTACGTGCTCATGTGTGCATGTCCAGCCTGAGGTGCACCTGCATGCATGTACGTGTGTGCACATGCGTGTACACCATGTGCCACACTAGCTCCTATGTGCACACACTCTCGTACATCCGTGTGTGGGCACCAACAGTTCTGTGCCCACCTACGCATGTGCATTCACACGTGTGTGTGCATGCTCTACGTATGTGTACACACGGACACACACACACATGCACGTCCTCACACTGTCCCCCTGTGGTGTCCCCCTACCTGCAGCCGGGCCACCGCTCCTGATCCCACGGGCTTCCCCACTCTGAGCACCAGCAGATGCTGAGTCAGCCCCGACTCCAGCCAAGACGGAGCCCTGGGGCCCCAGGGAAGGGGCTTCGGGCACCTGGCCACGCGGGCCCTGCAACAGGCCGCCAGAGCCGCCTCCCGGGTCGCTGTGCCAGCCGTGAGCCCCTCCCAGGGTGGCCCGCAGCTCGGATCAGGGAGTCAGGGTGACCTTCCATCTGGGACATGGCTGCACCCCACCCCCGGCCGGACTGGGGTGGGCAGAGCTGATCCCCTCCCACGCCCTCCCCCAGTCAGGTGCCCCAGCCGTGAAGACTCGAGCATGCAGGGCCTCCGTGTGGACCCGGACCCTGCCCCTGCCCCTGCCCCTGCCTGACAGGATGACCAAAAATTGAATGGGAATTGTGCAAAATCTCTAGCTGCCAAGCCCACCCAAGACAGCCCCCAGCCTGTGTCCCCTCTGCAGCAGGTGGCACTCACCAGGAGGGGACCTCGGCGGGTCCCCAGCTTACCTGAGGATGACATACATGACGAGGCAGTTCCCCAGCAGTCCCCCGATGCAGACGGCCAGGTAGAGCCCCACAATGGTGACCTTGAGCCCAAGGGGCAGAAAGGCGCCATGGCTGGCGTTGAGCAGCAGGGTGGGAGGCAGCAGGCTGTGGTTGGGGCTCAGGAGGGACAGGTTGCCCTGCAGGTGGCTGCCGTAGAGGACCTCCCAGAACGGGGCAGGGAAGAGGGACTCCATGCCACCTCCTTGTGTGCAAGGCCACTAGGCACCTGGGAGAGAACAGGACACATGACCGCAGCACCCGGCCCTCACCCAGCCCGGAGGCGGCCTCGCAGGCACGCGGTGCCCCCAGACAGCCCCAGACACACGCACACGTACACACCGTGGGGACAGCAGACACGCACAGATCGGGGACAGAGAGAGGCAGGCGTGTGGACAAGGGCACGGTCTGGTCTGGCCTGCAGACTCCCACGTGGGATGTGCGGATGTAGCTACACGCGGAGACACGCGCCCACCCACAGGGACCGTGGACACACCGCCATCCCTGTGCACACGCCGCACACACAGGCGCAGACCTGCCCTCACGCACACACGGGCACAGAAGGGACGGAGACGCCGAGAAACACCTGGGACGCAGGGCGTGAGCCAGCCGCCCCCTTCCTCTTCCTCCACCCCCCACCCCGCCGGTCCACACCCGCGGCCACTGCCCAGGCCTTACCTGCAACGGGTGGGAGCCGAGCAGCCTCAGCACTGGCAGCGCCGCAGGGATCCCGGCCGGTGATCTGGGGCTGGAGGGGCTGCAGGGGAGCCCGGATCCAAGCCGGAGGGGGAGCTGGGGGAGCCGGGGGAGCCGGGGGAGCGCAGGGGGAG
The DNA here is from genome assembly GCF_011100685.1 of Canis lupus familiaris. NCBI lineage: Eukaryota > Metazoa > Chordata > Mammalia > Carnivora > Canidae > Canis > Canis lupus. Next base: position 48,377,522 of record NC_049245.1, on the reverse strand, counting down.
CGCAGGGGGAGCTCAGCCCGCTGGAGCAGCTGCTCCTTCTGGAGCCGAGGAGCAGACGCAGCAGCCCCGCAGCCAGTGGGGGGCGGGGGCGGAGACTGCGCTGGAGCAGGAGGGGCTGCGGCCGAGGGGGGTGTCACCGCCAGGCCACAGCACCGGGCGCACACGGAGCTGAAGGACAGGGACAGGCTCGGGCCCACGGACACAGGACATGGACGCACGCGGGACTGGGTCAGGGGACAGACACCCAAGGACACCACCGAGACCCGGGCCAGAGATGCCACACACGCGGGCGGAGACTCGGGAGACACACACAAGATGCAGAGACCAGGACCTCGGGTGGACGCAGACCCGCCTGGCTTGGCACTCCACTCCCCGGGGAGCCGGCCCCCGCGGTCCCATGGGCGGGGGACACAGGGACAGCCAGCCCCAGGGCTCAGAGCCAAGCAGGTGCCTACACTGTGCTGTGCTCCTGGGTGCCTCTGTGTGCTCCACCTGCCCACCGTGAGCATAAGCGTGAGCGTGAGCGTGAGCCTGAGCGCTCCCTCCCCACCACCCCGTCACCTTCGTGTGACAGGAGCACCCAGCCTCAGCGCTGTGCAGCCACCCGTCAAAGGGGCAGAGACAGGGCTAGAACCCAGATCTGTGCACCCCTTTGAGACATACTGAGGGCGTCCCTGCCACACCTGGGTCCCAGAGCAACATCTGAGCATCATTCCCTCACAGCCTGGGCCACCCTCCCTGGCACCCAAGCAGCCCAACAGCTCCCACGGAGCTGCCTCCTTCCCAGCACTGGGAGGGTGCTTCACAGGCCATGAGGGTGACCCCTGAGCCAAGTCACCAGCCTCGAAACCTTGGGGTCATTCTTCCTGCACAGGCTCTACCCCCATAGCCCAGACCCTGCTGGGAGCATCCATCTCCAAGGATGGGGACCTGGTTGCTAGGCGACGAGCAGCAGCGTTGCTAGGATACCTGGCAAATCAGGAGAGGACTGAGCAAGCAGGCGCCCTAGGACTCAGCATCCCAGGCCGTCCCCCAGGACTTACCTCTGCATCTTCACCGCAGCCGACTCAGGGACACGTGTGCAGACACGGGGCACGTCCAGAGGAACACTCACGCGGACACACAGGCTCACATGCCTGCAAACACACACGAAGATGCCCCCCCCCAGATACACGAATTAACACACAAGCACAGGCTGGTGCTCAGACACGCACAGACTCACACAGGTGAGCTCACACCACGTGCATTCAAGTCCCGCGCGCAGCGGGAGAGAACAAGGCCTGAAGACACCCAGGAGGCACACGTGTGCACTGCACTCTCCAGGTGACGCTGGAAACGTGACCCCGCTGACCTCAGGAGCCCGGGGAGGCTCGGCCTCCTGTAGCCTCCCTCCCCCTGCCGCGCCCCCGGGGTCTGAGCAGCCCACCCCAGGCCCTGCCTCCCCCTAGGCACCCACGCCCTCCTCCTTGCAATCTAGCCTCAGGCACAGACGAGGGAAAGAGGGGCCGTGAGGCTGGTCCAGAAAGACGTCCAGGGAGTGCACCCAGGGGACCTGGCACGCAGGACAGCCAGAGGCAGATATCTGGCCACTCGTAGGGACAGTCTTAGCCAAGGACAGACTTGGTCACCCAGCTAGTGGGTGGCCAGGCTGGGATGCTGACTGCCCACCCTGGGGGACAGTGGCCCAGCCCTGGACCCTACGGGGCTCCCACGAGGGAGCCAGCGGCACAGAGGAAACGGCCCGGGGCCTCTGGTCCCCCCAGCAGCCAGGGTAAGACCCAGGGCTCATGTGTCACTCGTAGGACAGCAGGGGACACGTCCTGCCAGGGGCCCGGGGCCAAAGCAGGACACCCTCAAACACACATCACATGCGGACAGCACAGAACACAGGTGACGTGGGACCGTGGGGCCAGGTGCACACAGGTGGTTCTATGAAAGCTAGCCACCGGCCGGTGGGCAGCCGCGGAGCCTGAGGGTCCCCGTCCAAGCTGGGAGCGGGTGGGGACAGCGCCGGCCACCCAGGCACCTTGGAAACAAGGAGGGGTCCCACTACTGTTGGGAACAGATCATGTATTGCCATCCAGCGGGCCCTCAGCCTGAGACCCCTCGGCGGCACACCCCTCGGGGCCAATCGCCAGCTGAGGCAGAGGTAAAGGACGTCCCCAAAGGAATCGTGGCGTTTCAGCAGCCTTGGGGCCCGGGGGGCTCGGTCCGGTACGCCACCCGTGGATTTCAGCACAGGTCACGATCTCGGGGTGGTGAGGTCGAGCCCCACGTCGAGCTGCGTGTGAGTGTGGAGCCTGCCGGCGCCTCCTCTCTCCCTCTGCCGCCCCCCATGCACACACGCTCTCTCGTCGCGCCCCCCCCAAAAAGAAGCAGACGCACAGGACCTGGGCGGCGGCTGATGGCCCGTTTGCCCTCGGCAGAGCGTCCACAGCAAGGCAGCCGAGCCCGCGGACGGAGGGCACCCTGCTGCCCCCAGGACTCGCCCATGGGCTATGAGGGGAAGGAAGTTTCCCACATCACGGGGCACCCAGGACAGCCAGAGCTCGCAGCTCACGGGAACGACGGCACAGACCACGTGTCCACAAACTGTGCTTACCGCTGCCGGCTGCTCCCGGGAGTCACGGGCGCTCGCGGCAGGCCGTGGGGCCCAGAGGCTCACACCACAAAGTGGGTCGGATGCACCTCACCTTGAGTCGGAGCCCTTGAGTCGGAGCCCAGACACCTCAGGCAGGCACCCTGGCCACTCCCCTGCATCTGCACCTGCCTCGCCCCCCCCAACCGGCGGCCACGGCCCAGAGGACAGCCGCTCCGGCAGGTGAGTTCCCAGCCATGGTGCGTGCTGTTAACAAGGGGCAGGATGTCAACAACTCTGAGTTTCGACCCAATAATACTTGGTGTGATTTTGACTTTATAATCGTTATATACGGTGACCAGAGAATTGAGTCAAGTGGAGATTTTCAATATTATGTTAAATTTCGTAGTCATTTAATACAGCTTTTGATTTTATTTTGGGGTTTTATTTTCAGGCTTTGGCGCCAATCAACATGCTTTTAGAACTCAGCATTTCCATGAGCCCTCGAGAACCCCATGCATCCTGGACACAGAAGCAGATGGAAGACACCTGCTGCGTGGTCCCCCCCCAGGGGCTGGGCCCAGATGCATGGGGATGACAATGATGTCCCCCCTGCCCCCCAGGAACCGCCTGGTGTGGGGAGAAGCTGGAAGAAGGTACTTCTAGGAACATGAGCTGTATGAGCAGCTCTCCGAGGATCGGGGAGGAGGAGAATCCTACAAAAACAGAGGGAAAGTTACAAGCCTGTTCTCACAGGAAAGCATGCCCCCACTCCCCCCATAAAACCCACTCCACTGCCAGGGGCCAGCAGGATATTTCCCTTCCCTGCTGGCTCAAAACTAGGAAGCTGAGAGGAGAGTCCAGATACCTGTCTCCCAGAATCCACCAGGGTGGGTTGAGCCAGAAGCAGCCCCTGCCTGGGCCGTACCTATCCAGGACGCCTACCTGGAGAAGGTGGCCTGCTAGGTCAGCCTCCCTTAGCCCTCACTGCTTCTGGATCCCAGAGATCTTTGTCTTCAACAAGCCCCAAGGTTGGCGCTGAATCCCAAGGCCCAGGCCACACCCCAAAGGCCCATGCTAGGCAAGAAGGGGCAAAGGCTGGGGGGCTGGAAGGATGGACACTCGTTCTATGGAGCTTGGGGCTGGTGAGGCCCTGGGATACAGGGATATGACATCATAGTTGACCTTTTCACCAGGAAACCAGAGCAAACTTCCGAAAACAACGTGAGCAATCAACAACCTCCTGCACAAATCCCAGAACTTCAGCTGATGACCCCCCCCAAAGCCTGGACAGTTGCCCCCTCAGGGGCACAGGCCCCAAACTCCCAAGAAGGCCCCACTGCCCTCGGCACACATCCGTGATTGAGGGGGACAGTTGCCTCGGCACCGTGGGGGTCACCACACGTTGGCAAATTATGGACTCAACGCACTAATGTAAACGAGTGCGAGCATGTGAATTCATGGATTCTAGAACAAACTGACCGGTGTATGACTGAGTTACAGAATAAACTGAGAAGTAGATTGGTTATAAAATATCAGGAAATTAACAAATACACAAATAGATCACAGAAATGGAGGTGCCAGGACTCAGGAACCCAGAAATATGGGATTCGGCAAAACCTGGCTCTGGGACCTTGTGGGACCCAGACTTGCACTGGAAGAGCTGAGGGGTCCTGAGCGCTGCCCCAGTTTCCATTTCCTCGGAACAACACCTGCTGGGGGAGCCCTTTTGGGCCCCCCAAAAACCAGCCCCGAAGACCTCTCCAGCCCGGAAGCTGGGCCCACAGACCCCAGAAGAGCATGTTTGGGGCTCCCCAGGAAGGAAAGAAAGGGCCCCCGGGCTGGGAGAGCCGGCGGGCACCTCCTCCAGCCTGGAAGGGGCGGGGACAGCTCGGGCATTCGCCCCGGGCCGCGGGCGCGCTCCGACGCCGGCCCCGCCCTCCCGGACGCTGGCCCCGCCCCTCTCGGACGCTGGCTCCGCCCACCCCGGACGCTGACCCCGCCCCCCAGGACGCTGGGCCCGCCTACCCGGACGCTGGTCCCCGCCCCTCTCGGACGCTGGCCCCGCCCCCGGACGCTGACCCCGCCCCCCAGGACGCTGGGCCCGCCTACCCGGACACTGACCCCGCCCCTCTCGGACGCTGGCCCCGCCCCCGGACGCTGACCCCGCCCTCCAGGACGCTGGTCCCGCCCACTGGCCCCGCCCTCGGACGCTGGCTCCGCCCACGCCCCGCCCCCATGGACGGCCACGCCCCGCCAGGAGGGAGGGCAGGACTCCTGGTTGCCAGGCAACCGCGTCAACAAGCCCGAGCGAGTCGGGGCTGCGTGCGGGGCTGGGACCCTAGAAAAGGGAGCGCACGGGGTACGCGGAAGGGGCAGGGGCCTGGCTGAGCTGGGCCCGAGGCGCTGTGGGCTGAGCCAGGACCCGCGGGCATCTCCCCCGCCGCTGCGGGCCGGGCGGGGCTCTGCGCTCCGCTCCTCGGCGGAGGCCAGCAGGGGCCCGGCCGGGAGGTCCCGCCGGCCGCCCCCTCTGCTGCAGCCTCCCCGCACACACCGGGCCCGCCCCGCCCACGGCCCAGCCGCTCGGTCTCCGGGCCTAGGCCAGGGCTGCGCAGAAGCAGAGGAGAGGAGAGGAGGGCAGCCCTGACGTGGGGGTGGGGGTCAGCGAGGGGCGACCGCAGACACGGGGCTGGGCACACGCAGGGTCCCGGGACAGTGGGGAGGGAGTCCCAAGCCACACCCGGGTCAGTGTAACACGGTCCCCACCCCTGGGTAGGGCCAGAGGTCAGCTCCCGGCTCTCGGGTCCGCCCGGTGGGCAGAAAAGGAATTCCCTGAAACTACTGGATCGGAGGCTCCTGGCGACCGCAGGGTAACTAGGACAGCGCCAGGGCCCGGGCTGCGGGGCTGCGGGGCTGCGGGGCTGCGGGGCTGCGGGGGTCGCGGTCTCGGGCGGTGAGGCCGACGGGCCCCCGCCAGCCCGGGTTTGCTTAAGACTCAGCCTGTGCCCCCCGCCCCCGCCCCCCGCCCCCAAGGCCGTGCCACGCTCCTCCAATAAATAAATAAATCTGGGAGAAGAGGAAAGGAACGGCGCGGAGGCTGCGGGCGCCGGGCGGGGGGCCGCGGGTGCCCAGGGGGACCCATCTTCCCGGCAGGGCCCAGATGCCGGCGCCAGCGGCCAAGGGGGCGGGACGCGGGGGCCCGCGGGGGCCCAGAGAAGGGACGTCCTCGGAGGAGCGCGCCACGCGGGCGCCCGCGGCGAAGCCCCCCGGGCCGGGCGCGACCCCATCGCCGGAGGGGCGGGCGGCCATGCCCCACCCGCGCGCCTGGGGGCGGCCCCTCGAGATGCCCGCGGTGCGCCAGGACCTGCTGCTCGGCGTCCTCAAGGCGGCCGAGGCGCGAGGCCGGATCCGCGCCCTGCGGCTGCGCTACATCCGCCTGCGGGTGAGGCCGGGCGGCGGAAGGGGTGGGGGGGGACGGGGGGGGGCGGCGGGAGGGTGGGGGTCGGGGGTGGGGGGGCGGCAGGGTGCGGCGGGAGGGTTAGGGAGGGCAGGGGGCGGCGGGGACCCGCCGGGCCGGAGGAAAGGACAGGACGGGGAGGGGGGGGGGCGGAGGGCCGGGCTGCGGGGGGCGGGGGGGGCGGGCGCAGAGACAGCCGGCCCCCACCCTGCACCTGCAGGCCGAGGCCATCTCGCTCCTCATCCAGCAGCAGGAGTCCGCGCGCGCCGCCATCCGGCTGGAGCTGTTCCTGCCGCCGCAGCTGAAGCCCACGCGGATCCCCGACCCCCTGGACCGCCAGGAGGTGCGCGCAGGCCCGGGCGGGGCGGAGAGGGGGGTCGCCGCCTCCGCCCATCATCTGGCCCCGCCCGTCCCACCCGCAGAGGAGGCGCGTGGAGACCATCCTGGAGGAGAAAGCCGAGGGCAGCATCTTCCCACGCTGACCGCGCCCCCACGGGGCCGGCGCCCCCACACTCCCGCGTAAAGAGCTCATTGTCCAAGCCCTCTGGTCGTTGTGCTGCCTCGCTCCAGGTTCCCAGGAGGGAAGGGGAGAGGATGGATCTGCTGCCTCCCCACATCCACATCCCATGTCACAGAGTGGGGGACGATGGACAAGGTGTCAGACTCAAGGAGGACGCCCCCACCTGCTGCCCTGGGGCCCATGAGAGCCCCCAGGAGGGAGAGTCTCCCTGGGCAACCGTCACAACCCCAGCAGTTAGGGCAACCTCAGGGTGAGAGTAGGGCCCAAGTGGGACCCCAGATTGTCGGTCATTTCATCAGGGGTCCCAGAGAAGGGTGACAGACTGGGCAGGACGAGTGACCGCACAGCCTCTGTGGACAGCTGTGCCCGCGAGGCCCTCCAAGGACAGCAACTGGGGCAGAAAGGGAGACCCCGTCAGGAAGGCGCCGACCTCTCCAGACAGAAAAGCAGCTTTTCATTCCGAGCGACCCCGTCAGCTCTGCTCGATCCCCCCACACACGTGCACACACACACGAGGGAAGCAGCCTGGTCCCACTCTGACAAGTCCACGTCCTGCAGACCCTCTGAACTCAAGTCTCTCCCAACCTTCTGGACAGATCTTCCCGTGGGTACTTACTCTTCCCTCTGACACGAGCGCTTTGCAGAGCCTAGAACCGGGCCACGTCTCCCCTTCTCTTCCCTCCTAGTCCCTAGGCGGGTGGCAGACGTGGGGGCCCGCAGAGGTCAGGGCGGCAGGGGGGCTATAGGGATGCAGACAAGCCCCCACCCCTGCCGGGGAGGCCTGTGAGTGGCCCTCCGTCAGCCCTTCTCCCTGTGCACCCCGCATCCTTCTGTGCCATCGCTGTCCTTGGCCTGGAGGCAAGCCCAGAACCGTGTGTGGAGCTGGTGTCCGTGGCAGTTCTGGGGGGGGGGGGCAGTGGGGGGGGGACGCAGAGCTGGGGAAGGAGGAACAGAGGGAGAACGGGTGGCCTGGGCTGAGGACAGGCGGGCGGGGAAGGAGATGCTTCCTGCCGTCCAGGAGTGGAGGCCAGGACGACAGGCAGCCCTGACCCCCCGGGACGCAGCACTGTGTCCTGGGGACGTGCTGACCACCTCGTTCATCTGTTTGGTAAATGCACATCTCGTTTCATCACTTCTCTGAGTCTCCATTTCTCTCTCTTTAAAATAGAGACCTCAGGGTCTCACCTGGGCTGTGAGCGAGCGGAGAGGGCCCCATACGGGTGTGCTCACTCCACATCAGGCAAGAACACAAAGCCCCGTGGAGGAGCCCAGCAAGAGGGTGGCCTCACGGGCAGCTGAGCAGCGGGCACTGAGCTGGCACGGGGGAAGGCGCCCAGCTCTGCAAAGAAGGCCAGGGAAGGTGGCTGAGGACATTTCTGTGGGGCCCAGGGGAGGCCTCTGCTCCGGGAGACGGAGGGAGCAAGTGGATTCCCGGGGCTGGATTCACGTCCCAGATAGAGGGTCCTGGGTTCAAGTCCCGGACCATCACCTGCTGCATGACTTTGACCAAGATTCTGCCCAGCCCATCTGGATTCCTCCTGTGGACCGGGGATACGCTCTGTTCAGGGACAGACTCCCCAGAGAAGCTGCAGGAGACCCAGAAGGGCTGGGGCGAGGGGAGCGGAGTGCAGGGGAGTGGCCGGAGACTGTACAGTGTCTGGAGGGCGGGGAGGGTGGAGGGAGTGCACAATGAACGGCATGAGGGGGAGAGGTGTGCCGACCTCCCCCCACCGTCCGCTGCCCCCCACATTTCTCAGGAGGTGGGTGTAGACACCACGCCAGTCACTGTGGGATCAGACTGGCTGTGTGACAGATGCTGGCCTGTCTCTGAGGACCTGCCTCCCCCGACGGTGACCTAGGCTAAGTGAGAAGCAGCCACCTCCGGCTGGACAGGCTTCCAGCCTCTGCCCGGGCCGGGCCAGCCTGTCCACTCGAGCTGCCAGATAGCTCTGCGGGCATGCCGGCCAGGGTCCCTGGGCACACAACATGAGGGGGCTCCCCGGCCCCCAGGCCTGTCACCTCCGTGACCGCGTCCCACGCTCCCTTCGGGCTTGGCCTACAATCTCCCGGCGCCCCACAGCGCCTCCAGCACCATCCTCCCCGCTCTGATAACGCATCCCGGCATCCAAGCACCCCAAAATCCCGGCATCCCAGCACCCCGGCATCCCAGCATCCTGGCACCCCACACCTCAGCATCCCAACACCCAGGCATCCCAGCACCCCAGCATCCTGGCATACCGGAATTCTGGCATCTGGCATCCCAGCATCCCAGCACCCTGGCATCACAGCACCCTGGCATCACAGCACCCCGGCATCCCAGCACCCCAGCATCCCAGCATCCCAGGACCCCAGCACCCCAGCATCCCAGTACCCCAACATTCTGGCACCCCAGCATCCCAACACCCCGGCATCCCAGCACCCCAGCATCCCACCACCCTGGCACCCCAGCATCACAGAAAACTGGCATCTGGCATCCTGGCACCCCAGCATCCCAGCATCCCAGCACCTCAGCATCCCAGCACCCCAGCACCCGGGCATCCCAGCACCCCGGCATCCCAGCACTCTGGCATCCCACACCCCGGCATCCCGGCACTCCAGCATCCCAGCATCCTGGCACCCCAGCATTCTGGCATCCAGGGCCCCGGCACCCCAGCATCCTGGCGCCCCGGCACCCCAGCACCCCGACATCCCAGAATCCCAGCACACCAGCACCGCAGCATCCCAGCACACTAGCACCCCGACATTCCAGCATCCTGGCACGCCAGCACCCCGACATCCCAGCATCCCAGCACCCCAGCATCCCAGCACCCCGGCATCCCAGCATCCCAGCACCCCGGCATCCCAGCACCCCAGCACTCCAGCATCCCGGCATCCAGGCAACCCAGCATCCCAGCATCCCGGAATCCCGGCATCTGGCATCCCAGCACCCCAGCACCCCAGCATCCCAGAATCCCAGCACCCCAGCAACCAGGCATCCCAGCACCCCGGCATCCCACCACCCCAGCATCCCACCACCCTGGCACCCCAGCATCCCAGAAACCTGGCATCCGGCATCCCGGCATCCCAGCATCCCGGAATCCCGGCATCCGGCATGCCAGCACCCCAGCATCCCAACACCCTGGCACCCCAGCATCCCAGCATCCCAGCACCCCAGCACCCCGGCACCCCGGCAGCTCAGCAGTCCAGCATCCCAGCATCCCGGCATCCCGGCACCCCGGCATCCCAGCGCCCCGGCATCCCACCACCCTAGCACTCCAGCACCCCAGCATCCTGGCATTCCGGCATCCTGGCACCCCAGCACCCCAGCATCCCAGCGCCCTGGCACCCCAGCATCCCAACATCCCAGCATCCCAGCACGCCAGCACCCCGACATCCCAGCATCCCAGCACACTGGCACCGCATCATCCCAGCATCCCGGTGCCTCCGCACCCCGGCATCCCGACATCCCAGCATCCCAGCACCCTGGCATCCCAGGACCCCGGCACCCCGGCATCCCAGCACCCCGACATCTCAGCACTCCAGCATCCCAGCACCCCGGCATCGCAGCATCCAGGCACCCCAGGATCCCAGCACCCTGGCATCCCGGCATCCCAGCACCCCATCACCCTAGCATCCCGGCACCCCAGCATCCCACCACCCCAGCATCCCAGCACCCCGGCATCCCACCACCCCGGCATCCCACCACCCTGGCAACCCAGCATCCCAGAAACCTGGCATCTGGCATCCCGGCACCCCAGCATCCCAGCACCCCAGTACCCCGGCATCCCAGCACCCCAGCATCCCAGCACCCTGGCACCCCAGCACCCCAGCATCCCAGCACCCCAGCATCCCGGCACACCAGCACACCAGCACCCCGGCACCCCAACATCCCAGCATCCTGGCACCCCAGCACCCCGGCATCCCGGCACCCCAACATCCCGGCATCCCAGCACCCCAACATCCTGGCACCCCAGCATCACAGCATCTTAGCATCCCGGCACCCCAGCATCTCAGTACCTCAGTACCACAACACCCCAGCATCTCGGCATCTGGGCACCCCAGCATCTGGGCACCCTGGCATCCCAACACCCTGGCATCCCACCATCCTGGCACTCCAGTATCCCAACACCCCGGCGTCCAGCATCCTGGCACCCCAGCACCTCAGCATCCCAGCATCCTGGCATCGCAGCACCCCGGCATCCTGGCACCCCAGAACCCCAGCATACCAGCACTCCAGCATTGCAGCACTCCAGGACCCCAGTACCCCGGCATCCCAGCATCCCAGCACCCTGGCATCCCGGCACCCCGGCACCCCAGTATGCCAGCACCCCGGCATCTCAGCACTCCAGCATCCCGGAATCCTGGCAACCCAGCATCCCAGCATCCCGGAATCCCGGCATCTGGCATCCCAGCACCCCAGCATCCCACCACCCTGGCACCCCAGCATCCCAAAAACCTGGCATCTGGCATTCCGGCACCCCAGCATCCCGGCATCCCGGCACCCCAGCATCCCAGCACCCCAGCACCCCGGCATCCCACCACTCTGGCACCCTGGCATCCCAGCACCCCGGCATCCCAGCACCCCGGCACCCCAGCACCCTGGCATCCCAGCACCCTGGCATCCTAGCACCTCGGCACCCCAGCACCCCGGCACCCCAGCATCCCAGCACCCTGGCATCCCGGCACCCCGGCATCCCGGCATCCCAGCACCCTGGCATCCCGGCACCCCAGCATCCCAGTACCCTGGCATCCCGACATCCCAGTACCCTGCATCCCGGCATCCCAGTACCCTGGCATCCTAGCACCTCGGCACCCCAGCACCCCGGCACCCCGGCATCCCGGCATCCCAGCTCCGCGGCATTCCAGCACCCCGGCATCCCGGCACCCCGGCATCCCAGCACCCCGGCACCCCAGCATCCCGGCACCCCAACATCCCGGCATCCCAGCACCCTGGCATCCCAGCACCCTGGCATCCCAGTACCCTGGCATCCTAGCACCTCGGCACCCCAGCATCCCAGCACCCTGGCATCCTAGCACCTCGGCACCCCAGCACCCCGGCACCCCAGCATCCTGGCACCCTGGCACCCCGGCATCCCGGCATCCCAGCTCCGCGGCATTCCAGCACCCCGGCATCCCAGCACCCCGGCACCCCAGCATCCTGGCACCCCAACATCCCGGCATCCCAGCACCCTGGCATCCCAGCACCCTGGCATCCTAGCACCTCGGCACCCCAGCACCCCGGCACCCCAGCATCCCGGCACCCCCCCCCCCCCCCCCCCCGGCGCACCTCCAGCCCGGGCTCCCGCGGTCCGTGCGCGCAGCCGGGCCCACCTCTGGGGCACCCATCACCGCCGAGCGAGGCGCGTGGGAGGTCGGCCCTCCGCGTGGGGGTCCCGGAGCGCTGTGCTTAGTGACCGGGTCAGCGGCGGGGCCTGGGCGCGGGGGCGGGGGCGGGGGCGGGGGCGGGGGCGGCCGGGCCCCTCGACAGGGCCGGGGCGCGCCGACCACCGGGGCCGGGGAGGGCCGAGGGCCCCTGGGGCGCGCGGCGGCGGGAGGGCGGGCGCGGGCCCCCGCGGGAGCGCCCGGGGCTGCAGGTGCGGGGACCCGCCTCCTCGGGAGGCCGCGGAGCCCGGGGCGGGGGCGGGGCGGGGGTGCGCGGGGCGGGGCGGGCCGGACGCCTCCCCGCGCGAGGAAGTCCCGGCCCCGCGCTTTGGGGAAGTGCGGCCCGCGCCTGCGCACTGCGGCCCGCGCCCCCTCCCCGACCGGCGGCCGGACCTGTGCGCGGGGCTGCGGCGGCGGCGGGGCCGGGAGCGCGGCCGGTGAGTGCGCGCGGGGGGTCGGCGGCCGGGGGGGGCGGCTGGAGCCCGGACCGCGCCGCCGGGACCGCGGGCCCACGTGGACCCGGGCGGCGGCGGGAGCGGAGCCGGTGCCCCGCGCGGGGGGAGGGGGCGCCGCCACCGGTTCCCCTTTCTGCAGCTCGGAGCCCGGGGAAGTGATTGCTCAAGGGGGGGCCGGAAGAGCCCCGGTTTCCGCGCCTCCCGCCCCCGGCCCGGTGGGGAGGGCCCGGCGGGACGCCCTGCGCGCCCCCGCCCCGCGCCTGGCAGCCGCTCGCTCGGGGCTGGCCGGGCTGACCGGGGCTCCCGCCGCCTCCACACCCCGCGGAGGGCCTCCCGCCCGCGGACCCGGGTCGCTGCAGCGCGCCCTTCGGCAGCGGGTGGGGCCCCGCGGGAACCGGCCCTCCCGCCCGCGCCTCGCCCCTGGGCCGATGGTGAGTGGGGCGCGCGGCCAGGCCCCGGGGGCGTCGGGCCCGAGTCGGAGCCGCGCCCCCCGGGCAGACCCCGCAGCGGCGGGAGGAGGAGGGAGACGGGTCGGCGGCACCGCGGCCCTGGGGGCGGGCGAGGGTCCCCGGGCCACAGAGGTCGGGCCCAGGCCGGGGCCGCCCCACCCATCGCTCGGGGCGGGGGCGGGGCGGGGGGCGGCCGAGGGGAGGCAGGGGCGCCAGAAGCAGGGGAAGGAGCCCCTGTCAACCCTCCGCCTAAAGGTTATGGCATTTTTTTCTGGGATTGTCACATTTTCTTATTCTTTTTTTGGACTGGGCGGGCTCAGGGACGTTCTTTTTCCTTCTGTGGAGCAGAGTAGCAGCAGCTCCCAAGGGAGCCTCGGTCCCCAGAGGCCAGGCTCGCTGCCCGTCCAGCCTCCCCCATCCCAGACTTGGGGGCCAGAGCCCAAGGGCTGGGAAAGGGGACCGAGCCCCTTTCCAGCTGCCAGGCGGAGGGGCAGGAGCCCTGTGCACACCCCGGGCGACCTCAGGAGACAGCGGGTGAACAGGAGACCCCGCCAGCCCCGGGCCAGTGTAGGCATCCACTCCAGGACCCCCAGCACGTGGGCGCCCTCAGACCTGGCCCCTCCTCCAGTTCAGAGCAGAGCCTTGGGGTGCCAGGGAGTGGAGGGGGATGGGGCCCTGCCCCCACTCGCAGCGGGTAGGGGTGCGGAGGAGGAAGAGCAGTTCTCTGCCTGGCTACCAGACCTCGGGGGTTGCCACACCCCTTCCCTTCCCTACAAGCTAGACCCCTGAAGGAAAGGCGGGCTGGGGCCCAGTTTGAGGGTTCCCCGTCCATGTCCATGATTTCAGGGGAAGCAGGCAGCTGGCCAGGGCCCTCAGCCCAGGGGACCCCACACTCTGCCCTAGATCTGGGTCACGGCAGGGCCTCTGCGTGCCCAGGCCCCAGAGGCAAGGGTGCCCTGAGCGTGCCTGAGTCAGGCCCTGCACCTCTGAGCACGGCTCCCGGCGCCCCCGGCATCCCCGCCGCTCCCTCCTTCCCACCTGCGAGACCCCAGCAGCCAGCAGGCCACGTGGGCCAGGCGGGGGTTGAAAGGCCACAGGCCCAGGGGTGATGTGATAATTACATGAGAAAACGAAGTGAAAGCAAGTCCTGAGCCTGCTGGCCACCGGGACGGGGGTGGGGGCAGGCCTGGGGGGTCACAAAGGCTGTGCGGGGGTGCAGCCGGGCCCTGGGGTCCTCACCCCGGCCAGGGCAGGCAGAGGCAGGTGCTGTGGTGGGAAAGCATTCAGACTGCCCCTGGGGCACTGATCGGCCACCCAGGTGTGGACTCTGGGATCCGCATGGACTCTGGGATCCGTGGTTGGCCTTGGGGACGGAAGGGGGGGGCTGGGGGGCTGCTCGGGCTCCTCACCCCCGCTGGGGGCTTCAGGGCCCAGTGCCCCCTGCACGCCTGCACCTTGAAACGTGGGCACAGGCATTGTAAACAATGCCGACCCGCACCCCGTCTGGGGATCCCGCACCTTGACCCTGGGAGCTGGACACCCCGACCCATTGCTGCCCTCCTCCCCGCTCCCCTCCCTGACTGGCACCCCAGGCTGCACTGGCTTCCACCGCCTGGTGGGGCTGGGGGAAGGGAGGCTGGGAGGCCCTGGGTGTGGTAAGGTGCCCGCTGGGGGTTGGGGTGCCAGGGGCAGCGTCTGGGCCTCAGGAGCCCTGCATCCCCCACGAGGCGCCTGGCCCTCCTCACTGTGCCCTGCTGCATTCCCCACACCCCCAGACCCTCAAGTCCTGCCCCACACGCAGGCTGCAGGCTGGGCAGCTGCGAACAGGCTGGAACCCTCCGGGGCTGAGGGCAGATCTGGGCACCTGGGGGGGGGCAAGCCCTCCCCACCTCGCCCACTCCCTACAGAAAACCCAGAATGGAGGGAGCATTAGGCTGATAGCCCCAGACTCTTGGGGCCCCCCAGGCCCCTTGGGAGGGGCCAGGAGCCGGAAACCAAGAAAGAGGAACCCAGACTTCCGGCTTCCCAGGGACCGAGCAAACGGGGGTGTCCCAGAACCTCCTGTGGAGATCTTGTCTGGCTCCTCCTCACCGCCCCTGCCCTTGCTCGCAGTCCCGGTGCAGGTGGGGGCAGGGGAGCAGGCCCCTCGGGCTCCTGGGCGGAGGGAGAGGCAAGTAGAGACTGTCGTCTCAGGTTCTCAGCGGGAACCCCCACCTCTCTTCTCAGACCCCCAGGCTGTGGTGAGGGTCCCGGAGCCAGCACCACGGAGCCCGGGCGACCTCCTCCACCCACCCATGCCCACCCCGCATGAGGCTGAGAAGCAGGTGCACCACCTCCACCCCTGCCTCTGCCCCCTTGTGGGAACCGGGGCGGGGGGACGAGGAGTTGGGGGACCCTCGACTGCCTGGGAGGCCGGAAGGGTGACACCAGGGGAGTCGGGGGGAGGTGTGCAGGCCCCAGGTTCTGGGCTGGAGCTGAGGAGGCCCCCGTGTCGCCAGCACGCAGGGCCAGAGGAGGCAGGCCGGCCCCCCTCGATGTCCAGTCATGACGCGGCCCCCCCGGCTGCCCCCAGCCGCAACCCCTGCTGCTTGTGCTGGTGTTGCTGTTGCAGCTGCTCCTGGTACGTGGGGACGGCGGGGGGGGGGGGGGGGGGCGGGGGTGTACACACCTGGTACGTGGGGATGGGGGAGGGGAGGGGTACACACCTGGGGCCCAGCGTCCTGCCCGCAGACCCTCCGGTGCCTTCCCAGGGGCCACCCGAGGGCAGGACGCCTCTGCTGCCCACGGCTCTCACGCAGGGGCTGCCGGGCCTGCTGACTGTGGCCACTGCCCCGACACCGTGTAGGCCTTCGTGCCCGGCGGCTCCCCCAAGGGCGTGTCGTGTGCACACCTGGCCAGGCCACCGCCTGTGTGCTCAGCCGGAGCTGGCCCCGGGGGCCTACGGAGCAAGGAGCCCTTGGGGGACACCGAGCAGGGCCCCGGCCTGGGGGCGAGGGGGAGAGCGTCCCGAGCAGCTCCCTAGGGTGGGCCCCACGGTCACCGGCTCTGTGGCCTGTGGAGGGCTGTCGGGGGCGTGCACGTGCCACAGAGGCCTGGCCCAACTTGGGTGCTGTGGGGACCTGGAGGGGGACCCGCTGAGCCGTGAGCACCCAGGCCTGAGCGGGGACGGGGTCGTGAATCGGGCCTCGCAGAGGACTCGGCTGTGGGGTCCAGCGGGTGGGGTAGGAGAGGAACGGAGGCCTGTGTGGGAGCTAGGGTTGAGAGGTCGTGACCCCGGGGAGGGACGGACGCAGGCAGGGCCGGCCGGGGCTTTCCTGCAGCAGGAGCAGCGCCTCTGGGGGCGCGGGGCGGGGGACGGCCAGGGAGACAGAGGAAGGGGTGGGGCTGGAGTGCAGCCTGGGTCCCAGGGGTGGGGGTGGGGGGCTGCCCGGCTGCGGCCCGGCCCGCGCCCTCACGCCCCGCGTCTGGGCCCGTGCGTGCACACGCGTGGGCCGAGGCCGGGTGCGCCGGGCAGGCCGTGCCACCTTCCGTCTGCGCCAGGAACGAGGAGCGGCGGCGTGCGTGGCGGGCCTCCCGGGACAACAAGCTGCAGCCCCTGCCCAGCTGTGAGGCGTGGTAGGTGCGGCCGGCGCGGGCGGGGGGGGGGGGCGCGGGCGGGGCGCGGGCCTGACTCCCCACGGGACTGCCCACAGCGCCACGCCAAGCCCCGAGGAGGTGCGGAGCTGGGCGCAGTCGTTCGACAAGCTGATGCACAGCCCGGCGGGCCGCGGCGTGTTCCGGGAGTTCCTGCGCACGGAGTACAGCGAGGAGAACATGCTCTTCTGGCTGGCGTGCGAGGAGCTCAAAGCGGAGGCCAACCAGCACGTGGTGGACGAGAAGGCCAGGCTCATCTACGAGGACTACGTGTCCATCCTGTCCCCCAAGGAGGTGCACCGCCTTGGGGACCGAGGGCGGGGGGAGGGCGGGACACCCCGGGCCCCTGACCCCGCGTCCTGCCCCACAGGTGAGCCTGGACTCCCGGGTGCGGGAAGGCATCAACAAGAAGATGCAGGAGCCGTCCGCGCACACCTTCGACGACGCGCAGCTGCAGATCTACACGCTCATGCACCGGGACTCCTACCCCCGTTTCCTCAGCTCCCCCACCTACCGCGCCCTGCTGCTCCGGGGGAGCTCCCAGTCCTCGCACGAGGCCTAGGCCGCCCGGCACAGCAGCACCGACACGGACCCCGGCGGGGGGCAAAGACTCGGTGACCCGCACCAGTGTGTGTGTCAGCAGGCGTCCGGCACGCCCACAGGCGCAGCACCCCTGGGGGCGGCCCCGGACGGGAGCCCCCGAGGTCCCGCCGAGGGGCAGGTGTGAGGGCCTCCGGGACGCTGGCTGGCCGGGGGCTCCTGCCGGGGCTCCTGTGCAGGGAGAGGGGCCCCCCGGGGGGGCAGCGGTCACGGATCCAGAAGCCTCCCCAGGCAGCCGGGGACCTTGACAGACGCCTTAGATGGGAAGCAGAGCCTCTGTACTGTCGAGCTGTGACGCAAGGACACCCTCCAACTCACGCTGTCTGCACCCAGATCAGACCCAGAACCTCAGAACTAGGCTCAAGGCAACAGGAGCCAGTTTCTTTTTTATATTTTCATTAATTTTAAACCTGGAAACATATCCTTACTGTATTTTATCAAAAAAAGAAAAAGATGTTTTCATATTTATCTCCATTCCTTCTTCATCCAAAATAGGATCTTATTATTGAAGATATTTTTAAAGCAAACGTCTCTCCTTTCTTTCCACATTTGGGGGGAGACTCAAGAAAGAACAACCGTCCCAGATCCAGGAGCAGCCCCAGAAGGGGCTTGGCCCCCGTGAGGACGCATGGGGGCGTCCTCCTGGCCTCCTCGAGGCTCGTGCTTGCCACCCATTACCTGAATTTCTGGGAGGTGAAGCAACTCAAAGCTGCAGCGGGTGCGGGGCCCACCCCACCCAGTCCACCGTCAGGCACAGAGTCAGGGTGGGGACAGGTCGCCATGGATGGCTGGGGGACCCCTGAGCTACAGGGCCTGGGGAGGTCGTGAGCCCTGGGGTCCCGTGTGCTGAAGGCCACCTCCCCGACCCCGTGTCTGTGCGTGCCCCTGCGTGCGGCCAGGCTGCCCCCGGGGTTCTGGAATCCCAGGGCCCCTCTCAGGGCCAGTGGGCTCTTCCCTCCATCTCTGTTCCATCAGGGCCAAGCCCAAGTGTCACCTGATCCCCAGGAGGAGAGTGGTCCCAGGGAAGGGGGCAGGGCCGGACGTGGGGCTTGGGGGACCCAGCTCACAGCCCAGGACTGCTGGTCCACCAGAGCCAAGGGCCAGGACAGCACGATGGCAAAAAGAAACATTTAATAATTTGGGGAAAAGAAAAGAGGTATACGCCAGGCGGGGGTGCCGGGGGCACAGCCCCGTGGGGTGCTCGGGTGGGCTCAGGGCGGGTCTCGAGAAGCTGTGTCTGTCGACAGGACGCGGGGAAGGCCGCGGCAATGTGCTGGCCACAGCCCGAAGCTTCGCACACATCTCGAGCAGGGCTCAGCAGAACTGCAGCAGACGGATGAGAGGCGTCAACCCAAGACCCCTGGGACCCCCGCGGGCCCGGAGGCAGGGCTGCCCCCCGTTTCACATCACGAAGACCCCACAGGCTGGAGACGCCCACCTACCTTCCAGCGATTTCCACACTCGTTGCAGACAACGAAGGTGGTCATGGGCTCATCAGAGCTTCGGGTCTGCACCTGCGGGGAGGGCTGCGGTGAGGGGGGGCCACCCGGGCCCCAGGGGCTCAGTCACTTGGAGCAGGTCTTCCCGAGAGTCACAGTGTGAGGAGACCATCCGTATCCTCGGGCAACGCTGGCATTGTAGCCCCTCGACCCCCCGGGGGACCCCACACCTCCTCTCCTCACCGGGGACCCCTGGCACATCTCGAGGTCCACATCCGTGTCCACATCCACGGGTCTGAGCACAGTCTTGAGGCCACTGCAGGCAGCACACTGCCCCCACCCTCCTGCTTGGGCCCTCCATGCTGGGTGAGGCCGGCCCCCCCCTTATAGCTCCCAAAGCAAAGCACCACCTGAGACACTGCTTCCTGGGGCCCAGGGCTGCGGGGCAAGGGAGGAGGAGCCCGGGCACCACTCACTAGGCACGTGTGCAGGTGCAGGTGTGGACCCCGCCCCACAGCACCGCGCGCAGGTGCAGGCTCCGGGTGCGTGAGGTCGCTGGGGCGCCCACCTGTGTGTAGGTACAGTTCTTCCTCCTGCACCTCCCGCAGGTGAACAGGTCTGTCTGGGTGCCCCCCGTGCGGGCCATCTGGTGCTCTCGGATGGCTTCCTTGGTCATCGCCTTCCGGATCTCCTTCAGCTCATCGCTGGCCATCTCCTGGGCGAGGAGCAGTGTCCTTACCCGCTGCCCACAGCGGTGGCCCCCACGCCCCTGCAGCAGGACTCACCTCCGACGTCATCACCGCGATCTGCTGGGGGGTTATGACCCCACACAGCACGTTCCGCCGCAGGTCAGGGTTCTTAGCGTCCTTGAGGTTGGAGATGCGGCTCCGCACACGGTTTTTGTACTTCATGTCCGTGTTCCCCACGTCCCGGAAGATGCGTGCAGGTGTTTAAGGACCTATCCGGAGGCCAATACTGCTGCCTTCCACTCACCCCGGGGCCAGCGCAGGAGGCCAGCGAGGGCCTCCTGGTGGGAGCCTGGCAGCTCAGTGTGCCCCCCACACCTGGCAGCGAGTGGAGGGGCTGCAGAGGGAGGGCCCCACCCGACCCAACCCTGGCCGAGGCCCAGCCCCAGGCTCAGAGCCCTGGTGACCCAGGCCCCCCCGACGGGCAGCATCAGTCCAGAGAGGGCCCTCCTGGTCAAGGGGGGAGCCCACCCAACTGACCCACTGCCTGGCAAGGGCACTGGGGTTGTGGCCATCAGGGGAAGCCGGGCCTGGCTGGCCTCAGACTCCCCCAGAAACCCCCAGACCCCACACCCTGCATAAAGGATATATTCCTCAATCTGGGCCGACAGGCCCTCGCAGTCCGCACCAACGGCCATATGATCATCTGCAAGAAGCAGCCCTGACTAGCTGCCCCCTGACTCCACCACCACTTCCAAACTGCCCAGCACCTGAGGCCCCAAAGACCCCTGCCCCCACCTGGCTCAGCTGCAAGGGCTGGGGGAGGAGGTCCCCGAGAACCCTCTGAGCTCAGGCCGCTGTGGGCAGGCGGAGTCCAGCCCCTGCGGACTCAGGGTGCAGGGCGGCGGGCGGGGGACTCACGGTCTGTCTGCAGGGCGGCGGTCAGCATCTCGCGGCACTTGTTGCGCACGGCGTCACAGGTGACGGGCACGGGGGGAAACGTGGTGATCCTTGGGGCCGACGGCACCCTGGGCAGCTCTGGCCTCTTGCGGCTGGAGAAAGACGGGCCCGCGCGGGCCACGGGCACCCCCGTGACACACCGGTCCCCAGAAAGCCCCAAACCCTGCATCTCCCACCCGGATGCTGCCCATGCTCCTGCCCCGAGGGGACTGCCCAGTGGGCTGGAGGCAGGAACACCCACTGGGCGGGGCGTACCCCCGGATGGGGGCACCACTGGGGCAGCCTCGCCCGCAGGGGCCTCCGCCCTCCAGGCGGCCAGGACCAGGCCATCTCAGGGGAGGCAGGCGGCCCCACCCGGCGTGGATGCCTCCCGACGGGCTGGGCACTGCTGGCAAGCCGCCTGCTGACCAGGCCGCAGGTACCCAGTCCTCCCCTCCCCGCACACCCCTGCGTCTCGTGACCCTGTGACCCCCACACGACGGGGAGCAGGGGCCTCCTGGAGGGAACCTCCGCAGCCGGTAGATGAAGCCCTAGCCCAGCACAAGCACACGCTGCGCGCGGAGCTTGGCCCCTGCTGCCCTGCCACCCCTGCCCACGGCAAAGCAGCCTACGGCCACACCCACCCCGGAGCACCCCCGGAGCACCCCCAGAGCACCCCGTCTCCATGACTGCCTGCCCGGAGCACTGACGGGGAGAGGGTTCAGCCACGCGGGACACCAGCTGAGGGGGCTCGGCCAGAGCGGAATGAGAACCACGCCCAGGAGGTGGAACTGTGGGGTGGCCGTGGGGGCCCCCGGGGCTCTCTGTGCGGCCAGGACCCGCCACCTGCCGAGCAGGAGGGTGTGCACCTGCCCCCCAGATGCGCTACCTGGGATCCTTGGCCTCAGGGGCCTCCTTGGAGGACGATGTGGGCGGAGGCCCGGCCCTCCTCTGCTCCCTGGCTTTGGCATCTGAAGCATCTGCAGGTGCCAGGAAAGGGAGCGCTGGCTAGTGGGGCTGGGCCAGGGAGGGGAACAGATCTCCACCGGCCCCGGGACCTGGCGGTCGAGCCTTGCACACTGGGGCCCCATCCTCCCTCCTCAGAAGGGCCCAGGACAGCCCCCAGGCCCTTTTCTACCCCCGCACAGGCCACCTGTGAGGCCTCCCTGGGGTCTACCGTCCTGGCAGAAAGGACGGCCACCTGCCCAAAGTGACCCTGGTGCAGAGCCCCGAGTGACAGCCCCCCCACAGGCAGCGCTTGAAACCCGGACAAAGCCCAGGTGCGGTCACTCCCCAGCTGGGCCTTGGGGGTCACAGCGAGCGGCCGTCCGCTGAGCACATCCCCCACGAGGCTCCTGAAACCCTGGTCCGCGCTGGGGACCGTCCCACAGGAGGCGAAGCAGCCCCCACACGACCAGAATAAACACGCTTGTGCACACGTGGGCTGACAGCCACCCCGACTAGAGTCCCACGACAAACACCCCATGGGCTTGGACGGAGCCAGGAAGGCGCAGGAAGGGAGGGGACCCCCAGGGCCCCAAGGTGGGCCTGCCCGCAGCCGGCCGTGTCCCCTTCTTCCCCCGCACCCCTCGGCCTCAGCAGGGCCTCCTCACCTGCGCCAGCTCCCTCCAGGCCCCAGCCGCCCTGCTACTACCTTCAACTTCCTTTTCTCCTGCTCCCGGTGGGTCCCCTCTGCTCCCAGCCACCCCCCGCCTTCCCGGACCAGCTTGGGGCCCGGCGGCCCGGGCGCGGGGACGGCACCGCCAGCACCAGCACGCCGCTGACCGGCGAGGGCCAGCACTCCCCGGATGCCCTGCCCGGGCGGTCAGCCCCGCCGCCGGCCCGCACCCAGGAGCTTCTTCCAGGACTTGATGAGCGACTTGGCCAGGGCGATGACCTCCTCGTCGGAGCTCTGCTTCCGCAGGGCGTTGACAGACATGCCGACACGCGTGGACTGCAAGGCAAGCGCCGGGGCTGGGGAGGCAGCCAGACCCTCCGAGGCTCCCGCGCGGCAGGGGCGGGCCCAGCTCTCGAGGTGCACATCCCCGCCAGGGGCTGCTGCCCCACGTGCAACCCAGGAGCCTCGGCAAGAGGGGGAGCCATGCTCAGATGCCCCCCGTCTTCCGGGACAACCAGGGCGGGGGCCTCCTCCAGGACGCACAGGCCCTGCCAGGCGCCAGGAGCCGTCCGGGCAGGAGGCGCGCAGGGCCCTACCTGAAGCAGGTGCAGCGTGACCGGCATGGCCTTCAGCTCCCGCAGCAGGTCCATGGCTCCCTCCTGGAAGGAGAAGGGGGACCTTCATAAAGGACTTCGAGGTCTCGGGGTGCACTGCCACCTCCTCCTAGCCACGAAGGCGGGGGGGCACCGGAAGTAACAGATTGGAGACCCACCCGGGGTCAGCTGCGCGGGGACGGCCAGCAGCTCTGCAAACTCAGCGCCAGCGCCTGGTCACTGACCAAACCACGGCTGCAGCAAACAGCTCCAAGGCCGGCAGCCCCGCCCGCGGGAGGACAGCACCCAGGTCGGGGGGGGGGGGGGGGGGGAGGCAGGGGTGCTCACTGCCCGCTCCAGGCCCAGACCCCTCGTGGGTTGCTCAGCCCCTCCTGAAGTACCTCATCACAGGCTGACGGGAGCCAACCTGGGCAAGGTCAGCGACCCCGACTGAGGCCAAACACCTCCCCCATCACATGCACACCCACCCACACCCAGATTGAAGTCCCAGCAATCTCTCCAGGCCAGCCACCTCCCCCACCTTGCCCCTGCCCACCCAACACCTGTTTCTTTAGAGCCCTCCCCACATCAAGGTCCTGCACAAACTGGCTGCTCTCTCCACTCCGGGCTCAGCTTTAGGTTCCTCAACTGTGCCAAGCTGCTTGCCCCAGGACCCTTGCACCTGCTGCTCCCACTGCCAGAGAAATGCCTCCCAAATATCTACAGTTCCGTACCCTCCCTCTTCCCAAATTTTATTCAGATGACACCTTGTTGACGCCCCTCCTGACCCCATCCTCCCCCACTTTGCTTTCTCCCACAGATGCTTCACTTGTTAACATACTGGTGTGTTTTAACGTATTGCTCTTTCCTTTGACATGAGAGAGCAGGAATCATGTGGCTCGGCTATCCGAGGTGGTGGGACCCTCGTGCCAGGCAGCCCAGGCCGCATCCCCTGCCATCTGCATGGCGCCTCTGCTCTGCAGCCCCGTCCACATCCCCCCCCCCCCACCCAGGAACATGCAGAGTCCAGCCCTACGGTGACCTCCTCAGGTGGGGGGGGCGTCCGAGCCAAGGTCACGGCGCTGCTCACTGATGAGCTTCCTGTGGCTCCAGACCAGAGGCACAAACCCAGCTCCCGACTTCCCCATCACCGGTCCCCAGGCCTCCGGGAGCCTCACGGGCACCAGGCACCTTCCTGGCCCGTGGGGCTGTCAACTCCCACGCCTCGGTCTCCACAGTGCTTCCACCTGGCCCCACCCAGCCCTCTGCGGGTTCCGTGACCCATCTCTGTCCCCACCTGGGGGGTGTTGTCTCCTTCAAGACAGGAAGCAGCTTCTTTCTTTGGTCATCTCTGCAAACAGCTAGACTGTCCCCCACTCCCTAGCTCCGCGCAGCCCAGGGCCTCCCAGGGACACGATGCCCGTGTGGGGAGGGGGCTGCTGCTCGCTGGATGAGTGGATGAGTGGGAGCCGGCCCCGTTTCTGGCCCCAGTGTAGGCCCCTGTCCAAAACCTGGTCAACAAGGACCCCAGGACAAGTCGGCTTAACACAAAAGAGTGCCCAAAGCGGCAGAGCAAGCGGTCGGTCTGGGGTGGCTGCGCGTGACGGAGCCGCCTCCTCCACCCTGCTACTCGCTCACAGTCCCGGGGAAGAGCGGGGTGTGTGTGTGGAGCCTCTCGGGGAGCCAGCCAGGGCCCCCCAGCACCCTGAAGGCAGGTCCCGCCCACCAAGGATGCTTCCACGGGAGGGCACGCAGGCTGTCAGGGAGGGTCTCGGAGCTCAAGATGGGCTGAAGTTGGAACCCCAACCCCCACCCCGCAGCACTGCCTCCTCCAGCCTCCGCGGCGGGGGCCCCAGCCCGCGGGGCCAGGGGCTCCATCACCAGGCCTGCCGGGTGCCCAGGCCTCCCAGGCCTCTATCCCTAGGGTCTCTGACATCTCCCCCCTCCCCAGCTGCTGCTGGCTGGGTCCCGGCTAGGGAAGGGAAAGAATTTATTAGGGAGACCTGGTTCCTGTGGGGGTGCAGATGGGGCACAGGGGCCTCTGCAGCAGGACAGGCCTCGGGCCTGCACACGGAGGGGGCGGGGGGCGGGCTGCAGGCCGCGGGGCGGGCGGGGCGGGCGGGGCGGGCGGGGCTCTGCGGAGAAGGCCCGGGCGGGGGCGGGGGCGGGGGCGGGGGCGGGGCCGGGAGGGCGGGGCGGGGCGGGGCACGGAGGCGGGTGTCAGGTGCGCGGGGTCCGGGTCCCGCGGGGCGGCCCCGACACGACCCCGGCCCGACCCGACCCCACGGCGGCCTCCGCGGTGCGGGCGCGGGGGAGAGCCGGGGGGCCCAGGGCAGGGTCTCCGCCGGGGCGGGGCCTCGTCCTGCCGCTCGGGGTCGCCCGGCCCGAAGCGGGCGGGGGTCGGCGGGGCGGGGCCCGGGGTCCCGGGGTCCCGGCGGCCCGCGCCCCTCACCGCACTCTTCTTGGTCACCATCTTGTCCAGCCTGCGGGCGATCCGCGCGATCTCCTCCTCCTTGCCCATCATCGCCTCGGGGGCAGGGCCCCCAGCGCCCGCCGCGCCAGCCTCGGCCTCCGGGCCCGGACCCCTGCCCCGCTCGTCGTCGTCGTCCGCACCCGTCGCAGCCGACGCAGCCCCGCCGCGGGCGGGAGACCCTCCGTTCAAACCCCCGGCCCCCGCGGTCGCCGCGCTGCTCCCTGGGACATGTAGTTCCCGCGGCCGGCAGCCTCGCGCGCTCGCCCCGCGCTGGACCACAAGCCCCGGAAGACACGCGGCTTCGCGTGGCTTTCTGGGATGTGTAGTCCCGCCGCGGGCCGCCGCAGGAGGCCGACGAGGACGGCCGACTCGCAGTCCCACAAGGCCCCGCGCGAGCCGGTGAGCCGGCGGAGGGCGCTGCGGAGCGCGGGGCCAGCGGGCGTCCCTCCCGGACCCTCCGCCCGAGCGGCCCGTGGGTCGGCTCCGTGGGGCCCGCGAAGGCGCGTCCGGGTCCGGCCGTCCCCTTCTCCGCCCTCTTGGAGTCCTTCTCCCACCTAGCGCTGTGCTGTCCCGGGGCAGCCGGGCCCCGCGGGAGACCCCGCACCCCACCCGCGCGCGCCCCCACCCCCACACGCCCAACCCCACCCCCGCGCACCCCCCGCCCGCGCCGCCAGCCGCACGCACCCCACCCCGCGCACCCCCACCTCCACCCCGCGCACCTCCCACCCGCACCCCCACCCCGCGCACCCCCACCTCCACCCCTCGCGCACCCCCCCACGCCCACCTCCACCCCCGCGCGCCCGCAGCCCCCACCCCCGCACTCCCACCCCTTGTGCCCTCTGGCCCACATGCCCCCCCCCAGAGGGGAGGGGGCTGCAGCCGGATGCAGGGTCTGGAAGAGGCCAGGGCCGGTTCCGGTTCCGAAGGTGCCAGAGGAGCCGCAGACGCCCCCGGGGCAGCTGCCGGGCATGAATCCCGCGCTCTGCACTTCAAACCGACCGCAGACCGTTGTGCCTCAGTCTCCCCATCTGTGAAAGGAAGGTGGTGGTGTCGTCCGCTCAGGGGGCTGCTGCCCCGACGGCAGGTGGTGAAGAGCGGAGAACGGGGCACGAGCACGTCAGTGGTCACCTCGGCTGCTGGAGCTCCTGTGAATGCCCGCTGCGCCCACGTGAGGGTGGCCTGGCTGCGGGGACAGCAGAGGAGCGTCCCCTCCAGACCTCGCCCCCTTCGAGGTGTCCCCGTGTGCCCTACAGCGGGGCGGGGCGCGGTACAAGGCAGGAGACGGATGTCTGTGTCCTGGGCCCACGGCCACTGACATGCGGGCAGGTGTGAGACCGGGCGGCAGAGAGGAGGACCAGACACCTGGGCTGCCAGGCTGCACCACACGGGAGCACGTGCAGACTGGCCAGTGGGGAGCAGAGCCTCCAGCTCGTACCCCTGGATCCTTCCCGTCGGCCTCCAGTGGAAGCATGTGGTTCCTCGGGCTGCGAATGAAGCAACGACCCACGTCTCGCGGCAGTACCAGGACTGAGCACAGCAAAGACCAGGGCCCCTTCCCGCCACCGCTGTCCTGCCCGTGGCCCGGGCGCTGCTGCCCGCACCTGCAGCTTGGGTTGGGGGCGCCTGGCTGGCTCCCGCCGGTGGGCATCTGCTTCGGCTCCGGGCTCGATCCCGTCCCGACGTCCTGACGTCCAGCTCTGCTCGCAGGGAGCCTGCTTCTCCTGCTCCCTCTGCCCCTGCCCTGCTCCTGCTCTCTTCTCTCACTCTCTCAAATAAATAAAATCTTTTTTTAAATATTTATTTATTTATGATAGACACAGAGAGAGAGAGGCAGAGACACAGGCAGAAGGAGAAGCAGGCTCCATGCAGGGATCCCAACGCGGGACTCGATCCCGGGACTCCAGGATCGTGCCCTGGGCTGAAGGCAGGTGCCAAACCGCTGAGCCACCCGGGGATCCCCTCAAATAAATAAAATCTTGAAGGAAAAAAAGAGTGCTTGGGTTTCCATATCACACATTTTAGGAAATACTTTGATAACCCGTTTTCTTTGCAACCCTATGAATTTTACTTTCTGCCCATTGCACGGCACCCACGTAAGGACACAGAAGGGAGCACGAGCTGTCCGCTAAGAACCCGGGCCTTCCCCGCCACCACCGCGGGGGACTCCTGGACGGCCGCCTTGGGCCCTTGTCCCGCACGAGAAGCCATGTGGCCTCCACCTCCAGGGGCTCAGGGATGGGCCGCGGAGGCTGCTGGATACCTGGTGTGTCTTGGCACATCTGGATGGAGGCCCCTGAGCTTGCAGGTGAGGGGAGCCCAGGGCACCGGGGCCCTGCAGGGCGATGCCCAGGCGGCGGCCCCCCCCAAGAGCAGTGCCCAGCAGAGGGCGGGGCTGCCGGGCTGCCACGGGGGATCGCAGGAGTCTGGCCCAGGGTGATGGGGAAGCCGGAGTGGACGGAGCAGGGAGGGAGCTCCCAAGCCGGAGACCTGGGGCCACAGCCCCTCCCCCGTGACAGGAGCCCTGAGCCCTGGCGCCCGTCCTGCGCCGGTGGGGTGGGGCCCTGCAGTGCAGTGGGGAGCCGGGGAACCCATCACTCCGCGGCGGCCGTGTGGCCCGTGATGAGCAGTGGCCTGTAGGTGGCGGGCGGGAGCCACAGGCCTGCGGCCAGCCGGGCACCCAGCAACCCCCAGGAGGTCCGGCGGGGACGTACTGGGCCCTGGAGAGGGGCCCTCACCTGTGGGACCGCAGGTGGTCCCACCCTCGGGGGCTCCGCCTGGGCTGCACTCAGCAACCCCAAAACCGTCAGCCTTGCACCCGAGAGGCCCCTGGTCCCGGGGCCCCTCATGGCCCCCCGACCCCGGGAACCATGCTCAGGCTGTTCACAGCCTCCCCGGGCCCCTTGGGGCCTGCCGCCTGCGTCCTGCGCCCGGGCGCGCCCCCCGGAGCCCCGCAGGTGAAGGCGTGCATTCCCTCTCTGGTGACCACGAGCGACCCGAGTCTCGGGGGACGCGAAGCTGCTCACGTGTGCACACGTCGGCCATACCTGAGGGTCCTCACACACAGGCCCCGGGGCCACCCTGGACTGTCCACCCGGTGTCTGTCCCGCGGGGACCACGCAGCCGGGACAACAGGGCCCTCCATGCACCCCGCGTCCCCAGCCCAGACACCTCACACTTGCTCAGTAAGCGCGTCTCCCGAAGGAAGGAAAACAGCACGCGGGGGGCGGCAGCAAGGGACCCACACTCGCAGCCAGCGCCCAGCACCCAGCCAGGAGCCCACAGACAGCCCCCCGCGGGGGGCGGTGCCAGCTCCGGGCTGAGGGCCCTGCAGCCCCGGACCAGGTGCCCCCGCGACGGGGAGGGGAGGCCCCCGGGGCAGCCCCCTCTCCTGGCAGCCCGGCCCTGCCCTGGAGGCTCCAGGGGGATGCGGCTGGGACCTGGGGACCCTGCACTGCAGCTCCCCGCGCACAGGCGACCACACCTTTGGCCCAGAGGCCACCCCTCCCCCTCCTCAGTCCGGAAGCATCGGAAGCGCAGGCCATTTACTTTTCTATTTGTGTCCCCCGCCCCCGGCCCCGCAAGCCGGCTGTGACCCCGGCAGGTCCGTGGCGCTTCCTCTCTGGCTGAGGCAGGGCCGGGTGGGCAGGGCCGCGCTGCCACACTGGGGGGGGGGGGAACGCGGCGGGGCACCCTTCAGCCCCAGCGGCCCCCTCCTGCCAGCTTGGGGCGGCTCCTGGGCCTGCCCCCCCCAGCACCTGGGGCCGCCAGGGCTCTGTGGGCCGTGACCCCGGAGACCCCACCAGGCTTCCCCCTATTGGCCTCGGGGCAGGCAGGGCTGTGGCGGGGACAGGGGCAGCAGCAGCCCAGCTCCGGCCTCAGTGTCTCCGTCTGCACAATGGGAAGAACCGCATGCCCAGGGCAGCACCTCTAGGAAAGTCCCCGGCCCGCCCCCCTTGGCCCGGGCCCAGCCCCCCCAGAGGCAGCACTTGGGGGGCAGGAGCTTCCCCAGGGACCGCCAGCCCCGCGGCTGCTCAGGCTCCAACAATGCGCTTCCCCCACACAATTCCCAGAAACGCAGCCCTCCCTGCGCTGCCAGCCAGCCTGGCGGCCACTCCACCCTCCCTGTCCCCTGGGCCCGGCGGCGCGGGGGTGTCAGGGGCCGCGGGTGCGCGGGAGCTCCGCTGGCGGGGCGCCCCCGG
Source organism: Canis lupus familiaris (assembly GCF_011100685.1). Taxonomy (NCBI): domain Eukaryota; kingdom Metazoa; phylum Chordata; class Mammalia; order Carnivora; family Canidae; genus Canis; species Canis lupus. The sequence continues at coordinate 48,348,522 of NC_049245.1, read as the reverse complement.
AGGTCCCTGAGGCAGCGAGGGGCGGGGCGGGCTCGGCAGTCCTGGGGAGGCAGCTCCCGGGGTGGGGGGAGGCGGCCTGCTCCAGGGCTGCGTCCGTCCTTCGTGCACCCAGGGCTCCGCCGAGGCCCTGTCCCCGCGGGTCGGCCCCTGCTCACGACCCTCCCAAGCCACCAACTCGCCTTCAGAGGAAGAAAACCAAGACCTTCCCAGGCCCCACGCAGCTCCGTCCACTCCCTCCTGCGCTTCCGGCTCGCCCCACGTAGCACACCTGTGAGCCCGGGCCTTTGCACGTGCTCCGCTGGTGCAACCCTTCCCCGGCAGCCCCGGCTCTTCCACAGGCTCCCTTCTGGGCTTGGCTCAAAGGTCACCTTGCGAAGCCACAGGCCGGAGGCCCCACAGCCCGACCCTTTCCCACACCCGCGGAGCACATGCCGCACCTGGCGCCCCACCTTCTCCCGCTGCTGCACCTCCTGACCCCTCGGCCCCAGAGGGGAACCGTCCTCCTGTGGCCAGGGCTTGGGTCTGTTTGTTCCCCGTCTGCTGGGACAGAACTGGAGGCGCTGCAGATGCTCACAGCAAGCGAATGAGGAGGGGTGGGTCCCTGGGTCCCCAGGAACACAGACCCGCCCCCAGCCCAGGTGGTGCCCCAAGTGCCGGGGCCCCTAAAGCTGCCTGTCACCAAGCTCGGGCAGCAGAAAGGACATGCATGGGGCGCACGGGGGGGGTCTGCTCTCTGCTCCCTTCCCTGGCTGCTGGGCACTGGCACCGGGCCCACAGGAGGGAGGTCGGGGGGCGCCGCCCAGGACACACAGACACAGACACACGGACAGGACAGCCCGTCCGCTCCTGCAGGAGCCCTCGGGAGGGGGGGGTACAGGGCTTGCCTCCCGAAGGACGGGGCACCCGATTCGAGCAAGGCAGCCACGGCAGCCCCGGGCCCAGACCGCAGGCCCCCAGACCGGGCGGCAGGGGGGCGGCGCTGGGGGCAGGAGCCGCAGGCCGGCCACCGGACGGCTGGACAGACAGAGTGTCTGGCGCCTGCTCAGCCGGGCTGGCCCTCGGCTCCCTCCTCGCAGCTGCGGCCTTCCTTCCTGAGCTGCTTCCTGGCTCCTCCCTGCTGTTGCCACGGAAACCCGGAGCCGGTTCCCATGGAGCCCCCGCTGCGCCTGCGGGGGGCCACACAGCTGGCAGGGCCCCCCACACCCGGCCACGGCCCCCCCGACTCCCGGCCACGGCCCCCCCGACTCCCGGCCACAGCCACCCCAACAACTGGCCACGGCGCCCCCGGACACCCAGTCACGGCCCCCTGACACCCGGCCACAGCCACCCTGACAACCGGCATGGCCCCCCGACACCTGGCCACGGCGCCCCTCCAACACACGGCCACGGCCCCCCTGATACATGGCCATGGCGAAGGGCATCTGACCGACCCGCCACGTGGGACCTGGGGCATCACATCCTCACAGCTGCCAGGCCCCGTGCTGTCCACCCAGAAAGCCCCCCAGCACCTGGGGGTGCGTCACTCCCTGAGGTGCCCTGGCCGCCGCCCCAGGACGCCAGAAACACCCCCGACAGCCCCACACCCCCCCTGCTCAGACTGGCAGCCGGTGGGACCCCCTGCCCCAGCAGACATCCTGGTTCCCACAGCGCCCAGTTGGCCTGCGGCGCAGACCCACAGCTGGGGGACCACACGACACAAGTGACCCCCACGCCACGCCCGCTCCCTCAGGCCCCCACCCTAACCTTTCCCCAGGGGCCAGGCCCCCCCCGCGTCCTGGAAGCCGGGTGACAGGCCCAGCGTCCCAGGGCTGAGGGCGGGAAGGCACGGGCCACCCGCCATCCGGGGCCCAGACCCAGTGTCCCCCAAACAGGCCTGCAGCAGGGGGCGGGCACGCACACACCTCCAGGCCATCGGGCAGCCTCCTCAGAAGCCCGGACCCCTGCTCGCAGGTTGAGGCTGACCCTGCACCTTGTCCCCCGCCCCCCGCCCCGGCCACGAGTGGAGGAGGAGCAGCCCCAGGACGGCGGGCCCAGAGCCCCCGTCTCAAGGGCCTCAAGGAGGCGGGATCCGCACTGAGCAGTGGCACTCAAAGCAGAGGTCTCAGGACACAGGAGATCCCCCTCCACCTGGACTCGCTCTGACAGGGACCCCGCCCCCACCCTCCAGGAGAAGGAGGGTCCGGCCCCAAGGGACCCCGTAATTGGTCCCAGCCTCCGCTCCTGCAGCAGCCAGGGCTGGGTGGGTGGGAGCCTGTGAGGTCTGTGCCCCGGGCAGCGCCTGGGAGGTCCGCCCCTCCCAGAGCCCAGCCACCCCCCACCCAGAGCCACCGAGGAGGACTGCCCAGCATCCTTTGCAGGCTTCATGCAGAGCCCGGGGGTCTGGTCCTGGCTGAGGCAGGCAGTGGGTGGAGGGCGGTGGGGGGGGCCGTGTCCACGCCACCCTCGGGCCAGCTGACACTGCAGAGCTGGCCCCTGCACCCCCTCTGTCCGGGGCCCTGGGGGCTGCACGCAGGACCCCCATGAGGGTGGGCAGCAGCCAACCTGGACCAAATGGGCAGGGGGGCCCCAGACTCACAGGTCACCCCCACGTCGGAGAGAGCTGGGGCCCCTCCCGTGGTGGGCGTGGAGGGTGAGGCCTTGGCCACGACGCCCTGTGCGGCCCCTTCTCGGGCCAGTCCAGCCCGTGCCTGGCTCCTAAGGCCCTGGGCAGCCTCCACGCGAGGCCTTCCTCGCCCCACTCAGGCAGACAGATGGGACCTTCACCCTCACACACGCACGGACCACCCACAAGCACAGTCACCCAAGGCCCGTGCCCCTCCCCCAGCACAGCTGACCACACCCACACCAGCCCTGGCAGAGCCCTGGGAGCCCCCCAGCCCTGCGCCTCTGAGGTCAGGGCCACCCCGACTGCAGTCCCCACCCCCACTGTCTTCCCATCTGGACACTGGGCCAGAGCACCACCAGGCAGCACACTCGGGGAGGCTAGCCTGACCCCAAAGGGGCGGGGGGCACCCCAGGGGGCTCCCCCCCTGCCCTGCCCGGCCCCAGCCCACAGGACGTGACAGCTGGACACCTGAGTGGCACGGCTCCGCCAAGAGGGGGGGCCACTGGCTGGCGCCAGCAAGGCAGCCACCCTGGGGGGCGCTCCGTGGTGAGGTAATGCCGGGTGGTGCCGCGGCTGCATTTGGAGCAGCTCGGTTCCTCTGCGCTGCCGGGAGGTGCCGCGGGCCAGGCCGGGGCTCCAGGAGAACCGGAAATCTACCCCAATGTAGGGGGGCCACAACGGAGGACCCCATGGGCCTCCTCCCCAAGCCCGGGGCCCATCCCCCAACCAGCCAGGCCCCAGTAGCCTCAGACCACTGCTCCAAGGGGGCGGGAGTCTCTACGGGGTGCTGCCTCCTCGCACCCATTTTCAACCTAGAGTCTTCCTCACACACGTCTCCCCCCACCCCTGCAGGACACCGTCCACCCACTTACGTTGGTCAAACAGGAGCTGGCACCCCCAGAGAGAACGGTGGGCCCAGCCCCCCAGGGCCCCCATTCTTCCTGCCTCCCAGTGCTTTACTCCCCCAGCCCATGGACAAGATCCTTGTGATAGGATCCCCCACAGCCCTCAGGTGGAGGGACCCTGTGGGGGTGCGGGCTTCTCCTCAAGCGGGAGGGCCACTGGGGCAGCTGCAGGACCGCCCATGTTGGACTGACCGTGGGGCCGCACACCCGGGAGCTGGGAGCCGGGGGTGGGGGCTCTGCCCGGGAAGGAGGCAGCTCAGCTCCCAGGCTATAAACAGATGTACAGGAAGGAAAACTCACCTCCCCCCCGCCACCCCCCCCCACCGCGGCTGAGCACACTCATCCCGCCCTGGGGGAGCCTCCTCAGCTGGGGCGCAGTCCTGGCAGGGGCAGGGACCCTCACACCCAGCAGCTGCGGGAGCCCAGAGCCCCCTGGATCGGCCGCTGGAAGCCCCTCTGCAAGCCCTGGAGCCTCATGGCCAAGGGGGGGGGGGCTGCCCTGCGCTCTACCTGCCCCGACCCCATCCCCACCCGCCCTCTGCGTGTCCCTCGCGACCACTGGTCCCAGCCACTGGTCCCAGCCCGACCGGCAGCCCCGGGGCTCTGCTCTCTGTTCACGGGGGCGACCCTCGGAGGTTCCTGGCAACGCCGCGGGCTTTGCCCTGTTCACAGCGGCTCTTGCCCGTGGGGTGGGGGGTAGCGCCAAGTCCACCTCCTTTGTCCTGCGGACGGGCCAGGAGCTCAGGGCCGCAGGGGTGACGCGGGCGGAGGAGCTCGGGGCACAAGGGTGACCCGGACAGAGGAGCTCGGGGCACAGGGGTGACGCAGGCGGAGGAGCTCGGGGCGCAGGGGTGACGCGGGTGGAGGAGCTAGGGGCGCAGGAGTGACCCGGGCGGAGGAGCTCGGGGGGCGCAGGGGTGACGCGGGCTGAGAAGCTCGGGGCGCAGGGGTGACGCGGGAGGAGGAGCTCGGAGCCCCCAGTAGTGATCCGGGCGGAGGAGCTCAGGGCGCAGGGGTGACCCGGAGGGAGGAGCTGGGGGCACAGGGGTGACGCGGGCGGAGGAGCTCGGAGCCCCTAGGAGTGATTCGGGAGGAGATGCTCAGGGCGCAGGGGTGACCCCCATGCGCGGAGGGCTGGGGACCCCGCGCCCCGGGCCGCCCCGCGCGCCCCCAAGACCCGCGGCAGGTTTCCCCACGCGCCCAGGGCTCCTGAGTTCTTGGGCAGCCTCCCGGGAACTCGGGATTAAAACGCGCGGCTGCCCCGTGTCCCTTCGCTCCGTGGGAGGGGACGGCGGTTCTGAAGGCCCGACAGCCCCCGGGGGCGCCCCCTCCTCGCTGCAGCGCAGGGCGGCGGCCCGCTGGGGTCCCTCCTCCGCAGAGGTGCTCCGAGAAGCCAGGGCGCCCGGCGGGGGGGGGGGGGGGGAGGGGGCGGCCCCGCGCCCCGCCCAGTGGCCCCGTGCCCCGCCCCTCGGGCCCGCGCCGCTATATCTGGGCGCCCGCCCTGCCCGCGGCCACCGCCGTCCGCGCCGCGCGCTCCGCCCGACCCGAGGTGCCCGCGCTCGTCCCGCCCAGGCCGCGCCCAGCTGGAATGCAGAGATCGCCGCCCGGCTACGGCGCACAGGACGACCCGCCCGCCCGCCGCGACTGTGCATGGGCCCCGGGACCCGCGGCCGCCGCTGAGCCGCGCGGCCTCCCCGCCGCCGCCGCCGCCGCCCCCGCCGCGCCCGCCTCGCCGCCCAGCCCGCCGCGCAGCCCGCCGCGCAGCCCCGACCCGGGGCGCTATGGCCTCAGCCCGGCCGGCCGCGGGGAGCGCCCGGCGGCCGACGAGTCGCGCATCCGGCGGCCCATGAACGCCTTCATGGTGTGGGCCAAGGACGAGCGCAAGCGGCTGGCGCAGCAGAACCCGGACCTGCACAACGCGGTGCTCAGCAAGATGCTGGGTGAGGGGCGCGGGGCGCGCGGGCAGGGCGCACCGGGGGCGGGGGAGGGACGGGGAGGGCGAGGAAGGGGGCACCGAGGGCAGGGGAGCGGGCACCAAGCGTGGGGAGGGAGCATCGAGGGCAGGAAAGGGGGCACCGAGGGCAGGGGAGAGACGGGGCGGGCGGGGAGGGGGCACCGAGGGCAGGGGACAGAGCACCTAAGGGCGGGGAGGGGGCACCAAGGGCAGGGGAGGGAGCATCGAGGGCAGGGAGGGAGCACTGAGGGTGGGAAGGGAGCATTGAAGACAGGAAAGGGCACCAAGGGTAGGGGAGAGACGGGGCAGGTGAGGAAGGGGCACCGAGGGCAGGGGAGGGAGCATCGAGGGCGGGGGAGCAGGCACCAAGGGTGGGGAGGGAGCATCAAGGGCAGGGGAGTGGCACCGAGGGCAGCGGGCGCCCAGCACCCGGGGCGCCCCGGCCCACGGCAGGCAGCCCGCTGAGCCCCGCGCCCACGCCCGCAGGCAAGGCGTGGAAGGAGCTGACGCCGGCCGAGAAGCGGCCCTTCGTGGACGAGGCGGAGCGGCTCCGCGTGCAGCACCTGCGCGACCACCCCAACTACAAGTACCGGCCGCGCCGCAAGAAGCAGGCGCGCAAGGCCCGGCGGCTGGAGCCCGGCCTCCTGCTCCCGGGCCTGGCGCCCCCGCCGCCGCCGCCAGAGCCCTTCCCCGCGGCGCCGGGCCCGGCGCGAGCCTTCCGGGAGCTGCCCCCGCTGGGCGCCGAGCTCGACGGGCTGGGGCTGCCGACGCCCGAGCGCTCGCCGCTGGACGGCCTGGAGCCCGGCGAGGCCGCCTTCTTCCCCGCGCCTGAGGACTGCGCGCTGCGAGCCTTCCGGGCGCCCTACGGCCCGGCCGAGCTGCCCCGGGACCCCGGCGCCGCCTACGGTGCGCCCCTGGCCGAGGCGCTCAGGACCGGCCTGTACTACGGCCCCGGCCCCTTCCCCGGGCCGCTGTCACCACCCCCCGAGGCGCCCCCGGCCGAGGGCGACACGCTGGGGCCCGCGGCCGACCTGTGGGCCGACGTGGACCTCACCGAGTTCGACCAGTACCTCAACTGCAGCCGGACCCGGCCCGACGGCGCGGGGCTCCCGTACCACGTGGCGCTGGCCAAGCTGGGCCCGCGGGCCATGTCCTGCCCCGAGGAGAGCAGCCTGATTGCCGCGCTGTCCGACGCCAGCAGCGCCGTCTACTACAGCGCCTGCATCTCGGGCTAGGCCCCCGGCCTCGGACCTGCCGGCCGCCCGCCGCCCTTCCGGGTCGAAGCGCCCCGTTCTCTTCCTGCAGTGTATTTTCTAGAACCGGGCTGTATTTTTTACTTTGCCTTTTTTATATGCGTAATACAACATATTTAATTTTTGATTAAACTTTGAAACTTCTTCCAAGGGGTGCCGGTGACCGAGAGCACCGATGTCCAAGGCTGTTTGAGTATGAAGAGTAGCAGTGTTTGCTTTAAAGGAGGAGCAGGAGCTGGGTCGCCCCCGGGGCCAGGCGAGGCCACAATAAAGTGACTCGCTCTTTCCTCTGAACACCCTGAACACCCGAGTCTGTGGTCGTTGGGGGAAGGGGGAGCGGTACACCCCAGGACCCTGGCCGCGCCCTTCCCCCCCGGAGTGTCCTGGGAGACTGACCCCCAGCTCGGGCCCCAGGGCACCCGCTTCTCCGTCCTTCCAGGATTCTCCCCCAGACAGAGCTGCGGAGGCACAAGGTGTGGGCGCTCCCTGCCCCCCCAGCTTCCATTCCCCGCCTGTCCCAGCCCCCACTTTAACTGGAGCCTAGCAGAGGTCAGCAACCCCCCACACCCCAACCCGAGTTTCCTCATCCTCGTCTCCTCTTTAAAAACCTTCCAAATAAATACACTCGCACATAACTAAAACTTTCCCCGAGCTCAGGCCTGTGCGCCTCCCCAAAGGAGGTTGGCGGGGTGACCCCTGTAAGGGACATGGCACCGCGGGACCCCGTTATTGGTGAACCAGAGTCCCCAGTAAGGGTGCCCCACGACACAGCCCCGCTGCTCCTCACGGTGGGTGACCCGAGCGGGAGGCCCAGGCTCTCCTCCCCAAGCCGCTTCCCGGCGCCCTTCCCGGCTGCCCTCCTCCCGCCGCCTGGGCCCGGGGCGCTGTCTGGTGCTCCCTCGCTGGGGACAAGGAAAAGCCCCAGCTGGGCCTCCTGCGTGTCCGCGAGCTCGCACACGCTTCTGCACTTCTGCGTGAGGCCCTGCGGCTCCAGGGCTGCAGGGGAGCTGCGTGCTCTGTGTGCGCACACGGGGTGGCACCGCCACTGTACGTGAGCACCCACGAGGGCTGGACGGCGTGTGTCCGCGGGTGAGCCTGGGCGCCCACACACAGGGCCGCTGCCTGGGGCCGTTTTTATGGGTAACCTGCCTCCCAGAGGCAGGGACGTTGCCCCAGTATTAACAGGCAAGAGCGCCACACCTCAGCTGGCAGCGGTGCCCGCGCCCCTACCCTCCCCATGAGCCGCAAGGTCCAGAAAACTCAAAAACAGACATAAAAGAACAGTGACAAGCTGGAGAAGGCAGGAGACAGACTCCCAAGTGGAGAGACCCCAGGGCGGGGGGGAGGGGGGGCAGAGACCTCCCACATCCCAGTATCCAGCGCGATGTGTGGCAGGGACACTGAGGCCAAAGGGAAAAGGCCGATCCAGCCCAGATCCAGCCCAGTCACGGCTGTCGGGGTTCTGTCGGGGGTTCGGGCGCTGCCCTGGGGCCCTGAGGCTGGTCCTGGGCTCCTCTCAGGGAAGTGCCCAGGACCGCCCCGACTCGGCTCTGGCTTTGCCCTGGGCCTGCCCCCTGGTGGGGGACTGACGACCTGAGCTCCGGGCCTGGAGCCTCTGCCCCAGCTGTGGGCCCCCCCTCCCCCCGCCCTGTGACCAGCCCCACCGAGGACCTCCCTGGCTGGGTGGGCGGAGTCACTGTCCATTGTTCTACCTGCGGCCCGGACACACCCGCGGACCCAGGAGAGAGGTGCCAGCCCGCAGCCAGGGCCAGCTGTGTCCCTCCGGCTTCCTGGCACGGCGGCAGCACTACTCTCCCACCCTGCGTTCCCAAGTCTTCACCCCACCCCATCCCACCCAGAGGGTGCACCCTCCCGGGCACCTTGGGGTCAGCAGGTCGGGGGCTGGCGGGTGCTGCCACCGTAGGGAGAGGACAGAGCTTGAGGCCCGCAAGCCCCCCCTCACATGGCCAGTGGGGGCCAGTGGGGGCCAGTGGGGGGCGGCCCCCACCGCTGGGGGCTGGGGGAGACCAGGAGCGGGGTGGGAACAGGAGAGGGCCTCCCACGGAGAGCAGCTGTTTCCAATAGCAGCTCCTCGGCGCGGTGGGCCGGTGCGGGGGGGGGGGGGGCGGGGGGGGGCAGGTCCCCCCAGGACCCTCTGCCCGGCCGGGGAGCGCTCCGAGGGGCCTGGCCACAGCCCCAGCCCCATCCAGCCTGGGCCAGGCGTCCCACGGCTCCCCTCCTGGCCCCACCCACCTGCCTCCAGGAGGCTCAGCGAAGGGAAGTCCCCGCCCCCGGCTCCCGCTGAGTCAGGCGGCCTCGCTCCTGGCGGGAAGTCCTAGCGGCCCTGCCCCGCGCGGGCTCCCACGCCCTGCACCCAGCCCAGCCACGGCGTCCAGCCCTCCCCAGCAGGCAGCCGGGGAGGGGGGCGCAGCAGGCGGGATGCGCCCCGTCCTTCATGGACATGCTCCCCCAGACGCCCTTGGGGACGCCCACAGCCAGGCCGGCGCTGGGAGGGGCGCAGTGTCCCTCCCCACTCGGCCCACATCGTTCGAAACCTACACTGGAGTTTGGCGGCCGCGGCCGTGGTTTCAGTCCACAGGGAGGACGGTGCAGGCCGTGCAGCCCGCATGCCCCTCAGGCCAGGGTCCCTCCGCTCCCCACGCGGGGCAGCGGCTCCCGGGCCCCGGAAACATCATCAACCTACCCTCTCCGCGGATTGGCCTGTTCTGGACGCTTTGCGTGAGCGACCTCATGCAACCAGTGGATCCTGAGTGTGGCTTCGTTCACCGAGTGTGGCGATGTCCCGTCCTCCCTCCCGCTGTGGGGCTCACGGCCCGCTGTGACGAGACCACCCCAACCGCGGGCACTCAGACTGTGAATGCTGCTGCCGGGAACACGCGTGTACAAAGTTTTTGTGTGCACATGCGTTTCACTAACATCACCCAGACTGTCCCTAATGACCGGGCCTGAGCAAGCAGGTCAAGCACGGAGAGCCAAAGGGGCACGGACCTGCCCTCCCCACGGCGGCGGGGCCATGGGTGAGCCAGGACCTGGTGCAGTGCAGGCTGGGCCCAGGCCTGAGGGAGAGCGGGGTGGGGGGGGGTATCTCCTTGTCGTGTTTCAGGCCACGAGTCCGCGGGGCTCCCTCCCCACCTGTAGCCTTGCGTGGGGGCCAGGCAGGCGGCGGCGGCTCAGCACGCTGGGGGCTCCCCGCCCTGTGCGCGGCTCCCACAACCCTCTGTGCGCCCGGCGACCCGGCCCTGTGGCCACGACCCCGTCCGCAGCCCCACGTCCCCGCCCCGTATCCCACGCTCCTGCCAGCCTGCAGCGCCGAGAAAACAGGAAGGGGTGCGCGGCGGCGGCGCTGGGAGGAAATGCAGGAAGTGGCCGCCGGGTGCGGCGCTTATCTTGGGCCGCAGCCGGGGACCCCTGGCCTCACGCCCCGCACAGCCGGGAGGGGACGCGGGGAGCGACCCGAGGACAGCGCCTGCTCCCCTGGCCCGGAGCCCCAGCCACCTCACCCCGTGCTGCGCGGGCCAGAAGCGAGCGGGCTGTGGCCGGGGGTGAGGAGACCATGTCTGGCCTCGGCCAAGCCGGGCTGAGCCCCCCACAGATGGGAGCCCCGTGGCCTCACGACCTTGGGGTCACAGGCTCAAGCCCCACGCGGGGCGTGGAGAGGATTCAGAACGGCGGGGCCCACAGCCCAGTGCTGACCCAGCGGCCAGCAGCCAGCCCCAGGCTGGCCCACCTCCCCCCCAGGTCCTGACCTTCCCGTTTCCCCCAAAACAAGGACTCACTTCCCCCCGCAAGTGTGGAATCCCTGCTGGCTCCTCAGGAGGAAGGCCGGGAAGGTGGGGGTTCATGGGGCTGGGGGATGATGCTTGTTGTTTGCTTCTGTGTTTACAGAGCTGGGTCTTTTCCTCGGGAGGGGACAGGATGGGGATGGTCCCTGGAGCCCCCAGGGTCCTCAGGCCCCTGGCAGGGACAATGGGCCGCGGCACCTGGCACCCCCCACCCCCGCGTCTTTGCTTCCTGGAGTGGGGGGTCCGTGTGTTCCCACGGGGAGCACAGATGGGCGGGCAGCCCCTGGCACACCTGCAGCCGGGACCGCGCTCGGGCTCACAGGCAAGGGCCAGGTGCCAGCGAGGCCGCGCAGCCTTCAGGTCTGGCCGCAGGTGCTTCCTCCCGGCCTGCGCGTGGCCCCAGGCCCCCCCGCGCCCAGCGCCAGGTGCAGGGCCTGGCTACCTCACATCCTGTCCCACAGCCGTGGCCCCTGGACGCGGGAGCCGGACCCCGTCTGCGCAGGCCCCGGGCAGGGCACACGCTCCCGCTTCCCAGCGCCCCTCGCCCAGCCAGGCTGCCCACGGGACCCGCGGTCCCCGCCCCCTCCCCAGCCTGCTGCAGAGGCAGAGGTAGGAAGTGGGGGTGGGGTGGGGGAGGGGAGCGGGTGTGGGCGCGAGAACACACAAGTGGCAACGTCAGATTGACTTTCTGGTTTTCAAATCCAGAGACCAGCTTGCCAGTCGCCCGTGTTCCAGATGTTCTTTCAAAGGCTCCCAGTCTGGGGAGGCTGTGGGACACGGGCTGCCCTTCAAAGTCGGCATGGCCCCCCTCCTTTTGGAGTTGCATACGGGGGGTCTGGCTCCCTGGCTTCGGGAAGTTGCACAACCCTGGCCGTGCCCTGCGGCCCCGTCTGCCACCCTGGCACAGCCCCTCCCCGTAGGACCGCCTGCCCCCCCGGAAGCAGCTGAGAAGGCACGTGGATGGGACAGGACGGCATGGGGTGCGGGCCACGCATGTGCCCCGGAACCCACATCTGTCGGAGGAAGAGCCGGGCTCAGGCCGCCTGCCCCAGACCTCAGCTAGGAGGGGCCTCGCGGGTGGGGGGCCAGGGACACACGGGACAGGACAACCGCTCTGGCCCTGGTCGGGGGTCCCGCCGCGCCTGTTGGTGCTGGTCAGGTCCAGCCGGCGTCACTGAGCAGCCGGCGCTGCTGGACAAGCCACCAAGGGGGTCCCGGTGCTCAACAGCAGGCCGGACGTCTTGGGGTCCGAGCGGGGCAGCCCGGGCTTCCCCTCTGGTCCTGTCTCGCCGGGTCACTGTGGCCGTCCCCGCCCTGGACCAGCGGACCTCGTCCCGGAAGCCAGGAGCCCAACTTGCCGCCATCCTGTGCGAGGAAGACGCGGCAGCAGCTGGAGGGGGCCGCAGGAGGAAAGACAGGTCCACCTGCCCGCCCGGGCCCGGCAGTGGGGTCTCACTCAGAACAGAGCCTTGGCCTACGTGCCGAGGACCTGGAGGTGCGGGGACGCGGACTCGGCGGCCGATAGTGGGGGGCAAAGTCCCGCAGGAGGAGCGGCCACATGCAGGAGGCAGGCGCGGAGCCACGAGGCCGCCAGCCCCGGAGCCAGGCTCAGCCCCAGGTCGCGGTGACGCCGGGCTTCCGCGCCCCAGGACCGAGGGGGACGAGGAGTCTGTGCTGAGCCACAGTGAGGATTCACTACCGCGGGCCCGCAGCCGGCCGGGCGCTGTGCGACGGGAGCCGCGGCAGACCCCGTGGGGGACCCGGGCGCCAGGCCCCAGGCGGACGCGCTGCTGCGGGCGAGGGCCCCCAGGCCCTGCCCTGAGCCTGTCCAGTTGCCCCGGGGGTCGACTCTGGGAGGGCCGCCCGCCAGGGGGAGCTGGGCCAGGCGGTGGGCCCGCAGGCCTCGCCCTGCTCCCACGGCCCCCGCCCCCAGGCTGGGGGGCCGCCCACCTCCCTCCCCCAGGGCAGCCCGACTGCTCTCAGCAGGGAAGGGACGCCGTGGGTGGCAGCAGCCCCGACAGCCCGGGAGTCGCCTCGGACGCCCCCAGGGCTCCTTACGCGCAAGGAGCCCCGGGGAGACGGGCAGGGGGCGGCCGTCATACAGGCCCCGTCCCTGTCCCCACCTGCACCCAGAGCCCTGGGACGCTTACTGACCCTCGGCCCCAACCCGGCGGCCCCACACCTGACACTCCACCCAACTGAGGCCAGAGCCTGAGGCCGGCGCCCTGCTGGGCCCCTCCAAGCACCTGGGCCGGACCCCAGCGCTTCGTGTCCAGCCCTCCTCCTTCGCCTCGCCCCACCCACGGCCCCGGGCCCCACCGACCATCTCCCATGAGGCCAGCGGACCTCTCCCGACCCGACTCCAGCATCACTCCTCAGCTCAGACCCTCCGGGCCCGGGCCGCCTCAGCAGGAGCGCAGGCTGCCCTTCCACGGCCGTGACCCCGCAGCCCGCAGCCCACTGCACACCATGGCACGCCCACGGAGCACGTGCGGCACGAGCCCAGCCGGGGGTCCGATCCCTGCGTGAGCATCGCCCTCGTCCCCACGTCAGGCCCCCGGGGCAGCTGCCCCGCGTGGCCTGGGGCTCCTGCTGGGCGTGCAGCAGGTGGCTGCCGCGTCCCGAGGCCCAGGAAGCTTGGGTGGCCGTGCTGTGCGCAGGTCATGGGGCACGGGGCGCCGTGGGCTTCCTGGCTGAGGTTGGGGCAGGATCTGTACCTCCTGTGCCGGGCTCAGCACACGCACGGCGGGCAGCTGGCTCAGGGCAGCTCCTCCACCCCTCACCTCGGGCGGTGCCGACGGCCCTACCGTGAGGGCCGCTCCGCACCGAGGCCGGGCCTGGCCCATCCACCTGTCCGAGGACTGTGAGCGCTGTGGTCCTCGGGCGTCCGGGTGCCTGACCTGCCGACTGCCCCACCCGCCCCGGGCTGACTGGGGAGGCGTCCTGGACGCTCGGGCCCACGCAGCTGTGGGCCGGGGAGCCCGGGGTCAGCCCCTCACCCCGCCAAGAGCCCAGGACGGCGGATCCCTGAGCACCCCTCCCAGGGCCGCAGGAAACAGCCTGGCCCCGCGAGCAGCCGGGCCAGCGACTGGCTTCCCTTCAGGCCCGTTTCCTTTATCCGGTTGTTTTGCTCTGGATTCACAAAGCTCGGCCTTCCCCTCCATGTCCACCCTTCCCCCATTCCAGAGTCAGCAGGCCGGGACCGGACATTTCAGGGCGCTAGAGCACCCCCGGCCTGGAGCTGCCCTGGAGCAGGGGAGGTCATCCAGCGACCCGGGCCGCCCCCTGCTGCCCACGGCGGGGAGCGCAGCGCCCGACCCTCGCCCGGGTGTGGGGGACGGGGCAGGCGTGGGGGACTGGGCGTGGGGGACTGGGCATGGGGGACCTGGCAGGTGTGGGCGACCCGGCGCTGGCCCCACGGCCTGCGGGCCAAGGGAAGACCACCAGACGGCAGCAGCAGCAGTTTATTGAGTCCTGGCTTGGCGCCTGGAGCATCACCCGCAGGCCCAGGGCCCCCCAGGAGCGCGGCCACAAGGGAGGGGCCGGGACCTAGCGGCAGGCCAGCCCGAGGGAGAGGCCGGTTCCAGGCCCCGCGGGCTCTTGTGGGCGCGCAGGACGCTAGGTGCCCTCCGTGGCCGCCCGCAGCGCGAACAGCTTCTCCCAGCAGGTGGCGATGGCATCCAGGGCGCGCAGCACGAGCCTCCGGCTGCCGCGCCGCCGCCGGGGAGGGCGCCTCTTGGGCCACTGGCTCCGCTGTCAGGACGGGGGCAGGGCGGTCAGCGAGCACCTGGGGTCCCCACCCCCGCGCCCCCTCCTTGCTCCCGGGGGGCAGGGGGCCCGTGGGTGGGGAGGGACCCGGGCCGGCCCCGCGCACCTGGCGCAGCACCCAGCAGTGGCGCCGCATGACCGCGTCCGTGCGCAGGGCCACGGTCCACGCTGCTCTCTCCAGCGCCCCGCGGCGGCGCCCGGCCACCACCCTGCGCAGGGTCCGACCCAGGGACGCAATGGACAGTAGGATTCCGCGCTCCTGGGGAAGGAAGGGAGGATGCTGGGGAGGGCCCTGTGGGAGGCCCGGGGGTGCCGGAGGCAAGGGGAGGGCGGCCCATACCTTCTGGGCACCGCAGGAAGCTCCCACCCGACCCCTCCAGCCAGAGGCCACAGCTCCAGTCAGGTTTTTCTGAATGAAATGCAGGGGTCGGGAGTCCGGCCCTGTCCACGCGGCCCCTGGCCCTCCCTGCCTCACGGCGGCCTGCAGGTCCTCCGAGATGACCGCTCGGTAGTGGCGGAGCACGTTAGGGACGCTGCAGGCACGGGGCCCTGCCTGGCCGGGCGCCATCCCCAGCAGAGCCAGCAGGAGCGCCCAGAGTGCAGGCCTGGGAGTCACCTGGAAGGGACGCTGGGTCAGGGCGGGGTGCCCAGGCCTGCGGGGGGCCCCCCACCGCAGCCCCCACGACAGCCCCCAGGGAGTCTCCCAGCAGGTGCACAGCGGAGAGGTCGCTGGGCCGTCGTGACACAGGCCTGGACCTAGCAGGACACGTCCTTGCTGTCTCAGGTTTGGGGCAGGATGGACGATAAGCCTGCAGGCCACACGGCTCTACGCAGACACGGGGTGAATGGTGGGGGGCCGGGAGGGGGGGCTCCAGGGGCAGAGCTGACCTCGGCCTAGGGGTGCAGCCCGCACCCCGCCCCCAGCAGGGCCAAGCTCTCCTCCGGAGCCACCCCCGCCCCCCAGAACGGGGGTAGAAGTGCTCTGGTTCCAGCACGACCGCTCCCCCAGGCTCTCCCTGGCTCGGGGCAGGGCATCCCAGCACCTCCCGCCCAGCAGGACAGGGCTGAGGGCTCCGCGCAAGGCCACACCCCCCTGGGAGGGGAAGGCTTGGGGGAACCCCCAGGGGCAGCGGAGGGGGGCAGCTGTGCCACCCCAGACACGCCTTCTCCAGCCCCCCCCGCCCCAAGAGCCCGGCTTGGGGAGAGGCCCACAGGTCGGAGAGCGAGCAGCTAGTTCCCCGACCCCGGGCCACACACCACCCCCAGGCCCCCCGGGCTGGAGTCAAACAGCAACGGGAAAATTAATCATGTGAAGCCAGCGGGACGCAGGACTCGACTCCGCTTCCCAGCCCTGGGAGGGGGGCCCGCCGGGCCGCACCCCAAGCTGCACAGAGGCCTGGGGTGCAGCGCTGGCAGGTTCGCCGTGGCCCCTTGAGCTCGCCCCAGGCATGCCCAGCGGGTCAGGGGTCGCAGCCGGGCAGCAGCTGTGGGCACGGGGAGGTCCACGCGGCCGGAGAGCAGGGCAGCCCTGGCACCAGGGGCCTGACCCGGAGGCCCAGCAGCCCCCTCCCACCCCCACCGGCCCCCCGCTGCCGGGAACCAGCACCCAGGGCCCAGCCAGCCGGACTGAGGTGGTGGGAACCCGGGGGGGGGGGGGGGGGGGGGGGGGGGACTTCCCGGCAGGGCACGGAGGGCCAAGCCACCTCCCCTGGACCACGCTCCCCAACCCTCTGGCCACGTGGGCCCCCTCCCCAGTGGCCGCTCACCATGGGCCTGTCACAGCGAGGCCCTCCCTCAGCCCCGCCAGGGGGCCTGGCACATAACCGTGGGTCGCGGGTCCGTGGGCAGGGGGCGGCTGAGGCCTCAGGACAGGCTGCAGCAGGGAGCGCTGGCGGCGGGCAGACGAGGCTTTTGAAGTTGGCTCCTCTGGGGAAGGAGGGAGGGAGCAGGAGGGAGGCCCCAGGATCCCGGCCCTACCCCCTCCCTCTCCCCACCTCCTATCCAATTGCTTCTTCAATCAACCTGACCCTGGAGCCGGCTGCGGGCTCCCTGCCCAGCCAGGGTCATGCTCAAGCCGAAGCCCCAGGACAGTCTGCGCTGCTGAAGAGGCGGGTGGGCTGGGGCGCCTGCCCCTCTGCAGGTGCTGCCCTCTGGGAGCCCGGGGTGGGGGTGGGGGGGCGGGCCGGCCCCTGCCGCAGCCCCCAGCGCCTGTACCCTCGCGACTGGGCCGGGGCGGGGGTCCTCCCAGGCTGAAGGGGTCCTCTGCTGGGGGAGCCCTGGGCGCCCAGGAGCGGGGGCCGCCACGCCCATGCCTGGCCGCACCCGGTGCCCCCCGGAGCACCTCAGAGCAGCCTCCAGAAGCCAGCCCGCCTGGACCTACAACTGAAGACCCGCCGGCTGAAGAAAAGCCAAGAAAGCGCCTCAGCGGAAACCATCCCCACGTGAAGGAGAGGACATTCACACATGATGATCCCGATGTTCCGGAACTTTCCAAGGGCTCTCCAGAGGCCGTGCCTGACCGCGAGATCGGAGGAGCGGCTGGGAGAAGCCAGGTCCAACCCAGGGCAGCGAAGGCTGCCAGCACCCCTGGGATTGTACAGAACGGCTGGCTGCCAAGCCCCTAAAGCCTCCGGGACCCATTCTGTGTAGCAGGCAGGGTCCCTCCCTCCCCTCCCAAGAGATCAGAGGAAACTCCGAGGTCCCCACCAAGACCCCGCAGAGACCACCCCCCCCCCCCCCCCCCCCCCGCCGTGAGCCGCCCTGCACCGCTCCACGGGCCTGGCCCACCTCAGGCTGTGAGGCGGAGGAAGCATGTCCGGATCCAGCCTGAGTGGGATCTGGGCCACGGGGTGGCGTGGGGCCTGCTCCGGGCACCCAGCGTCCTCCTGGCCCCCGGAACCAGAGGTGGCCCCAGTGGAGCCGCGTCTCAGGTGCCTGCGTTGAGGCAAGTGCCGCCCAACCCCGGCTGCCTGGGAGGGCGGAGCCGGCTGGAGGCCCCGTCACGGGTGTCACGGGGCATCAAGAGGCACCAGGCCCCCCGGAATCTCCCGGTGCGTGCACGTGCGGGGACAGCTGCCAGCTGCCCTCTCTCCACACGTAACAATCAGCACCTCTTCCCCCTGGCCCCGGCCTCCGGACAACCCGGGATTTCTAGCCAGACGCCTGAGCCGTGGCCGACACACCCCTCCTCGGGGACCCCGGCGGCTTCCAGCGGGACACATGGGACCCACAGCTGAGAAGGCCTCTGTCCTCACACACCAGCGGCGGGACTCCACTCAGACTCCAGGTTATGCCTTTTCCAGTCCAGAGATGAGGGCAGTTACAAGCACTTTAGGACAAAACTGATGATAACGTAGGAAAAATTCACTAGCAAATGTGAGAAAATCTCTTCTTGGTAACACTTCCCTCAACGCGTGCCCGAGGGGCCTCCTGGTGACCCCCTAGCGACACAGTTTGGGAGGCACTGCGGGAAGCTGAACCTGCAGTCTGCGCTCTCACTCGGGAACGCCAGCGACCCTGGGGGGCAGACTGTGAGGCGCCCCCCACCCAGGGGGATAAGGTCGTCGTCGCCAGGAGAGTGGGTCCGGCTGTTCCCAGAACGTGCCCGCCCCCGCCCCCACCCCCGCGCCCACCCCGAGCCAGGGAGGCACACGGCCTCCTCTGCGGCATACGGCTGTCTGCAAGAGGCCCCCTGAAAACAAGAACCCCAGTGAGGCCATACAAGGCCGGAGGGCCGAGTGGGGTGGCGGCATGGGGGGACTGGCGCAGAGAAAACCAGGTCACCAATCTGGACGCACTATCTAGAAAAAGTTTAATCAAAGAGCAGGGTGGACAGCTCAGAGCCCCTCCCAGCCTCTCCTTGCTACCCCACGCTCCTCCACGTGCTGCCCCGAGGCCCGTGCCCAACGGGGACCGATGATCAGAAGGTGTTCTTGATGTGGGCTGCCACCAGCACAAGGATCTCCCCGATCTTCCTCTGCCAGTTGGCGATGTCCTTGGACACAGCGCACCACAGCTCCCCGTGCCGGGGCTCGGCGTTCTCGCAGCGCCTCCTCACCTCCTCGCGCTGCTCCTGCGCAGGGACCAGCGGGCGCTCGAGTCAGGGCTCCTCCCAGGGGGCCCCACGTGCTGGCCGCCGCACCAGGCTCCCCCAAAAGCTACCCCTGGGCTCGCATGGAGTTGGGACAGAACCCACGGGGCACAAGGTCAGTCCTCAGCCCACCCCTTTACTCTTGGGATCCCGTGCCCCAGGCACCAACTTCTCAAGAAATACTAAGACACCCCTTAAAATCACCCAAACGTCCACGTTTCAGGCTAAGAGGCTACCAGGCTGTAGGGAGAAAGAGCTGTGGAAGCAGAGACTGTCGAGGGGGGTTACTGATGTGCACGCCCCCCCCGCTCCGGTGTGGGGGCAGCAGACCCCCGGTCGCCGAGCAGCACCTCACCTCCGTGCCATGCTGCAGCTCAAACTTGTAGAAGAACGCCCAGGCGTCCCCCAGGTCCGAGTCGATCTTCACCGTGCGGTGGAACCACTCTCTGGCCTTGGTGATCTTCCGCTCGCTCCAGAACAGCCTGTGCAGAAGCGCAAGTGCAGGCTGAGCAGTCACGTCTGACGGTGCCCGAGGGCTGCTGCGAGGCCAGCACGAGTGACCTGGGCGCCGCCTGCCCGGGCCTGAGTGCACAGCGAGCCCAGCCCTGGCTGCGGCCAGCACGGGGCTTGGCTCTGGCCACACAGATCTCCTGTCCCTGGTGAGCCCCTGGGCCCCCCCGGGAGAGCCGAGGACGGGCCTGACTGCCTGGGCGTCCCTCCAGATCACCGGCTTGCAACGGTCCATCAGAGCTCTAATAGCCGTTTCTTAAAAAATCCTCAGAGACCAAGAACTTCAAACTCCTTTAAGTCCGTGTATTTCCCTCTGGGGAAAATACCAGACTAGGAGAGTAAACCTGACAAAAAGTCAAATTACGACTCTGACCCGGGAAGGTGACGTCTCGACCCGCTCCTCAGTAGGTACCTTCGGGATCGTTCTGCTCTCACCCCACCGCCAGCCCCAGGCCCGCGCGGCCTCCCGCGGGAGCCCAGCCGACACTGAGGGGCTGGGCCTTGGGTCAGTACCGGGAACGTGGACCAGAGCAGACACGTGGACCAGAGCAGACAGACACGCCCGAAACCAGGCGGTGCTGGGAGCCACCGGTGAGGCTGGCCAGGGACCAAAGGACCCACGAGGGCCCTCGGACAGCCTGGGGCTCTGGGTGCTTCCAGCCAGCTCCACCAGCCCCGGGCCACAGGCGCCGAAGCCAACCCTACACCACGAACCTGCCGTTCAGGGCAGCTGTTGGCGCTGGCCTCGGTTACAGGACGAGTGACTTCGTGCCCTGATAGCTTGATTGTTTTTTAAGCCTTGTGGTATTCTTAATTGCTTGGTGTTAGATAAACTATGACTTAAAGAGCACAAACCCCGATAGCAGGTACACAGAACACCAACCTGGGAACAGCAAGGAGTGACTTATTTACTTAGCAAAGCCTTTTACGAGGTTTTATGGCCGCCCTATCGGAGTGTTACACATAACAGTCGTTCCGGGAGGCGGAAGCACAGGGTAGGAGGCAGGCAGCCCCAGACGGGCCCAGGCTGGGCCTCAGGAGCCGGTGCCCTCAGCCCTGCGGCACCTGAGCCCACTGCAGGGGATGGCCCGGCTCCTGCCCAGGCAGCGACAGCACAACGGGAGCTCCCGAGCTGCACGGGCCGTCCCCCGCCCCCCAGGTGAGGCCTGCGCAGTCCCAGGAGCCCAGCCGAGGTTCTTCCTGAGGACCCTCCACCTCCCAGGCCAGTCACCTCCCACCCTGCCCTCAGGCCCTCCACGCACGGCCACGACGTCACTCCATCTTCCCAAGACCCTGCGCTTCCTCCCATGCCCCGCACACCACATGCCTCCCCAGGGAGCACCTGACCCAGCATCCGGCACACGAGCTGCTGCTGGAGGCCACCGGCTGACCTCCTCTTGCCCTTGGGACCATGCACCCTCAAGGAAAGATGGTCTCCGGCACATCCACATCCCCATGCACGCTGACTGGGCCTGACCGATGGGCCCTGGATCGTCCCTGAGGTCACCACGGTGAAGATGTCTGCTTTCTCATCCTCACATAAGAAAAACACCTTGCTTATAGCCCTTTGAGCCAAAGGACTTTGCTTACTCAATTCTGTGTGGACCAATGTCAGCAAGTTTGCCTCTTACGGCCACGGACACGTGGAGGTGTAAACTGAAAGTGCCACAGACAGAGAGCAGCCCCATCAGGAGCCCAGGACGGAGGGAAGGCGGGCTGGGCCCAGAGCAAGCTGCGTCTGTGGTTCCAGGCAGCCCAGGCCAGCGGGGCAGCATGTGTCTGCGTGGCCTCTGCGTGGAGGTGTGCCCACTTTGGGTCAAAGCAGAAGTGCTTTGTCACGGAGCTCTGGTGGCCAAGGACCCTAAGGGGTTCCATTAGGCGCCCCAAAGGTCAGCAATCCCAGAGGAACCCCCCACTCACTTGGCCACAGCTAGGAGGACGTGGGGGTCATGCTCACACTTCTTCAGGGCATCGACGCTCTTGGTCTTCCTCTGGGGCCTCGCCTCAAGAAAGATGGCTTCAGACCACAGGACACCTGCAATTCAGACACAACACGACAGCTCACACCCACCTCTGCTCTCAGAAACGGCCCAACCACGTGCAGGCTACCTCGAGAGGGGCTGGCCGACCCTGGGTGCCCGCAGCCCGCGGCCATGACCTCCCATGTGTCTGCCCCACAGCAGCCCTGACGGCACAGGCCAGACGACTTTCCAGCGGTGACTGGGTTGCAAGAACCCCAAACCTATAAGATTCATTCCCACCAACGCTGTAATTCCACACGCAAGGATTTATTACAACAAAACAATCAGAAACGCCAGTAAAGATTCAAACTGGCCGACAGGTGAGTGGCATACTTCTAGCACATCCACGGGTGCGTTCTATGAAGCCACTAAAAAATATACATTCCTAAAGATTTGATGATGATGGAAAATTCTCACAAAACTTTCAGTTCTAAGGGCATCTGGGTGGCTCAGCTGGTGAAGCATTTGTCCTCGGCTCAGGTCGTGGTCCGGGGATTCTGGGATCAATCCCGGGTCAGGCTCCCTGCTCAGTGGAGACCCTCCTTCTCCCTCTGCCTCCAACCCTCCCCACACTCGTGTTCTCGGTCTCAAATAAATAATAAGTAACATCTTAAACAAAACAACCCTTTCAGCTTTATTTTTTTTTTTTTTTAAACATATTTTTCTTTTTTTAATTTTTTTTTTTTTTTTTTTTTTTATTTATGATAGTCACAGAGAAAGAGAGAGAGGCAGAGACACAGGCAGAGGGAGAAGCAGACTCCATGCACCGGGAGCCTGACGTGGGACTCGATCCCGGGTCTCCAGGATCGCGCCCTGGGCCAAAGGCAGGCGCTAAACCACTGCGCCACCCAGGGATCCCCCCTTTCAGCTTTAAAACAAGACACAACACTAAACACATAGTAGCACTTCAGTTGTGTGCAGGGACAGGCTGTAATAATACAAGTAAGCTAAAACTAACAGTTTCTCAGGAGTAGGTTTACACAAGACTTTTTGGGGGGTGTCAAGATTTTATTTATTTATTTAGTTATTGATTTATTGATTGATTGATTGCAATTTTTAAAAAGATTTTATTTATTCATGAGAGACAC
This sequence comes from Canis lupus familiaris, assembly GCF_011100685.1. Taxonomy (NCBI): domain Eukaryota; kingdom Metazoa; phylum Chordata; class Mammalia; order Carnivora; family Canidae; genus Canis; species Canis lupus. Next base: position 48,326,525 of record NC_049245.1, on the reverse strand, counting down.
AGGCAGAGGGAGAAGCAGGCTCCATGCAGGGAGCCTGACGGGGCTCAATGCCCAGTCTCCAGGATCACACCCTGGGCCGAAGGCAGCACTAAACGGCTGGGCCACCGGGGCTGCCCTAGATTTTATTTTTGAGTAATCTCCACACCCAGCATAGGGCTCTAATTCACAACCCAGAGATGACGAGTCAGACGCTCCACCCGCTGAGCCTGCTGGGTGACCTATAGGTGATGTTTAATATCCTTTTTTGTTTATTAAACTCCAAATATGTTCGTTCTGCACATATGTTTAAACTAGATTTGATTGATTGATTGATTGATTGATTTTATTTATTCCTGAGAGACGCAGAGAGAGAGGCAGAGACACAGGCAGAGGGAGAAGCAGCCTCCCTGTGGGGAGCCCGACGCAGGACTCGATCCCGGGACCCCAGGGCCACGGACTGAGCACCAAGGCAGATACTCAACCGCTGAGCCCCCCCGGGCGCCCCTACACACGTGTTTAGATGTAGGTAAGATACCAGAAGTTAAGTTTCAGAAGAAAAAGTAACGGGGGCACACCAGAGAACAAAGTCAAACTCCTCACGCCAGGAGTAGAGACGCAGTGCAAATGCCTGAGACCAAGTGCAGCTGAAGCTCTGACAGACAAAGCACGTTACCGGCATGCGTGATTCCTGAGACCCTCTCCCTCAGGAAATGCCACTGCCTGCCGGATGTGGGGAGGCAGGAAGCCACTTACCGGAGTTGGGGCACTCCTGCAGTGCCTTGGCCATGAGCGTGTTGGCGATGTTCTTCAGCCCTGCACGGTACTCCAGTCGCACAGACTCCAACCTGAGGAAGGGCCCACAGGGCGGGTCCAGCACCCACGCACGGAAGCCCCGGGACAAGCCTAGCTACGTTCCCGGAATTCCTGGGAAGCCACCGCGGCTGGAGCTCCCTGCTCTGCCAAGCAGAGCTCATCTACTGGAGAAGCAAGGCACTGGAGCCCGCCCACCGTGAGGACCAGAGGCAGCTGCCACCACAGCTGAGGCCTGGGACCCCGGCATCACACGGGTGCGAGTAAATACAGGTAGGACAAGGACAGGCTGGCACAGGCTGGCATGCTAGTGCTGCTGGGACAGTGAAGCATATCCGCAGCATCCTGGACCTACCCATGCTCCCGGGTCTCCTTTGGCAACCACCACGCTGAGCCCTGACGCCATGAGCCCTCCGTGGCACAGCCCTGCAAGCTCTCTACTACGGACAGGAGGCCAGCCTCACCTGACAACCTCCTGCTCATCCCTTAAAGCCTCATCTAAAAGCCACCCCTTCTGGGAAGCCCTTTCTTGGCTGCACCCATACTCAACCCCCCGGTGTTAGCTCCCGGCTCCCCAGTCACCTTCTACCAGAGCACAAATTAAACTGCGTGCAACTAACTACGGGCCCACGAGTGTCCAGGACGAACCCTCCCAAGGCAACTGTGCTTCCTCATGGCCAGCAGCTGCCACCCTTGCCATGGAGCCTGGGCTGGAAATGCTGCTGCACGAATGGCCCCACATGCGCAACAGCGGGAAGACAGCCCACTGGAGGGGTGAGCAGGGTCCACCAGGACTCACCACAGGCCGGGGTTCTTTGGGTTCTTCAGGCGAGACTTTTCCAGAATGGCCCGAGCTCGGGTCAGCTGCCCAACCTTCTCCTCCAGCCGAGAAAGCAAAAGCCACAGAGGGGTGGAGTGGGGACATTTCTTCAACTGCAAGCAACAGAGACAAGTAAGAGAGGGCTCGGCTGGTGTTGGAGGAGCTGTGATGGCTGTGGCCGGCCCCTCAGGCTGGGGGAGTCAGGGATGCTCGTGTCCACAGAGTCCTACCCGTGAGCGTGGGGTGGGGGTTTATGTGTGTGGCAATGCAGTGAACAAGTGCACACAGGGTGCGTGTGTTCTCACTACCTGGCTGTGCTGCGCGTGCATGCACGTGGGGTGCGTACACAGCGGCCCTGTTAGGGGTCCTGTAACCCAGGCCTCACTGAGTGCAGTGCACACAGCTCTGCAGACGGCAGGTGCAGGCCTGAGCGAGGGGACCACTACCAGCTGGGGTCTAAGCAAGTCACTGCCCACCGGGCCTCTCATTCCCGCCCGGGAACCAGCTGAGCTCACCCCCTGGTTGTAGGCTTCCCGAGCCCTCTCCATCAGCTCCTCCTGCTCCTCAATCTGTCCCTTCATCATCCACAGCTTAGGGAAGTCCTCATAGTGCCTCAGCGCCTCCTCGCACAGCTCCTGAGCAGCTGCGATGTTCCCCAGCACCCACTCCAGCTTCACAGACTTCATGAACACCTGTGAGGCAGACACGCCATCCAACAGCCCCGGGCACCCCCGCCCCCTGAGACGTCCCGACGGCAGGACCGCCTCTAGCACTGGCTCCAGCCAGATGGCACCTTCACGATACGGGTTTCACACCACAGCTCCCCTGACAGGTCACTTGCCCTACTGGGTAAGTTCCTGCCCACACAGGAACTTCTGTAGGGTGTTTCACATCCTTTGGCAGAAAGCAGGGGGTCTAAATGCAGAAACACATCTCAAAGCCAAGGATGAACCAACAGCCCTAGAGTACTGGGGCCTTAGTGGCACCTCACGCTTCCCGGACCCCATAGGCCCCAGGGCAGCCTGCTCACCCGGGCAGTGGGCGCACTGCTCCGCGCCTTGGCCAGCAGCCTGCGGGCTCGCTCATACTCGTTGTTCTCGGACTCCAGCTTCACAGCAGCCAGCCAGATCTCCTCACTGTTAGGGTTGGCCTGGAGGGAGAGTGCAGCCGTGGCCGGGTGGGATCAGAGCACAGTGGCCTGCGCTAGGTTACACTTAATCAAAAGCAGCCAGCCTGGGTGTGGGGCCGGGGCCTCACTCTACTGCAGGACAGTCTAATCTAATAAGCACGTCCAGGGCTAACGGACAACAAAGCTGGGTCCAGCCCAAGAATGCTGACCTACCTGAAAACAAGCCTGCTCATTTTGTGGGCACCCAGGCAACAACACCGGCAGTGGCAGAGCCACCTTCTCCGTGGCCCACCTTAAGCCCTCGTGGCCTCTCAAAGCTGAAACAGCTCACTCACGTCCTACCTGTATGGATTGGCCACACCCAACCCTCTCTCACGCCTGCTGACAAGGAACTGGCCATCTCAGTGCGTCCATGGGAGTAGGAAAGAAGGATGCCCAGGGCATTGCTGACAGTGCGGAGGGCTTCCACGGGCTAGCACTGGGCCACCTACAACCCAGAATCCAGCAGACACAGGGGTAGTACCGTCACAGCCTCCTGAAAGCACAGCTGCCCGCTGGCACACTTGCCTGGCCGCATCACAGACCTGATGAGCAGCCCCAGAGCGACAGGCACCTGAAGGGTGGTGTTGGGGACAAGCTGCAGTGTCCAGGGAGATGGCAGGAGAATCTGTGACTCAGACGGGAGCAGTGTCCTCAACACGTGGCTGTCCTCCAGCAGACAGCAGAAAGCAAAAGGCCAGGTATAGGCCAACCCCCTCTCACAGCCTTTACTCAAGGGCCAACCTTGTCACGCTAGTCAGGGCTGCAACAACACACTGACAGTTGCGCTGCACTCAACACTTCATAAAAACATATGCTGTGAGCGCCGAATGACACATGGAAGTGTTGAATCGCTACGGCCGTACCCTTCCTGAAACTGATGGAGCACCGCACGCTGACTCTACTGCAAGCTCCTAGCACCCACACCGCCCCGCTCACGACATCAGCCGTAACGAGCCTGGCTACGCGCAGCTGTCTGAATGGAACGCCTCCATCTGAATGGAGCCAGATGCCCAGTGGCTCCAGGTGGCCCCGCAGGGACTGGACAACTGAATTTTCTCATAGGAAAGAGGCTGTCACTGTGCTCTTATGTGGGGAAACGGTGGTCTCTGGCAACTGCTCCATGCAGCTGGGGAAGGTCACCTGCTGGCCCTGTGCTCTGGGTTCTGGAAAATCTGGGCTATTGTTATACCAAGGGGCCACGACCAAGGGGTAGGTCCACTTCCTGGCCACTGTCCTGCCCGTGGGCCCTCTCAGGACCCCGACTGCCTGCAGAGCACCCTAAGTTTGGTGCATCCTGACCACACACACCTCCTCCCTTGGGTCGGCTCCCGTCAGTGAGCAGGGGGAGGGCTTGAGGGCACACGCACCCTGAAGCCCTCAGTCCTCAACAGACACGGAGGTTGGGTTCCAGTGCACACGCCCCCTGCAGCCCAGATGACCCCTCAACCCACCTGGAAGGCCAGAGCCAGGATGCTCCTTGCTGCAGGCACATCCCCTGCCAGCCACTTGGACTTGGCGCCCATAAGCCACAGCACCTCCGCTTTGGGGCAATGGGCCACAGCCCTCTGCAGGAGCGCTTCCAGGGACTCCCTGGAAGAGAGGGGGCTACGGTCACCACCGGAGCACACAGGGTGCTCACAGCCTCAGCGTGGGTGCTGAAAAGACAGTTACTGCTCCAAAGTTCGGCGCTATCAATGATTTACCAGATTTTACAATGGGGAGAGTGTGGGGAAATCTTTTCTCTTCATAAAGGTTCTAAAATCAACTACCAAAGAGGGTGCTACAAAGCAAGGCATTGTTACGTGGCTAAGCCCAATGGAGGGACTTCTCAGGGGCCCTTTTATGGCTTTGTGTCCTGAGCGGAATGATAACTTCACGGTCTGGGTGACAGGAGAGCTCTTTTCATCTGTAACCACAGATCCGCCGATAAAGATTACGACCTAGAATCTATTCTTTGGTATCCAAAGAAAAAGGCTTACTGGAAAAAAGCTACTTTGGTCACTACGGAGCAAGAGTACCGCCAGTGTGGGTGCTGGGTGTGAGGCCCCCACGCCTCCCGTGGCCACTGTCGCTCTGCGGCACCACCTGACACAAACGACCTCTCTGGGCCTCGGCAGCAAGACGAAGAACTCACTCTGTATGAAGCCCGAGAGAGAGCACATCCTGCTTCCCAGGCAACACCAGAACCAGGACCCCAGATCCCGAGTGCCCCACCTCCTCTCACCATTCCATTCCATGAGTCAGCCGGATGGGAAGGGTGCCAGAGACAGGGAGGGGAACTGCCCCGAGCCCAGGGACCAAGGGCAGCAGTGGCAGCGAGGCACATCCACAAACCACACCTGGCAGGGGAGGCCCTGCTCCAGACACGGACTGTCACAGGTGAACTTGTACAGGGTGCCCAGCACAGTCCTCTCAAAGCACCCCCAAATGAGTTAATTCCGAAACCCCAAATGAGATGGTGGGAGTGGGGATGAGACAGGAGCTCTGAGCAACGCACGTGGACAGACACCCTGACCAGACTGAGATTCGACAATGCCGGGCAAGGAAAGAACTAGGGCCCCGGTGCTCCTAGCAGAAGCCCTGTCCCCCACACCCCACCCAGCACAGGGAAGAGCAGCAGAGGGCCTGGGCAGAGAGCACGCACAGCAACATGAGAGACGCTGCCCCGGAGAGACACCCCCTGAACACCAGAAATTGCAACACCTAATTTAATCAGCAGTTACAGCCAATAAGGCAGATCCAAAAGATTTTTTCAATTAAAGAATACAATTAGAGAAAACTGTCAAGGACCTCCTCAGAGCACAAAACTAGCCCAAACCCAAAGTCAGCACAGCTTAAATGAAAACCATGCCTGCCTGGGCCCAGACGCCACACCGCCCACACTGCTAAAGCCACCGCTGGCAAGACACAGGGCTGCAGGCCCCTGCTTCGCCCCAGGCACCCCATCGGCCACCAGGCGTCCGCCAGCTCAGCTGTAGGCACTTCTACTTCTGCAGAGACACTGCGTCTCAGTCTCAACTCTGAAGCACTGCTGGCCCTATCACAGAAGGAGCCATACAGAGCTCACAGCCTCAAGTGTCGGAGAAGCCTCTGCCCCTCGTCACAGACGACTGGATCCCAGTTCAGGCCCTCACCCACCTGTGGGCACATGAGGTTTATATTCAGCTCTACCCAACCTGGTGTCAGAGGATCAACGAGCACACGGGGGTGGAGAGCGCCCGCACCTGGGGACCAAGCACATACCTGGTGCCGTGGTTCTTCTCGAAGTACGCAGCTCGCAGCCACACGCTCTTCTTGCTGGGGAACACTTGCAGGGCGTAGGCATAGATAGCTCGAGCACACTCCAGGGCATTGTGGGCCACACACTAGAGCAAAGAGACAAGCGTGAGAGCGGGCGGCCAGCACAGGCATCAGAGCAGGAGGCGTGATGGCATCTGCTCAAAATCACACAACAGGACGACCCAATGAGAAACACATCCAGGACAGGGAAGCCCCAGGAGGACGGGGACGTGACACACACAGGACCTGGCATGGGGCTGTCTACCGCCCCCGACAAACAGGAGTGGGTACAGAGGAGCGGCAGCCACACACACGGGTTCCTCCTTAAAAATTAGGTGTGGTGCGTATTTTCCATCATAAGATATACCACAGGTGAATTCAAAGAAGACCAAGAAAGTACCCACCCACTTGAGTGAGTGTGGATGGCTGTGGGCTCCGGCGTGCAGGACAGAGCAGCTCTGGAGTCACATAGCAGACTGCGAATGCACTGCATGCACTCAGTCACACACTTCAAGGGGGTGGAAAGGCAACTTTTAGGATATGTGTATTTTTTTTTTTTTTTTAAGATTTTATTTATTTGAGAGAGAGCGCGCGCGGGCGCGCATAGGAGCACAGCGGGGGGAGGGGTAGAGGGAGAGGGAGGAGCAGGCTCCCCACTGAGCAGGAAGTCCAACGAAGGACTCGATCCCAGGACCCTGAGATCATGACCTGAGCGAAAGGCAGACACTTCACCGACTGAGCCACCCAGGCACTCCTGGATATGTGTATTTTACTGCAATAAAAAATGCAGGTTAAAAAAGAACCCGTCCACTCACACAGCCCTACCATAAACAGGTGCTGTTCTCTTCGGATGTTGTTTTCCTCACTCAAGAATTATTTTATTTCCTGGGTAGCATCACGCAACACAAGAAAACAAGTTACTATTCATGGTGTCACTGTCTCTAGATGGTCACGACCCAGGGACACTCACTGGGATAGGCTGACACCTGTTCTCACTGGGCCGCACACAGCTTAAAGGCCAGTGCCCAGCACACTCCATGCCGGATGCTCACGGACCGCCCAAAAAAACACGTGGCTTGGGAGCACCTGGGTGGCTCAGTTGGTGAAGCGTCCACCTTTGGCTCAGGTCAAATGAATAAACAAAATCTTAAAAAAAAAAAAAAAATGCGGCTCTCCCATACTCTGCAGACCCAGGAAGCACTCTCATACCAAGGGGTTTTGTACCTTGAGGTAAATGAAAAGCCACTAGAAGTGTGACAGAAACAAAGTTTTGCAACACTGATCATCTAAATGGCACGGATGGAGCTGGACAGGCAGCCTCACAGCATCTGAGCCACCCAAGGCCACTTCCCAGATTGACAGCTGTGTTCTCGAAGAGAACCACTAGCAAGCCTCCTGGCGTTCAAAGACCACCAGCGTGGAAACGGGCGTGGAGGAGTCAAAAGAGCAGGGACGCAACTGAGACGTCCGCATTCAGACTGGGTTCCTCCTTGGTCACGGGACCTGGATCTGACTCAACCCCCACAGAAACCAGGAAGGGCCCTGGTCTGGGCATGTCCCAATCAGAAGCGTCTGGAAAAGTGAGGAAGGTGCCAGGTGAGGGTTAGACCCCACAGAAACCGGTCTGTACCCCTCTCTGTGACTGCTGACCAAGGTCCTGAGGCCATTACAAAGCCTTCTGGGTACCCACTGCCCACAAGATCCAGTGACATCCTGCCCAGGGCCTCATGTGTGGGTGGCCTGGGCCCATCCCCAGGGGCTGGGAGCATCAGGCAAACACTCCATTCTTCTAGGCACAGGACTCCAGCTCTTCCTCCAGAATCACACCACTCCGCAGAAGACACTGAGCCTGCTCCAGCACACGTGGAAGGGGCAACAACGGAGGGAAAGTCTGCAATGGCCCGTGGGTTCCTGCTCTCAGTCCACTACCCACAGGGCAGTGCCACCTGCCCCCCAACGCCCAGGGCCTCCAGTGCCATCAAAGGCAATAAGGAAGGTAAAAAGAAATGAAGCATTTAACTCCACAGGTGGAATAAAACGGAGTCCAGGGATACCTGGGGGCGCTCAGCGGTTTAGGGCATCTGCCTTCAGCCCAGGGTGTGACCCCGGAATCGAGTCCCCCATCAGGCTCCCTGCAGGGAGCCTGCTTCTCCTTCTGCCTGTGTCTCTGCCTCTCTCTCTCTCTCTGTGTGTCTCTCATGAATAAATAAAATGTTAAAAAAAAAAAAAAGTAATTTAACAACCAGAAACTGGGATTCTTTTGCATATTAAGGAATTTCCTTCCAATATAGACACTGAGCATGCTTAAGTTATTCTTCATACTTTGTGTCTTGAATGTTACACAATGAAAAGCTTTTAAATATCACCATGGTTGGCCTGTGTCTTGACTTCCCTAAAGAACCGAGAGCATATTCACTGTGCACAAGGTCACCTGCAGGCCCTGGAAGTGGCCAGCGCCCAGCACTGGTGCTCTGGGTCACAGCACACGTGGCATTCAAAGAGGAAGTCATGTGAGCTCCACACAGGTGATGCCAGCAGGGCCATGAGCTCACAGAATAGAGCAGGGATCCTTAGTCTCTCCTAACATAGGGAACCAAATACCCAAATGAATAAGGAACAGAGGAAAGCTCTTCATTATTATAGAATTCCATCCAATAAACTGTAACAAAACGTAGAAGAAATGATATTTAGAAAAGTGCTATTTGGCAAATAGCACACAGGCGGAAAACATCATTCGTGGACCTGCAAACTAGTAGGTCGAAGTTCGACAAGACACAGGATGTTTAGTCTCAGAGTGCCTCTCCACAAAACACTTATTACAAAGGACAAAAAGAGTAACCTTCCGGTGGAGAAAGCTGATGGACGCCACTTGAGTTGGTCTGGAGCTGAAAGGGCACCCAAGCCTACCAACAACCCTCCAGGAGGGCCCGATGTCCTGCAAAGAGGCAGAACCCTGGCCCACGGGCAGGAAACCTCACGGAGACGTGAATCAAGGGGGCCCCGCAAAACCACTGGCCCATCCTGACAAAGGTCAGACTCCTGAAACACAGAGATAGACCGAAGCCCCTCCTGCAGACTGACTAGCAGGGCCAGAGGCGAGGATGTGACTCTGGGTGGCCCCTGACTTTCCTTCTGCTAACAGGACACTTAGCAAGGGAATTAGTAACATTTGGATAAGGTCTGCAAATTACATAATAGCACCGTATCAACATTATTTCCTGATTTTGATAGCTCTGCTATGATTGTGTAAGAAAATGTCCTCTTTTACAGGAAAGGGGCCATCCCCTCTGCAGCTTACTTGCGCATATTCAAAGCACATGTAAGAGAGACGTGTGTGTGTGTGTGTGTGTGTGTGTGTGCGCGCGCGCGCGTGCACGGCTGGAGGATGAGAAGACAGATGTGGTGAAGTGGTCAAATCTGGAGGAATCTGGGTAAAGGGTACATAAGAATTCTTTGTACGGTTTTGCGACTTTTCTGGTAAATCTAAAATTATTTCAAAATAACAAGGTAGGGGCACCCTGGGTGGTTCAGCGGTTTAGTGCCGCCTTTGGCCCAGGGCAGGATCCTGGAGACCCAGGATCGAGTCCCACGTCGGGCTCCCTGTGTGGAGCCTGCTTCTCCCTCTGCCTGTGTCTCTGCCTCTGTGTGTCTCTCATGAATAAATAAATAAAATCTTTAATAAAAAAAAAACAACAAAATAAGGTTAAAAAAAAAAGGAAGGCTGAAATTAAGGCAGCAATTACCTAAAATATGTATGGATTTTGACCCCATGCTTTCTTCTCTGGACGCCTATTCTAAGGAAGCAGTCTCACGGTAGGCAAAAGCTGTGTATGCAAACTGTTTTCTGAAGGCAATTTATAAAAGAAACAAGGGGGATAATCCCGATGTGGAGAGGTAAACAGCTGAGAGCTCTGTGGGCTCCCGCTCTGTACTGGCTCCTGGTCCCCAGGACACAATCAGCTCACCCAGAGTGCAGAGCGCAGCAGATGACCAGGTACGCAAAAAGTAGCTCCCCAGGTAAACCTGGGTTAAGAGAAAACTGTATTTCTTCCAACTGCAATTATGTTTAAAAATCAGCAGATCGAAACCACATCCCAACAGCAGCCTAGTTCCCCACAGAGACTCCAGGCCCACGTAGCCTGACTTACGCTGTCGGCATCTTCCATCCATGTGTGCTTCCGATCTTCCTCCTCAATCCCAATGCCAATCACAGCACGCATGACGGCCTGGCAGGTGGCCACACTCCCAGCCTTGTCACACTCCTCGGCATCCTGAAAGAGGGACACAAAACTATAGTCCAGAGCCCCAGGTGCCTGAGACAGAGGACACATTACTCCTATACGATGAGGACCGAGAGAGCCTCTGCACTGCCAGTGGGGTGTGCACACAAGGCTCTGATGCCCGTCATGCCCTGCCATGGCTCACCTGACTGGGTCTGCCTCCTTCACTGAAGTACCCATCCCTGCCACCCGGCAGATGAATGCTCGGCAAATACCTAAGGGCTTAACAAAGCTGCGTCTATCCACTCAACAAACATTATATAAGCACCTACTGCATACAATATACCAAAGTAGGCAACTCAGTGGCTATAAGAGGCTCCTAGAGGAAAGAAACTTCCAAAGTAACAAGAATCAAGACAAGCTCACAGACACTTGTATCTGTTGGTCTGAACTCTGGATTCAAAATGGACAAAAGAAAAATGATCTAACCAAAACAGACAGGGGATGGGGATAAAAGAAGCCTGGCACATAGAAGGTAAGATAGAAACCCAGAGGAAGGACCAATCACAAGTGTGTCCCATCAAGCAGGCAGGCAGGCAGGCAGGCAGGCTGACCCGCCAGGAAAGCACTCGACTTTAGAAAGCAGATTTCAGGATGTGCAGAGAAAAGACAGCCATGGTTCTACAGCAGGAGATACAGAAATGTGCCACTTAAGTCTCCTGCACATCAATCAGGGAAGGACCAAAATGCAATAGAGTAATGCCACAAAGGATATAAAATACACAGTTCTCGGGGTGCCTGGGGCGCTCAGTGGGTTAAGCGTCTCCCTTCGGCTCAGGTCATGATCTCAGGGTCCTGGGATCGAGCCAAATGTCTGGCTCCCTGCTCAGTGGGGAGTCTGCTTCTCCCTCTCTGTCTGCCGTTCCCCCTGCTTGTGCTCTCTCAATCTCTCTCAAATAGATAAAATATTTTTTAAAAAAACCACACACAGTTGTTCAGAAAACAAAACTGCAAGTGACTTTTAAACATCTGAAAAAATAAATAAAAATAAATAAAAAATAAACAAACATCTGAAAAAACACCATTCTTATTTTTCCCAAGTACTATCTTATACGTAGGAGATCAGCAACATCAAAATGTGTACCGACATACTTGTACGGCAAAGGTAGAGACACAGATACTTGCATGTGGCTGAGGATCACACATGGACAATCCCCCAGGGGGCAATTTCATGTCCTCTATCAAAATAAAAAGTACATATGTTGACTTAGAAATCCTACTTTAAGTAATTCATCTTACAAAGATGTTCCCATCCATGCAAAACCACCTACATACCGGAACACTTTTATAGTGCTCTTTCCAACAGTAAAGGGTGGAAACAACCCTATTATATCTACTGACAAGAGCCTTATGGAAAGTGGTCAGGGCAACAGGGTGCGGGGGACATGCACTGCTGTGACAGTAGAGGCAGGCTGAACATGGTGATCCAGAGGCAACCTTGGACAGACCTCCAAGTGCAATGAGCCACAGAAGCCCACCCAGAGCCCCTTGGGGCCCGACAAGCATCAGAGAAGCCCCCACGCAGAGAGCAGAGCCAATGGCAAAGACCTGAGGAGACGGCATGTGTTAAGCCATGATGAGAAGGCCAGTGATAAGCAAGGAAGCACAGCAGCAAATGAGTGAGGCAGTGGCCCCCAAGCCTGGACCTCAGAGCCGGCCTTGCAGGCCACACCAAGAGCTCTGGGTTCTACTGCAACGTGGCAGGAAGGAACCCAGAGATTTTTAAGCCAGAGAATGAGTCACATAATCATGTTTTAAAAGGACCACCCTGTTGTGTGGAGCATCAGCAGGGGTATACATTAGGAGATATTGCCATGCCCAGGAGAGGCTGTGTGGTCTGGCTGAGGATGACCGCAGTTGCGTGAAAGGGAGTACCTGGACCAGGGATAGATGGGATGGTACACTTGCCTTCCGTGGGATAGGAGCAAAAGGAGTCAGCCGGGGTGCACAAGGCATAAACGGTGGTGCCACATACTGAGGTAAGCTAGCTCGAGGCCTAGCAGATCCTATAGGCAAACCAGAGATGCATCCTGGACACATCAGGCTGTGGTGCTGTCACATGTCCCAGGGTATGCAGGGCGGCAGGGGAGTGACCCAGGATGTGGGGAGCACCCAGAGCAGAGTCACACTTGGGGGGCTCCTGGCATGTAAGCTACATTCCTGGCAATGCGGGAAGATGAGATCACCACAGAAAAGTCTCAAAAAGGGGCTGATGATCAAACCACCAAGTGGTTTAGATTACAAGAAGAGAAGGAAAACCATCAAAGGAAGCAGAAGAGGCACCAGCAAGACAGAAGGAAAACTAAGCATGTGAGTCCATGCAGATGTGGTTCAAGGGTGCAGGTGGGCTGAGCAGGACCCGCCATGGAAGCTCCTGCGGTCTGCAGCAGGGCTGTGGGGACAGGGCCTGAATAGGGAAATGGGAAGTAGGAAGGAAAGGATAAAATGCGTTTAGCAGAGTCTGGTACGCTGTGGGTGCTCAATAAATGGTGACTGGCTCAGGAGGCAAAACACCTGAAAGTCACAACACTTTGCAGGACACCACAAAAAAACAAACAAAGTATGTATTATCCTTTAACTGACTGAAGTAAAACTAATGCCCATTTGGGTCTTTTTCAATGCGCTCTAGTATAAGCAAGTAGTAGCAAAACACGAAATCCAAGGAAAGTTTAAAAAAATTCTAGCTCATGCTGTATTTTCTGCACTCAAGCAGCGTCTTAATGAAGGGTTGGTAGGAGGCTGGTCTGAGAACCAGCCAGGGTACAGGACACCCCACCAACACTTCCTGCAATCATCCTTCCTGACAAGATGGAAACACAGACTGGCAGAAGGAATGGACTCGCTGTGGACAAGCAAGTGTGCCTCCAAAAGGGGGTTAGGAATGGGCAATGAGGGGACCCCTGGGTGGCGCAGCGGTTTGGCGCCTGCCTTTGGCCCAGGGCGTGATCCTGGAGACCCGGGATCGAATCCCACATCAGGCTCCCGGTGCATGGAGCCTGCTTCTCCCTCTGCCTATGTCTCTGCCTCTCTCTCTCTCTGTGTGACTATCATAAATAAATAAAAATTAAAAAAAATTAAAAAAAAAAAAAAGGAATGGGCAATGATGCCAGGCGGGAGCTCCTAGAGGCACATAACTCTTAGCTCTACTGTGTGCAACATGGTTACCGGGGCTTAAAGGAGACTGAGAAAGCACCTGGAGCACCAGAGCAGCAAGCCCTGGTAGGTGCACCACCAGGCTCCAAAAAGCCCTCAGAGGACCAGAGAGATACTGCTGACCCAGCCAGAACCCCCTGCTCCTGAGACAACCAAAAACCCAGACAACAATCATGAATAAGTGGTGGTTGTCCAGTCACTAGATATGGGTAACAAAGCGGTGTGAGGACTGTGATGCAGCAACAGTCAAGGGGAGCCTAAGGTCAGCCCAGCTCACTGCAAGGAGGGGGACCCAGGCAGGGCCAGTGGAGGAGGCTGAGCTAAGCCCTAAAAGATCAAGAACCAAGCACCAGAGAGGAAAAGTGCAGCACACAGAGAGAACCCTGGCATTATGCTCTGCAGAAGGCCACCTGTGAGTCTTCACTGAGCATCAAACACAACATGTGTATTTGGAAAGAACCAACCAAAATCCTCAGAACTCACATGGGGCCAGGAGCAGTGGTGGTTTCCACTAGCCAGACTGGAAACCCCAGGAGAAACAGGTCACTGTACAGAGTTCAGAGTACACAGAGAGGTCTCACCTCCATAAGGGGATTAGCCCTAAACTGTCCCAAACCCACTCCTGCTAGGGTCCAACCTAGCAAAGTACTGAAGGAAGATCCAAAGGATCAAAGTGACTCTAATAACACAACTGTACTCCAACAAGAAAAACTAGAGTATTTAATGGGATGCAAAAATACCCAGCACCCAACAAGGGAAAATTCACAACATCTGGCAACAAATCAAAGATTACCAGTCATGCAAAGAAACAGGAAAATGCAACTTGTAATGAAAGGAAACGTATCTATCAAAATCAATCCCAAACTGACAAAGATGTCAGAGTTAGGAGACAAGGACACTAAAACAGTTGTCATCACTGTGTTCCATGTGTTCAAAATATCAGATAGAGGTACAGAAACTCTAACATTTCATGTTAAAAATGTGAAAGACGGGCGGCCAGGGGGGCTCAGTGGTTTAGCGCCACCTTCAGCCCAGGGCGTGATCCTGGAGACCGGGGATCAAGTCCCACATCGGGCTCCTTGCATGGTGCCTGTGTCTCTGCCTCTCTCTCTGTGTGTATCTCTTGTGAATAAAAGAATAAAATCTTAAAGAAAAATGTGAAAGAATTTTTTTAAGAATTTTTTTTAAAGATGTATTTATTTTAGAGAAAGAGCATAAGCAAGTAACCGTGACTCGGAGGAGAGGAAGAAGGAGAGAAAATTTCAAGCATACTCTCTGTGGAGCAGAGGCTCAATCCCAGAACCCTGAGATCATGACCTGAGCTGAAACCAAGGGTCAGACGCTTAACTGACTGAGCCACCCAGGTGCCCCATGGGAGACATCTTTAAAAGACCAAAATTAAATTCCTGGAAATGAAAATGACAAAATCTGAGGTGGAAAACCCCCTAGATGAGATAAACATCAGATAAGACATTACAGAAGAACAGACTGAGAACAAAGCCGTAGAAGTGATCCAAAATACAATGGGAGAGAGAAAAAGAATTAGTCCATAAAACAAGACCAGAGCATCAGTGAGCTACAAAGCTAACACCACATTCAACTGGAGAACCTAAATACTTTCCCCTAAGATTAGGAACAAGACCAAGATGCTTTAGCTCTTCCCACTATTTTTTTTTTAAAGATTTTATTTATTCATGAGAGACAGAGAGAGAGAGGCAGAGACACAGGCAGAGGGAGAAGCAGGTTTCGTGCAGGGAGCCCGACGTGGGACTCGATCCCAGGACTCCAGGATCAGGCCCTGAGCCAAAGGCAGGCGCTCAACCACTGAGCCACCCTGGTGCCCCAGCTCTCTCCACTTTCAGTCAGCATTTCACTAGAGGTTCTAACCTGGGCAATTAGATAAGAAATAAAGGCATTCAGAATGGAGGAGGGGGTAGGTGGACAGATTGTATAGGCAAATGGCATGATCTCGTATACTGAAAATCCTAGAGAATCCATTAAACTAATCTACTATGATTTAACAAATGATTTCATCAAGGTCATACAACACAAGCTTAATATTCAGAGGTCAACTGCATTTTTTTTTTTTTTAAGATTTTATTTACTTATTCATGAAACACACTGAGCGTAGAGAGAGAGAGAGAGAGGCAGACACAGGCAGAGGGAGAAGCAGGCTCCATGTAGGGAGCCCGACGCAGGACTCGATCCCCGGTCTCCAGGATCATGCCCTGGGCTGAAGGCAGTGCTAAACTGCTGAGCCACCCGGGCTGCCCAACTGTATTTTCTTTTAAGATATTTCTTATTTGAAAGAGAGAGATGGGGAGAGAGAGAGAGCACAAGTGGGGTAAGGAGCAGAGGGAGAAGGAGGCTCCTCACTGAGCAGGAAACCTAAAGTGGGGCTTGATCCTGGGACCTCAGGATCATGACCACAGCCAAAGGCAGATATTAACCAACTCAGCCACCCAGGCTCCCCTCAACCATATTTCCATACACCAACAATGAACCACCTGAAAATATTAAAATTCCATTTCTAATAGCATCAAAAATAAGAAAATACTCTTGAATAAAACAAAAGAAATGCAATACTAATACACTGAAATTTTGCTGAAAAAAACTAAAGACCAAAATAAATGGAAAAGACATCCCATATTCACGGATCAGAAGGCTTAATACCATCAGGATGGCAACGGTCCACAAAACAATCTGCAGGTTCCATGAGATCCGTGTCAAATCCCAGCTGGTCCAAGTTTCCTTTTTGCAGAAACTAACAAGTTGATCCTAAAATTTATATGGAAACACAAAGGACCAAGGATAACTAAAATAATCTTATAAACAGCAAAGGAGGGCAGCCCTGGAGGCTCAGCGGTTTGGTGCCGCCTTCGGCTCAGGGCATGATCCTGGAGACCTGGGATCGGATCCTGCGTCGGGCTCCCTGTATGGAGCCTGCTTCTCCCTCTGCCTACATCTCTGCCTCTTTCTGTGTCTCTCATGTATGAATAAATAAAATTTAAAAAATAAAACATTAAAAAAAAACAGCAAAGGAGGAGACTCACACCTCATTTCAAAGCTCTCCACAAGCTGCAGTAATCAGAATAGCACAGTGCTAGCATAAAGACATTATATCTAAGGGTCAGGGCTGAATTCAGAAATAAACTCTTACACTGAGGACCACCAGCTCCTATAACAGCACCAAGACCAGCCAGTGGGAGAGAGCAAGAGCTGTGCTGGGACACCCGGCCACACACACGGACAAGAAGGAAGTGAAACCGGGATCCTGGGTGGCTCAGCGGTTTAGCACCGCCTTCGGCCCAGGGCGTGATCCTGGAGACCCGGGATCGAGTCCCACGTCGGGCTCCCTGCATGGAGCCTGCTTCTCCCTCTGCCTGTGTCTCTGCCTCTCTCTGTGTCTCTCATAAATAAATAAATAAAATTTAAAAAAAAAAAAAAAAGAAGTGAAACCCTTCCCTCACATCCCATACAAAAACGAACTCCTCTAAATATGAGATAAAACAATAAAAATATTAGAAAACATGGGAGTGGGCAGCCCAGGTGGCTCTGCAGTTTAGCACCACCTTCAGTGGGAAGCAGGTAGTTGAAGAAACAGGAGATTACAAGTTTTCCAGATTTGATATCTATTGGAAAAAAATAAAAGATTTGATATCTATAAATCCAACAGATCCAAGAAGCTGAACAAATTCCATGCACAAGAAACAAGAAGAAAATACCAGCAAGGCATGATTACAAACTCCTCAAAGCCAGTGATAAAGAAAAATATCTTAAAAGCAGCTAGAAATTTTTTAAATTTATAAATTTTTAAAATGTAATTAACTTTTTTAAAAAAGAAAGAAAAGACAGTATGCACAAAGGAATAAAGAAAAAGATGATGTATTTCTAGCGGGAAATAAAAGAGAGAAGACAGCAGAGCCGTATCTTTGAAGTACTGCAAGAAAAAGATTGTCAACTTCAATTCCAGAGAAAATGTCTTTCAAAAACAAAGATGGAGGCCCCTGGGTGGTTCAGTTGGTTAGGCACCTGCCTTTGGCTCAGGTCATGATCTCAGGGTCCTGGGATCGAGCCTGCTTCTGCTTCTCCCTCTCCCCCTGCTCATGCTCTCTCTCACTTTCAAGTAAATAAAAATCTTAGAAAAAAAAAAAAGATGAAATACAGAGTGTTTCCAGACATACAAAAGCTGGAAGAATTTACCGTCAGACTTGTACTGTAAGAAACATTAGTGCCTCAGACAGAAAGAAGATGACACTGGTTGGACATGTGGATCTGCACAAAGGATGAAGCATCAAAAAAATCTAACAATGTGGCTAAAAACATCACAGAAAAAGAAAATGAATCTCAATAGTTAAATTTTAGAGGGACATGCAAGGCCTTGCAAGCTGGATTAAAAAAAAATTGCCCAAACATAGAAAGAGGCCACACAGCTCAACACTCATGTGAGAAAGAGCAGGGCACTGATCTAGAGGGATCTCAGAAACAGGGCAGCACCCTCCTGGCTATACCTGGGACAGCTCTGCTCAGGGGCTGTTTCAAGAATGGGAATTAGGACTGTGGCAGCAGGAACATGAGAAGGAAGGGTGCAGGAGGCCTGAGGCCACTGTCCAACGCCAAGGGGCAGTAGGTGAAGTAAGGGGGGTTGCTCTATAGTGCCCTTTGTGGTGGCATGGAACAGATCACCCTAGGCTCACCACACCTTGCCCCCCAAACCCCACCCCAGGGGAAGAGGAGGTGGAAGTGGAAGGCAGGAGAGGTCGTCTGTCCTGGAGGCTGGGTCAGATCTTCAGAGATTCACTAGCCAGCAGCCTATCAGTCTCCTTACATCACAGTATTTCTACCTGCAAAGTGATACTACTCACCAGTGTCCATACACAGAAAGTTCTTTAAGCCCGAGACATACGCAAAATGTCAACTGTAAAAACCTGTCTTAACCACATAAGGAAGGGAGGCCCTGGTGGCCCAGCGGTTTAGCGCTGCCTTCGGCCCAAGGCGTGATCCTGGAGACCTGGGATCGAGTCCCATGTCAGGCTCCCTTCATGGAGCCTGCTTCTCCCTCTGCCTGTGTGTCTCTGCCTCTCTCTCCTTCTGTGTCTCTCATGAATAAATAATAACCTTAAAAAAAAAAAAAAAAACCCACATAAGGAAAAGCCACATGTGCCTGCTTCCCCTGCCAGCATGAAAACCCTCAGGTACCATCCAGCAGCCCCTACCCTATGAGAGACTCCAATGTGCATTTTTAAAGCAGATGCCATGACACCTGCTCGCAGTGGGGAGTCCTACCTGCTGACCTCACCTGGATCCACTGCTCACGGTTGATCTCGACGCCATTGGCCCGCAGTGAGGTGATGGCTCGGTCAATGATCTTCTCTACCATCTGTGTGTTCCCATTGGCTTCCTCCAGCTTGGCAGCCGTGATCCAGATGTGCCGGTCTGTAGGGATATTCTCACGGGCCTTATTCAAGACCTTGCGGGCATTTTCATAGGTCTCTAGCCTTGCCAGAGCAAGCCAGAGCTGTGTGGAGAGAACAGCAGCAAACAAAAAGACAGAACTCCCATAACTTGCCAGGTCACTTTCACAAAATCCTTTCTAACAACTCTCAAAGACCCTTTAAATAGAACCCTTGAATGTGTACAACACTCTCACCGATCTAGGAACTGTTCAGTTATGCTTCTTACTTATTTTTTTTTTTTTTAATTTTTTTTTTTTTTATTTTTTTTAATTTTTATTTTTTATTTATTTATGATAGTCACAGAGAGAGAGAGAGAGGCAGAGACACAGGCAGAGGGAGAAGCAGGCTCCATGCACCGGGAGCCTGACGTGGGACTCGATCCCGGGTCTCCAGGATCGCGCCCTGGGCCAAAGGCGGCGCTAAACCACTGCGCCACCCAGGGATCCCTGCTTCTTACTTATTTAGTGACTCTGCTTAACGTGAGAGGTTGACAGAACCTGTCACGTTTCAAACACCAGCTAACTGTACACAGTGTGCCAGGCTCATCTCAGGTACTGGACAGATGAGCAGGACAGGACTGCTGACTACAGAGGACAAGCGGGTGTTCAGCTTTCTGGGGTTCTCACACCCCGACTGTTGATTCTGCAACATTTCATCACCAAACATGTGTATGGGCTCTATTTACTTTTGTGTAAATAAATGAAGATTAATTTTGCTTGCAGAATTTCACAATACCCCTTAGGATAATTAAGGACATGTTGGATATCATGAAACCAAGACTAAAAATCATTGCACAGAATGTCGTGAACCAGAATGTTTGAAACTAAAGAAACCCAACTAGCTTTGAGGCAACGAGCCAAACTCATGCTGGGCTGACACAAAGCTCGATCAGTATTTTTCCCTCACCCTACACTGTTCAGGTCCTATTTTCAAACTCTGAGCTGAATTAGGACTGGCCCCTGAGAAAGAGTGTTCAACAGAATTCTCGGTAGGGGCCAGAGACAAGCTAAGATTCTGTTCTGCGCTTCCATCAGCAGCACAAGTGACCACAGCCAGGCCGGCCACTCTGGCAGCTATGCTACAAGGGGGCTTCCGGGGACTTCATAGTGCCTTCTAGTCCCAGAAATCACTGTTCAATGCTCAGCTGATGCCACTTGCAGGCGCTGTACTCAGATGCAGGCAGAGCCTGGCCGACTCACCTCCACACTGGTGGGGCAGCACTCCACAGCTCGGCTGAGCATGATTCTAGCATCTTCAGGCTCTTCCAGTTCAACGGCTGCCTTCCACAAGCGAACGGAGTTTGGAACATGTTCAAGGGCTGGAAAAGGTCACACGAGAAACCAGGTCACAGAGAGGCTGAAGCAAAAGCAGGATGAGTGCTGCTGCCGGCAGGGTCAGAGGATCTCTCACACAGTGGCAGGGCAGGATCACACAGCAGCCCCTTATACAGGTCCCCTCAAGTCTGGGGCCGACACAACCTGGACCAAGGCGGAACATCTTGAATCACAAGGAAGACAGACACAGCGGACGATAGTAGGTGCACAGGGGGCTGTGCATCAGCTCTACTTCCATTCATGCTTGGAAATTTACGTTATAAAGTAAAGCAGAGCAACCACAAGACAATCATGTACGTATGAAGAGCCTGGCTGGGCAGCGTGTGTGTGAGTGTGCAGAAACCACGGGAAAAGAGAAGTGGCCCTGGGCTACAGGTCTCTCCAGGCTGGTGCGCATCTTCCTGGCCCCGGCGGAGCACTGTGTGGGAACACCAAGCTGACGGTGGCAGGGCCTCGGGCTCTGCAGCAAGTCTCCTCTGGTGGCCCCCAGGCAGTAAGCACATGGAGGGACACCAGGGAAGGGGGACAGACTCCCAGAAAAAGCTACTATTCTGTGCAGACCAGAAACTTCCACACTTTTGTCTAAGCAACAGAGCCCTTTCTTCATATGCAATTTACCAAAAAGCCCAAAATAGAATGCAGATAAACACAGAGCCCTGTGGTGTGAGTATGGGGAGAGTGAGGCCAGGCCCCCTAGTCAGCTCCAGGCAGGAATGGACTAACGAGAACAGCACAGCTTGGGTCACCAGCAGGAAGCCAGAGCACCTCTAAGACAGATCCCAAAGGGGCTCTTGTCTCCCAGAAACACATGGGCCAACCTCATGGAAAAACAGACCTAAGATTTAACTGCGGAATTTGCAGACCCACAACATTTCTCCCATGAAATGAGGGCACTGACCAGGGACACCTGGATGAAGCCAGGATGTGATACCCTGAGCCTCTCTCAGTGGCAGAAGCAGCTGGCAGGCCTCCTCCCCAGGGGAGCCACCCCCCCCACCTGCTCCATGGGGCTGTGCGCAGGTGCCACAGAGCAGGATCAGAGGGAGCTCTTCGGCATTCACGGAATCCCTCACAAGGGTGACCTGATGATGCCCACTGCGGAGCCAAGTCCCTTCCCAGAGAACCATTCCCTAGGAAGCCCCTGGACTAGGCTGACATCCTGGACCCATTCCACGTGGAGGGGCAGGGACTGGTGCTTAACAGGCTGGACCTGCCTTCCCTGCCTCCAGAACTCTGCCAGCACCACTGTCCACAGACCTGGATGCCAGCACCACATGCCCACCTTTTTTTTTTTTTTTTTTTTTTTAAGATTTTATTTATTTATTCATGAGAGAGAGAGAGAGAGGCAGAGACACAGGCAGAGGGAGAAGCAGGCTCCATGCAGGGAGCCCGATGTGGGACTCGATCCCGGGACCCCAGGGTCACACCCTGGGCTGAAGGCAGATGCTCGACCACTGAGGCCCCCGGGTGTCCCACCGTACATCCATCCTGTGTGGTCAAGAAACTTACCTCACAGCCAAATACATGCAGCAAAGGGCTCAGGCCGTGGGATTCCCCGGCCTTACCAAACCCCACCTCCTTACCAAGGCCGGTAGGACAGTGGGACACTCCTGAGCATTCAGAGCACCGGCTGGGAGAAATGCCCTGAAGCAACAGGTCTCGAAGTTATAGGACACAATAAATGTTATGACAGGCAACCGCCTACAGTGGTGGCTCTCACAGCCAAAACACACAGGTCCAGGAAAAAGCAGTGACATCCAAGCAGCTCCCTAGGCTACACACCATAACCCACTGGGTTCCCGCCTCAACACCTGGGAACTCTGCTGTCAGAAGGTCTCTGCCCAAAGGAAGATGTGTCCAAGGAACAGGGCCACAGCTGAACTGCAAAGAACGCTGAGGCAGGCACCCATCTGTCTGGCCTTCTGACGCCAGCGCACCAGCCCCGGTTAGAGAGGGGAGCCCTGGCCCAAGGTGAGACTGAACTGCCACTGTGTACTGGGGTACAGGAGCCCAGACAGTCCTAAGGCCTGGCTTGGCATTCCCATTTCCAAGAGCTAGCTCATGGCAGTACAGCAGCCCAAGAAACCGAGACCACTGAGGCTCTAGCCCTTTCAGGAATAAGTCTGAGCCACTGGTCCAGATAAAGAACCCTGACCAGGTAAGGCACAAGCAGGGGAAAAAAGTCCTCACCTCCAGGCACGTAACCAGACAGAGGAACAAGGGCACAGAACTACGCCCGTTGCTCATGATGATGCTTCTGCAGGCGCATGTGAGCTACTGTGCCTTTGCCTTCCTCCTCCCTGTCACCCTGGCTTACCAGTGGAAGTGAACTTCATAATTCAGCCTCTAGGGTATGGAATTTCCAGATGGGACTGAAGTTCGCCTCACCCAGAGGTGGGTTTGACACCCAGGACCACCTGTCTCCACTTTATGGGAGACAGTGGGAACTCCTCCTCTGGCATCCCATCTGCAGCCCAGAGGACTGAAGCCAAAGCCAACTGCGGCTGGCTGGTCCAGCTCCTGCCAAGGGTCTTCCAAGAGGCAGCTACCATGCTGTGTTAAGGCTACCTTGAGAATGCAGCCTGCTGCGGTATGGGGGCAGCCCAGACGGGAAAAGACCAGTCTGAACTGGATGCACCTGCAAGCAGAAGTTGGGCTCACACAGAGGCCAACACGATCTCCAGCTGTGACCCTGCAGGGAGGACATTCAGTGCTATCCCTGCGCTCAAAGTGAGCCAACAGTGACAGCCACTGGAGGCTGCCATACTTTAGGCACCACGATACATGGTTTCAGGGTGAAACAACCTCCTGCTGTAAGACTGCTTTAATTACAGAGTAACATATAATTCCAAGCCTAGCATGGTGAGCAGAGCTGACAGGAAGCGGCCCATGGCCCAGCCACAGGCCCACATGTGCCCTTACAGACAAGAACCCGGCAGTTCAGAGGTCAAGGATCTTGCTCAAGGACACCTGAGGGTGTCAGACTAGTAGTCCAAGCTCCAGGACTAAGATGTCAGCTGCATCCAACTGAGATCCGGAACTCACATGCCAGTGACTAAGGGCTGGCAGGGTATCCTGAGTCATTGATGGAAGTAGCTGTTATCTTGATTTTCACCAAGAGCTAAATGAAGCGGCACCTGGCTTTGCCCCAGGCACGTGAAAAAAGAATGCTGTTTTTGGAAGTCCTCTAAGGACGGGGGCAGGGGCAGAGGCCAGGTTGAGGAGAGCACCAGAGCCAAGAGAGCCACCGTCCAGGAGATCTAGGATGTCCTGGAAAAGCTATCACTCAACACTGCTCTGCAGGCCCCATCTCCATCCCTGCTCCCCTCTCCAAATCTGAAGCCAGCTGGAAATGAACCCAGGTAATCTGGTGGTGAACAAGGAGTGGCCACAAAGACATTTTGACCATTTATCACGAGATTGTGGCAGCAAGATTCAGGAGAACTTTCCTAAATAAATAATGCTAATTACCCAGAGTTTAGTGTGTTTGTCATTAAAGAACTATTTTTCTGGCTGAAAAAAAGTTTTGTTTTTTTTTTTTTAAGACTTTATTTATTTATTCATGAGAGACACAGAGAGAGAGAGAGGCAAAGACACAGGCAGAGGGAGAAGCAGGCTCCACTCAGGGAGCCCGACACGGGACTCCATCCCAGATCTCCAGGATCACGCCTTGGGCTGAAGGCGGCGCTAAACCACTGAGCCACAAGGGCTCCCCCCGTTTTTGTTTTTTTAAAAGATTTTATTTATTCATCTATTCGAGAGAGAGAGAGAGAGAGAGAGAGAGAGAAGTGGTAGAGGGGCAAAGTGGGAGGGAGAAGGAGAGAATCTGAAGCAGACTCCCCACTGAGCACAGAGCCCTGTGCAAGGCAAGCCTGGATCCCATGACCCCGAGATCACAACCTGAGCCAAAACCAAGAGCTGAACACCCAATTGACTGAGCTCCCCCCATGTGCCTCAAGATAAGTGATTTTTTTTTTTCCTTCAAAAACTGTATTTATTCATGAGAGACACAGAGAGAGAGAGGCAAAGACACAGGCAGAGGGAGAAGCAGGCTCCTTGCAGGGAGCCCGACGTGGGATTCGATCCCAGGACCCTGGGGTCACGCCCTGAGCCAAAGGCAGATGCTCAACCACTGAGTCACTCAGGTGCCCTGATAAATTGATTTCTATAAACCAAGACAGGTGCTAACTTTCTGTTTCTGGCCTCATTTTAAAAGTCTGGCTCTGAGCATTTAATGGCTAGTAGGGCTGCAACCAGGAAACCAGACCCAAGAGGAAAACCCACTTGAATGCACACAAGGACACACAGGGCCACACACAAGGGGGAGCCCACCTGGCCTCTATCAAACACAAAAAATAAACACTCAGAAATTATATGTGATAACACTCTCATGGTCTGATGTCACACACCTCTAACATTTTACTCAAACACACATCTTAAAAACAAGAGTTGGAGGGCAGCCTGGGTGACTCAGTGGTTTAGCACCACCTTTGGCCCAGGATCAAGTCCCATGTCAGGCTCCCTGCATGGAGCCTGCTTCTCCCTCTGCCTGTGTCTCTCTGCCTCTCATTAATAAGTAAATAAAATCTTAAAAAAAAAAAAAACACAAGAGTTGGAAACCTCACTGAAAACCACCCTCAATCCAACAAAACATACCTTACCTTACCCACACTACGAGCTCAAGTAGAATCTACCACCTGCACAGGTTTACTCCACATCAACCCTGACTCGGATCTGCTCTGGAGCAAAGATTAAAAGCAGCATCTACTACATAGTTCGGGGGCGGGAGGGGGGGCTGCTTTTTAAATCGATTCTGCAGTAATGACAAACAAATCACTACAAAAGCTCCACCTTGGCAGTGATCCCTGGATGGAATCTTCCGCAGCATGCAAACCATGCCCTGTGACAGGGGCCGACGGCACGCACCACCTTGCATGAAGCACCAGGTGAGAAGAGGTGTCATCACATGATCTTGCAAGGGTTTCGTGAGATGGGAGGGGCTCAATTAATGCACAGATCTGCTGTGACCACCCGGTTGGTTCAGGCTTAAATCCAAATGACATGCTTCCAGCTACCACAGCAAGAGGCTCCTCACGGTGGAAAAGACCAATACCCTGAAGCCTGCCTTGGGCTGGCTCGGCTTGCCCTTCAAATACACTCCCACATCGAGCCCTAAGAAGCAGCTTCTGAATGAGTACTGGTCTCATTGTGCAAAGGAGGAAACCTGGGCCACAGAGCAAGTGCTTGCCTCATTCAAGGTCATACAACAGGGAAAGGCAGGCGTGGGATCTAAACCTGAGTGCCTGATCCAGAATAGAACCCCTGACCCCCTAAGTCCAGAGAGTTCAAGAGCAGAAGCAACCCAGCCCAGAAAAAGGCCTGAAAATGTTACCCATTTCTTAACCATTTCAACCAAAAAACTGACCAAAGCAGCAAAAAGTCTGTTCTTTAAGAGCACGGGCACCAGAAATGGAGAAGACGGCACCTCCTTCATGTGGACCAGAGCCCAAGTGCTGGTGACGGCATCCCCAGGGAGGCTCACCTTTCCGAAGAACCCGCTTTTTAGCACGAATATCCGTTTCTAGTTCTGCTGCTCTGATGTAAATCCTAACAGACTGGGGGAGGTGACGGACAGCTTGGGCTACCACAGCTTTGGCCGTGTCCCCAGGCTGTAACCTGGCTGCTTCTAGCCAGACATCTTCACTCTGTGGGGCAAAGAGAATAGTAAGTGTATGTGCAGGCCGGAAACTGAGATGAAGCAGCAGGTTAACCCCAAAGCCTGAGGAATGGGGGGTTGGGGTCATCAGACCCGTGGCCCCAGGTTTTACGACCAAACAAAAGTCCATCAGCACAGCCTCAAATGTGCCTGCACCAGAGACCTCCTTGTGACGCCAACACTTGGGAACGTGGCAACTTGGTCCAAGTCAGGGAGACACACATCACCACCATGGAAGAATGAGTCTGCCCTTCAGGATGATACATCAATTGACACATGAAACGGAGACCTATCAGCAGGAGGCTGGGCCTGGGGAGTTCTAATTTATGCCTGATGTTCCAGCCTAAGTATTTGGAGAAGGTATCTTGCACTGCCAAGGGCATCTCAGTCTGCACAACAGAGAGGGACCTTTAAAGGATTTCAGAGCTCTCTCTCTCTGTCGCTCATAAATAAATAAATAAAATATTTTTTAAAAAAGGTTATCTTGTCATTAAACTAATCACAGGTGGGCCTTCACTCTATGTGAAAATAAGCAGGAAAAGTGCCTTCCCTCTCGCCTATCCTATTGTCCAAAGTTACAACCTTGAGTTTACATCCCACAGGTGTCCTGCCTGCAACAGCCACTGAGGGTCCCTCTGGGGCTGGCGCTGTGCAGCCTTCCAGGAAAACACCCTAACATGTGCCTTACCTTGGGGCACATCTCTGTCCCCTTCATGATAAGGTTTCGTGCCACTTGTAGCTTCCCAGTGACTTCTTCCAGGCGGGCTGATGCAATCCAGGCTGGTGGGTGATGAGGGTTTGTCTCCCGAACAGACTTGAGGAGCAGGCGTGCCTTCTTGATGTCACTGCAAGGGTGAGAGAGCACACAGGGTCAGCCACCACCCTGCTGAGGGCATGCCCAGCCCTAGAATGCAGGCACCAACATAGCGACTGTCAAATCTCATGTCCCAAATGATTTAAGTAGCAGTATAGGACAGAGTGAGCAAGGAGCTTTCTAGCACAGCATGCACACAGGTTTAGGATATTATTTACAAGACATTTAATATCCACAATGAATAGAGTAAGTGGAAAATCAACCCACTTCACCATGTATTTCTTAGAATACCCACATTCTATTTTGACTGTGTATTTTTCAAATAAAATCCAAAATATTAAAAAAAAAATCCAACATATTCTAGGCAACCTGAGTCCTCCGCCCTGCCCCCCTCCATTCCACAGAGCACTTACTTGATGTCCCCTCCGTGGGTTGGGATCATGGAGTTCAAGTCAGTCAGATAGCCTTTAGGATCAACCACAGTCTGCCCACTCACCGAGTCAGACACCTAAAAGACAGGCCAAGCCAAGTGGATTGGAGAGTCAAAGATGCTCCAAAGCAAAGTACCCAGAAGCACTAGAATCCCTCCCCCATTCTGACCACCAGTTGGATGGGAATTGTTTTGTTTTGCTTTTTAAAGATTTTATTTATTCATGAGAAATACAGAGAGAGAAAGAGAGAGAGAGAGAGAGGCAGAGACGCAGGCAGAGGGAGAAGCAGGCTCCACGCAGGGAGCCCGATGTGGGACTCGATCCCGGGTCTCCAGGATCACACCCCGGGCCGAAGGCAGGTGCTAAACCGCTGAGCCACCGGGGTTGCCCTTGTTGGATGACAATTGTAAAAGGAGGAAAACAACCTTAACTCAAATAACAGTTTTTTTTTTTTTTTAACATTTTATTTGTTTATTCGTAAGAGACACAGAAAGAGAAGCAGAGACATAGACAGAGGGAGAAGCAGACTCCTTGCAGACAGCCCGATCTGGGACTCATCCCAGGACTGGGATCATGCCCTGAGCCAAAGGCGGATGCTCAACTGCTGAGCCACCCAGGCATTCCTCAAACAACAGTTTGTGATGATGACAAACAAATTTCGCAACTATGAAACAAAGATTTATATTAAAAAAAAAATCATAAAGCCCCAGGGGAAAAAAAACATGATAGGTCTATCTAAGAATAAGCGAAACCTAGAAATCATAAAGTACAAGTTCAACTAACTTTAAGTTTGCAAATAGCACTTCATTATACCATTCTCTCTGGCTGTAAGTCTTAAAATTACCATGATAAACAATAACAAACAAACTCAAATGAAACATGGGCAGAGCATCCTAGAGAATGCAGCAAGACAAGAAAAGGAGGAAGTGATACAGAGTGGGACGGAAAAGACGACTGTCAGGACGCCTGGGCGGCTCAGTGGTCTGTTCTTTGTGTTTGAGTCTGGCTTTCAGTGGATGGATTTGTTCATTTGCTTTCTTTTTCTTTTGTTCATTTGCTTTCAGTGGATGGATTTGTTCATTTGCTTTCTTTTTTAAAAGTCCACACAGAACCAAATCATAAAGTATCTTTTTCTGACTTATTTCACTTAGCATTATGCCTTCTGGGCCTACCCATATTGTTGTAAATGGCAAGGTCTCTCACTCTTTCATAGAGCTGAGTAACAGTCCACTGTGGACATACACGTGTACTCAATCCTGCGTAAGTACAGAAGGGCTGAGCTTAAGCAACAGAGAGCACGCGGCCTGTCATGAGTGTCTTTGTTCAGCCTGCCCGCCAGGCCACCCTTTATCACCCTGTATCACCACAGTCCTCAGCCCCCTAAGAGGGACCAGGAGTGCCTGGGCTGGCCTGCTGCTGGCACTGAGTGCACCACACCTGTGCAGGCCCTGTAGGTAGAGGCACAGACCAGCCTGGATGCGGGGTCCTGCCACTCTGTGTGATGGAATAAGTAAACTACATCATCACAGGTCTGCTGATCTTGTGATAAAGCACTCTAAAGATGAACTTTTCATTGATATATATTAGTTTTACAGTTAGAAAACTATTTCTAAGTCTGTAAGAAATTGTTGTACAACAGAAACTCACCTGGCTCAGCCTCATGTCCATCAGTGTATTCCTTGCTTGGCCTATCTTCCTCATGTCCAGTTCACCTGTGCCAGGTGTCATTAATCCAGGTGTCATCCCACCCGGGTATGGAGTGTTCAGTCCGCCTGGATAGGGTGTGTTAAGACCTCCAAATTGCTGGGGGTTGGGGGCGAGGACAAAAAACACTGGATTGCATTTTCATGCAAAAGAATCCTATCCCTCTGACATCTTTCCACTGTAGCCCTGATATACGTGCAGCTGCAGAGCCGAAGCCACAGCCCAGCTTCTGAACAGCAGAAGCGCTCCCTCTACCACCACCCATGGCTCCCACTACTGATCCATCTAACCAGACTAAAGACCTATTCGTCTTCTTTTCAGGTGCTCACAGTTTGTCGGGGATCCACTGAAGTGTGGTTCTCTCCAGTCTGTAAATGTTTGGCAAAGAAACTGTCAGGAACAGGGGTGAGCTTTTCATAGCGTGGGTTCCGCTGGCGTTTGTTTCTGGCATCACCAACTTCAGGAATGCTCAGCCACTCTTCTTCTGTGACTTCTGCCAACTTCCTCTGGAAACATTTGGCCCCCCAAAACATTTATGCTCTGGCAAATTTCATTATGTACAAGAAAAGCTAGGGTCTCCCTGACCTTAACCCCCAAATTATCATGGTTTAGAAAGAATTTTCATGCAGAAATTATCTACTTCACTTAGAAAATTCAATTTGTTACATCTACTCTACTTCACTGAAATGTAAATTGCTCTGTCATCGCCCAGAGGACACAGTGCAGGGAGCTTTACGTACACACAGAGTTAAAGATACTAAGAAAATAAGCTCACATGTCCCATTTTTTTCAGTGGAGGGACAGGGGACTTTTTTTGCACACATACACATAAAATTAAACACACTAAAGTAGGGTGCTGGTTGAATTTAACAAAGAGCAAAAAAACAAAGATAATAAAGTCTCATCAATTCTACCCAATTCTCTGCTGAGTAGGTTGAGTGCGTGAGAAACTGCATGCCATCCAACCACTTACTTTAAGATCTGAGAACTGCTGCTGGATTTTGGGCCGTTCCATACGGTATTTCTCTATTTCTTCTTTCTCCCTTTGCTCCCTAAGAAGTAAAATGTGTACATGCGTTAGAAATACCGGATACTTGGGCAGCCCGGGTGGCTCATTCTGAAACAAACTCATACTATCATACTTAATCAAGTCACCAGAAGCATAATTCCACACACTCAGCAGCTAAATCAAATGTGCTTTAAGGTAGCAACGAATACATCCACAAACATATATTGACTCAATTGTTTACCAAACGAAAACACGCAGAAATTCAGTAAAATAAAAACAAGTTGCCTTACTCTGATATAAATACTTATATTTGAACACGAGAGCATTTACAACTTTAAGATTCTACAAAATTCCAGAGCTAGTGCATTCCCATGAAGATTCAGGAAAGCTGACCCACTGTCCCCGTTGACCATCTGCCTCTCCACCTGTCACTGCTTCCCTCCCTTCCACGGAGTCAGTGCACCTCTAAAGACAGCTCTCCGCTCCACGTGCCAGAACTAATGGGCTGTTTCATCACCCATGCAACTGGTCTGCAGGGACGGAGATCTACTGGGTTCTGCTGACCGAGTAACAGGTATAGGCACTCAGAAGAAATCTGTGGGTTACTGTGACAAAGCATCAACCATATTAAGCAAACCAGAGGTAGTGTGACCCATTACTAGTAATAGCTAATACTTCCCAAGGTGGAGATTTACATTTTCTTCCATAAGGTAAAAGGGAAATACCAGGAATGTAAATTTATTAGGATGAACTGTGCTTGGCAAAGACAAACACCCCTCTGGGAGCTCGTGACAGTCAGTCCTCGTGGCTCCTGATATGAAGCAACACAGATGCGCCTACGAGATTTTCTGGTCAAACACATTTTACCTGATTTGAATGAAGCCTCAGGATCCAACTTCTACTCCACGGGAAATACTGGGAGCAGAACAAGTTAAAGGACTCCCTGAGGAGGTAGGCAGCTGTTCCATAACCTGAGCCCTTCCATAAAATAACTGATCTCTTCATAAAGCCGATGTCCCTTAGGAGACATGAGGAGTGATTCTGATTGTGTCCCGGTTTGGAAAAAAGCAGTTCTACTATGTTCTGGAGGCGAGCAGGAGAATATGGATGTGGACTGGCTATCAGCTAAGCACTGGGGTAGAGCTTTGGGGTTCATGCTGTTGGGTGAAATAAAGGTGCTGTGTCACTGCAGAGCATAAACAGACCCTGATACAACCCAGCAAAGACCATCAGCAGACATGCAAGAAGCAAACGTGCAAGCTGTGACCAAGGGCTGAGACTCACGAGAGCATCAATATTTGCTGCACTGTTCTTGCTACCGGTTTGTAGACTAAAAAGTATTCCTAACAAAATTTTTAAAAGCCAACAATTTTTCTAAAACCACTTAATGTGATGACTTTTCTACATGTATCCATATCACTTTTTTTTTAAACGAATTCCAGAAGACTGAAATCAAACCTTCTTTATGTGCAAAACCATGTCTACTTAATTACTATACATATATAAATTCATGCCCATCAACTTATTAAGAAGCATTCAGCCCTAAACAACCGTATCTCACTCTTCTAAAATTAAAAACACTACATACATATGGGAAGTCACAGAACTGCATAAATGAGCAACAGAAAGAGGAAAGGGAACCAAATTGTTAACTGTCACTTTCCAGACTTATGAATAAATGTTATTCTCTCACCTATACTTAAGTCTCACTGTCCTAATACTCTTTAATGATAATATATTGTTTCAGTAGCAAAAAATTAATAACACATTAGTATTAAATATTACTATTAAATAATATTAAGTAAGTTAATACTTCTTACTTATAATTTCATTTTTTAAATTTATTTACAAATCATAAAAAACTTACAAAGCAATACACTTTATTATGGTTTTATTTTTATTAATTAATTAATTTATTTATTTATTTATGATAGTCATACAGAGAGAGAGAGAGAGAGAGAGAGAGGCAGAGACATAGGCAGAGGGAGAAGCAGGCTCCATACACCAGGAGCCCGACGTGGGATTCGATCCCGTCTCCAGGATTGCGCCCTGGGCCAAAGGCAGGCGCTAAACCCCTGCGCCACCCAGGGATCCCTATTATGGTTTTAAAGATCATGTGTTGTTCATCTTGCCTAAATTTCCCCAGAAACAAGGATGGGGAATTCAGAAGGTTGCAATATCAAATGGTACACTGAAGTAACATCAATACAAAAATCTGCTAGACCCTGAGGGTCTTGGTGGGTGAAGGATCTGCCTTCAGCTCAGTTCACGATCTCGGCATCCTGGGATCAAGTCCTGCTTGAAGGCTCCCTGCTCAGTGAGGAGTCTGCTTCTCCCTCTCCCTGTCCCACACCACCTGCCCCTGCTTGTGCATACACTCTAATAAATAAAATATATATTTTTTTAAATTGCTAGACCAAAGTTCAGTGCAAGACACCCACCTGAGAGCCCCACAGACAAAACACGAGAGCCTTGCAAAATAGTTTTCTCTAGAACAGGCACCCAAGGTCAGAGCACACATGCTCCCTCCAGGCTCAATGAATCTGTCCCCACCAGCCCAACCGAACTCCCCACAGTCCTGTCTGACAAGGACGTGTGGACCAAGAGTCTCAAGACTGACCCCTCTGACGAGGATATACATGTTCATTTGTTATCTTCAGTTAACTTCCAAACTACATAATTTACAGTAATCAACATCACTACACCCATTTTAAAGACAGTAATCCTGGTGCGTGGTCAGAATAATCCCCCAGACTTCTTAAGCTCTCCACTTGGGTCCTCAGACCCTAAGACTACTCTCCAACATCCGGCATTTATCAAAGTGTGACTGCCATAAACCAAGACCAGGTGGCCTCAGAGCTGAGCAGAAATATATGCTACTCTTGCAACTTTTGTCCATGTCTGATAAGCTGAAACAAAATCTTCTTTTAAAGTTGGATAAAGGTGGTCTCCGCCTGCCCGTGTCTCTCCTCTCTGTGTCTCTCATGAATAAATAAAATCTTTAAAAAAATAAAACAAATAAAGTTGAATAAAGGTGGGACACCTGGGTGACTCAGCGGGTAACCGTCTATCTTCAGCTCAGGGCGTGATCCTGGTCTGAGGATCGAGTCCCACATCAGGCTCCATGCGAGGAGCCTGCTTCTCCCTCTCTCTCTCTGCCCCTCTCTCTCTGTCTCTCATGAATAAATAAATAAAATCTTTAAAATAAATAAATAAATAAAGTTGGAAAATAAATAAATAAAGTTGGATAAAGAGACGCCTGGGTGGCTCAGCGGTTGAGCGCATCTGCCTTCGGCTCGGGGCATGATCCCGGAGTCCAGGATTGAGCCCATTAGGCTCCCCACGTGGGGTACCTGCTTCTCTCTCTCCCTCTGCCTGCTGCTCAACCTGCTGTGCACACACTCTCCCCCCACCCCCCGTGTCAAATAAATAAACAAAAATGTTTAAAAAAATAAAATGAAATAAAAAGTTGGATTAACACAGGGGTGCCTAGCTGGCTCAACCAGTGAAGTATGACTCTTGACTCAGGGTTGTAAGTTCGAGCCCCGAAAGTAGTATAGAGGTTACTTAAAGATAAAATCTTTACGAATAAATAGATAGAGGCACTTGAGTGATTCAGTCAGTTAAGCATCTCTTGATCGCAGCTCAAGTCATGATATCAGGGAGTGTCAGCCCCACATTGGGCTCCATGCCCAGCATTAAAAAAACAAATAAGTAAGATATAGTAAAACAGGGGCACCAGGGTGGTTCAGTCAGTTGGTTAAGTGTCTGCCTTCAGCTCAGGTCATGATCCTGGGGTCCTGGGATTGAGACTTAGGTCAGACTCCCTGCTCAGAGGGAAGCCTGCTTCTCCCTCTCCTTCTCCCCTCCCCCCGTCACCACTTGTGCTCGCTCTCTCTCACATTCTCTCTCTCAAATAAAGTTAAAATCTTTTAGGGATCCCTGGGTGGCGCAGCGGTTTGGCACCTGCCTTTGGCCCAGGGCACGATCCTGGAGACCCGGGATCGAATCCCACGTCGGGCTCCCGGTGCATGGAGCCTGCTTCTCCCTCTGCCTATGTCTCTGCCTCTCTCTTTCTCTCTCTGTGACTATCATAAATAAATAAAAATTAAAAAAAAAAAATTAAAAAAAAAGTAAAATCTTTTAAAAAAATAATTAAATAAAATTAAAGTTGGATAATTAGATATGAAGGGCAATACTTTATCTTACCTTCTTTCCTTTCTTCTTTCATCCATCCTTTTATCAAGAGCTGCATAAATAGCATCTGCTTCCTCATCATCCTTTTCATAGGGCCCACTTGAGAAGAGGCTCCCAGCATAGCCATTAAACTAAGCACAAAACAGAGAAGGTCAGCAATTCCCATAAGTGGAAACAGAGAACACATCTAGTTATGTTTGCTGAACAATTTTTTTTCAATCAGACAATCCCCAAATCAGGGAAAACAAAATAACTAAACAGTTCTTTTCAGATGTGTCATGGGGAGGAGGTGCCTGGATGGCTCAGCCGGTTGAGCAAATGACTCTTGATTTCGGCTCAGGTTATGATCTCAGGGTCATGAGATCGACCCCCCGCATCAGGCCTCATGCTCGGTGGGGAGTCTGCTTGAGATTCTCTCTCCCTCTGCCCCTTCCCCACCCTGTGTTTGTGTGTGTGTGTGTGTGTATGTGCATGCTTGTATGCTCTCAATAAATCTTAAAAAATAAATAAAATCTTAAAAAAAAAAAAGAGGTTTCGTGGGCATGAAAGATGGAGAAGTTACCCCAATAAGAAGACGAGAGACACAAAGAATGCAATGCAGGGTCCTCGATCAGAAATAGGACACCACTGAAAAATCGGTGTTAATTTAATAAGACCTATAAATCAGTTAGCAGTGCTGTGTCAATGTTAGTTTCCTGGTTTCAATAACTATATTGAAGGGATCCCTGGGTGGCTCAGTGGTTTAGCGCCTGCCTTCGGCCCAGGACGTGATCCTGGAGTCCCGGGATCGAGTCCCACATCAGGCTCTCTGCATGGAGCCTGCTTCTCCCTCTGCCTGTGTCTCTGCCTCTCACTCTCTCTGTGTCTCTCATGAATAAGTAAGTAAAATCTTTAAAAAATAAAAATAGTAACTGTACTGAGGTCATGTAATATAGAGAGAAGCTTGTGAAGGGTATGCAGAAATTGTCCGTACTATTTTTGCAAAGTTCCTGGAAGCTTAAAATCATTTCAAAATTGAAATTTTAACAATCTTTCCCTCTGAACAAAAATGCCATCTGTTAGAACACATCTGCAGAAAATTTCAACAGACCAAATACTAATCAAGTAAGAGAGCATGCACTGAAACGTAATAAATCAAGTATCATCCTCAATTCCACTTAGAATCTTCATCATTAGGGACCAGCCAAGACACCACCACAATGCAAGTACATCTCTCAAAAGTGCACATCTCTTTCTACTTTTCCTGCTCCCCTCTCACACTCTGCTAAAGATACCCCGTAGGAGGCTGAAATACTAGAGGCTGAAATACTAGTCATGCCAGCCCCCACCCCTGCTCCTGCCCCGAGCGGGCATCAGATGCCAAGAGCGCAGTGGGCTCAGAAGCTGGTCAACCCTTCTGGAGACCGGCCGGGAGTGCACACGTGTCACCTCATCATAGTTGGTGTCGTTCAGATCCTCGTCATCGTCGTCCGCGGCCTGGCTTTTCTTCATCTGGTCCCCGACGGTCCTCTTGCCTGGGGGTGCATGGCGGTCATCCACAGGGTCATTTGCATCGCGGGCGGGCCCAATATCTGACCGGGTGGTAAAGCCAGTGGCACTGCAAGAGACCCGGGGACATCGTTTATCTGGGTGACCCCGTCCCTTTGTTCTTTCCTCCACAGTCCTCCATGACAGCTGCTCTTCTAACGTGTCTGGGGAGAAAACCCCCGAGGATCCAGGCAGCAACGCGCTAGGGATGCTGCACTCTCAAACGTTACTAGTCTGTTCTCTCCGTGGGAGACCCCTTTGGACCTACTCTGCGGAGCCCCACCCACCACCCACATCCTCCTGGAGAGATTCATCAGAGCATCAGAGCTCCGACCTCCCGAGTATCCAGCCTCCTGCTTCTCACAACCCGCTGATCATCTCCCCCAACCAGCCCCTCGGGATGCCCTCTGTGCTCATCCTGCCGCTGCCCTGGGCTGCTGCCGCTGATGACTGCAGCGCCATCCCAAGTGCCGAGGCCCACACCAGGGCATCAGCTTTGCCTCCCTCACCCGCCTTCTCCGCCCCGTCAGTCACCAGGTTCTACCCAGTCTACCTCCGAAACCCTCCTCCCCAAACCTGAGCTTCCCCGGCAGCTGGGACCCCGCTGGCCGCCGGGCCTCTAGCCTTCCTGGGCCGCCACACGGGCGTGGTGGGGTCGGTGGCTCCTCGGGCTCTGCCCCCCGACCTGCGGCATCACCCCACTCACCTGCACTCGGCTCGCACAGACTCCCCGAGACTCCCTCATCTTCCTCCACGCCTGCCCTTTTTTCTTGACCACCCAGCACACATCAAGCCCGCTTGTCCCTTAGCCCCAGCCACATTCCCGCGTCCCGGGCCCGCTCTGCTCCCAAGCGGGGCTCAGGTGCCACCGCTCCGCCGAGCACGCCCCGGGCTCCGACACCTGTTCCCTCTGCACCTGATACGCTGCAGGTGCTCGGAGGCTGGTGCCCCCCCCCCCGCCCCCGCAGGGAAGCCCGATACCGGCCTCAACCGACGACCGGCCGGGACGGCGATGCCGCGGGGCACCCGGCGCAGGGCAGGGCAGGCGGACCCGCTCGCAGACCCTCGCGGACGACGCCCCGGGACGGCCCAAGGCCCGCGCCGCTCGGCTGCTCCCCGGCCCAGGCCCAGCCCCCGCCCGCCCGCCGCCCCGAGAGGCCCCCCAGCCTCACCCCCGGCCCAGCCCCGGCACGTAGCCGAGCGGCGCGGGCATGCCCAAGAACGGCTTCTTCTTCTTGTTCATGGCGCCGGTGACGACCAGGGCCCCGGGAGCGACGGCGCGGAAGCCGCGGCGGGAGGCGGGAGGCGGGAGGCGGGAGGCGACAGGCCTTAGACGACCCCGGCCGCCGCACCGGAAGAGCTCGCGGGCTCCGCGTCACCCGCGCCCCGGAAGCAGAGCCCCGGGGCCGCCGAAGCCCCGCCCACCCCGCCTTCCCCGGGCGGAAGTTCCCGAAGAGCGACTTCCGGCTGCGTGCGGGGGCGGCAGCGGCGGGGGAGAAGGTGACAGGCGCATGCGCGCGGGGGCCTGGCGGGGGGGCGGGGCCTCGGCCTGAGCCTGGCGCGTCTTTACTGGTTTCCGACGCTTTTCCGAGGACACCGGCCTGTGCCCTCCCTGGGGACCCAGGACCGGGCCTAGGCGGGGACGCTTCCCTTCCGAGGTGTCCTGGCCCCTGTGCCCCGGGGGACGGGCTCCAGGCCTCGGCGCTCAGGCTCCCGGGCGGCCCGCGATGCAGGCACCGTCCTGAGCGGGCTCCACCGCCCCGCGCACCCCCGGACCCCGGCCCTGACCCTGACCCTGCCGGTGGCACCTGCACCCTGCCGGACCCCAGCCCTGACCCAGGCCCTGACCCTGACCCTGACCCTGACAGTGGCACCTGCACCCCGCTGAACCCTGACCCTGACCCTGCCGGTGGCACCTGCACCCCGCTGAACCCTGGCCCTGGCCCTGATGGTGGAAGTGCAGCCCCCAGAGAGCTGTTCATGCAGTAGATATGCCCGGATCGCTTCGGTGTGTGGGCCCGCGTGGCCACAGCTCGGGGGTGAATTCCATGCAAATCTCTCCTTGGGCGTGGTGCTGGGCTTGGGTACCAGTCATCACCTGGGCCCATGTTTTAGGTGGACATGCACGACGACTCTATCTCCGAGTGCGCCTTTGCTCGTGGTGCCGTGGGCGTCCTCTGGCACCCGCATACGCCTGGGGAGAGCGCCCAGACCCCTGGCGGTGCAGGCTCAACTTGGTGGGTAGCAAGTCTGGCCTTCTGACCCCGGCGGCCCCCAGCCCACCCTAGCACTTCCCAGGGAGGCCTGGAACAGACGCATCCCTCTTCCCTGCAGCGGCCTCCTTGGAGCGGCTCTGTCCTCCCCATGCCCCGCGAAACCGCCTTCAGCGGCACCCCCTGAGCCCCGGGCCAGATCCTGGGGCTGCGTAGGGAAGGGGACAGGTGCTGCCCGGCTGTCTTCCTGGAGTCCCCTGCGGTGGGTTAAGGGAGGCTCCTAGGGGAGCAAGTGCCCCTTGAGGGAGAGATCTCTGGAGAAGGCGAGGATAAAGGAGTGAGAAATGGAGGGGTCGGTCTGGCCCTCCACCTGGGCCTCGGTGGACCGACCATCCCAGGACCAGGGAGGATGTCCGCCTCCGGCCCGCGCCCTCCCGCCGGGACCTTGGCTTCCTCCTTTCCCCGCCTCAGAGGCCCCCGGGGGGTGGGCCCCCCGGGAGGTGCAGGCGCTCGTCCTGGAAGCCACCGCCAGGTTGCAAGGTCGCCCGGACCCCCGCAGGCTCCCTTTGCAGAGCAGAGCTGCGCGCCGCCGCTAGACCGCGGAGCTCCCGAGCGCGCCCGGCCCCGGGCTCGGGCTCGGGAGCAGGTGCCTCGCCGCGCAGACTCGCCCGGCGGGCGCGGGGACCGGCTCGGGCGCGGGGCGGGCGGGGCGGGCGGGGCGGGCAGGCGGCGCGCGTTCCCCGCCGGCCACACGGCCGCCTGGCGCCCGGCGAGGGGCGTGTGCGCGGCCCGGATCCCTGGGCCCCATGTTCACGGAGCTGAGGACCAAGCTGAGCCCCCCGCGAGGCCGCGCCGGGGCTGTGCGCGCCGGCTTCGGGGAGCGCCGGGATGTGGACGGTGAGCAGGGCTGACCACGGCGCGGGCGGGCGGCGGCTTGAGCCGAGGGGGGCCGCATCCTGGCCGATCGGGGTCCCTGGTGCCTTTGTCCTGATGGGGGGTGGCCTCGGGCCGGGGCATCAGCGCACCCTTGGCTTGGAGGAGGTTACGGCTGGGGCTCCTGCCCCCCGCTGGCCCACCCCGCGGTCACCTTTCCCTTTGCGCGCCCTTCCCTCCCCTGCTCCGCCGTGGGGCCGACAGGAGCCGAGGCCACAGCTGGGCTTGGACGCCCCCGGCCCCGTTTCATGGTGGAATTCTGACGTTGGGGCTAAGAGGGAGGGACGGAACGACGGGCGGACAGACAGAAAGACGCAGATCGTTCCCCTAGCCTGGGCAGCAAATGGGCGGGGCCCGCTGGACCCCGACAGGTGCAGCGCCGCGGCGACGCCCACCTCGGCCAGAGCTTCACGCTCCTGCCCCTGCCCCTGTTCCTGCCCCTGCCTCTGCCCTTGTTCCTGCTCCTGCCCCTGCTCCTCCCCTCCCCCTGCTCCTGCCTCTGCTCCTGCCCCTGCCTCTGCTCCTGCCCCCGCCCCTGCCTCTGCTCCTGCCTCTGCCTCTGCTCCTGCCCCTGCCCCTGTTCCTGCCCCTGCTCCTGCTCCTGCCCCTGTTCCTGCCCCT
Source organism: Canis lupus familiaris (assembly GCF_011100685.1). Taxonomy (NCBI): domain Eukaryota; kingdom Metazoa; phylum Chordata; class Mammalia; order Carnivora; family Canidae; genus Canis; species Canis lupus. Next base: position 48,287,078 of record NC_049245.1, on the reverse strand, counting down.
GCCTCCTTCCCCTGTTCCTGCCCCTGTTCCTGCTCCTGCCCCCTGTCCCTGCTCCTGCCCCCTGCCTCCTGCTCCTGCCCCCTGCCCCCTGCCCCTGCCCCTGCTCCTGCCTCTGCTCCTGCCCCTGAACCTGCCGCTGCCCCTGCTCCTGCCCCTGCCCCTGCCTCTGCCTCTGCCCCTGACCCGGCCAGCCCACTCCGCCAGGCCCTGCAAGGCGAGGCCGAGTGGCTCTGGAACCTGTGCCCTGAAAGATGCCAGCTTAGAATAAGTCTTTTTCCGTGATATCAGAAACCTCATCCAGGCAGGGACCGCACCAGGCACACCCTCTATTTGATCCTGGACCTCAAATTTAGAGTCACCTGGGGTCATCCAATTCCGAAAAGTTGCAAGTATGAAGACGGCGTGCTGAATCGGAGGAATCTGAAGGGCTAGAAGGGGGAAGTGATGGGTTTTCCCCATGGCTGAGAACTCCTGGGCACACAGCCAACCCCTCCCTGCCCTCAGCTGGGGGCACTGGGTTGTGTCCATGGAAGGCAGGGTCTCTCATTCTAGGGCTGAGAGCCAGGGAGGCGAGGGCCCTGGCCGAGAACCTGCTTCTGCCTGCCGAGTTGGGGCCTAGGTGCTGTAAAGATGAAGGCGAGCCTGGGCCCAGCTTCCTGTCTCTCCCCAGGGCTCTACTGGCTGTGGACACCACACAGAGCCTTTCTCCATCCACCCAGCCAGCCAGCCACAGTGTTCCTGGGCACCTGCTGTGTGCCCAGACCTGTGCAAGGGTCAGGAGGCCATTGTTAGGGTGTCTGCCCTCCCGTGACCTATGTGAGCAACGAGCCCAGGAAGGACAGCGAAACTAAAACTTGAGGAGTGTAATGAAGTCTGTGGAAAGAAAGCGCCAGGTGTCCCCGTGGCTCCCCGAGCTCATGGCTGGCCCCTGCACACCTGTGCTGAGCAGCCCATGTCCGCTGGATGCCCACCCACGGGAGCTGTCCTGGGCCAAGGGCCCTGCGACAGGTGGCAGAGCAGGGTTCCCGGGGTGGCTTGCCTGCAGTTCATTCAGGCTTCCCGCCGAGGGGTTGGCAGGTGAGCACCGCACGGCAGGAGCCACGTCTCAAACGCCAGGTATGGCTGCAGAGTTGGGGTGCCGTCAGTGGCGATGGCAGGCAGCATTCTCGGGGACGCCGTGACGCAGGGCCTCCCAGGACAGAGGGGCCGCAGCGTGCCCTGGTCTGGCTCAGCGTGCGTCAGCCTAGAGCGAGGGTGAGACGAGGCCTGTCTCAGGGTAGCTCCTCACCAGACTGTGAACCTTAGGCTCCCCGGTGGGCACACTGTCTCTCGAACCTATGCGGAACCCCTCGTGCTCCCCAGAGCACGGCCAGTGCGCCCAGAAGAGGAAGGATGCTCCCAGGCCATCAGCTTTGGGCTGGGCGGGCTACGCAGGACCGTTCTTGCGCACTTCCTTCCTGTCCCTGGGGGCTTGGGGCCCCCCGATTGGGAAAAGGGGCCTCGTGTTCAAGGGAAGATGGGTTGAGCAGGGAGTTGGTTTGCAGAGAGACGATCCTCTGGCCCCGGCCCTGACCGCCCTGACCAGGCGCCCATGCCCCGCAGCCACTGCACACTTCAGCTTCTGCCGAACCCTCCTGGAGCACACGGTGTCCGCTGAGAGCATCCCCTGCCACCTGCCTCGGACGCCAGGCACCAGCCTCACATGGCACGACTCCCGTAGCCAGAGGGCCGCTGGTGGCCGGCCGGTCAAGCTCCTGCAGCAGCCTGGCACAGAGGCCCCCCAGGTACCCACCCGCCGTCCCCCCTCAGCCCCTGCCCTCCCACCACCTCACCGCACCCGGCACCCGTCTCCCCCGCAGGGCCGGATGTACTCTGACCACTATGGCCTGTACCACACGAGTCCCTCCCTGGGCGGCCTGACGCGGCCTGTGGTCCTGTGGAGTCAGCAGGACGTGTGCAAGTGGCTCAAGAAGCACTGTCCCCACAACTACCTCGTCTACGTGGAGGCCTTCTCCCAGCACGCCATCACAGGTGCCCTTGGGGGCTGTGGCATGGGGGGGCATAAGGATCCCCTGGAGAGCCCCCCCAGCCTGCCTTTGTCTCTCTTGCCGTCATTTGTCTCTCCTCGGTTTCCTCTTGGGCCAACCTCTCCTGCCAGGGCTCTCTCTCCGCAGTCTCCCCGGCGTGTTGCTCCGTTCTCATGGCTTTTCTCTGCCCTCCCCTCTGCCTCTCACTCTCTTTCCCTCTCTAAATCCTGCTGTCTCCGCCTCTCCTTCTGTGTCCTTGAGTGTCTCTGTGTCCCCTTCCCGTTTCCCTCTCTCTGCCTCGGCTCTTAATGCCCCTTGGAGGTTGACCTTGGCTCAACCCCTCTCTGCTCAACCCCTGGCTCCCAGGCCGGGCGCTGCTGCGGCTGAACGGGGAGAAGCTGCAACGGATGGGGCTGGCGCAGGAGGCACAGCGACAAGAGGTGCTGCAGCAGGTGCTACGCCTGCAGGTGCGCGAGGAGGGGCGGAGCCTGCAGCTGCTCAGCCAAGGTCAGTGGGGGGAGCCAGGAGTGCCAGAGAGCTGGCAGTCTGGGCCACGAGCCCAAGGGTGGGGATGGGTGGGCTGACGTCAAGGGGGCAGCCATAGGACTCTAGTCAGGGCCGTCTTGTGCCTGGGGCAGAGCAGAAGACGCCAGAAGTCACCCCTCCTCACCCCCATCCGCCCTATAGCCTCCTTTGGAAACGCGTCCTAGCTGCTGCCTGAAGCTTGAACCCCAGACCCCAGCACTGTGACCAGAGCCCGTGGCAAGGACGATGCAGGGCTGGCACACAGCCCCTCTCGGACCCCGCCAGAGGCTCCAGGGGCCGAGCCCAGCCCGATGGACAGGTGGGACCAGGATTGCCATCTCTGGTTGTGCATTCTGGGCTGTGAGCAGGTGGGGGCTGCTTGGGTGTGGCCCTTCCTCGCAGGACCTGAGCCCAGATCCACCCTCTGGTGCTGCTGGCAGCATGTGGGGCAGCCACCTGGAGCCAGAGCAGGTCTGGTTATCCCCCTAGACTCCCAGGGAGTCTGTTTATTATTTATATTCCCCTCACCCACACTCGTGTCTGTGCCCCCCATGCCTGCCGAGTCACGCTTCCTCTGGGCGTCCCGCCTCCGCCACGGCAAGAGGTCTGGGTCTGCCCATCTGTCCAGTTCTACACCCTCACCCGGCCCCTAGAGGATTGCTGGCCCAGGTGGGATACACTGTGGAGGCTCCCTTAGACGAGCGCCCTGCCCCCGCCCCCCCACAGTCCGCGGCATCAGCACCCACCTGACGTGCCACGCCACGCACTGTCTCGCGTTGTTTCTGAGACCCTCACCACACCCCCGTCCATTCCCAGGAACTGAAGCAAGAGAGGTCTGGGGATTGCTCAGGGGCCCGAGACCTAACGGCAGCATGAGGACCCGGGGATTAGGATTAGGCTCAGCCACGTCTCCACCTTGGGTCTGGGAGTCCCGTTCCTGCTCCCCCCACATTCCTGGAGGCTGCCTCTGACGCATAGTTGGGGGCCTGTGTAGTCTCACCGCTCCTTTACCTGGAAAATCCTGTCCCGAGGGCTGCGCCCTTCACACCCACCCACCAGAGACCCAGCCAGCACCTGAGCAATGACCCCGTGGGCCACAGGGCCCAAGGCTTGGGACTGGGGCTGCCCAGCAGAGGCACAGTGAGGGGGTCCTGGCGGCCCCACCCACTTGCTCCTCTGGCCTCCTACTCCTCTAGGATCTCTGAGTCTCAGGGACAGATGAGGCCGAGCCTCCAGCCTCTTCTCTGTGCCCTGAGCCAGCCTCTGGATGGGAGGTTGGTTGTTGCAGGTCCTGAGTGGACAGGACAACTGGCCTGGTGCCCCCCGCCTAATCCTGCTGGTGCAGACAGGAAGCCCCCGTGTCCTGTCTGGTCACACTGCCCGTCCCTGCCCACCTTGTGCCATCACAACGTTGTCTGTTCGGAGGGTCCTTCCTGTCACTGCCCCCACCTGCTCCCTCTCCTGTCTCCTCCCCCCCCATGCCCCCATGCTCTTGTCTTGTCTTTTTTGTTTGCGCTTTTTTATATTCTGACAAAAAGACCAGAAATAAACCTGGTTCTCAAGTGCCCCAAGTGTGTGTTTGGCTCTAGCCAACTGGGTGTTTGAGAGTGGGAAGAGCCCTGGGTGGGGGGTGGGGGGGCCCAGGATGTGGGAGGAGGGGGCAGGGTGCCCAGCTCAGGTGCCTCCCCAGGGCCACTAGGGGGCAGTGGTGTCGCATCTTGACAGGGCACCTGTTCACCCCAGGACCAGGTGGGGACAGGAGGCAGAGGCTGGAATCCTGGGCTCAGCCCTGTGGACTGCACCCAGATGCACGGACACAGGTGCGTGACTTTCCCGGGGCTGCCTTAACAGAGGACCACAGCTGGGGAGCTCAGCACAACAGGAGCTGCTCTGGGTACAGTGACGCAGGCCGCCAGTCAGACCCAGCAGGGTCCCCCTCCCTCCTAGGGCACAGGGTAGGACCCTTCGGCACCTCCCCTAGCTTTCAGGACCTCCAGGGGTCATGGCCCGTCACTCCATCCCAGCCTCGGCGGCCGCCTCACCTTCTGTGTCACATCTTCCTCTTACAAGGAAACTTGTCCCTGGGTTTAAGGCCCACCGGGACAATCCAGGAGGATCTTCTCATCTCAAGACCCTTACCTTAAGCAGATCTGAAAAGACCTTTTTTCCAAATAAGATCCCATTCGTGGGTTCCAGGGATTTGACGTGGCAATCCCGGAGGGCCCGCATTAATCCTGCTCCCGGCCCCCCGCAACAGGGTAATGTCCTGACATAAGAAACACACAGGACACGACAATGCCCTGACGCAGGCACCTGCACAGCAACCAGACGCACGGTAATACAGAGGCGTAAACTGACACAGCGATGCTGGTGTCCGGACCCACAGCAGCCAGACACACAGGAACACAGGGGCTGACTGCAGATGTGTTGTAGCCTGGACACACCTACTAGGATCCAGATTTCTCTCCACCCACTCACACCTTGCATCTAGTCATCCGGATACTGACACACAGATAGGCATCTTTTCCCCCAGCACAGGACATACAGACATGCCCTGACATCAGATGCCCACGCAGGCCACGGCCTAGCACACATGGCCACTCAGGCATCAATGGACACTGACGTGTCACACGCGTGGACATGCGGGCTTACATGGGGAAACATGACAGGCTTGTGTGCATCCCGTGCACTGACCTCTCCCCAAATCCTGCATGTCCTGTCCCCCGCATGGGCACGGTCAGTAAGGGAAGGACAGGACACTCCCTCTTCCTCCTGGGGTCACTCGGGCCTCTCCGTGGCTCTGATTCCCAGGGGAACTTCTAACCACTGACCCCTCCACGAGGGGGCTCCCACCCCTCCCTGTGAGCACTGGGCGCCACCCTGGAGAAGGGGAAGACCCCAACCGCAGCCCGGCTTCGGGCCCTACCCCAGGCTGCTGCAGGGCAGGCCTGGGAGGGGGAGGTGCGGGCGTGGGGGGTTGCGGGGGGCGGGGGGGGGGGGAGACGCACCTTGCAGGCATTTCCCAGCCAGAACCTCGTCCCCCGCCTGTCCCCCCGTCCTGGTACTGTCCCCCCGTCCTGGTACTGTCCCCCCGTCCTGGTACTGTCCCCCCGTCCTGGTAGCTTGCTGCCCCGGCGTGGGGAGGGGGGCGCGCTCGCAGGCGGGGCGGGACCGGGCGCAGGGGCCTGGCCGCGGGGGCGGGGGCCGGTCCCTTGGTCCCTTGGTCCCCGTGGCCCGCCCCCCCCCACCCGGGGGGCCCCCCCGCCCCCAGCGCGGCCACCGGCCCGGGGTCCAGGTCCCGCCCCGCGCGCAGCCGCCCGAGCCGGGCTCCCCGAGGCCGGCCGTCTCCGCGCCCGCAGCCCGGCGGCCCTGCGGTGCCTCAGTTTACCCCGCCGCCCGAGGGAGCCCCCGCGGGAGCCCCCCCGCTCCCGCCGCGCGGCCGCAGGAATACCGCGAGAGTTCGCCCCCTCCCCCCCCACAGTAAAACTGTCAAAGGTGGGAGGGGCGGGAGCGCGCATGTGCGCAGCGCGGCGCGCAGCCTGCGCCGCCCGGACCCCGCGCCCCGCGCCCCGGCCCCGGCCCGGCCCCGGCCCCGCCGGCCGCCCGCTGGGCCCGCAGGTGAGCGCCCCCGCCCCGCCCGGCCCGGCCCGCGCCCGCCGCGCCCCGCCCCGCGCCGCGCCGCCCCCGCCCCCCGCCCCCCGCGCCCCGCCGCGCCCGGACCCCCGCCCCCCCGCGCCCCGCGCCCCGCCCGCGCCGCGCGCCCGCCTCCTCCTTCTCCAGAAAAAGTCGCCATTTTGGTTCAGTGCCTTCGCCCCCTCCCCCCGGCGGCGAGCGGCCTCTCGGGGCCCGGCCGGCCCGCGCCCAGGTGACAGGTGGGTGGCGAGGCTGCGGGTGCGCGCGCCCGGCCCCCCCGTCCCGCCCCTGCGACCCCGCCGGGCGCCCCGTCCGCCGCGGCCGCGGGGCCTGAGCCTGCGGGTGCCTGCCGGGCCCCCACCCGCCGCCGGCCGCAGCGACGTTGGAAAGTGGGTCCCGGGCCGAGGCCGGGGGCGGGGGCGCGGGCGGGGGCGGGGGGCTCCTCCCGGAGTTGAGAGAAGTTGGCTGAGGCCCCGCAGACGCGCACCTTCCCGGGCTCCGGACCGGGCACCCCCTTGGCAAGGGGCAGTGACCTCGCGCGCCCCGACTCGGCCCCTGGGCCCCCGCGGTCGCCCCCGCCAGAGGAGGGGCCACCTGCCGGCCCAGCTGCCCCCACGCGCCCCCCGCGGCCCTGGGCGTCCCTGTGGAAGGATCCAGCGGGGCTGAGTGTCCAGTCCCTCTCCCCAGCCCCCAGGGTGCGGGCCCCAGCAGCAGGTCCGTGCAGGCCCAGCCTCGGTGGCGGGTGGTCTCTGGAGGAGGTACTGGTGGGCCTGTAGGTGGGGGCACAGAGGCTTTGCAGGGTGCAGGTGGGGAGGCGGTGGGTGAGCCTGGCGGAGGGCGGCTGGGGGCCTCCTGCGGAGACGGGGCTGAGAAGAGGGTCACCCGGGGTGGCTCACGGCCAGAGGCTCTAGGGCCCTCCATCCCGGATCTGCCCACCTCGACCATCTTCCACCTGTGTTCCGAAGAGAAGGATCCGGGGTACCCACCCCGGTGGGGTGGCATTGCCTTTGGCCTGGGTGGGGCTGTGGAGAAAGGTGTCCCAAGGTGCTGGGCCAGCACAGCCTGTGAGCCAGCAGCCGTGCCGGTGTCATCATCGGCCCTTGGGACGCATGCTGTTGACCTCTTTCCTCCCGAGCGCTCCACCTCTCTGGGGGCCGTGCTAGCCCAGTAGCAGGTGTGATTCTTGGCGCTCTCTGGGACTGTTGTGTGCGGACAGAGGAAGTCTGTAGGAGCCGGTGAGGGTTTCAGGACAGGGTGAGGTGCTTCCGAGATGATTGTATCTTCTGGATAATCCAAGGGGACCTCAGCTGGTCAGTCCCTCCCCTAAACCCCTAAACCAGAAGTCTCCATCGCCGCCTTTCCCATGTGGCTAAATACAGAGGCAGGCAGGCTTTCCTGTCCTGAGCCTGAGAGGGGCCTGTCTGGGGACGGGGCTCGGGCCCAGCCCATTTCAAGTCCTGAGCCAGGCCTGGTAGGCCTCACGGGTCTGTCTGTTTGCTTTGCAGAGATGACTGATCCCTTTTGCGTTGGAGGAGGCCGCCGGCTCCCGGGGTCTACCAAGAGTGGACCTGGGAAGGATGGCGGCCGGAATGAGGTCCGACTTCCTGTGCTGCACGACCCACCAAAGTTGGGTAAGAGGGGTCAGGCCAAGGTCAACTCCAGGTGGCCACAGGCAGCCACTCCTCCCGCCTCCCCCGTGGGCCAGACCCTCGGTACCCAGCTGGGCCACCTGGGCTCTTGAGAGCCGTTCCAGGGTGGGGGCAGCCTGGCAGCCCGGATTCTTACCCTGTGCCAACCGCAGTCTCCCACTCCCCACGCTTCACTCTGAGGGAAGCAGGGCTCACTCCAGTCCTGACCAGCCCCCCAGGAGGCAGGCAAGACTGTGGGAAGCACAGCGTCCGCATCTTGGCGTACCATCTGTTGCAGGGATGCCAGTGGTCCGGGGTGGGCCGACGGTGCCCAGCCAGGCCGCACTCTGCTTTGATCCCGGAAGTCCAGCCAGTGACAGGACGGAAGGGAAGAAGAAGGGGCGTCCGAAAGCTGAGAACCAGGCCCTGCGAGACATTCCTGTGAGCTCCCCGAAGGCTGGGGTGGGACTCCTGCTGGGGTCTGCCTGTGAAGACCTTGCCCTGTCTTTGCTGGCTTGCCGCGCAGCCAGCACCAAGCTCTCTCAGCCTGCGTCACGGGGTCGCTCCATGCTCTAAGGCTTCCTGGTGTGGCCTGGGACCTGGTGCACCGCGTTTGTGGGGCTTCTCGAGCAGGTCTAGGATGCCGTCGCCGCCTGAGGTGGCCTGCATCCTGCTGCAGTCCTGAAGTGGAAGGGCTTCTGCAAGCCTGCCTGCCCTGCAGGCCTGGGGAGGGTGCTGAGTCTGGGGCTGGGCTTGGCAGAGGCCCAGCTGGCCAGGGGTCAGCAGTGTCACCTTTTTCATGCCCAGCTCTCCCTGATGAACCAGTGGAAAGATGAATTCAAGGCACACTCAAGGGTAAAGTGTCCAAACTCAGGGTGCTGGTTGGAATTCCCCAGTATCTACGGGCTCAAGTACCATTACCAGCGGTGCCAAGGGGTAAGGGGCCGTGGGGCAGGGAGGAGGAGGTCTGGGGCCCATCCCGCCCCACCTGCCTTCCTCACGCCCACCGTGTCCCCTCAGGGCGCTATCCCAGAAAGGCTGACCTTTCCCTGCCCCTTCTGTGAGGCCGCTTTCACCTCCAAGACCCAGCTGGAGAAGCACCGCATTTGGAACCACATGGACCGACCCGTGCCTGCCCCCAAGCCTGGGCCGGTCAGCCGGCCGGTCACCATCAGCCGCCCCGTTGGGGTCAGCAAGCCCATCGGAGTGAGCAAACCTGTCACTATTGGCAAACCTGTGGGTGTCAGCAAACCCATCGGCATCAGCAAGCCAGTGACAGTCAGCAGGCCTGTGCCGGTCACCAAGCCAGTGCCGGTCAGCAGGCCTGTGCCAGTCACCAAGGCGGTCACGGTGAGCAGGCCTGTGCCGGTCACCAAGCCCATACCAGTCACCAAGTCTGTGCCGGTCACCAAACCTGTGCCGGTCACCAAGCCAGTGACTCTCAATAAGCCAGTGCCAGTCACCAAGTCTGTGTCGGTTACCAAACCGGTGACCGTCAACAAACCGGTGCCGATGACAAAGCTTGTGACAGTTACGAAAGCCGTCCCAGTCACAAAGCCGGTGACGGTCAGCAGGCCCATTGTGGTCAGTAAGCCGGTGACGGTCAGCAGGCCCATTGCCATCAGCAGACACACACCACCTTGCAAAATGGTGCTGCTGACCAAGTCTGAGAACAAAACTCCTCGTACCACAGGGAGGAGCAGCGGTAAGAAAAGGTATGGGGTGTCCCTCGGGGTTGGAGGTGGCAACAGGGCCCAAAGGGGGCCCTCCCGCCCCTCACCTGCCTGTTCCCCGCAGGGCAGCGGACAGCCTGGACACGTGCCCCATCCTGCCAAAGCAGGCGAGGCCGGAGAACGGGGAGTACGGCTCCTCCACCACGGGCCACAGCTCGGCCTTCCAGCTGAGCGCAGACCCCGGCGGCAGCCCCCTCTCCCTGGGCAGCAGGCCCTTGGGGAGCAAGGAGGGCCTGAGGGCCACGGGCCCCGTGTCCCCACCTGACGAGGGAGCAGAGCGTATAAAGCACAGTAAGAGGAGAGCGGGGGGGGGGGGCAGGGGCCGGGGTGGGGAGGCCTGGTGCCGGCCTCCCGATGGTTATTTGACCAGAATCTCAATTTCGGCCCCTGTTTTCTCTCCCCCGAGTCAGGAAGGAAACAGAAAACACCCAAGAAGTTTACAGGGGAGCAGCCGTCCATCTCAGGGACCTTCGGACTCAAAGGTAGGGCCCTAGTCCCTGGGTGTCGGGCCGCGTGCGTGCACAGGTGTGCCCACAGCCCTGGCTCACAGCCGCCCTGTCCTGTGTGCTCGCAGGCCTGGCCAAGGCAGAGGACAAATCCCGCATGCACCGTGCCAAAAAGCCGGAGGGGCCGGGCCCCGAGGACGTGCGGAAGAAGGTGCTGGCTCCCGCCAGCACTGTCAGCAAGGAAGCACCGGCCCCCGCGGCCCACACAGCTCCAGGTGGGGGGCCGGCCGCGAGGCGGGGCCCAGGACAGACGTCAGCTCTGGGGCGGATCCTGGACCACAGGGACTGGGGGCTGAGCGTGGACCGTGGGTCCTGTGCTTGGCATCCAGGGCGTCCGGGAGCCCCCACCAGCCCCTGAGGCCCTGGCCCTGCCCCACAGGTGGCCCCGAGGAGCAGTGGCAGCGGGCCATCCACGAACGGGGGGAGGCCGTCTGCCCCACCTGCAACGTGGTCACCCGAAAGACCCTCGTGGGGCTCAAGAAGCACATGGAGGTTTGTCAGAAGGTAAGGCTGCCCCGGGGTCCCAGGCGGGGGGTGCCCAGGGTCAGCGTCTCACGGCAGGGACGCGTGTGCAGCTGCAGGACGCTCTCAAGTGCCAGCACTGTCGGAAACAGTTCAAATCCAAGGCGGGACTCAACTACCACACCATGGCTGAACACAGCGCCAAGGTACACCCAGACCCACCGACCCCTGCCTCCTAGTCCGTCCCCCCACCCTCCCTCCCCTGACCACTGACCTTTCATCGCCACGTGGCAGCAGAGCTCGCTGGCTTCCGTGGTGACCTTGGACATCTCAGGCCCTGACCCCGGGGCAGGGGCCGGGGCCCTGTGGTGGTGGGGATACTAAGGCTGGGCCTGCCCCCCAGCCCTCTGACGCTGAGGCCTCGGAGGGGAGTGAACAGGAGGAGCGGGAGCGGCTGCGCAAGGTGCTGAAGCAGATGGGGAGGCTGCGCTGCCCCCAGGAGGTCAGTGGGACGGCCGGGGGCGGGGCTCGCGTGGGATGAGCCGCAGCAGCCCCCCGGCTGGCCACTCACCCAAGCCCGACCCCAGGGCTGCGGGGCCGCCTTCTCCAGCCTCATGGGCTACCAGTACCACCAGCGACGCTGTGGGAAGCCTCCCTGTGAGGTGGACAGCCCCTCCTTCCCCTGCACCCACTGCGGAAAGACTTACCGCTCCAAGGCCGGACACGACTACCACATGCGCTCGGAGCACACGGCCCCGGTGAGCAGCCCGGGGCCTGGGTCCTCCTGTCCCTTGGGCCCAAGCCTGTGTGTCTCGTGCCACCTGCCGTGCGCACTCTCCCTTCTTTCCTGGGGGCCACAGGCGTGGGGACTCGGGAGCCTTGGACCCCGGGGCCTCTGTGTTTGCGCCTCGCGGCCCATGCCCTTGTGCCTGTGCGCCTGCGCTCCATGCCCCGTGGCCCCTGCTGCTCACCCTGGCCCCTCTGCTCTGCAGCCACCCGAGGAGCCTGAAGACAAGCCCCCCGAAACGGAGGACCTGCTGGGGGTTGAGCGGACTCCCAGTGGCCGCATCCGCCGCACGTCGGCCCAGGTGGCCGTGTTCCACCTTCAGGAGATTGCAGAGGATGAACTGGCTCGAGACTGGACTAAGCGGCGGGTGAAGGATGACCTGGTACCCGAGACTGCCCGGGTGAGCTGCCGCCGGGTCCCCGACTCCCGTGTCTGAGCAGGACGTGGTTTAGCTCAGGGTCTCCCCTGTGATGGCCCTGCCCCTGTGACCTGGGCCGTTGGCTGACCTTCCAGGTCCAAATCCCCATTTGCGGAGGGCACAGCCGAGGTGCTCAGAGCCGCTGGGGCTATCCGGCCTCAGCTCTGACCTGGCGCTCGGGGCCCCCGTTACATAGGCCCACGGGGCTCACGCTGGTGTGCGTCTGTTCTTGTAGCTCAACTACACTCGGCCAGGCCTCCCCACGCTCAACCCCCAGCTTCTGGAAGCATGGAAGAATGAAGTCAAGGAGAAAGGCCATGTCAACTGCCCCAATGATGTGAGTTTTGGGGTGGGCTGGTGGGGCGGTGTGAGGGCACTGGGATTCAAGGACAGAGAGCCCAGGTGTGACCCTGGGTAGGAGGAGGCTTCCAAGTGACCAGCTCACCTGTGACCTGCAGGGCCCTTAGATGGAACCCCATGACCTTAGCCCTAGAGGTCCAGCCTGCCCACAGCTCAGGCTTCCTGGGGCCGAGCCCTGCACTTAGCCCAGAGAAGCCCCACATCCCCCCGGGTGAGGGGTGCGTGTGCATTCGTGCGGGGGCATCTCCTGGGAGGCGCTCTCCCATGGCTGCCTCCTGTCCCCAGTGCTGTGAAGCCATCTACTCCAGTGTGTCCGGCCTTAAGGCTCATCTCGCCAGCTGCAGCAAGGTCAGTGCCCTGGCCCGTTCCCGTGGTGGGTTGGGTGCTCGGCACTCCTAGCCAACCCCTAGAGGTCCCCACACATTGGATGTGTGACCCTACCCCCGTGGGGCAGCCTCCTCCATGAGCCCAGGGACCGCCCAGCGCCTGGTGGCCAGCCCTGCCCAGGACACTCCCGCTCAAAGTTGTTCCGTCCACAGGGGCTCCTTGTCCATGTGGGTGTGAGCACTAACTTGGGCTTGGGGTGAGGGGCTGTGCCCTGGAGCACTTGCCTCTTCTCATTCTCTCCTTATCCGTCACCTTTCCTTAATGGTGGCAACTCAGAGGTCCTGCCACAGAGAAGCTGTGTGGGTCCTTGAAGCCCATCCCCATGAGCTGTGGCTTCCCCGACCCTATAGCTACACAGGTGCAGGAGGAGGGGCAGGTGCCCTGGTTGGGTCTGATGCTTCTGGTCCTGCAAGGATTGGGGGTGGGGTCCAATGTCTGGTGGCCGGCCTGGCCCATGCTTTGCAGGGAGACCACCTGGTGGGGAAGTATTGCTGTCTGCTGTGCCCGAAGGAGTTCAGCTCTGAGAGTGGCGTCAAATATCACATCCTCAAGACCCATGCGGAGGTGGGATGGGCTGGGGGCCTTGCTGGGCCTGGGGCAGATGGGCTGACCCCACAGCGGGGAATGGGCCAGGGTGGGAGTGGCGGAGTAGTCACTTGTGTGGCCTTTGAGGGAGCAGCCAAGGTTAGGAGAGCTGGTGGTTTCCCTTGAGAGCGGCTGCTGGCTTCCCTGGAGGAGCAGAGAAGCCTGGGTGCCCTACCCCCGTGCCCTGCCCGGGCGGCACGCTTCACGTGGGTGCCCTGTCGCTCAGCCGCCTGAGCCATCTGTCTGGCCCCAGGACTCAGCACTCTCCTGTCCCCGGGTCTTCATTGTGGTTTCTTTCCTTTCCAGAACTGGTTTCGAACTTCTGCAGACCCACTTCCCAAACATAGGAGCCAGGACTCGCTGGCACCCAAGAAGGAGGAGAAGAAGAGCCTGGCGGGTGGGAAGAAGCGAGGCCGAAAGCCCAAGGAGCGGACCCCTGAGGAGCCTGCACCCAAGATGCCCCCCCGTCGGGATGACTGGCCCCCAGGAGGCAGAGACAAGGGGGCGCGGGGCTCCACTGGCCGGAAGGCGGGAGCCAGCAAGGCTCCTGAGAAGTGAGCGTGGTGGCTGGCAGGTGGGTGGGGCCCGGTCCCCACGCTGGACGCCAGGTCCACTGCTGAGGGGGGTAGCTGGCTCCAGGACCTCCTGCCCTCTGGGTCTCCACCCCACACCCACCTGTTCACCTGCCCGGTGGAGGCAGCCAGCCCCTCTCTCTTTCCCGAGGATGGCCCTTCCCCCGTGCAGGCTGTGTAGGGCACACGTGGCGGGGTCCCTTAGGGGAGGGCCCGTGGCAGCCACAGAAGTGCAATAGCGTGGAGGGGCGCTCACGGGCTCGGCAGGGTCTGGGGCCCTGGACGGGCAGGAGGAGGGTCTGCAGCCCAGGCCTCGGTGCCGCAGGGCAGCGCAGGGCGGGCAGGTGGCCTTCACCGTGTGAGCTCCGTGCCCCGTCTGCTTTCTCAGGCCCAAGGCTTGGGGGGTCCTTGGTGACCCGCGGTTCTGGGCTGATGAGGGCACCTGAGCAGCCTCACCTCTCCACCCGACACTGGACCCCAGCACCCCCAGCTACCTCCCAGGACAGGCCCCGAGGCTGACTGCTGCCGTGCTGACCTGACGGCCTGCCCCACCGTGGCCTCCCTCGTCCTTCCGCCTCCGGTTCCTCTGCTTCTGTTCTCTACCTCTCCAGGCCCTCCCCCTACCTGTGCAACCCCTGCTGCGCTTGGGCTCCCGCCCGCTGGCCCCTGGGCACCATGCTGGGTGGGGGTGGCCCTGTTAGCAGGGCACTCCGCCATCCCACGCCCGTGGGTGCTCCCTGCCTGGGACAGGGGGAGGGTCCTGCCCTCACCTGCAGGGCTGCAGGAGGGGGGCCGGGGGCCATGTGGAACACAGCTTTGCCCCCAGTCTCTGGCTTTGTTGCCACCACGGGTCTGGGTCGGGGCAGCCCAGTGGGTTGGGGATGGGCCAGTCTAGGCTCCGGGGTCCACCTGGGGCCCACAGGCATGTGGGGTGTGGACCTGGGGCCCAGCTCCGAGGAGTAACCCTGTGGGAATCAGCCTTCCGTGTGCTGGGCTGGGTTGGCTTGTGGCTGAGCTCCCGTGGGAGCCCCCTCCCCCGTTTTACCTGCCCTTTTGTTTCTGGTTGTGTGGTCTTCTGATCTGAGAGCTGAAGGCCAGAGAGGGGGCCTGGCCGAGGTCACATTGTGTTGGTGGCAGCTCTGTGTTGGGCCCCGAAGGGGATGGCTGGGTCTGCAGGTTGACCAGGGTTCGGGCTGGAGTTCAGGGCACCCAGGGGAGGTGGCCGCACTGCCTCTGGTCGCCTCCCGGGGCCCCGCCTTCCGACTTTGGCAATGTGGGGAGGACGACGATGCTCAGAGCCACTGGGTTTGGACAGAGGCTGGTTCCCACTGGGGGGTGGGGGGCTGAGGGCTCGGCCTTGCCGATCCTGGACGATGTGAATTTTGATATTTGCCCGTGTGCGTGTGTCTCCTGGGTGTAGTGGATGCCAGTCTTGTTGCTGTGACAAGTAACAACCTTTTTTTTATTCTGTTTTTTATACAAAAACACAACAATCTGACATTTTGGTGCTAAGGGTTTCCTGGTGCCGACGGTGGATCTGGGGGCTGAAGGGGTGTCCCTCCCCTGCTCAGGGAGGCAGTGCTGACTGGGCACCTCTCTGCCCTCCCCCCTCCCGCCCCCCAGCGCCCGTCCTCATCTAGTCCCAGGAGAGGAGGGGCTCCACGTCGGGTCGGCTCTCCTGGTCCTGCAGTAGGGAGACAGCGCCCAGGGGGGCCTTGGGACTCGTCACGCTGTGTGTCTCCAGCTTCTTCCTTCGGCCAAAAGGCTCTGAGTTGGGCAACCCTGGCCTCATGTGTGGGGAGAGGGTGCCAGAGACATGGCCGACCCCAGTCACACACACCTGGATTTGGTGGAAGGGTGGGTGGAGGCATGGGCAGAAGGGGGTGATCCAGTGTCACAGGTCAAGGGAGGGCAGTGGGGGCAGGGCTTCGGACTGCGTGGGCAGAAGGATTTTCTTTTCCGTGTTCTGGGTGTCGTTTGGTATACAGCTGGTGGAGGCAGAGGTGCAGTCAGGCAGCCGCTGCAGGGGCAGGGAGGGGATGCAGGTGCTGGCAGGAGCCCTGGGTGCATTTTGTCCTTGTCACCAATGGCTGGAGGAGGTTGGACCTCAACACCTCTGCTGGGGACGGCCGCCCGCCCCGGCCTCTCAGGTACTTGGCCCTTGGGGAGTGGGGGGCTGGATTTTTGCTGGGGGGTGAGTTTCCAGGTCGCCCCCTGAAGTCCGCAGATGGTCCCTGGTTTGGGAACCCCGCCTAGATGTGTGGGAAGAGGTGGGGTCCTGGATAACTTGATGTTTAGCACTTTAACCCCCTTCTTTGTCTTTAAAGTGGATGTGGGGAGCTGCTGCCAAACGTGGCTGTTGGGTCGGACCCCTCTCCCTTCCTTCCCGCTTCCCTGCCCTGGTGAGCCCGGCTCCAAGGGGCAGCGCCCTGGGGGCCTCAGCGGGGCCTGCCCACCTGCCACTTGGTGGGAATTTGGCGGGGCGGCCCCCTGGCCTTGGCTGACACCTTGGAACGGGAGGGGACTGCAGGGGCAGACCCGGGCCAGGTGGGCGCCCCAGACCCGAGCCGGCGCGGGGCCAGGGCCCTCTCTGAAGATCTACCTCTGGCCCAGCCCGCCCGCCCCACCTCGCCCGAGAGAGGAGAGGGCCGCCGCTTCACACGAACACGGGATGCACTTTATTTGCTTGTGCAAAGGCAGATGAGGGTGTGTCCTCCTGCAGCCGCAGCCCTGCGGCCCCTGGGGTCGCCGGGTCGCCGGGGTCGGGCGGGGGCGGCCAGCACCTCGGGCCTGGCAGCCTCGCAGCCGCGCTTCGGGTCTCTAACGCCAGTTCTCCGTACATAAGTGCATTTTGAAAGAGAGGTTCCAGCTATCACCTGTACCCGTATATATACATATATATTCTATCTACAAAGTGTTTATTTGCAAGATGTTTGACGGTGAGCTCGGGCCCTGCCCGCCGCGTGACCATCTGTCCCCGGTCCTCGTCCCCGGCCCCGGCCCCCGGCGGCGCGGGGCGGGCCATCAGCTGTATGTATTCAATATGACTGTATCGAATAAATGTTTATTGATTCTTTTCCAGGGGCTTGTGCGGCTGCGTTTGTGGGCGAGCGCGGGTGGGAGGCCGGACTACGAGTCCCGGCATGCGCGGCCGCACGGCCTCCTGGGACTTGTAGTTCGCGGGCGCGCGCCGGCCGTGCGCGGCGCCGAGCCCGGAACTACGGCTCCCGGGGCCCCGTGCGGCCGCCCGCAGCTCCGCGGCCCGCGGCCCGCGCCCCGCGCCCAGGCCTCCGAGCTCCATGGCGGCGCCCCCAGCCTCCGCGGACGCGCCCCGCTCGCCGCCGCCGCCGCCGCCGCCGCCGCCGCCGCCCGCCGCCGGAGACGGGCCCGACCGGCCGGCGGACAGGAGCGAGCCCGCGCGCGAGGACTGGTAGGCGCGGCGAGCACGGGGCTGGGGCTGCGCACGCGCCCTCGCGTCCCGGGGGGGCGGGTTCCCGGGAGCCGAGTCGCTCTGCCCCGGGCTCGGCGGCGGGACCCCGGGCTCGGCCCCCGTCGCGCCGCCCCCCGAGGCTCCGGGAGGCCCAGCGGGCGCCGGGGCGGGGGCCGGGGCGGGAGCCGGGGCGGGGGCCGGGCCCCCCTCCCCGCGCCCTCGGGTCTGGCTCCTCGGGGCGGGAATGCCGCGCGCGGGGTCTCGGGGGCGCGGGGCCGCACGGTCGCACCTGCCCGCGCAGCACCCCGAGCGCCCCGGGAGCCGCAGGTCACGCCCAGGTCACGCCCAGGTCACGCCGGGGCGCCTCAGCGAGGCCGGAGGGCTCCACCCGGGCGGGGACCCGAGCGCTGCCTCCGTGCGCCCCGGCCCAGAGCCTCCAGGCCCCCCGGCCGCGCTGCCCGCTGCTTCCCCTCCGGGCGGCCCGGCCCAGCGGTTTGCGCCCCTTCCGTCGCCTCCCGGTGCTCCTCGAGGGCCCGCCCGCGAGCACGGGGACCGGGGGCTCCTTGAGGGAGCACGGGCGCTAGCGGTGCCCCCGGGCAGCCTCCGGATGCGGCCCAGGCGGGCGGGCTCTGCAGCTTTGGGAACAGGGAGGAGGCGGGCTGGGCCCGGAGCAGCAGGAACCAGGAGGCTGGGAAGGGGCCCTGCGAGCCTCCCGAGCCCGTGGCACTCCCTCCGGGGCCGTAGCCTCCCAGCCCGCCAGTGCTTCGTGGGCTGAGAGCGCTGCTGCTGCCTCCGTGCCTGAGCCAGTCCGGGATCCCCGGGGCCTGGCCCCAGCCGTCAACCCCGCCTGCCTCCGTCTAGCCTCCCATTTGCTCACCCACCAAACTTCCCTAAACCGAGCAGGGTGTTGGGTACGAGTGGAGGCCCTGGTGCTGCAGGCCCGACTCTGCAGGCCTGCCCAGGGCCGCACCAGCCTCCGAAGCGTGGACCAGCCCCTGAACCATGGGGTCCAGGCCAGGGGTCAGCAGAGAAGAGCTCTCGTGAGCCGGGATGGGCGGTTCGGCCCTCCCTCCAGGCGCCTCTGCACTGGGGGGCACACGCCCTTGTGACCTGGGCGGCCAGGAGAGGCTGCTCCCGAGGCAGCTCCCAGGAGTGCCTGCGCTCAGGTGTGTGGGCCTCCTTCCCTGAGCCTCCGTGTGGTTCAAAGCCAAGTCAGGGGGAAAGCTGGAAAGGAGCCCAGGGAGGGGCTGAAGGAGTGCAGACCCCTTTGCACGCTGCAGCCTAGATTCCCGGGCCGAGCCCCACCTCCCTCCTGCTGCTGGACAGTGGCCCGTGCCGTGCCCTGGCTGGGGCGCCGAGCCTACCCCGTGGGGGCGGGGCGGGCGGCTCGAGTGTCAGGCTTGTTTGCTGTTTGCGCCTCTGGAAGGCACCTTGGGGCCAGGGGTGTGACGCAGGGTTCAGCCCCGAGGCTCAGCGACGCTGGGCCCCAAGACACTCTGATTTCCCTGTTGTCCACGAGTGGGTAGGAGGGGGTCGGTTCTGCAGTCCCAAGCAGGCCTGGGGTCTGGAGTTCTAGGAGGGGTGCACCGCGGTCCTTCCAGGCCTGGGCCAGCGGGACAGCAGCCAGTGCCCAGGAGGGGCAGTTGACAGCCAGGGCCAGCCAGGGCCGCTCGGCAGTGTTCTTCTCGGCAGGGTCAGTGCTATTAATATCGGGAGCGCACGCAGCCCCGCCGGGTGATCCTCTTAATGCCTGGATCCTCGGCCCCGGAGGCCGCCAGCGAGCACTGTTCTTCCTCGGACCGCACCGGCTCCGCACCTGCCCTGCGGCCTCCCAGCCCTGGGGGGCGGCTCCTGAGCGGTCCTGGGGGGCCGCTGTGTGTCTGAGTGGCACAGGGGATGTTCCTGCAGACTCCGGGGCTCGCCCTGCCGTCCGCTATCCCCTGCCCCAGCCATGAGCAGCCCCCCAGCTTACCCTGGCATCAGGATCTCGGGGTGCTGGGCCCTTGGAGCGGAAGGCAGGTGAGTGGCAGGCCTGTGTCTCCCGCAGCTGTGGTGAGGCGACTGCCTTTGCTGTGTCGTGGCCGCTCGCAGACGTCAGGAGACTGGGTAGGTGCCCTCGAGGGGCCAGGCAGGGCTGGCCGCGAGCAGGGACTCGTTTTGCGTGGGGCTCTCTGTTTCAGGTGAGTCTCTGTCCCTGGTGGCTCGGAACCCGTTGGCTTGAAATTACTTTTTGTCCCTGTAGCGAGAAGCACCCCGTCCACGTGTAGACTGGGAAAGGAGATTTTTGGGGTGACCTTCCCATTTCCAGGGTCGTGTCGCTGAGAAAATGGGGTGAGGCTTGCGCTGAGGTCACAGTGAGGCTTCGTCCCTGGTTCCCAGAGAGAGATGGGGCTTTGGAGAAGGCGGTGGAGCCGGGCTTGGCTGCACACCCGCCCCGGGGCCGGTCAGACCCACGTGGGGCGGGTTTCTGGCAAAGCTCTCTCTGGCCTACTTTCCCCTTTTCCTGGCGCATGGGCACTCTTCCCTGGGACGGTGTCTGCCCCAGGCGTTGGCAGCATGGGCCTCAGAGGTCGCCGGCAGCAGTGGCCGTCACTACCTCGTAGGACAAGGGGTGTTCGCAGGTAGGGAATAGAGTTTCCTGCTGGAGAGGCCAGGCCCCTGCCCCGCGGTGAGAAGCAGGGGGATGGGCGCCATCGGGGCCAGGCCTGCGCCCCCGCCCCGCTCCCCATCCGGCTGTGCACGCGGGAGGTCAGGAGGTCGGCCGGTGGTGGGCCCTCCTCCTTTGCAGTGGGTTGTCCGCTAGGGTTGTCTCCCAGGAGGCACGGGGACGGGCTGGGCTGCCCCTCGTCCCCTCCAGGGCCACCGAGAAGCTGCCAGGCGGCTCCACTGTCCCCACTTGGGCCATCTGCCACCTGCGGGGAGGCAGCGCCTGGGAGCCCTGGGGCTGGTGGGGGTGGGCGCTGCCCCCCGGTGTGAGGCGCGTGTCCTGGCCGCCACCTCTTGGTCCGCGCTCCCTCCAAGCTCCCCACCCCCGCCCGTCCATCCCTTGGGCCGAGTCTGCGTTGTCCTCGGGGCTCTCGAGCGCGCCACCGCCGCTGCGACCTGTCGTGCTTCTGGCTTTAGCTGGTTCCCCCCACTGCCTCGTACCCCCAGACATTCGAGTGAGCAAGTGTCCTCCTGGCTCCGGGCGCACAGCCGGGAGGGCCGGCGCGCCGCAGGTGCAGATGCCCAGGCTGTTCCACAGGCAGGAAGGTACTTCCGGGGCCCTCACCGGGCACCCCGTGTCCTGGCGTTGCCGGTGGCCATGGCGGTGGCAGGCCGGAGACGGGCCGCGGCTTGGTCCGAGCTGCTGAGTTGCAGCGGGGCGGAAGGCCCGACCCCGGTCCCCAGGGCGATCCTGGCCCGTCTGTGCCCCCCCACGCACATAGGCCGCGTGTGCACTGAGCAGTGTGTGTCGGCTGGTTGCACGAGTGGGCTCACGCCGTGGCTGTCGGCTTTCCCGACTCCCCGGCCTCGAGGACGCTCTCCTGCGTCGTCAGGCTCCCATTCGAGCCCCGGAGCAGTGGTCACGGGGCCCGGGGCCCGCGTGCTGGCCAGGCCGTGTCGCAGGAAGCTTCTTGCAGGGACCCACTTGCCCAGTGCGTCCCCGTGACTCGCTACACTTTGTTCCCGCCCGCCGGGGCCACCTCCTGCCCTGAGGCCCCAGAGCAGGCCCGGGATCCTTTGGCCGGCCCCACGTCTCTGTTCCCCGAGCGGGTCCTGGCCCTGCGGCCACCCTGACAGCAGGCTTTGGTGACCAGGTTGTCAGCACAGACGCTGAGCAGGCCTCAAGCAGACACTGCCCCCAGGTGGCCCCTCGGCCACATCGAGTCCCCCCAGAGCTGTCACTGCTGGGATTTGGGGCCTGAGCCAGCGGTCACACCGTGCTGCTCAGGAGCTGACGGAGAAGTCAGCGTGCCACCTGGGGACGAGCGGCACAGCTGCTGTCCTAACCCTTCCCCAGATTGGGTTTTCCAGCCCCCGGCCCCTGGGACTGGCGCCTTCTCTGCCTGCAGGGTGCTGGAGGGCGGAAGCGAGGGCTCCCCTGCGGGCCTGCCAGCCCAGGACTGCGCCCCGCGCCCTGCGCCCCGCCCTCTCAGCCGCCCTGCCAGCGCTCTCTGTCCCAGAGCCCACGGGGTGGCAGGGGTCGGCCCTGACAAGACAACAGGGCTCTCCAGAGAGTGTCGTGGGGCGGAGCGCAGTCCCTGATGGGTCCCGACGGCCCGTGGGGTGCCCCCCCACCCGAGGGGCCAGCAGCCAGCCCGGACGGCACTCCTCCTTTCCCCCAGTGTTCGCTCCCCCGCACTGCTGCGGGCAGTGACAGTCCCAGGCCCGCCCCCCGTGAGGGGGCTGCAGGAGCTTTCGTGTGCTCCCCGGCCCGCGGGGTGGGGGGTTTCCCGCGGCCACGCCAGCTGACACGTGGCTGACACGGGGGGGGGAGGGGGGGCAGCCAGCGGACCTGGGCAGAGGCGAGTGCGTCCTCTTCCTCTGCAGCAGCAACGCGGAATCCTTGGACAGGCTCCTCCCACCCGTGGGTGCCAGACGCTCACCCCGGAAGCGCACCACCAGCCAGTGCAAGTCTGAGCCCCCCCTGCTGCGCACCAGCAAGCGCACCATCTACACGGCCGGCCGGCCGCCCTGGTACAACGAGCACGGCACGCAGTCCAAGGAGGCCTTTGCCATTGGTGAGCGAGGCTCGTGGGCGGGAGGCCAGGGCCGGGCGGGCCCCGCCACCGAACACCCGACTGGCGTTGCCACTAACGCGACTGCCTTGCCCGCCCCGGGGAGCGTGGGGCGGAGGCTGGCATCCCAGCTGGAAGGCAGTGCTGGCCCTGCAGCCGGGGCAGAGCGTGAGCCCGTCCCGGGGGCCGGCCGCACCGCCCGCTCCGGCCCTCTCTGCCCCTTGCCACAGGCCTGGGCGGTGGCAGCGCCTCGGGGAAGACCACCGTGGCCCGGATGATCATCGAGGCCCTGGACGTGCCCTGGGTGGTCCTGCTGTCCATGGACTCCTTCTACAAGGTGGGGAGCACGGCCTGCGCGGGTGGGAGGTCCTGCCCCGCCCCCCCGCCCCCCGCCTGGAGGCCACAGAGCCCCCGCTGCTCCCCCCACAGGTGCTCACCACGCAGCAGCAGGAGCAGGCCGCCCACAACAACTTCAACTTTGACCACCCAGACGCCTTTGACTTTGACCTCATCGTGTCCACCCTCAAGAAGCTGAAACAGGGCAAGAGCGTGAAGGTGCCCGTCTACGACTTCACCACGCACAGCCGGAAGAAGGACTGGGTAGGCCCGTGGGCTCGGGCTGCGCCTGCCCGCCTGGGAGCGCGGCAGGCTGGCGGGCAACACACTGCACGGTTCCCTTGCAGAAAACCCTCTACGGTGCAAACGTCATCATCTTCGAGGGCATCATGGCCTTTGCTGACAAGACGTTGCTGGAGGTGAGGGCAGGGCTTGCGGCCGCGGGGACGCCCGTCCCTACTCAGCTCCCTGCTCCGCTTGTCGTTCTAACCCAGGCCCAGCCACTTGCTCTGCCCTTGTGGCGCGTGGTCACCTGTCCCATCCCTGTGGTGCAGGTGCCGGGTACTGGGGGATACAGGGCTGCCCTCCGGAGAGTGGGTCAAGGACGCTCGGTGAAGTGAGAACGGAAACGCCCTCGGTGGGGGGGGGGGCGTGCATAGCTCCGTCCTTCCTGCCAGGCCTGCTGGGGGCGGCCCCCCTCCTGCCCCCACCGAGGTCCATGAGGAAGGCCTGTGCCCACAGCCAGCCGTGCTCCGGTCCCTGTAGTTCTGAGGCCAGTGAGTTTGGGCTCGGGCTCAGGGGACCCTGTTGGCAGCCATGCAGCAGTGCGCAGCCCCCCAGGAGCACCTTCAGGACCAGACCTGAACTCACTAAGCCCAAGAACTGTGGTGGGGGGAGAACGAGTCCCCAGTCCCTGGGAGCGCGTGTGACGGCACACAGATGGCAGATGACCCACAGTCACGGCACCAGGTGCATCCTGCCTCTGCAGCCACTGTCCCCCGCTGGACAGCAGCCCCCCAGCATGTACATGGCCCCACACGCTTCCCCACCCCCGTGCACACTGCCAGCTGGACCTGCGAGGTGCCCCAAGGCCTGGTCTGTTCCCAGGCCAGCGCCCAAGCCAGAGGTCTTTGCAGGAGCTGGTCCCCGTGTCATCCACACTGGCCCTGCTGGTGCCGCACCCTGCTCAGCACCTTGCTCTCCCCATCTAGCTCCTGGACATGAAGATCTTCGTGGACACAGACTCTGATATCCGCCTCGTGCGGCGGCTGCGCCGGGACATTAGTGAGCGAGGCCGAGACATCGAGGGTGTCATCAAACAGTATAACAAGTTTGTCAAACCTGCCTTTGACCAGTACATCCAGCCCACCATGCGCGTGGCGGACATCGTGGTGCCTTGGGGTGAGCCTGCAGAGCTGCCTGCCCTTGGGAACGTGGGCAGGTGGAGCCTTGGTCACCCAAGTCACCCTCCTAACCTGTCCCATCCCAGGGAGCGGGAACACGGTGGCCATCGACTTGATCGTGCAGCACATGCACAGCCAGCTGGAGGAGGTGAGCCCCCGGGCCAGGTTCCCGGGTCCCCGTAGCCCACCAGGCCCCACTCCCTGCTCCCCTGCCATCACCACCCACAGACACCTGCTCTGCAGCCCCTGTGTGTCTGCTGTCCCCTGCCATGTCCCTGCTCGGTCAGCCCCCGGCCCTTGGTGCTGGCAGAGGCAGCTGGATTCCCTGAGGAAGTAGGGGTGCAGAGGAGCCTCCCGGGCTGAGCTGAGCCTTGAGTGGAAGGCTACACTCCCGTCCCTCCTAAGCCTTCGGGGGCCATTGGGTTGTAGTGCTGAGCCCCACATCCTGAGCACTCCCAGAGGGATGCCTCAAGCTGAAGTTACGTGCCCTGGGCTGGCCAAGGGCACCTCCACTCTGGGCAGGCATCAAGGTGGGGTGCTGGAGGCCTGAGGTCTGAGGAGCGGAGCCCCAGGAGCCCCAGCTCTTACTGCCCAGACCAGACAGTGCCCAGGTTACAGGCTCCCTCCTGTGGTCAGCGGCCACCTGGGACTAACCCTTGGGACTGTGGCCGGTCCGTTCCTGGGTGGGGTGGCCTGGCCGGCCAAGGTGCACAGTGGCCACCGGCGGTGCTGTCCGGTGACTGCGAGGTGAGCGGTGCTACCGCCACTGACGTGCCGTCCCCATTCCCTTGTGCCTCCCCGTGTCGCTGCCGCAGCGTGAGCTCAGTGTCAGGTAAGACTTCCCACACCTGTCTGCACGGACGGAGGCATTTCCAACATCTGCTGGCAGCTCGGAATTTGGGTTGTCACCTGGGCAGGTGGGAGGGTCCTCTCCTGTCATGCCCATCCCCTGTGGCAGCCCTGCCCCAGGAACAGAAAGGATGGTGTGGTGGCCCCCATGCTGCTTTTGTCTGTCTTTGCTGCCAGATGAGGAAACTAAGGCACAGAGAGTTTAAGGGACTTGCCCAGGACCACACAGTGCCCCGACCACACTGGTGAGACCTCTCTGGAGGCCTCTCCCCAACAGGGGCTGGTTGCATGGGGTCTGACGCCAGAGGGCACAGAAGCAGCACTGCTGGCCCCGCCCAGGTCAGTGGTCACAGGCATGTCCCTCAGCAGCCAGAGGGACCTTTGCCTGATCTGAGGGTCCAGTCTGGACTCCCCCAGATGGTGGTGAGGCCCCAGCCCCCTGCCCCCTGCCCACTCTGGCCCTGCACCCAGGGCACAGAGGACCAGGAGGAGCTCCGAGTGCACCCGGGGCCCATGAGAACGAACGAAGCCCCCGTCCCACAGTGTCCAGCACGAATGACCTGCCTTTAGCCTGGGCTTTCTGGACTCGGGAAGCACAGAGAGACCCTCCGGGTCATGCTTGGGACCTTGAAGCTGCTGCACTGGGAGTGCCTCCAGGGCCACTTGCTGCCCTCGCAGGAGTCCCCGCTGGCTCCCCTCCAGACCCGGGTACCTGCAGGTCTTACCCTGTCAGGCCCTCTGGAAGCCTTCGTGGCCGGAATAGTTTCCTAGGGTCGCAAACTTGGAAAAAGGCCTAAACGCAGCGGGCTGCTTCCCTTCTCTGGCCGAGGTGGCGGCTGCGGGCGCGCAGGGCACAGGCGGGTGGCCGGGGGGCTGCTGGCCTCCCTCCCGAGCCCCGGCGGCGGAGCGCAGAGCCTCGGTCTCCCTGCCGCCCCGCCACCTGCCTCTTCTAACCCTCAGGCCGGCTGCTGGCCGCCGGGACCGCTCCCTTGCTAAATGGTCTTTTTCTCTTCTTTTCCTCCTCTTTGTAAACCCCTGGGTTTCCTGCCCTGTTCCCTCCCTGAACACACTCTTCACCTGGCGAGTAGAGGAAGCTGCGCTGGGATATGTGAGGACAGAGTGCGCGCTGCTCGCGGTGCTGTGCTGTGCGCTGTGTGCGCGGGCTGCTCCCCACGCCCCGCCCGCCCCGGCTCGCACCTACGCTTCCCTTCCCCGCTCGGCCCCGCCCCGGCTCGCTCCTGCGCTGACCGCCCCCGGCTCGGCTCCGCCCTCCCTGGCCTCGCCCCCTCGGCCCCGCCCCCTCTCCCCGCCCTTTTCTCGGCCCCACCCCGCCCCCGGCTCGCTCCTGCGCTTTCCCTCTCCCGGCTCGGCTTGGTCCCGCCCTCCCCAGCTCCGCTCCTCCCCTCTGCTCTCCTGACTCCTCTACTCTCCTGACCCCGCCCCTCCCCGGCTCCGCCCCGCCCCTCTGCTCTCCTGACTCCTCTCTACTCTCCTGGCCCCGCCCCTCTGCTCTCCTGACTCCTCTCTACTCTCCTGGCCCCGCCCCTCTGCTCTCCTGACTCCTCTCTACTCCTGGCTCCGCCCCTCCCCGGCTCCGCCCCGCCCCTCCCCGGCTCCGCCCCGCCCCTCTGCTCTCCTGACTCCTCTCTACTCCTGGCTCCGCCCCTCCCCGGCTCCGCCCCGCCCCTCCCCGGCTCCGCCCCGCCCCTCTGCTCTCCTGACTCCTCTCTACTCCTGGCTCCGCCTCTCCCCGGCTCCGCCCCGCCCCTCCCCGGCTCCGCCCCGCTCCTTTGCTCTCCTGAGTCCTCTCTACTCTCCGGGCCCCGCCCCTCCCCGGCTCGGCCCCGCCCCCGCCCCGCCCCCACCCTAGGCCTGGTGCGGCGGGGCGGGCCTGCAGACTCGCCCGCGTCCCCCGAGGGGCTGCGCGTCATCCGGAGGGAGGGGCTGGGCGGGGCTTGGCTCTGAGGCTCAGCTGTGGCCCAGAGACACGACCTGGGGCCGAGTCCCTCGCCCGCCCGCCCGGCCCACGGCGCGGCCCCCGTCTGCCGTCCCCGAGCCCGCGCAGGAGGGGGTCGGGGCTGGGAGGGGGCTCGCACCGCAGCCCCGCGCTTCCCCACCCACCCGAGGGTCAGCTGCTCTGCTCGCCCCCGCCTGGCGGGGCGACTCGGGGGTTGGGCCCCGCAGATCAGCCACGGGGAGGCGGCGGCCCTCGCCTGCACACGTCCCTGGCCCCGTCACCTGCGCCCCCTACACTGTCAGTGTCCGGAGGGGGAGGACGGGGCCCTGGGGGAAGACCCCCCCTTCTTGAGTCCCCACGGTTTGTGTTCCCAGGGCCGCGCTGGCCTCGGCGCACCAGTGCCACCCCCTGCCCCGGACGCTGAGTGTCCTCAAGAGCACGCCGCAGGTGCGGGGCATGCACACCATCATCAGGTGAGGGCCCTGGCGAGGGGCGAGGGGCGAGGGGCGAGGTGGCCCCGCGGCCCGCACCCGGCCTAACCCCGCCGTCCGCAGGGACAAGGAGACCAGCCGCGACGAGTTCATCTTCTACTCCAAGAGGCTGATGCGGCTGCTCATCGAGCACGCGCTCTCCTTCCTGCCCTTCCAGGTGCGGGGCGGGGGCGGGCGGGGGCCGGGCCGGGCCGGGGCGGGGCGGGGGCGGCTCCCCGGCTCACGAGCGCCCCCGCCCTCCGTCGCAGGACTGCGTCGTGCAGACCCCGCAGGGGCAGGACTACGCGGGCAAGTGCTACGCGGGGAAGCAGGTAGCAGTGGGGCGCGGGCGGGCGGGCAGCCGGGGCGGTGGGGGTCGGGCCAGCCCGCCGCGCCGCTCAACGCCCCGCGCCCCTGCCCCGCAGATCACGGGCGTGTCCATCCTGCGAGCGGGTGAGACCATGGAGCCGGCGCTGCGGGCCGTGTGCAAAGACGTGCGCATCGGCACGATCCTCATCCAGACCAACCAGCACACCGGGGAGCCCGAGGTGGGGCGAGGCCCGGGGGGGCGGGGGCCCGAGGCCGGGGGGGGGGGGGCGCGGCCCGAGGGCAGCTCCGGGCTGCCTGTGACCCTGGCCGCGTGCAGCTCCACTACCTGCGGCTGCCCAAGGACATCAGCGACGACCACGTGATCCTGATGGACTGCACCGTGTCCACGGGCGCTGCGGCCATGATGGCGGTGCGCGTGCTGCTGGTGAGTGGGCCCGCGGGGGGCGGGGCGGGGCGGGGCGGGGCGGGGCTCACCGGCGGCCCCCGCAGGACCACGACGTGCCTGAGGACAAGATCTTCCTGCTGTCGCTGCTCATGGCGGAGATGGGCGTCCACTCGGTGGCCTACGCGTTCCCGCGAGTGCGGATCATCACCACGGCCGTGGACAAGCGCGTCAACGACCTGTTCCGCATCATCCCGGGCATCGGTGAGGCCGCGGCGCTCATCAGCGGTGGGCGGGGCCTGCAGGCCGAGCCGCCACCGCAGGGGCCTGCTTGTCTCCAGGTAACTTCGGTGACCGCTACTTTGGGACGGACGCGGCGCCCGACGGCAGCGACGAGGAGGAAGCGGCGTCCACCAGCTAGCTCCCGCGAGCCTCCGGCCTCGCCCGCACAGACGTCCTTGCTTTGATTGAAAAGGATGTTCACGCTGTAACCTGCTCCACACATTTTATAAAGTAAAGTTTAGGAAAACTGAGCGAGCGTGGTCAGCTGCCCCGCGGCTTCCCAGCCTTATCCGGGCTGCAGGGTCGGCCTCGCGGTCAGACTGGGGGGTGCAGAGCTGGGGCCCTGGGGTGGCTCCCGCCTGGGCCTCCGCCCCACCACGTGTGTGCACTGCCCGGGAAGGGCGGAAGTCTGTGTGGGTGGCCGTGGGGGGAGCCGCCAGGTGCAGGGGAGATGCCACAGCATCGGTGGCAGCATCAGGGGGCAGCATCAGGGGCAGCCGTGCTGAGGGCCAGGCAGCGCCGCCAGCCCTGCTTTTGTGGCTTGGGGCCTCAGTGGCCGGCCTACCTGGGTGGGGTACCACAGGCGCACTCGGGCACGGGACTGGGTTGTTGGGCCCCGGCTCCCTCCCCTCCGACGTCAGGCCTGTCTCTGGCCTCTTTCCTGCCCTGCGGGTCTCCTTGGTGCCCCCCGCCCAACCCCAAAAGGCCATGTCGTGGAAAAGCTGGTTGTGGGGGTGGGGACAGGAAGTCACTGGGGGGGCAGGTCAGAGGCGGGCAGATAGAGCAGGAGGCTGTCCTGCACCAGGATGGCACCAGGAGGAGAATGGAGAGGGGGCCCGGAGGTCAGCAGGAGGGGCTCCTGGCCACGCAGGTGAGTGGCCCCATGTCCCGGGCTCCACTGGCTGGGGCCCCCGCCTGGCCCTGTTGGGGAGGCTGCTGGCGCCCTCCTGGCAGCCCAGCCCGGGCTCCCCAGCTCCGGGGGTGGGGTAGCGGTAGGTCGTTCCTCTGTGGCCTTCCCGCGTCCAGCTGGGCCCCCAGCTCCCCCCACACGCTCCACAGTGTCCTGTGCTGTGGCGCTCGGCCCATGTCCAGACGCACGCGTGGGCTGGGGGTGCAACTTCCACCCTGTTCTTGAAGGGCAGAGGGGACCTGGGGCACAGGAGCCGCCCCTCAGGCTGTGGTCACCCAAGGCCGCCTGGGGACGCTGGGCCATGGGTAGGGTGGGCCTTGTGCGGGTCACTGTCACGGCAGGGCCGGGCGACCCGGGCGACCCCGCAGCCTCCTCCCCGAGGGAAGACCCGGCGCCCAGTGCTCGGGGGCCCACACTGCCGTCCAGGGCCGGCGCCGGGGACAGTGCGAGGGACAGTGTGGGGCACCGGCCGAGGGAGCCGCAGTCCCCGCGCTCATCCAGAGGGGCCCCGACCCGGGAGGCTCCCGGACTGACGGGCCTCGCCGCGGGCCCGGGCGGCGCCTCCAGGACTGTCCAACCTGAGAGTG
Source organism: Canis lupus familiaris (assembly GCF_011100685.1). Classification (NCBI taxonomy): domain Eukaryota; kingdom Metazoa; phylum Chordata; class Mammalia; order Carnivora; family Canidae; genus Canis; species Canis lupus. The sequence continues at coordinate 48,257,798 of NC_049245.1, read as the reverse complement.
TGTCCCCGCGGTCAGTCTCAGGTTCGTCAGCCCGAGAGGTGCCGCCCCTTCCCCGCGGCGGCCGCTGGCTCGGTCCGTGGCCCTGCCCTGGCCCCGCCGGAGGGGAGGCTGGGCCGCCCCCTCCCCCCAACCCAACCCCCGCCTCCCAGCACCGCAGCCCCGGTCCGCCCCGGCAGGCAGCGCCTCGGCCAGAGGAAGCTGCGTGGTGAGTCGGGGCGGGGGCGGGGGGGCACCGTGCGGCGTGGCCGTGGGGCCCCCGGGGGCTGGGGGCGGGGCCGCGGGGGCTGGGGGGCGAGCGGGCGCCGGGCCCCAGCCTCCGGGGTCTCCCCCCACGTCTCCCCCCTCCCCGTGTCTCCCCTGCACCCTCCAACCCCTCCAGCCCCGGTCGCGTGAGGGCGAGCGCGCAGGGGTGCAGGTCGACCCCGGAGTGGAGCAGAGGCCGCGCGGGAGCCCGGGTGCTGGGCACGGGTCCCTCCCGCCAGAGCCCGCCCCGCTCCCCACCCCCACCACCGTGGACGCCCAGCAGGAAAGCTGGGGCCCTATTTCCCCGTGAGCACCGGTCTGCCCGGTGGGGAGGGGCCCCGGGGGGCGGGGGGCGGTGCCCGGGCGGCCCCTGAGCTGCCTGCACCTGCTGCGGGCACAGCCCTGTGCCACCCTCCTTCGCAGGGCGGCCGCTGACCCGGCGGCGGGTGGGGTCACCCCGGCAAACCCACACGGAAGGCAACAGGCGGACGTTGTGCAAACTCCAGAGCAAGGAAATGACGATGACACCGGGTCCCTGGGAGGCAGGGGCAGCACTGGCCAGAACCGCGGAGGGGGAGGGAGGGGGGCGCAGGTCCCCGCAGTCACAGGATTCCCATTTCCTACACCCACGCGAGTCTATTGCACGCTGCTTACACGATTTAGTATTTTTATGCTGCTTTTTAAAAAATACTGGTGCCTTGTCCTGAGTTAAGGTGGAGGAACAGAAGCCCCAGCCCCTGACCCAAGGGGTCACACCCAGGGGCTGGGGGTCTCCCATTTAGCACCCATGGGTGCTCAGGTCAGCCCCACTCCACTGATAGCCCCCCCACCCGCTTGACATGTGCAGAAGGGGACACGAGCACCCAGGGACACACCTGCCCTGGGACAGAGGCGAGGCCAGGAGCCCTGCGTGGGGACCGCGTGGTGCAGGGAGGCCTGGCTGGGCCCTCTGTGCGCCGGGCAGTGGCGCAGGGCGGCCGCAGTGTGAGGGACAACGGCCCCGCGGGGAGACGCCGGCGCAGCACCAGCTCACCAGTGGCCTGGACGTGAGCCAGGAAGGCGCAACAGCAGGGTGGAGGCGCGGGGCCTCTGGCCTCCACGGACGCCCCGGGGCAGCAGGCCGGGCACCACTGGGAGGCTGCCCTGAGGCCCGTCCCCTCCGCCTGCTGCAGAGCCCTGCGGCCCAACTCCCCTCTGGGCGGGTGGACGGAGGCTCTTGGGGGGGCAGAGCTGTCCCCACCACACGTGGGCTCAGGGGACCCCTTCTGCGCGCTGCACTTAGAGAACCAAGGGGGAAACAGCCGAGGGGCGCGGGCCAGGCAGGCGGGAGGGAGACCCTGCCCCCGAGCGCGACGCCCCCAGAGGACTCCAGGGCTCATTGAAGGAGACACAGGCTGGTTTGCAGTGAAAACATTTATTGTACAACAGTTATCTTCATCTTAAGGTCAACATTCAGACATACGCGATGGACATCAGCACGGAACCATCCTAAGCCTCCGGCCTGGCCTCGGGGTGCACGTGGGACTCGGGGCCACAGGCCCACCCCCCGGAACCCGGGGACAACGGTTGGCCATGCAGTCGCTCTGAGCATCTGAAGACAACGTGTATAGGTTTCAGGGTAAACCGCCCCTCACGTAGCTTGACACACGGTCCCGTTCTCCGGGGAAACCACCTCCCAGGGTGCTGCCCCTTCCCGGAGGGCGCCCCGCGGCCAGGACGCGTCCCCCTCGGGATGCACTCGGTCACTGGTTGTATCTGACGCTCAGAAAACTGGCCCTACCGTTTCAGGGAGGGAAGGGTTTCCAGCCTGAAGATGTCACAAAGGACACTCACCTGGAGGGCAGGGGAGCACGACGGGTGGGCCCGGCACCCTCCCCGGGGAAGGGGAGCCACCCGCCGCCCTGACCCAGGCACGTGACAGGGCCGCTGTCCCCTCTGGGCCCCGGGCGGAGCGCTCCCGCCACGACCCTGTTCTTGACCCGACTCACCAAGAAACCCGAGGCCGTTTCGGAGCCAAACTTTTATTGTACTTGTCGCCGGACAACAGCAGCCACACCGCGGCGTGGTATATACATATCCACATATGTACACGCACAGAGGCACCCACGGCCCGCACCCACGGCCCAGACACGCCAACCGTGCTCGGAAGGACAGGAGGACGCGGCTTCTGCTGATTTCCACAGGAGGATTCACAACCAAAATAACGAGAACACACAGGGCGGCCCCGGGACACCGGGGCTCCCAGGTCGGCGTGCTGACCAGGAACGGGATGAGCTCCCGCCCCCACCCCCCGGTGCCGGGGGGGCCCCCATCCCCCCCTGCAGGCGGCCCCCACGACCTGGCCTGGACGGGCATTCCCTGTGCGGGCTGCTCCCCCGGCCGCACCCCCGGCCTCCCCCCGGGACCGGCGCTCACACGAGGGCTAATATCTAAAGCAGTTCGAAGGGAGAGTAAAGCCAAAGGAAGACAAGACCGCGTCACTGAGCAGGGACAGAAGCGTGTGCCAGCAGCCACCCTGCGGCGTCTCCGTGCTCCCCACCCTGGGCCCAGGTGCTCTCACTGCGCAGCCCGCCAACAAGGTCCCCCCCGACTCGGCACCTCTGCTCCCAGAGACACACACAGACCACTGGGGACGGGAAACGCAGGCGAGGCCTGCGGACTGCAGAAGGGGCTCGGCCTCCGACCCACCCGGTGCCGCCGCAGCCCGGGCCCTGTCCTGGGCAGGCCTCGCCACCATCGGGGGCTGTTGTCACCACTGCTAACTCACTCACTGTTCACCGGTCCTGCAGGAGCCCGGGCTCAACAGCCGGCACCCCCCAGGGGAGCCGCCCGGGTGGGTGCGTGGAGACCCCACGAGGCCCCCGCAGACCCCACCGCCGTGGGGATGCTCGCTCCCTGGGGGCCACGCCTTGACCCCGGTTCCTGCCATTCCAGGGAAAAACCGCTCAAAGTCACTTGCACACGCACGGCAGAGGCTGCGCCCTTGCGCTGCACCCGGGGGCGGAGAAGGCGGCCTGCGCTCGGGCCTCCTCCCCGGTTCCGGGCTCAGCCAATGACCTGATCCTCTCGTGACGACGGACTTGAGCAAACCATTTCTAATTTAACATCATATGCCTATTTTCCTTCTCACTGAAAGTCTTCACGATCGTTTTAATGAACAAAAGCCAATAAAAAGGGGGGGGGACCAAAAAGCTGCCCAAGGACCAGCTCCTCCGCAGCCACCGGTGCCCCCCGCGGCTCTGCCCACCCCCCCACCCCCCCCCCCCGCCGGCCCCGCCGGCCCCCCGGGCCCTCGGGCTCTCGGCCACGCTCCCCATCGTTCTCATCTACTGGGAATCCAGGAGACGATCGGCAGCGGCCACGAGGTTGCCGCGCGGAGACCCCAGCTGGGAGGCCGGCGCCACAGCACACCCAGGGCTGCTGGGGACAAGCCTGGACTCTGGCTCGGGCGCGGCCCTTCCCCATCCTCCGCAGCAGGGGCCCCAACACAGCTCAGGGACAAGGACAGGAAAGACCGACTTCAACAACGGTTCACAGAAGGTGCTGCTCAAGACAGTGGGGGTCCCCTGGCCTGGCCGCTGCCTCACACGCCACGGGCACCAGGCCGTGCCTCTGGTCCAGCTGGTCCCTCCGCCAGGAACCTGGCGTCTCTAGCTCTGCCTGAACCATCGACAGTGCCCGGAGGCCCAGGGGAAGGACCGGGGGTGGGGGGGGGGGGGGGGGGTGGGGGACGGGCCCGGGAAGCAGGGACCCGGCCGTGTTCCCCGCGTGTGCCTCCCAGGGCTGCTCGGCCGTGCTCCAGCAGCAGCCCGCGCGCAGGCCCTCTAACAACAACAAATGGGGTCACTGCTGCCATGTGCGGTTCTTAGAGGTTCAGAAAGGACCAGAAGGCCACGCGGGCCTGAAGGAATGTGGAGGGTGGCAGGAGGGGAGAGGAGGTAGCGGGAATATGGCCCCAATGATCCAGCTCGTGGCCCGGGGGGAGCGTGGGAGACTGCGACAACCACGTCCCGCAGGCTGGCGAGGGAGCAGCTCAGAGGACCGTGAGACGCGGAGACTGAGGCCGCACCAGGTACACCATGTGGTCCCGGGGTCAGTGGAGCCCCCCACACTTTCTACAACAAACTTCCCCGGCGACCGGGGCACACACACCCGCACAAAGCAACAGCACGGCAAGGGCACGCCCAGGGCCACACAGCCGGCAGCGCTCGGTGGGGCTCAGGCCCCCCACTCCCGCCAGCAGCCCCGGCCGCGGCCCTCACCAACCCGGGGCAGAGGCCCCCCCTCCTGTTTGAGCCCGCCCGCCCGGGAGGCACCACGCAGCCACGGTCCATGCAGCGTGTGGGAAGCCCCGAGGAGGCTCCACCGTCTGCTCAGTGCGGTCACGCCGCAGCACGTCCACGACACGGACAGACACAGAACATAACCCCGTACATGCTATTAAAAAAGGAGAAAACAGAAGAAGAAGAAGACTGTAGCTAAACTGCTTTAAATACCGCATGCGACGCACTTCACGTGTTGGGGGCGACGGGTGGGCGGGCACAGAGGTGGGAAGGGCCCGGCGGGCGGCGGCTGCCCCTCCTCCGTGGCCAGGGCGGCTCCCCCCATCTCTGTGACTACAGTTCATGATTCTAAGGGTGAAGTGGCCGGGTGCTGCGCTATCCTCTATCACAGCTGCTCCTGAACTTAATTGAACCCGTCGGTGTGGTAGCTGGGGTGGGAGTCGGCCGTGAGCTGGGTGGTCTCTGTGGCAGACGCTGGCTGTATGACAATCGGCGTGTCTGTGGCCTCTGAAAAGCAAGCACACGCATGCTCATCGTGTGAGGGCGGCGGCCTGGCCATCGGCCGCAGCAGCACACGCGTGGCCCCGACAACACCGTCCTCGTGTGACCATCCTCCGTCGCCTGGCCGCTCCGCTGGGGTCAGAGGTCGGAGGGGAGAGGCTAGCTGCGGACCTCCACCCAACACAGCCTGCCTCAGTCGCCTCAGGTCGCCGCCAGCCCCCGGGCCCTCCCCACCTACTCGGTCCCGCCGAACTCCGGCCGCTTCAGTGCGCGGGTGGGGACGGCCCTCTGCGTCTGCTTTTACCTCAAGTGTCCACGTTCACACCTCAACAGTCCCAGCCGCCACCACAAACACTCCCGCACAGTGTCAGTGCCCTCCTGTTTGACAAGACAGGTCGACACGGTTCAGGGCCCGCCCTGCCCCTCCCCGCCCCACGCGGCGGCCCTCGGCGGCACTCACCCCGCTCATCCGACTGCAGCTGCGCCTCCAGGTCCTCGGGGGACACGTAGAAGTCGGCGTCCTCCCCTGCGGGCGCCCGGGGCTTGCACCGCCCGCAGCAGCAGTTGAAGCAGCAGCACAGGCAGCAGCAGAAGTAGCAGCAGGTGAGCACCCCGCACACCCCGAACAGGACCTGCATGGGCGGACACAGGGGCGCTGGTGGGGGCCTCCCTGACCCCCACCCACCACCGCCAGCCCCGGGGAGAGGCGAGGGCCCGGGCCACGAAAGCCCCTGCGGACCCAGGAGCGGGAAGACGGAGGGACAGAGCTCACTCGCTTCAAGAAAGGGCTGTCGGCACCGCACAGCGGCCTCCCCGGCCTGGCGCCTGCAGGCGACTCGGCCTTCGGGTAAAGTTAGGGCAAGGACGAACGTTCCAAACGGGTACAAATACATGGTACGTCCAAAGTGTCTCAAGCCAGAGAGATTCCAAACGAGTCTTCCCTGCTAGCGACAGAACACCTACCCGCCGCGTGACGGGAAAAGGCCCCCCCGCCTCCGTGGAAGAGCAGACGGTGACTCAGAGAGCAGAGTGGCACCGCTGGCCCCATGGTGGAACCCGGGCACTCACACGGGATGGGGGCAAAGGCTGCCCCCTGCCCGGAAACCACTCCCCAGGGGCACAAACCCTTGGCCCAAACACCCTGACCCCGCGAGACCTGAAACCTGAGCTGGCACCAGGTCACCTGCCCCCCTCACCTTGGCCCACCAGCTGGAGAGCACGAAGTAGGTGTTCACGTTCTCCTCCCCGAACTGCTCGGCCACGTAGAGCCCCAGCGAGCCGTACTTGTCGTAGATGTTCCTCTTTGTGGCGTCCGTCAGGATGGCGTGGGCATTGTTGATCTCCTTAAACTTGTCTGCGGCCTCTGGGTTATCGGGGTTCTTGTCGGGGTGATATTTCAAGGCAAGTTTCCTGCAAACCGAAACCATTTCTTTGTCCCTAATTCCACATTCCCCCGTGAGAGGGCAGGAAACCTCACCACGGAGCTGGAGAATGTCAGATGGGAAGGCACCTGTGCAGTCGTCTGGGGCAAACCTCCTGGCCCTGACCTGGCCGCACCAGCCCATCCCTCTTGGACGGCGCCAAGGCGAACCTACTGGTGAACCTACTGCTGACCTCTAGCGTCCTCGCGGGCTAACTGCACATTTAGCCGAATAAAGTGATGAGCAAGGGTCCTACTGTCTGCTGTGTAGAACTGCACAACGGGGAGAACACAGGAGAGGACTCGAAGGGTACAGATTAACGAGTGCACTCAAGGAAGCCGAACGGAAGTTCGACGTGAAGGCTACGTGGAGGAGACGGTCATCCCGGTGTTGAAAGGAGGAAATCATTCAACACTGAAGCCCAGTCTGCTCTGATGAACAGACTCAGACCTGCCTCCCGGAACTGGCTGCTCCAGGGTAGACAGCGTGGATTATCCACAACTGTTACTTTCTTGTTGCCAAGAAAATACCAATATAAGAATTTTAAGCTACAAGGGAACACGCTACCATACAAAGGTAGATGGAAGTATTCCCAGTCACACACAGAGTCAGCGGGCGAACCCATGGCGTGGTTCTTGGTAAATGCAGATCAAAGCACAAGAGGTACAAGGTCCTCCTGCAGTGCGCGCTCTTACCGATAGGACTTTTTAATGTCATCTGAGGTTGCATTCTTGTCCAGCCCCAGAACATGGTATAGTGATTCCCCAGAGGTAGAGAGTGAGCGCTGTCTCTGGTCTGCCATGGTAGGCTAATCTACAAGAAAAATGCAAAGAAAACATCAAAAACTATAGATAAAGATTCCAAGTGCAAAGCTGGTGGACTTTATTCCACAGGACTGCTTTAAGCGAGCTATCACAGCCCTGCTACTGGGGGCCGTGAGGTTCACAGGCGCAATACATCCAACTAGAACACAAAGGGGTGTGGGGAGTGGTCCCATATGGGGAGCAGAGGCAGAGTCTGCGACGTGCCTGTGGGGTGCTGGACTACTGCTACACACACTGTAAACAACTGAGTGTCCTTACTGTCCTCCCTAGAGCGACCTCTAAATAAAAAAATGCAAAGTAGTAGAGGTGAAAAGCCAAAAGAAAGAGGGAAATGACGTCTCTATACTAAAAAGTGAAATAAAGAGGTTGTCAGAATGGATAAAAACTCAAGACCCAACTACACACTTTAAAAAGAGTCTCAAAAAAAAAAAGTCTCAGATGGGGCAGCCCGGGTGGCTCAGCGGTTTAGCACCGCCTTCAGTCCGGGGCCTGATCCTGGAGACCCAGGATCGAATCCCACCCATGTCAGGCTCCCAGCATGGAGCCTGCTTCTCCCTCTGCCTGTGTCTCTCCCTCTCTCTGTGTCTCTCATGAATAAATAAATAAAATATTTAAAAAAAAAAAAAGAGTCTCAGAAGACTTTAATACAAGTACTGACAAAATTAAAAGGAAACCCACAGCTATAGAAATCTTCACACCCCTCTCTCAGAATGGACAAACCACAACAAAACAAGAAAAATAGGTGATCTGAAAAACACTATCAACCACCATAACCTGATACTTAGAGACACCTAACATGTAAACAGTTTTTTTTTAAATCACCCAAACATGCCACATGTTAAGACTCTAAAACAAGTTTTAATATATTTATATGGGTTGAAATCATACACAGTGTGTTCCCTGACCTTGGCAAAAATTGTTAGGAACCCAACAATAAGATACCTAAGAAAACCTCAAGTATTTTTTTAAAATAAAATTTGTTTTTTGGGGATTTTGTTAGATTTTATTTATTTGAGAGAGCACACAGGAGTGTACGAGCAGGGGCAGAGGGGGAGAGGCAGAGGGAGAAGCAGACTCCTTACTGAGCAGGGAGCCTGATGTGGGCCTCGATCATGACCCCAGGATCATGACCCAAGCTGAAGGCAATCAACTGAGCCCCCCAGGTGCCCCAAGAAAAATTACTCTGAGTTGAATAATAAAATATATTAACCAAGATCTAAGATTCAAGTTCTATTGCTTTAGAAGCAGCAGGGCAGACCCATAGGAAATGGAAAGCAGGAAATAATAAAGAGCAAAAAATCAAAATAAAAAATAGATAAATGATAGAGAAATTTAACAAAGCCAAAAGCTGGCTCTTTGAAAACCATAGCAAAACTGATCAACAGCTGACCAAAGAAAAAAAAAGAACAGAAATGAATGACATGAGGAAGGAAACAAAGACAGGTCATCAATATAGACCCTATAGGCACAAAAAAGATGATACAGAAAATTACGGACAACTTTATGCCAATAAGTTAGATGAAACAGATAAATACCTTGAAAAATACAATTTACCCAAATTAACACAGGATGAACCAGAATCTGGTTAGTTCTAAATGCATTAGCACAATTGAATCTGTAACAGAAAACCTTCCTACAAAGTTCCAGGCCTTGATGACTTTTCTATCAACTATCCAACTATAAATCTCAGGCAAACTTTCTCAAAAACCTTTTCTGTTTTTGGAGGCCAGCATGACCTCACAGAGACATTATGAAAAAAATCCCTCACAAACACAGACGCAAAAATCCTTAACAAAATTCTAGCAAATCAAAGCTAATCAAACAGAAATTATCCCAAGAATGCAAGCCTGATTCAACATTTCAAAATAAACCAATATAATCCACTATATTATAGAACAAATGAGATAAATCACATGATCATCTCAACAGATTCTTCAAAGTATGTAGCAAAGTTCAACACTAATTCATGATTTAAAAAATTCTCCAGGGGCAGCCCGGGTGGCTCAGCGGTTTAGCGCCGCCTTCAGCCCAGGGCGTGATCCTAGAGACCCAGGATCAGGATCGAGTCCCAGGTCGGGCTCCCTGCATGGAGCCTGCTCCTCCCTATGCCTATGTCTCTGCCTCTCTCTCTCTGTGAGTGTGTCTCTCATGAATAAATAAATAAAATCTTTTAAAAAAATTACATTAAATAAAAAATTCTCCATATACTGGGAATAGAAGATAACTTCCTCAGTCTGAAAAACCTATCTATTGCTGATATGCTTACTAGTGAAATACTGAATGGTTTTCCCTTAAGATCAGAATGTGACAAGGATGTCTGCTCTCACCAGTTCTAGCCAACACTGTTCTTGGACCCTGAACACCATGACAGGGGACAAAAAAAAAAAAAAAAAAAAAAAAAATCAAGACATAAAACTGTCCCTACTCACAGAGGATTTGGTGGTTTATTTTTTTTATTTTTATTTTTTTTAAATTTTTATTTATTTATGATAGTCACACAGAGAGAGAGAGAGAGGCAGAGACACAGGCAGAGGGAGAAGCAGGCTCCATGCACCGGGAGCCCGATGTGGGATTCGATCCTGGGTCTCCAGGATCGCGCCCTGGGCCAAAGGCAGGCGCCAAACTGCTGCGCCACCCAGGGATCCCGATTTGGTGGTTTATATAGAAAATCCTAAGGGATCAACAAAAAACGAAAACAGAACAAAAACTAACCAAATTAAAACAAAAACCTACAACTAATAAGTGAATTTACCAAGGTCACAGGATATAAACATTTAAAACTGTATTTTTACTTGAGAGCAGTAAACAATTGGAAAATAATATTATATACAAGTTTCATTTACAGCAGCATCCCAAACCACAGACTTAGTTAGGAATAAAAAATTAACAAAAGACATACAAGACCTCTAACTGAAAACTACACATTGCCAAGAGAAACAAAGGATCTAAAAAATCAGAGCTTTATCATGTTCATGAATCAGAAGACTCAGGACTATCAATCTTCTCCAAATCGATGTACGGTTCTATACAATCTTAACTCTAATCCTTGCAGGCCTTTTTGCAGAAACTGGGAAAATTACTTCAAAATTGTATGGAAATACAAAGGGCATATGTTAGCTGCAGCAACGCTGGTACACAGGAATAATACATGAAAAGATGTTCATCATTAGTTATTCAGAAATGCGGACTAAGAGGAGGTACTACTACATACCTACTAGAATGGCTTCTATTGAAAAATGAACCACGTCAAGTGTTAGCAAAGATGTAAGGGAACATGGACTCTCATACATGCTGAAAATGTAAAACAGTTCAACCCCTTTAGAAAACAGCCTGGTAGTGCCTTAAGTGAAGAGGTTAGACGTACACTCACCGTACGAGCCAGCAATTCCACTGCCGGTATAGTATTTGACCTACATGAACTGAAAACACACGTCTACACAAAGACCTTACACCAATGTTCACAGCAGCTCTCCTCACAATACCCCAAACTGGGGAATAATCCAAACGTCCCTCGACAGGTGGATGGATAAACAGGGGTCTACCGCAGAGCGGACTACCACGCGGCAGGAAGGGAATGAGCCACGCACGACTCTTCAGCATGCTGCTGAGCGAAAGGGGCCGGACCTAAAAGAGAAACTCTAGCAAATGCAAAGTCATCTATATAAGGTGGTCTGAAAGCAGAGGCAGAGAGAGGGACGAGTTACAAGGGCTCAGGGTAACTCTGCACAACTACCTGGCACACACCTGCCGTGGCACCCAGCAGTTCTGCTCCTGGCTGATTTATCCAAAAGAAAAAGAAACACAACACGTGTTCACATAAAAATCTACAACATTCATAGCAGCTTTATTTGTAACAGCCCCAAACTAGGATCAGTCCAGATGTCCTTCAACTAAATGGTTAGAAACTGCAATACGCATGGGCAGGATGTAACAGGACTTGGCAACAAGACCACTGCTGCATGTGTCCACTGGATGAACCCCGGGGAATTAAACTGAGCAGATAAAAGCCAATCCCAAAAGGTTACACACTACACCACTGCATTTATACCACACTTTGGAAATGATACAATGTTAGAAACTGAAGAGGGTCTGGTCAGCTGGTTGCCAAGGGTCAAGGAAGAGGTGTGGGTGGGACTCACTGGGTGACCTGTGGTACTGAGGATTCCAGTATCCTGGGTCCAGTGGTGGACACACAAACCTGCACAGGTGCCAGCTCTGTACAGAGGTGGGACACACGCACACGAATAAGTACAAGTAAAGAATGAGGACTCGGAGTAAGGCTGGTAGATTATATCAACACCAGGATCCTGGTGAGGATAGTAAATTAAGGTTTGGCAAAATGTCACCGTTGGGAAAAACCAGCAAAGTGCTGGTTTTCTTAATAACTACACATGAATTTACAATCATCTTAATTAAAATTCCAATTAACAGCTCATTACTATTCTAATTCAAGTTACTTGGTTGGTCTAGACCATTAAAAGAAGCTTTGAGCAACCCAGGTGGCTCAGCAGTTTAGCGCTGCCTTCAGCCCAGGGCCTGATCTTGAGACTCGGGATCGAGTCCCACGTCGGGCTCCCTGCATGGAGCCTGCTTCTCCCTCTGCCTGTGTCTCTGCCTCTCTCTCTCTCTGTCTCTCGTGAATAAATAAATAAAATCTTAAAAAAAAAAAAAAAAAAAGCAGCTTTAACTGGAGAGAACATAGCATATTGCTACCAGCAACAAAAGCTAGATCTAGCAGAGCTGGAAGCAAGAGAACAGTGGGAAAAGACGACCTCAGATACAAGGTCCTGGCCCAATTCTTTCAGATTATCAAAGGGAAGGAAGCCCAAAGATGCAAAATGATTTACCAAAATTCATAAGTAATTAGTCACAGAAGCAGGCCCAGAAGCTACTGCTGATTTCAAGTTCAGGGATCACCCACACTAAAGGTGAGTCGGCCTTCTGGTTCTCCAAAAGGACACACTGTCCTAAGTTATGCCTAGCTGGGGACGCCCGGGTGGCTCAGTGGTTTAGCGCCTGCCTTTGGCTCAGGGTGTGACCCTGGGGTTCCAGGATCGAGTCCCTCATTGGGCTCCCTGCATGGAGCCTGCTTCTCCCCTGCCTGTGTCTCTGCCTCTCTCTCTCTCTCTCTCTCTGGGTCTCTCAGGAATAAATAAATAAAATCTTAAAAAAAAAAAAAGTTGTGACTAGCTGAATTGTCTTTCCTGCTGCTTAACATTAACAAAAAAATATAAACAAACCACCTTCTCAGGAAATACAGGGACATCCCTAAAATAAAAAAGGGCTTCCAATCTCTGCACTATGTCTGCCTCTGTGAAGGGAGCATGACAGGCCTCGGCGGCACCCGGCCCCATCACACGCCTGCAGATCGCACCCAGAAGTCAACCATGTGAAAAACGAGGAGATGGATTTAATTCCTAAACTCAATACTGATTTAATAATCTATTATGTGACGATAGCCTACTACTTTAATAAGCTAATGTGTTCATAATTGCCAAAACTTAGGCGCAATGAAGATGTCCCTCAGAGCGAGTGCATAAACAAACTGCGACCATGCAGACACTGGATATTCTTCGATGCCGGAAAGAAATGAGCTACTGAGCCGTGAAAAGGCTCCACACTGGGTGACTCCATCTCTATGACATCCTGGAAAAGGTGAAACTCCAGGGACAGTACAGAGATCGGTGGTTGCCAGGGGCTGGAGGAGGGAGGGATGAGAGGCAGAGCACGGAGGATTTTGGGGGGATGAAACCGTGTGACACTACGGTGGCGGATACATGTGATCACAGGTTTGTCAAAATCCCACAGGAGGTGCAACACCAGAGTGCCGCTAAGGGAAACTATGGACTTGGGTTAGTAACGCATCAACCCTGGGTGGGTCAGCGGGCCAACGACGCGCCACACCAACACGAGCTGTGCGGGGACAGGAGAGCCGTGGGGTGGCGCAGCAGAAGGGAACATATGAGAATTCTCTCTACGCTCTGTCCAATCTTTCTGTAACCCCGAAGCTGAGCAGCCATCAACCAGGAAACAAAGTACAAAAGAGAGAGTTGAGGAGCCGAGGAAGAATGGCAAGCTTTTCAGTTCTGCGATCCCCAGAGGTTGAAGGCTACTATGCCTATAAATGAAAAGAAACTGTGGAAAAGAGTAAACTAGGACGACAAGGGAGTGCCAAGGAGTAGGACCGCTCTGGGACCTCGCGCCTGAGCAGGCAGGCGTCCCTCTGCCAGCACAAGCCAAGGGCGTGAGGGACAGAGTGCAGAGGAAGTCACAGTCGGGGTATCTTCCAGGGAGAATTGGCACAAAGCAAACAAAATAGGAAGAGAAATTGTGTAGCAGGAAGTTGAAAGATAAGGAATACAGGCAAACATGGGGGGGAAGCCAATTAAAAACAAAAGGAATGGGGCGGGGGAGATCCCTGAGCCTGAGTGGCTCAACGGTTTAGCGCCACCTTCAGCCCAGGGCGTAATCCTGGAGACCCGGGGTCAAGTCCCGCATCTGGCTCCTTGCATGGAGCCTGCTTCTCCCTCTGCCTGTGTCTCTGCCCACCCCCCACCCCCATGAATAAATAAATAAAATCTTAAAAAAAAAAAAAAAAAAAAAAAGGAACCAAAACTAGAGCGGTAAGAAAACACAGGTGTGCCAACTGAAAAGCGCTATCAAGTACCAGGGCAGGACTGAGAACTGCCCAACACCAGAAAAGCTGCATATTCCAGAAGAAAAAGATTTTCAGCCTAAAATTCTATCATCCACCAAGCACAAAGTATGCAAATAGAAGTTTGGGAAGAGCACGGCTCCTGCCTTCTAAAATGAAGGCAGAAAGAGAGAAGAGGGAAGACGAAAACCCGGGATGAGACAGTGAGACGCAGGACCCAGGCCACAGGCTTCCACTCCCTCCTGGCCCGACGACAACACAAAGGCTCACCCGGGCAGGACAGGGTGCTGGGTTGACGGCCACTGGGGGCAGGCCCACCTGGATCGCCAGACTGGGCTCCTGGAGGGTGGCAGCCCATAGGGCCTCCCGCCCTCCCCAGCAGGCTCCCCAGCAGGTACATCACAGATGTAGAGACGGAAATACAGAGAGGTGAGGTCAGGATCTGAACCCAAACCCAAGGGCATCACCCCTTGACCCTAAGCCTAAGGGATGATGGCGGACACACAATAAAACACGTCTCCCCGCCATCCGAGGGAGACCTCGGGGAATCAGGGAGGGAGAAGTCTAAGGCCAGCTCTGCAAGCTTCCAGCTGCGTGAGCCTGGGCAAGTCCCTGCCACGCGGAGTCTCCTCCTCCGCTGTGGACCTCGCGGCAGCAGGCCAGCACGGGGCCAGCAGGGCCCCTGGTGACGCTGGGTGAGGCAGCACGTCGCAGCCGGCCGCCCAGGACCAAGTATCTCCTCCAGCTGGTCCGTGACAGGGAGCCACGGCCTGTCCAATCGCTGCCCACTAAGTAATTGCTTTGGTTTTTATTCTCAGTTACCCAATATCTACTAAATAGCTGACCTCCAGACCCCATCTATAGAAAAACATTAATAATTAATACTTTTTCATCTGCTCTGTAAAAATAATCAACTACAAGCATTCTTCTTCTTATTACATGTTCCAGATAATGGTGTTTTGCTTTGTTTACCAAATCTAAGGTTTTTGGCAACCATATGTCAAGCTAGGCTCTTTTCCTTTTCCTTTTTTTTTTTTTTTGCTAGTCTCTTTTCCAACGGCATTTGCTTATTACTCTCTCTGTCACATTCTGGTAATTCTTGTAACATTTCAAACTTTTTCATTGTTATTATATTTATCATGGTGATCTGTGATCAGTGATTCTGACTCAAAAGCTGAGATGATGGTTAGCATTTTTTAGCAATAAAGTATTTTTAAATTAAGGTATGTACCTTTTTTAAAAAACACATAATGCCACTGCACACTTACCAGACAACAGTACAGCATAAACATAACTTTTATATGCACTGGGAAACAAAAAAATTCATTTGACTCACTATACTGCTTTGCTTTACTGCAGTTTTCCTGGAACCACACCCACCACACACACTGGAGACATGTTGATGATATCTAAAGGCAGTCAGCTACTTAAATTTAACCCTGTGAAACTTTCACATTTTATTTTTTTTAAAGATTTTATTTATTTGACGGAGAGAAAGAGAGACTGAGCCCACAGGAGCGGAGGGGAGAGAGGCAGAGGGAGAGGAAGCAGCAGACTCCCTGCTGAGGAGGGAGCCCGACTAGAGGCTCCATCCCAGGACCCGGAGATCACGACCTGAGCCTAAGGCCGACTTTACCAACTGAGCCACCCAGATGCCCCCAAACTTTCACATTTTAAATTATGATTCACCAGTACTACTTACAAGTCAGTGGTCAGCCAGATATCACAGATGTGACTATAATGAATGTCAAAAATTTCCTAGCCTCAGAACTATCCTAAGAAAAACCAATACCATTAAATTTAGATTTAATTTTCTTAGTTTCAATGGATTGCCAGTAACTATATCCAAACTTTTTTAAATATTTTTTTTTCAATTTTTATTTATTTATGATAGTCACAGAGAGAGAGAGAGAGAGAGAGAGGCAGAGACACAGGCTGAGGGAGAAGCAGGCTCCATGCACCGGGAGCCCGATGTGGGACTCCATCCCAGGTCCCCAGGATCGCGCCCTGGGCCAAAGGCAGGCACCAAACCGCTGCGCCACCCAGGGATCCCTCCAAACTTTTTTAAAGGCTAATATTTGCTTAATAAAAAACTATACCTAGGGCACTTGGGTTAGTGAACACCTGCCTTCAGCTCAGGTCATGATCTCGGGGTCCGGGAGAGTGCCCTGCATCGGTGGGCTCCCTGCTCGGTGGGGGGTCTGCCGCTCCCTCTCCCCCTGCCCCTGCCTGTGTGCTCTCTTGCTTACTCATTAATAAACAAACAGATAAATAAATAAATATTGTTATCTCTTCAAACACAGAGATTAAAAACAAAATTATTTAGCATCCTGAGTCATTTGTGACTGGCAGCTTTCTCCCTTGTAACTCGAGTAGCACAAATCTGTAACACGGAGCATCAGAATGTTACTGAAGCAACATCTGAACATTTCTGACCCGATAATATTATAATCAGGCAAGCTCTCCACAGACGGAGGCATAGACTAATATTCATGCGGACACAAGAACTTACAGAACAAGAAGCTTCTAGAAAAAATGATCTGTCAAAACACCAGCCAGTGAAGACACAAACCAAAAGGTAGCAGTCAAGAATGGAAACCAGGGGTAGGGGAACGCCCGGGGGGGGCTCAGTGGTTTAGCACCTGCCTTCGGCTCAGAGCATGATCCTGGGGTCCTGGGATCGAGTCCCGCACCAGGCTCCCTGTAGGGAGCCTGCTTCTCCCTCTGCCTGTGTCTCTGCGCCTCCCCCCCGTGTCGCTCATGAATAAATTAATAAAATCTTTTAAAAAAAAAAAGAGAGAGAGAAACAAATAGACTTCCCACTGAACATGGAGCCCAACTTGAGGCTTGATGCCACTACCCTGTGATCATGACCTGAGCTGAAATCAAGAGTCACATGGTTAACTAAGCCATCTTTGTGCTCCGAGGTGAAGGCATTTCCAACAGAAACCATTCAAGAGAAGTCAACGTTATCCCATCAGTCCACTCTTCTTACTTCAGTTAATGATTTATTCACTATTTCCTCTGGCAACCAAACTGGAAAGGTAGCCCACAACAAATGGGAAAATTTAAACCAGAAGACAACCAAAAGTTAAACAAGTGCTACCCACTGTAAGGAAATGCAGTGGTTGTTACAGCTGCGGAGGACTCCCAGGGAGCACTGCACCCCCAGCAAGGAGAACTGTGCCCTGCTGCTTCACTGATCCCGGCTCCCTAACACACACTGCTTGGCATCCAAAGCGCCTGACACTTGGATGGGCGGAGGACGGCCACTGGAGACTGTCACAGCTCATGCATGACCCTCCAATCACACGCTATCAACATATTCTGTGTTTTTTTTCCAACTGGAATTTTAATTAAATTATCATGCAATATGGAACTATCTTTATAATATTTCCCATCAAAGAAAACAGAAACAAGATCCCTATTTTGATCATTTCTGCAATGCTAAGAGGAAAGTCCACTTACTGCATCAAATGCATACGTGTTCTTTTTTTTTAATATTTTATTTATTTATTTATGATAGACAGAGAAAGAGAGCGGCAGAGACACAGGCAGAGGGAGAAGCAGGCTCCATGCCGGGAGCCCGACACGGGACTCGATCCCAGGACTCCAGGACTGCGCCCTGGGCCAAAGGCAGGTGCCAAACCGCTGAGCCACCCAGGGATCCCCTGCATACGTGTTCTTAAAGAAGATGCCCTACTCACCCATTTCCCATTACTACGAATAATTACATACGATGGCACAAGCACAGGGCAACACCCCACCTAAAGGACAAAGACCATATATCCACGTGGCTCACGTGGCATTTATCATCCTCCATAATAACTTATTTGAAAATTATTTAGTGAGTCTCTCACATGCCAGGCATTGGGAGCACCGCACCACGATGAACAGGAGATAACAATCTGAGAGCAGGGACTGAGTCCAGGGAAGGAGGGCACCCAAAATCAGAATGAACGCGGTTCCCCAAGAAAGCCATTTTATGGCAACAGGCAACAGAAACACCTTGTTTATGTTTTAAGATTATTCTGGCTGCAGGGTATACAATTAATATGAAGAAAACCATGCCTAGGTACAAGCAAACCGCTGAAAACCAAAGATCAGGAGGAAATCTTGTAAACAGAAAACTGACATTATCACATAGGAACAATCATCTGAATTCCATGCTTCTCATCAGAAATCCTGGAAACCAGAAGGCACCGGAGCATATCTTTAAAGTGTTGAAATAAAAAACCCGTCAAACCAGAATTCTATTTGCAGCAAAAACATCCCTCAGAAACAAAGGTGAAATAAAGACCTTTTTAGAAAAACAGAGACTAAAAGAACCCATGACAAAGACCTAAATTACAGTAAATGAGGCTGGAGAGTTATTGAAGCTGAAGGGAACCAGTATCAGAGAGAAACCAGCATCTTCAGGAAGGAATCAAAGTCAAGGATAATTTTTTCCTTCTTGTTTTAAAAAAATACATAGAACTGAAAGCAAAAGTTATCAACATTGGCTTGTAGAGTTTAAAATGTAACACGAAACACACAGGACTCGCGTGCGCTGGAGGAACGGGGCAGGGAGGAGGTGCCTCCACTTCGGGGCCCCTCCTTGTGCACAAGTGAGAGACATCAGCTCCAAGAGTGAACACCACAAATGGCAGCAACAAGGACTGATCATTTCCGGTCTATTCCATATGGGCTACCACTCACCAAAACAAAAAGGGTGACCTACTGACACAAGCAATAAAATAGACACCCCTCTAACACATTATGGAGGACAAACAGGCTGGGCACAGAATGAGCCCATTTATTAGAAGATTAAGAACAGGACAAACAATCTATTGTGATATAAACCAGAAAGCTGCTCGTTTGAGGGTGGTGAGGGTAACTCTAACCTAATTGGGGTAGTGATTTCACAAATGCGTACATACACCAAAACTCACTGAAGTTTACTAAGATCTGTGTATTTAACTGTATGTCAATTTTACCTGCATTTAAAAGCAATCTCTTGTAATTAACGTTATTTGTTCTCAAAGCAAATTAGACACTATGAGAAGTTCAAACAGAATATAAAATTCTCCAATCACCTAGAACCAGCTGCTTATTTTTACGAACTCTCATCTGGACACAGCCACATCCATTTCTTTCTGTTACATCTATGGCTGCTGTCGACAGAGGCTGTTTAACCACAAAGCCTAAAAATACTGTCTGGCCCTTTAAGGAAAAAAGTAGTTGCCGTGAATATTACTCAAATTGGTATTTTATATTTTGAATCAGGAGATGAAACAGATGCTTTCTAAGCATAAAAACTATTGAATTTCCACACCACTTCACACACATTTCAAAAATTCACGCTCAATCGCCGAGCCACCCAGGCGTCCCAAAAATTCACGTTCTAATTAGAAACCATTGCTAGGCAGCATGCACCCCTGAAAGTTCCATGTTCAGTGGGAACACAGTCTTGTAACTAAAAGACAAACTATAAATGGAAGGACCTTATTCCAATCTTAGGATATGTGATATTGGGAAATCCATCAGGAAGCTATGGGCAAACAGAAAGGTTATGAAAGGCCATATGAAAGAAAACAGTTAAGGCGAGAAAGAAAGAAGTTTCATGGTTTTTTTTTAAACCCTAAATTCAACTTCTGAAAAAACTTGTTGTCGGGACTCCTGGGTAGCTCAGTGGTTGAGCACCTGCCTCTGGCCCAGGGCGTGACCCCAGGGTCCCGGGATCGAGTCCCACGTTGGGCTCCCTGCATGGAGCCTGCTTCTCCCTCTGCCCGTGTCTCTGCCTCTCTGTGTGTCTCTCATGAATAAATAAAATCTTAAAAAAAAAAAAAGAAAAAAGTTATTGTCTTAATACTTTATTGTCCGTATTTCCTATAATGAGCAGATATACTATAGTGATTAGAAGAAATAAACACTTCTCCGATACAGGAAAAGCAGATCACCTTACACACCTGACCCTACAACATACAAAGTGAAGAGAGCACTGCATTGTCCCTGGTGACGCTTCTCCGCCACTGTGAATTGCTGGTTTGCACGTGTCTTCTGCTCCCCTCGTATTTCCTTCCGTCTCCCCAGCATCTGGTGCCACAGGCAGGCAGCTCCAGGCTCGGCGGCAGGGGCAGATCCCACGAAAGTGCCACCAGCCATGAGATCCCGTGATATCCCAGCTGGGCTGATTCGGTGAGCAGTCTTCACGGGGTCTAGACCTTTAGATGTCTCTGCATGTCCTTGGGGTGATGATGTGGGAATTTACCACCTATCTCTGAAGCAGCCCTGCACCAGGTTGTTGTTCCTAAATCTATTCTTGGTAATTTCAAGGCAGTCCTGAGACCCGCGTTCAAGGTCTGGAGAGCAGCCACGCCTACCTGAACTACACTTGCCCTAATTGATGAACTGCCCTCAGAGGTCTGCTCCCGGGCTTCACTCCAGGAGGGATAAACCACAATCTCTGGGCTGGATCTTCTTTAGTAACACCGTGTCTTTAAAAACAAACAAAGGGCCACATTTTGCATCCTTGTAGTGCATCCTGGTTTGTGCTGCTGGAGCAACGCAAGGGCCGGGCAGACAAGAAGGCTCATACACACACAAGAACAGTGCGCTCTAAAATGGTCAGAGATTGCCAGGCACAAGAGGCAGAAATCTGCTAGGACGGAGAGTTTCCTGGAAGACACATGGTTTGCCCTCCTCTGTCCCTCTCACGACTGCGAGGGAGCTTCTGTGGTGCACACCTCTGTTCCCATCACCATTCCTCTCCAGTCCTTCTCTGATACCCCATGGGCTGCAGCAGCAAATTCTAGCTCCCTGGTCTGCCCCACTTCAAGGCCGTTTTGGACACAGGACCTGCCCACCACCAGCATCTTCCCACCACTGTGTCCACTGGGTCTTGGGGCCTGACTGCCCACCACTGGCTCTTAGGCAGACACAGTGCTGTCACACAGGAATACCTGGGCCCTCCTAAAACAATGCCCCAAGCCCTTCCATGCAGAGAGCTCCTACATGGATCCCTGAGCCCTGCAGAGACATCCCTGGCCACTGCTCCCAGCACACATGGCAGAGGCCCATCACGTCCCGTGGAGCTCTCTTGGGCCTTGAGCACATGTCTGAGTTGCTCATTTGTTCACTAATGTTTGAGAGCACCTGCTACATGCCATGCTCTATTCTCAAAGCTGGAGATTTATCAGTGAACCAAATAAACAAAAGAGCCAAAAATCTCCATACTCACAGGTCCCGTCTATGCTCCTCTGAATGCTTAGAGACCTTTAGGGAAAAGAGCCAACTACTTGGACTCCCGTATTCCCAGTTGTGGTCTCAGCACACAGCACACATTTTTTAAAAAGCTGCTGTTAGGGGAAAAACTGAAGTATGTGTCAACTTTGGAAGAACAGATTTGAAAACACCTTAAAAGGAAAGCTATTTTAGTTCTAATTATTTTTTTATGTAATATGTAATACACAGAATGAAATACATGGCGTGTGCTCACGCGTGCACACACACACACACACACACACACACAATTTTAGGTAGGTTGCACACCCAGCGTGGAGCCAAGTGTGGGCCTGAACTCACGACCCTGAAATCAAGACCTGAGCTGATATCAAGAGTCAGAAGCTTAGCCAACTGAGCCACCCAGGCACCCGGGGAACATGTAAGTTATAACACATAGTGATAAACACCACCATCCCATCCTTCAAATTAAAAACTTGAAAATTACCAATAACCTTGAAGTTTTCCATGTTCTTCCCATCATACGTTACCCTGAATTAATGTTTACGACTCTCTTGCTTTAAAATATTACCTCATGTTTCTCCGTAAACATTATTTAAAATTTTGAATCTAAAAAATTGGTCTAACAGTATATGCAACCTTCTAGGACTTGCTTTCGAATCTCAGTATGTCTCTAAGACCCACCCACATCGCTAGATGTACCCATACTTCATTTCCAGCACTGGATAAATCCCAGTTTATAAACAGACCACAACTTATCAGTCCATTCTTCTATGGAAGGATGCTGAGGACATTCCCAGGATCTGCTATTACAATGCTGCTCTGGACATGGCTGAGCAATTCCTGGAGTGCAAATCTTTTTTATGCCAGTGACTGTCGGCTCAGACTCAGTGATACTTGCAGAACTTGCCAGCAAGTGCTCACAAACTGTTACAGCAACAGCAAATAAGCAGAGGAAAAGATACTCAACATCTTTATTCATTTGGGAAAAGCAAATTAAAATTAGTGAGGTATCAGGACACACTTATGAAAATGGCTAAAAAAATAAATAACCAGGCAACAGCAAGGGCTGATGAGGATAAACAATGACCAGAGCCCTCACACTCTGGTGGGATGCAAAATGCGGCAGCCACTCTGGAATAAGAGTTTGAAAGTTTCTTATAAAAAGAAACAAAGCACTCTGTACACAACGTGGATGACTCTCAACGACAGTATGCCAAGTGATAGAAGCCAGTCTCAAAGGTTACATGCTCTGATTCCTCAAAACAGGCTGGGAAGAATTTATTTTTTATTTTTATTTTTTAAAAATTTTTTAAAATTTTTATTTATTTATGATAGTCACAGAGAGAGAGAGAGAGAGAGAGGCAGAGACATAGGCAGAGGGAGAAGCAGGCTCCATGCACCGGGAGCCCGATGTGGGATTCGATCCCAGGTCTCCAGGATCGCGCCCTGGGCCAAAGGCAGGCACCAAACCGCTGCGCCACCCAGGGATCCCGAGTTTTTTTTTTTTAAATAGAGTTTTACTTATTTATTTGAGAGAGAGTGAGAGAGCGAGCACGGGAGCGAGCAAGCATGAATGGGGGTGGGAAGGCAGAGGGAGAGGGACAGGCAGACTCTGCAATGAGCAAGGAGCCCCACTCTGGGCTCGACCCTGAGATCATGACCTGAGCCAAAACGAAGAATCAGATGCTTAACAGACGGAGCCCCCCAGGCGCCCCAAGAGGATGCTGATGGAAGTACCCCATCTCCTGAGTATGGTGATGGTTATGCAAATCTCTAAGTATTAAACTCAGAGAAGCGTACATCCAAAAAAAACCCAACCAACCAACCAACCAAACAAACCAGAGTCAAGTTTAATGTATGTTCATTAAAAAAAAAAAAGGAGGGATCCCTAGGTGGCGCAGCGGTTTGGCGCCTGCCTTCGGCCTAGGGCGCGATCCTGGAGACCCGGGATCGAATCCCACATCGGGCTCCCGGTGCATGGAGCCTGCTTCTCCCTCTGCCTGTGTCTCTGCCTCTCTCTCTCTCTCTCTGTGTGACTATCATAAATAAATAAAAAA
Source organism: Canis lupus familiaris (assembly GCF_011100685.1). Lineage (NCBI taxonomy): Eukaryota > Metazoa > Chordata > Mammalia > Carnivora > Canidae > Canis > Canis lupus. The sequence goes on along the minus strand of NC_049245.1, from coordinate 48,234,590 downwards.
AAAAAAAAAAAAAAAAATTAAAAAAAAAAAAGGAGAAAATAAAATCTGGGCTTGTATTTTATGTTTTGTTTGTCATATATTTTTCTAGTTAGTCATTTTCATTGTCGTTTACAAAAGTAGGGCAGACTGGAAATTAGAGAAAATGTGGTCCTTCATCACAACCATTTAGGAAGAATTGCTGCTGGGAGTACGTAAGAGTGGAACTCCAGGGTCCCAGAGAGCTGGCAGTGTCTACTGGGTGAGGGTGCCACCTGCCCCCCCGAGCATCGCGTGGCCCCACACCCTCCGGAAAGCAACGGGCCCCGCCAGGCTTCCGAGTCCGCATCATCTGCGGGCAGAAGGGCGCCTTGCTCCACCCGAGTCCTCATCCTGTGTGGACTGCTGCACACCTGCAGCCAGGGCACCGAACCTTTACTGCTTATGAACACAGCAAAAATCTTCTCCCAGTTCATAGTTTATTTGTTATGATGATATCTTTTGATGAACACAAGTTCTTACATTTTTCTATTGTGATATAAAACATAAAACGTACCATCTTAACCATTTTTCAGCACACACTTCAGTACTGTTAACTCCATGCAGGCTATGGTGCAACAGATCTCACAAGTTCCTAATTTCATGTAACTGAATGTATCAAACTTTTGCAAACTGATGATCTGTTGGCTTCCCTTTTTTTTTTTTTTTGCTTTTGTTCAAAAGTCCTTCTCCATCCCATCCCAAAGCCAAAAGTAAATTCTTCTGTATTTTCTTCTGAAGTTTTGTCATCAACAAAACTGCTGTAATCTGCTTCATCTAGAGTTAATATGGGCACAGCATGAGGCAAAGACCAGCTTCAATGGTCCTAGTGACACCAAGTGCCCCAAGCCCTAGAAGCCCTTGACCCTCGTAAATGGCCTGTCTTTCCCCAACATCTGCAGCGTGCCTGTAGCTTACTATAGAATTCTACACGTGGGGCAGCTCCGGTGGCTCAGCGGTTCAGCGTCGCCTTCAGCCCAGGGTGTGATCCTGGAGACCTGGGATCAAGTCCCGCATCGGGCTCCCTGCATGGAGCCTGTTTCTCCCTCTGCCTGTCTCTGCCTCTCTCTCTCTCTCTCTCATGAATAAATAAATAAAATCTTTAAAAAATAAAAAAATTCCACATGTGAGGTCTATTGGGGGGGTTCCCTATTTTGTTCCATTCTCAGCATACTTTATTTAAAAAATCTCTGAAATTATCTGAGGCAGTCTCACCTACAAGCTGTAATTCTTTGGTATTCCACACACATCATTAGATAAATGCTACTGAAAAACAATTGTGTTTTAATACAAGCATGTGGTACAAAGACAAGGAGGTCTTTTTTTTTTTTCTTTCAAGGAGGTCTTTAAAAGCAATTGCAAGGTAAGTCCTGTGAGCTCATCTCCTCAGTGTGCAGAGGTTTGTTCCATGGTCCCCCAAGCCCAGGCTTTACGGCCTGAAAACTAGGTACTGTCATTCAGCAATGAAGACAGGAAGCAGTGTGAAGGCCACGCCAAGGGCTTTTTCTCACTGTCTCTGGAGATCTTCCTCCAAGATGCAGTGGCCTCTACAGCTGTCATCCAGCACTCTCCAGCCTCTCTATCCACTGTGGGTCAAACCAGGATCGTGGCTGGACATGTAGCCCCAGGAGCCACTGTCTGGCCAGGGCCAGGAGGACAAAGTGCCCAAATGGAAGTTCAGGACACAAAGATAATACACCATATGATGGGAATTTGAAAAAATAGAAGCCAAGAATAAGCTTAAGGGAGAGGGAGGATGGGGATCCCTGGGTGGCTCAGCGGTTCAGTGCCTGCCTTTGGCCCAGGGCGTGATCCTGGAGTCCTGGGATCGAGTCCTGAGTTGGGCTCCCGGCATGGAGTCTGCTTCTCCCTCTGCCTGTGTCTCTGCCTCTCTCTCTCTTGCTCTATGTCTATCATGAATAAATAAATAAATAAAAACATTAAATAGAGAAAGAAAGAAGAAAGAAAGAAAGAAAGAAAGAAAGAAAGAAAGAAAGAAAGAAAGAAAGAAAGAAGAAAACATTAAAAGGAAGGAGGAAGAGGGAGGAAGAGGGAGGAGGAGGGAGGAGGAGGAGGAGGAGGAGGCAGCAGTGGTGGCAGCAGAGGGCTGCTTAGAGCCCAGAGGCAGGAGGGCATTAGTTTGGAAAGAAAATATAATCAGTCAACAGGACCCAGGCTTTACAATAAACATTGCTTTCACAAGTGGAAATAATGTAACTATTTTATGGATGTTCAAAGATAAACTTACAGACAATCAACTTTATGGTCACAAAACACAAAGTATATTTCTCTGCTGTGACAGCATAAAGCTCAAAGGACAGACGATAGAAGTTGGAGAAAAACAAGAAAGGGAGGAAGAGCAGCGCTGACACCATGACATCAGGGAGATGAGACAACACGGGCCATGCTGGAGCAGGACAAGGTCCCCACAGTAAGCACACGAGCACTACCCAGAAGGCGGTCACGCGGGGGCAGGAGGACAGAGGTGCTGCCGCCGAAGGTACAGGGAATACGTCAAGCGACGAGTGGGGAAACCGCGGCGTGGCAGGGCACAGCGACAGTGATGGGCGACCACCAGCAAACACTTCTGGGGAGGAAGGGTGAAGTCTGGAAAGGGTACTGCTCCTTTGCCTTGGGCGCTCTAGACCTAACCCTATAGAAGACAATTTGCTGGGATCCCTGGGTGGCTCAGCGGTTTGGCGTCTGCCTTCGGCCCAGGGCGTGATCCTGGAGACCTGGGATCCAGTCCCACGTCGGGCTCTCCCCGCGTAGAGCCTACTTCTCCCTCTGCCTATGTCTCTGCCTCTCTGTGTCTGTCATGAATAAATAAATAAAATCTTAAAAAAAAAAAAAGACAATTTGCTAACGGGGTGCCTGGGAGGGCTCTGTCGGTGAAGCATCTGCCTTTGGATCAGGTCACGATCCCGGGGTCCTGGGATCCAGCGCCTCGGGCTCCCTGCTCAGTAGGGAGCCTGCTTCTCCCTCTCCTTGCTCATGCTCTCTGTCGCTATCTCTGTCATTACCTCTGTCTCTCTCAAATAAATAAATAAAATCTTTAAAAAAAAGAAAGAAAACTGCTAAAAATGAAAATACTAAAAAATGAAATACAATAGGGGCACTTGGGTGGGTGGCTCAGTTGGTTGAGCATCCAACTCTTGGTTTCGGCTCAGGTCAGGACCTCAGGGTCGTGGGATAGAGCCCATGGAGTCTGCTTGTCCCTCTCCTGCCCCACACCTTCCGTAAGCTCTCTCTCAAATAGATACAATCTAAAAAAAAAAAAAAAAAAGGAACTGTGTTAATACCTACTGCCAAAGAACATTGAAAAAGTATGTGTACGTGGAGCACCTGCCTCAGGCAGGGGAGGACCAGCACTACCACTGTTGAACACACTCAGAACCCAGTGAAGAAGCTCAGGAAGCCAATGGTCTGAATGTCTGACTCTGAATTTGTTATTTATTCTGAAAGGAAAAGATCAATATGCTGCAGAATAGAATTGGCACCAAATAACTCTATTTACATATTTAAGAAATTCTAAGCCAGAGTCAACACACGTGTAAGACATAAAACTGATGGCTGCCAAAACACAAGAACACACCTAGCTCCCTCAAGCCCTCTAAGTTACAGACTGAGCAGCTGCCCCAAGTCCTGGCAGGGTATTCAGTAAATGTTTGTTGAATTAATTTTATTTTATTTTTATTTTTTATTTCTTTAAAGATTTATTTATTTATTCATGAGACACACAGAGAAAGGCAGAGACACAGGCAGAAGGAGAAGCAGGCTTCCTGCAGGGAGCCCGATATGGGCCTGGATCCTGGATCCTGGGATCATGCCCTGAGCCGAAGACAGATGCTCAACTGCTGAGATACCCAGGTGCCCCTGTTGAATTAATTTTATCAATAATGATTATGTCCAAAAGCCAAATAAGGATTTTCTTTAGTTAACTGATGTTTAGGATACAATAATAAAAGGAAAAGGAAGTCAGAAGTTGAATAAAAACACAATAAATACATGTTTAGCTGTGAGATTAAAAAATAAATGAATGAATAAAAATTGAACATTCTCAAAAGTTTATTCCTCAGAAAGGAGGTTACCTATGGACCAATTTGGGAGAGAATCTGTCCTCTAACAAATGCCTACTAAAATAAATATATCCCCAAATCTAAACATGAAACTAGACAGTGGAAGACAAATTATTTGTCATAAAAGTAATGGGCATTAGGGATTTTTGGTTGTTGGTGTTTTAACCTCACAACACCTAAAATCTCAGGATATTAAAGTCACAGGTACTTTTCAACCTAGGTAAATACCAGGCTCTTTGCAGACTGGGTGTAAGGAATCCAGAGATAACTTTGTATCATGGCAGAAAGGGCAGAAAGTGATAGGCAAACAAGGGAATGTCTACCAGGAAGAATTTTCTAAAACCCTAAAGTCCATAAAATGTGATAGATGAGGCCCAATGTCTTCTGGGTCTCCAAGAGGAACACACCCCCAAACACACTGCTGGAAATGGCGTGACTTTCCTGCACTGTGATCCCTACAGATCCCTACAACTCAGTGTTAAAGTCCCCTGGGAGATAGCCAGCCTTTGATGAAGATGGACAAGGCTTCAGAGTGACCCTTTCCTGTAGCCATGGCCAGCATCAAACTATCCCAACAAATCTAGAACAAAACCAAGTATGACGCAGATAATTCAACTGTAAGAGGTGCCTGATGTCAAAGCAGTGTCAAAATACATACACACACCTCAAAACAGAAAGCTGGCGCAACTGAGGCTGTAATTTTACCAACATGGCAGCTACAATTTAGGGAGTGCTTACCATGTACAGGTATTTAGAGGCACACGTGCCCTGCACACCACAGAATGCCCCCTAAGAAGTCTGGTGGACAGGCACCTGGTCTAATGGGTGGTGGGAGGGCAGCTCTGAGGTCACCTGCCTGATCTGGAACTCGGCTCAGCTACTCATGGGTTCAGTAACCTGGGCAAGTTACTAACATCTCTACCTCCCCTCTGTCCAACGGGAATGGAAATATCTAGCTGGTATGTCTGTGACCTAGCTCCTGCGCAGTGCTTAGAACAGTGCCTTGTACACAATAAACCTTAGTTACGACTACTATGATCTCCAATCTACAGACGAGACGGAGGCTCAGAAACATGGAGTAATCTACATGAAGTCATTCTGCTGGGGACTGGTGGGGTTGCCATTCAAATCCAAGTCTGACCTACAGGCGCTGTAACACTTGATTCTCAGTGAACTGTTTTACAAATGGGACCAATCTACCTCTACCCAGAACACAAATAACTTACTTTCTTATGCATTAAGCCTCATCCGAATAAGGTACATTAAAACCCTTTACCGTATTTTAAAAATAAAAACAAACACATACATAGACTAAGTTTACAATGTTGTTGGGGTGCCTGGGTGGCTGTCAGTTGAGCATCTGGCTCCTGATTTCAGCTCAAGTCATGATCTCAGGGTCCTGAGATGGAGCCCTGCATCAGGCTCTGTGCTTGGCAGGGAGTCTGCTTGGGATTCTCTTCCTCTGCCCCCCATCCCATGCTCACTCTGGCTCTCTCTCTCTCCCTCTAAAATAAATAAAGAAATTTTTAAAAAAGAAAAGTTTACAATGCTAAATAAAAACAATGTTGGAAAAAAAAAAAACAATGTTGGTTTTAGCTTCCATAACTCTCAGCTTGAACACTAATATTAGTATTTAAATTAAAATTAATTAAATTAAAATAAATCAAACATTAATATTAAAATTGCATACTTTTTAGATGTAAAAGTTTTTTTCTTTTTACATCTTAAACTTAAAAAAATCCACGTTATTAATTTGTCTTGTCATTTGCCTCTTAAAAAATATAGAAAACCTGTCTTCAAGGCTTTGGTGGGGTAGGGGCACCTAATTAGGTAAAGTTGTACTGAACTATTTGTTGATCTGCACCTGTGACCACCACCAAGGTGAGCTGTCCATCAGCTCGATGGTTATTCTAGGGTGAGGCCAGGACGAAGCCCACAGGCCCACTGCAGGGTGGAGCATATGGGCTGATACCCACTAATGCCTCACAACATGCTGTGACTCTGTGACCAGTTTAAAATATGCCATAAGTAAAAGGTACAAATTGCAGACACTTATGAAGGTCTGTGTATTTCTCCCAAACTACAGCAGGTTCAAGAGTATGCCCACACCATTAATACCTGTTTGCAATGCCATCCAATGGCCTGAGGACAGGATGATGTGAACAGCTGGCTGGACAGACTGACCTATACTGGCTGTCAAGACAGGGTCCCTCAGAGGATGTCACAGTTATCTTTTCCACGAGTAAATTTTTATGAAAGAAAAAGCAGAAGCAGATGAAACAAATGTGGGAGGACACACACCAGGAAGAAGGACATGTTGCTAACAATCAGTTAGGCTTACACAACCAGGCAGATGATGCAACAGAACAGCACCAACAGAAACAGCATTTTAAAAGGTGTAAATTCTGTAGGTTGTCATTCTAACATGTGATGGCATTATTTGTGCTTATTCTTCAATACCACACCTTTATACTAGAGAAAATATGTAACCGTCCGTTTCCTTATCTCTGAAATTGGATAATAGCTACCTTGCAAGGCTGTCCTGGGAATTATGGTTGATGTGCATTAAATAAACCAGCCTGTTCAGAAATAGTAGTTGGGGTCAATTCACAGGGTTTGCTATTAGAGGGTGGAGGAGAGGGATCCTCTAAGTGAATTCCATGAGAAAACATACCATTTCAAACAGTGTCAACATTGCTTGGACAGGTTAAGAAATACTTCATAGATAAATGTCATCCTTTAAGTGTAGACTTTCTAGTTTCATCTCAAAATAAAACTAGATCATTAGATTATACTAAAAATTCTGAACTTTAGATTTAGATGTGTGGAGCCTCATGATTCAAAGTACAAGATAAGTGCATCCAGCAAAAATCTTTACCCGGAACACAACTTCTTTTTAAGTTAAAAACAGATACTGGTTACATGTACTTTTAAAAGTTCTTTTATAACTAAATTCATTTTATTATTTTTTTTAAGATTTATTTATTACTTATGATAGACACACAGAGAGAGAGAGAGAGAGAGAGAGAGAGAGGCAGAGACACAGGAGGAGGGAGGTGAGAAGCGGGACTTGATCCCAGGACCCCAGGACCACGCCCTGGGCCAAAGGCAGGTGCCAAACCGCCGAGCCACCCAGGGATCCCCTAAACTCATTTTATTTATAACTAAATTCTTAACAACATAATTTTTTTTTTTTGCAACTGGCGAAAAAAAAAAAAACAAAAAAAAACAAAACCAAAAACAAAAACCCTGAGATTTTATTATCAAACCCTACAGCAGAAGGTAAATGAGCACCATAATATAAAGTGTTAAAATCCCATGTGAAGAGGAAATGACACACACTGCCACGGAGAAGATAAACTTCATAATGCATGGCAAAAATTATAAAGTCTGTGCTCTTGACCTAAAAATTTTTCACTATTTATCTTAGAGAAACCCTCTCACAAAAGACACTCCAATTTAATAAGAAAAATTCAATGGGACTGCCTAGCTAAAAAATCAAACATTTGCTATGCTGCTTGCTAATCCCTTCCAATAATAGACAGGGAAACAAAATAGCCAGGCAGTGGCACAGGCTTGCTCTGCAGAGCCCAGGCACTCCCTCCCAGGGCCTGCAACTGAGCTGGGAAGTGCACCTCTGGTCTGCTCACCACCACTGCGCTGGGAGATCACGGTCTTGGGCTCCTAGCACCTGGATCCAGCCCCCAGCCCTTGAACCAACGCAAAGGGACAAGACTGGCAGAAAATCTGGGTTCTGTTGGTTTCACTACACCACATTTCTACTCCACTCAGTGACAAAAGCAGAGGTGCAAGCCGAGAGCGCTATCTAAGAAAGGGGCTGCCCCTCCCAGAGGGAGCCAGGGTGGGGCACAGCTGATAGGGGTGGCAAGTCAGCATTCCAATCCTCTGACTCCCAGGACTGCAACTTCACAACCAATTGGCACAGAATTCCTCAGAACATAGCAATGGAGACACCATAGGACCGAACATTTCATCTTGTAAACCACCATATTTGCTGGGGATACACATTCAATGTAGAAAAATTTTTTAAAATAATAAAATCAGCCCATGATGACAAATAAGGCTCATTCACACTTATCTATTCAAAGAATATTCACTGATTACTCATAATGTATCACAAAATTTAAAAATATTAGTTGGGTTTCTGCCACAAAACTAAGTTTTGAAAATCATTTATGTAGCTCCATGAACAAGATAGACTGATTTTGGAACGAAGTGAACTTTTAATATACACAGGTCAGTCCTTAAAGAGGAAACTGATTAAGGGGTGCTTGGTGGCTCATTCGGTTAAGTGTCCAACTCTTGGTTTCTGCTCAGGTCATGATCTTGGGATTGTGGGATGGGGCCCCCCATCGGGCTCCACAGTCAGCAGGGAGTCAGCAAGGACTCTCTCTCTCCCTCTGCCCCTCCCCTTCACACACTCTAAAAAATAAGTGGGAGGGTCTTTTTTTTTTAAGATTTATTTATTTATTTGAGGGGGGGGGGAGAGAGAGAGAGAATGTGCAAAGTGGAGAGGCAGACGGAGACAGAAAATCTCCAACAGAGTCCCTGCTGGAAGAGGAGTCTGATGTGGAACTCCATCCCAGGACCCCAAGATCATGACCTGCGCCAAAATCAAGAGCTGGATGCCCAACCAACTGAGCTACCCAGGCGCCCCTAAATAGATGGGTCATAAAAAAAAAGGAAACCAATTAGGATGGCATTTTCAGTGACATCCCACACCTGGTCTCACTACATACTACTTTCTTCAGAGAATGAGATGCTATACTCCATTTCTGCATTTTCAGTGTTAACTACCCATATGTACTCAAAACTAACACAAAGAATAATGAAAGACAAAATCTAAACTGAAGGTTGTTTGGTAATCTAATCCCTTAAATCTTCCTGAGCTACCGATAACAGACCAGCTGCTAATCCTCTTCGGAGGAGGTCACTATTTGAGAGCTGGCCCTGGCGTCAGGACAGTCAAAGTGTAATAGTTCCCTCTCTTAAATTAGGGGCAGCATTTTCATAAAATAGAACTGTTAACCATTTCCCAGCATCTCTGTCCCTTATATTTAGGGAGGAGCTGATGAGACACCTTTCCTTTGGGACACCTGCAGCAGAGATGCTCTTGATCTACCGACCCAATTGGTATCATAATAAGCCTCATGTGAGGAATACTGTAGTTTGCACTGCCATTCAGAGCACCCAGGGACTCAGGAGGGCACCACTGAGGGCTAGCAGCCTCCTCTCCACTTGACACCAGGCCCCAGAGGGCACAGGGGTCTGTCCCTTTACTGGAAAACTGGCTGCCCTCATTGGGTGAGGCACTGTCTGCCTATAGCATTATATACTCCAAAGCCTGTACAGGGGGCTTTAAAGGAGAGTTCAGGAATTTTTCAACGGTGATTATATCTGTGTATATCATGCTCATTTTGCTCCCTGACTTTATTTTTTTAAAAGATTATATTTATTTATTCATGAGAGATACAGAAAGAGAGAGAGGCAGAGACACAGGCAGAGAGAGAAGCAGGCTCCATGCAGGGAGCCCGATGCGGGACTCGATCCTGGGTCTCCAGGATCATGCCCTGGGCCGAAGGCAGGTGCTAAACCGCTGAGCCACCCGGGGATCCCCTTACTCTGACTTTAGAAGCAAACTCTCACCTTAGACAAAATTCTATCTTATCACAAGCCCCCAGTTCCACCGCAATTTAGTCATTCTCTCCTACCCCCCAGGATCAACGTGAGCATCTCATATTTAGCTTCTAAAGATGCACTGCCCAGTAGCCTGTTAGGGGACTCTGCATGGTGGTGTCGGGTAGGTGCTCAGCACAGGAACGGGTACAGAAGGCCTAAATTTTCAAGTTCCAGGTCAGAGACTGAGCAAGACACTGGTCTCCAGGGTAGCTCACAGCGGAGCACACTGCCACCTATCCCGTGCACGCCGGAAGGACTCAAGAACAGAAAAGGCTGAGACACAAGCAGCATCCTTTCGATTTCTATATCTCAATAGAACCATCCTTAGAAACAGAAGAAAATTCCCTCATTCTGAGGTATCAGGGGCATGAGGTAAGGGGTTCCAGAGTCCTTCAGCACAAAGCAGGACTCAGCCTGCTTCTGCCACAGCACCGCAGCAAGGAGTCTCTGGCTGAGGAATCAGGAACAGCTCACTTCATGTGGTTCTTCTAACAGATTACTCCATCTCAATCCACTTAATCAACAAATGTCACCAAGTATTAAGACTAGCAAGTGGGGTTTTTTTTGAGGGGAGGGGAGCGGAGGGGAGGGAGAAACGTAATGAAAGTCAAAATTTCCAGACGCATTTTTACCAGTTGCAGATCTGACTTTAGAAACTTTTCATTTCGAGATGATTTAAATTAGACGTTGCAAAGAAGATTTACAGGGAGGGCTCAAGCATCTCTCTGATCGCTTAATTGGCTGTCCTTTCCCAGAGGGCTGGTTGCTCGTCACAGACCTCCCTCAGAGCCCAGAGCCCCTCAGTGCTCAGTACTCACAACGTCTTCCAAGTGACAAAGTCACTGTACTTACTGCACAGGAGTCACTGAGCTATCGCTATTATTCACTCAACAAGTATGTCCTGGGTTTGTGCCAGCAACAGTTCTTTACACAAAACCACCTCCCTATGGACCTCATCTGATGGTAAAATAATAAATATAGTTAAGTATATTAAATAGGACATTAAAATAACCAAGTGCTGTAAGAAAATTAAGGGAGAAGGCAGACAGGAAATGGGAGGTGTCCAGCTGAGACTCTCTGCAGGGCAGTCAGGAAAGGCCCAGCCTCGTGGAGCGTGAGGATGAGGAAGTGAGTGTTCCGGGCGGACTGGAGGATGCAGCACACGCGTCTGCCAAGAGACTGGCGGGAATGCTGCTATGGCAGGGGGGAGAGAGTGGGGGGGGGGGGGGGGCAAAGGTAGGAAGGAGCCTGGTCACAGGGGGTGGGAGGGGCCGGACAGCAGAGCCGGTCCTTGGGCAAGCCTCAGAGGATCCTGCCCGCGCCTGCCTGTCTGCTCGCCCCTGACCCTTGGGCGCTCTGCTTGCACCAGGGCCCAGGGGCAGGCACGGAGGCTCCTGCATCCCACGTCCCTTCTAGCCCTTCTAGCCCGCGCTGCTCACGGTGACCATCCACGATGACCCTGGGGGTACGAGGCCATCTGCATCACAGCCAGCAGCCAGAACCAGCTCCTACAGCTCTCGGTTTGGCCACACGCCCTCGGGGGAGCCACCGAGTCCCCAGCACCCATCACCCCGGGCCCAGGTGAAAGGAGGGCCGCACACACTAAAATCATCAACTTTCCCCAAACCCTCAGATCCTGGCTTCCAATTTCACCTCCTGCTTCACAGATTACTCAGTCTCGAAATTCAGCGGCACATCCAACGGGAAAGAAACCAATAAAGGAACAAAACATCCTAGAAGCACCGGCCGGAGTCCTGCCTTTAGGCGACCACGTTAATGAATAGCTGGGGCAACATAACTGTTTTCATCTTTAAGGTGCTTTTTTTTTTTTTTTCTCCTTTTTCCGCCCAACGGACAACCAATTAAGGACGAAGCCGTCTGACAGTTCAAACAGCGCGGATCAGGCCCTGACCTGGCTGGTAAGATGTCCCCCAGCGGGCCTACACCTGAAAAATAAAATAAGATAAAATCCAACTTTCGCTTCCCTTTCCCGCAGGACGCGACGGAGGGGGCCGCCTCGCGGGCGCAGGAGCCGGGAGCTCCTCACGCGGACGGGCTGGAGCCTGAGCCGGGAGCCCCGACGCGGCCCCGACCCGCCGCACCAAGCGCCGCCCGAGCGCCCGGCTCCGCACAGCGTGTCGGTAAGCGCCCGACTACCCCGACCTACAAGGTGCGCCCGCGGCGCGTTCCGAGCCTGTTTCACCCCGAGCCGCTCGCGCGCATCCCGCTCGGCGGTGCGGCGCCCCCGGGCCGCGGCTCTCAGCCCGGGCAGGAGGAGAGCCCGGCCGGAGGGAGGGAGCGGCGCCCGGCCCCCGCCCCGCAGGCCCCCGCCCCGCAGGCCCCCGCCCAGCCCCGCGCCCCCGCGGCCCGCGCCGCCCGCGCCGCCCGCCCCGGCCTGACCCGAGGCCCGCGGGGCCCGCCGCGAGCTCACCAGTCCGCCCGCCCGCCCGCCCGCCGGCTCTGCGGCTCGGCTCCTCGGCTCCGCGGCGCTGCTGGGCCGACGCGCCCCTCCGCCGGGGCTGCTCTCGGGGTCCCCGGGCGGCGGCGGCGGCGGAGGCAGCGGCGGCGGCGGCGGCGGCGGCGGCTGGCAGAGGGCGCGGGAGCAGCACCGGCACAGGCGGCGGGGGGCGCGCACGCTCACGCACGCTCACGCAGCTCACGCACGCACCCGCACCGGCGCGCGCGCCCCCGGACGGACGTGGGCGCCGCGGGGCGGGGCTGGCCGCGCACGCGCCCAGGGGGCCGGGCTAGCGGCGGGGCTCCGCCCACCTGGGGGCGGGGCGTCCAGTGACAGCGCCGGAGCGGAAGCCGCGGCGGCCGTGGGCGGAGCCCGCGCCGCGGAGCCGGAAGCGCCTGCGCCCGGCAGGGGCGGGACCGCAGCGCAGGGGCGGAGCCTCGCGCAGGTGCCGGGGGCGCTCGGGCGGCGGCAGGTGCGGCGGCAGGTGCGGCGGCCGGCCCGGGGGAGCGGGCGGGGCCTCGCGGTGCGGCTGGGCGTGCTCAGCGCCGGACGGAGGACCGGAGAGACGTGATCGTCCCCGCCGAGCGGGGCGGGGGCGGGTGGCGAAGGCGGCGGCGGCGGCGGCACGGGCCAGGGCCGGTGCACTCGGGCCATCGCGCCTGTCCGGCCGCCCGCCCGGGGAGCGGCGGGAGGAGCGAGGTGCTCCCACCTCCCCGCCCGCCCCGCCGGCCCGTGACCGTCCGCGGTAGCAGGGACCCGGGGCTCCACGCGCCATCTCCATCCGGGAGCCGCCCAGACGGACCTCCCACTCTCCCCACTCTCGAGCTGTCTTCTTAGAAACCTGGTGGCAGGGGCGCCTGGGGGGTCAGGGGCGGAGCATCTGGACTAGGCCCAGGCCGTGACCCCGGGGTCGCCGATCGACTCCTGCGTCGGGCTCCATGCGTGGAGCCTGCTTCTCCCTCTGCCTGTGTCTCTGCCTCTCTCTGTGTCTCATAAATAAATAGAGAGAAAGAGAGAAAAGAAAGGAAGAAAGAAAGAAAGGAAGGAAAGAAAAGAAAAGAGGAGACGGAGAGGAGAGGGAAAAGAAAAGAAAAGAGAAAGAAGAAAAAAGAAAAGAGAAAAGAGAAGAAAAGAAAAACCTGGTGACATCCAAGGCTTCCCAGAACACCGGGCTGCGAGCGCCAGGAGGCCGAGGTCGGGGTCGGCCGAGGTCAGCAGGCATGGAGCACGCAGCAAGGAAAGGACGGATTCAAGAGCATGAAGGATTCCAGGATCACAGGACATAGGAGACCTGGTACCAATTTCAGAGAAAGCTGTTGAAGCAAGAATGACGGGCCCGGCCTTAATGAACCCCCTCCCCTAATCTAGGGTTATCCTTCCTAAGAAAATGTTCCTGAATATAGAAAAAGCTGTCTGCTCTTGATGGTGTTGCTTATAAAACCTGCCCAAGCGTGCGGGCAAGCGCACCCAGACGGAACAGTGCAGTTCTGTGGGTTGGCTTTTTTTTTTTTTTTAAGATTTTATTATTCATTCATGAGAGACAGAGGGAGAGACACAGGCCGGGGTGGGGGGGGAGAGACACATGCAGGGAGCCCCATGCGGGACTCGATCCCAGGTCCCCAGGATCACACCCTGGGCCGAAGGTAGGCGCTAAACGGCTGAGCCACCCAGGCGTCCCTGGTTTTGTTTCTTGAAGAGAGGGGGACCAGGCAGGGAGGGGCAGGGGGAAAGGGAGGCTCTTGAGCAGGCTCAGCGTGGAGCCTGACCTGGGGCTCAACCTCACGACCCTGACATCAGGACCTGCGCCCAAACCACTCAACGCAGAGTCCCCCAGGCGGCCCAGGACCACTGTAGTTATTTAAAATGTATACAAAGGCTGGGCAGCCCGGGTGGCTCAGTGGTTTAGCACTGCCTTCAGCCCAGGGCCTGATCCTGGAGACCCAGGATTGAGTCCCATGTCGGGCTCCCTGCATGGAGCCTGCTTCTCCCTCTGCCCGTGTCTCTGCCTCTCTCTCTCTCTGTGTCACTCATAAATAAATATATAAATAACATAACAAAGGCTACATAACAGCATAGAAAATTCTTGTGATGGTTCCTGAAAGTAAATGAGCAAGATGCAGGATATAAAAAGTACATCCTTACAAGTGTGTTTATAAATAAGCAACCCAACTTGTGCAGAGAAAACAAGACAGAGAAGGTACCTGTGAAACGTGGGCAGTGGGCAGGAGCTGTCCTCAGGGCCTGTGCTCCCCATGCCTCTGGATGAGGCACAGAGGACCTAGTGACCCTCAGCTCAGGGTGGGGCTCCAGAGGAGGCGGGCTGCACCCTCCGACAGCGTCTCCTCTGTGTCCCTGCTTCCTCTTCACTCTCCGAGCTCACCTCACACGTCTGTTATGTCAGACAATTCCTTGTCTTTCCCAAGAAACAGAATTGCAAAGCCGTGGAGGGCTGCGTCTGCATCAGAATCCTCTATCCCGCGAAGCCTCACAGACTCTCACCCATGAAGACTGCATGGGGCACCCGGGGTGGATCAGTTGGCTAAGGGTCTGACTCAGCTCAGCTCAAGTCTTATCCCAGGGTCTTGAGTTCAGGCCCCATGTTGGGGTGCCCAGCATGGGGCCTACTTAAAGAAAGAGGAGGACACCTGGGTCCTCCTTTCTCAGGCTGTGATCCTGGGGTCCTGGGATCGAGTCCTGCACCAGGCTCCCCATAGGGAGCCTGCTTCTCCCTCTGCCGGTGTTTCTGCCTCTGTCTCTCATGAATAAACAAAATCTTAAAAAAAAAGAAAAAGAAAAAAAAAACACCACAAAAAATAAAAACAAACAAAAAAACCTACATGGAACCCATGCCCAAAGTAAATGAGGGTAAATGTTGGCTGCAGGCCACGATACTGACTTTCACCCTTTATACCAGGTGACTGTTGTACTGGACCGTCATGTGGGGTGCACAGCTCATACAATGTGAAGTCACTAGCTTTCCCTGCTATTCCATCTGGAACAAGCCTGCTCTCTGATCCCACAGGGAAGTCCGATGTTCCCAGTGAAGGCACTGGCCACCTGGAACACCCGACAGCAGGAATCGACACGTTTGTGGCACCAGGCATCAGAAAGGGTCTCCCTCAAAGGGCCTTAGGGAGTAGGTATGGCTGGCACCCCAGGGCAGAGCATTAAGGAGGAAAAGCAGAGCACAGAACATCGTGTCTTAAGAAAGGGAGAGCAGGGTTAGCCTGCAGCCCAGGGCGTGATCCTGGAGACCCTGGATCGAGTCCCACGTCGGGCTCCCTGCATGGAGCCTGCTTCTCCGTCTGCCTGTGTCTCTCTCTGTCTCTATAAATGAATAAATAAAATTCTTTAAAAAAAAATTTGCCTGCCTTCTCATGAAATGCAGGAAGGCGAACAAGTAATGTGGGTCATCACAGGGGGCACGTGGGTGGCTTAGTTGGTGACAGCTGCCTTCAGCTCAGGTCATGATCCCAGGGTCCTGGGATGGAGCCCCCGGGTCAGGCTCCCTGCTCAGTGGAGTCTGCTGCTCCCTCGGTCCCTCCCCCTGCTCATGCTCTCACTCAGATAATCTTTTTTGGAAGGGACGCTCAGCGGTTGGGCACCTGCCTTCCGCCCAGGGCGTGACCCCGGGATCTGGGATCGAGTCCCGCATTGGGCTCCCTGCAGAGAGCCTGCTTCTCCCTCTGCCTGTCTCTCAGAAATATTTAAAAAAAAACTTTTTTAAAAATCTTTTTTTAATATATATTTTTATTTATTTGAGAGACAGCAAGCGAGCACAAGTGAGGTTAGGGGCAGAGAGAGAAAGAGAGAGAAACAGACACCCACCGAGCAGAGAGCCAGATGCGGGACTCGATCACAGGACCCTAACATCATGACCTGAGCAGAAGGCAGATGCTTCACTGATTGAACCACCCAGGCACCTCTCAAATAAATAAGATCTTTATTTATTATTTAAAATAAGATCTTGGGATCCCTGGGTGGCGCAGTGGTTTAGCGCCTGCCTCTGGCCCAGGGCGTGATCCTGGAGACCCGGGATCGAATCCCATGTCGGGCTCCCGGTGCATGGAGCCTGCTTCTCCCTCTGCGTCTCTGCCTCTCTCTCTCTCTGTGTGTGTGACTATCATAAATAAATAAAAAATTAAAAAAAAAATAAGATCTTAAAAAAAAAAGTCATGGCATGGGGGGGGGGGAGGACCAGAGCTTGTTTCTTTTTCTTTTTTTAAAAGATTTTATTTATTTATTCATGAGACACACACACACACACACACACACACACACACACACACACACACACAGAGGGGCAGAGACACAGGCAGAGGGAGAAGCAGGCTCCATGCAGGGAGCCTGATGTGGGACTCGATCCCGGGACTCCAGGATCATGCCCTGGGCTGCAGGTGGCCCTAAACCGCTGTGCCACCAGGGCTGCCCCAGAGCCTGTTTCTGAGCCCACTTGGTATCCACTTTTGAATCTTGCAGACAGTGCCTTAAAACAATCAACAAAGGAGTCCTCCAAGTATCTCGGGGCCGCTCCACCAGTGTCCCTGCGCACACCGAGGCCTCCAGTGGCAGCGGACACATTCACCAGCTCTGCCATGGGAGCCACCTTAATTCAAGAGCTTCACTTGGCAGTCGCTGTGTTCAAGGCCATCACTTACCTCTGCTCACAGGGCCCACCGGTCGTAAGGACGGGCAGCTGTGCCTGAGCAGGACTCTCAGGACGCCCACCGCACGCTCAGTGGCCTCCCTGTCCTCACAGCCCAGGTGTGACTGCAGGACTTCCACGCGGCTCCAAACTAGGCCCAAACCCTTCAACGGGGCAATCTGGTTGGCCGACCAGCCTCTCTGGAGCCTGGCTTGCAGGACCCCCGCTGCTGCGCCCTGACCTGGGCCAGTTTGGGTCTCCAGTGCCAAGTTCCCCTTCCTCAGACACCCGAGATGCATCACCATGCTATGGAAGACTTGGGATTTGCACGAGCTTTATCCGCTTCCTGCCCGCCTCCCCCTCTGCCTTAGGGGTGGGCTCCGCGGGGGGGACAGGCCACTCTCCCCTCACCTTCACGAACAGAGGGAGACGTACCACACAAGCTCACGTGGGCTCTTCCACAAAGGAATGCTTTATTGACAAATTACCCATTATTCACTTTAAGGAAAAGTTACACCACCTACTACACTTGCATCCCGCCTTCTCACCACACCCCATCTGTGATTCTAACCCTGAAGAAAACACACCGAGTGCAGTTCTTCCCACGGCACCAGCCTGGCCTGCAGTCCCCCAGGTGCCTGAATTGACCAGCAGACACTCGGGTTACCCAGAGCACGCCACTGTCCGCCGAAGTGGACTCTGTGGTGGCTCCTCCCCCAGGGGTGCACAGCTGCGCACGCAGGTCTCTGCCTGCTGGGAGCCAGTAAGGCACGGAGCTGCCCCTCCAGACACACCCGAGTGGGGCCCTGAATGCAAGGCTGCTGGGGTGTGGCAGCTTCAGAACAAGAATGAGATCTTTGTAGCTCCTGAGAACAGGCGACAGCAGAGTTCCAGCCGACCCCAACGCAGGGCCGTCCCCAGCGTGCGGCAAACGGGCAGGCTGGAGCGGAGGACGGAAGGCACCAGCCTCTCCCTGTGGGGGGTGCCGGCTCTTCCTCCTGCCCCACCCCCGCCCCCAGAGGCCCAGGAGCCCTCTGGCCAGCAGGAGTTGCCCCAGTCCTTTAGAGGAGAGAGAAGCAGGCTTCATACACTGGGGTGAAGTGCATCGGCAAACAAAACACACCAATGTCCAAGCATGCTGCCCTCCGGGCTAGATGCAGAAGTCTACATAGTGCTCAAAACCCACTAAAGAACCCTTATTTTTATATATAAAAACATTATAAACAAATAAAGCATAAGGCGATGTAAGGCGTTGTATTTCAGCTTGAGTCCAAAGAAATAATGTTTTCTAACTGAGGCTAAAGCTGCTTTGCTTAGCTTTAATTTCTGAAAAATTCACTGCATTTAAAAAATAAAGAATTTGCTTTGTTAAAGCTAGATCATTAGTGTAACAATTAGGCGGCTGCTGATAACCAGTTTCTTTTCTGGAGGGTTTCAGAAAATGGGACAGTTTCTCATTTAGCGTTTGAAATAAAAACTGAAGACCGGGTAGGGCTTTCTGGATGGATCTTCCTTCTGTAACTTAGTAAAGGAGAGGCTGAGGAAATCCCACTTATCTCATGCTTATCGCTCTCCTGCTCTTTCCACGTTCTCACCAACGAGCAAGATTCCCAAGGGCCCACGGTCCCGTCCACTCCCTGCGCCCCAGGAAGGACGGCACAGTGGTCTGCATCTACCAACTTCAATGTAAAGCATCTGCGTACAAGACTGTGTTCTCTAACTCATGCGAACACAGCGGCCACGTCTACATGTGAACGGCACGACTCTCCTCAAAACCAGCTGTGTGCGTCCGCCTGCGGCCTGGCGGGCTGCTGCTCCGGGGCAGGGCTGCAGTGGCGATGAGGGTGTGCTTGCACTTGTTCCGTGGCCAGGCAAAGCTGCGATGGGCTTAGAAAGGCGTGTGGTCGGGCAGGGGCTTGTCGCCACTCCCGGTCGGGGAGGGAAGGTTGTCACTGCCATTCTCTCTGCCACCTACAACCTTAGACTACAGATGGGAAAAAAACCAAGAAACAAAACAAAACAAAACCAAACCCTGAGACAGAGTACACCATGCCCGGCAGGCGCTAGGCGGCGCTGGGAATCCCAGCTGCTCAGCTCCCTAGAGTCTACACCACATGGATGGACATCGATCAGCAGTATCAAGGAGCAAATCCCCGACACGGGCAACAGGCTGGCAGTATTTCCAGGGACTTATGCAGTGTAAAGAGAGCAAATCTTCAAAGGCTCCACGCTATATGGTTCCAATCCCATGACACTCGTGAAATGGTAAGTCATCGAAATGGAGAACAGATTAGTGGCTGTGGGGCAGCCGGAGGAAGGCGAGCACCAGGAAGGACGGCTGTGGGGATGAGACTGTCCACCTTGGCTGTACCACTGTCCTATCCTGCTTGTGGCGCAAAACGGGATCACTGGGGAAACTGTGTAAAAGGTACAAGGACCCCCCTGCGTTAGTTCCTGTCGCTGCACGGGAACTACGGTGACTAAGCAAGTTTACGTAAAGGACAGGTCACACCCCGACAAGACAAGTGAATGGTCCAGATACAGTTACCTTTATGGTCCCAACTCGGTCTTCAAAGGACTTGAAGGTCGCAGAATTCCTTTAAAGAGAGAAGGAGGAGAGATCAGTGCAGCGAGCAAGTGCTTGTGCTGCCCTCCTAAATCTCGGCTTTAGGGTCAAGCTCCAGAAAGATCCCTGACAGCATCCTGAGACCTCACTGTAAACGCTGACAGGCCCCACAGGAGGGGGGCACAGCAAGGTCTGAAGACGGCCCAGGCCAGGTCATCCTGGTGGCTTCCAGGTCAGAGCAGGTCGGCCACACCTGCCAACTGCAAGCACAGCGCCTGCACGTCGCCAGCGGGTGGGTGAGTGTGGGGCACACGTCACTGCACCCGAGGTACACACATGCTGAGGTCACGGAACGTCCCGGGTGCTCCTGACACCAATCTCTGACACAAGTCAAGCAAAGGAAAACCAAGGACAGTTCTGGGACAAGGGAGCGAGCAGGAGGAAGCAGGCCAGGCCCGGCCCCAGCCGGCACCCTTCCCCACCGGCCCCCCTGGCTGGCCCAGCCCCCAGCCCTCAGGCCTCTGGTAGCAGCCTGTCAAGGACCCGCACACAGGCTGTGGGGGGCGGCAGCCACAGCAGATTCTCCTGTAACGAGGACGGGGGCTCTGCTGCTGCACCACAGGGAAGGTTTCCAGAACAGGCCACACCTCTGGGTGATCTGAGACCAGGACTCCCCTCCAGGTGCGGATCAAAGTTTCCATAGTAGGCTCGGAGGCATCTCAGGCCTCCTGGGTGCCAGGTGTGTGCATGGCTCTCTCTGCCCCTCCCTGGCCAGCTCCACGGGCAGCTCTGGAAGCTTCTAGATGGAGCCTGTTTGGCACAATGCATTCCTCGGAGCCTCTTCCCCACTAGCTCGTTAGCCTCGATGGGGTCTTTCTAACCCTTGGCCCACAGGAGGCTGCCAGGGGAAGATGGTCTTTGGCTCAGGGACGCGGGATGTGTGAGGCTGACCGGCAGGAGCCACCCGCTCCCACCCGGCTCCCACCCCGGCTCTGAGAGCTCCGGAGCACGAGTGCACGTTACCTCATGGCCGGCATACTTATCGAGTGGCGGATTGAAGAGCTGCTGCTCGCAAGCATGGTAGAGGCAGAGAAGGAAGCAGGAGTTAGCACAGGGACAGACTGGCATTCACCGCGCCATCGGCTCGTCCACCAGAACCCGACTCTGCAGGGCAGGCGAGCTCTGGCCACCGCACGACAGAAGGCCCCCGACCCCAGGGTCCTCTCCCCGGCCCCCAAAGCTGACCCAGAAACGGCACCCTGCGGGGGAGAGCTTTAACACGTAGGCCTGGGGCTTCAAAAGACTTCTGGTACAAGGGACTGTCAGGTGTCCTCCCATGACTTCACAGCAAGGGAAGTGACTTTTTGGCAAAAGAGAAAGAACCAGGTCAAGTAAGTAAAAATATTTACAATCACACATTGTTCTGGATTTGGGCTCCAGGCCTCCAGGCCGGAAGGGTGTGTGACGGGGCGGCAGCACTAGCGTCAGGCTAGGAAAGCGCCACTGAATCAGCACAGAGTGGGGACCTCGGGAGGCCCGACTGCGGCCCAGTGCTGCTCGCTGCCTCACGGGACCAACGGGACAATGTCGGCTTGCGGGGACAGGCCTGCCTCTCGGGGGAGGAGAAAACAGCAGCCAGCGTTTTGGAGGAAGATGCACGGGACACAACAGTGAGAGTCAGCATGACCCGCCCACACGACCAGCTCTCTTCCCGGGGATACGTGGGGCATGAGCTCCAGGGCAAGCTCCCTGAGGCCGGGCTGCAGGCCAGCGAGGAGCCACGCGGTCACAGCGGCCAGCAAGGGGCCATGGTGCCCCTCAGCACGTCTTCCAGCCCGGCCTCCCGCAGGCCAGCCACAGACCACCCTGCCCTGCCTCGGAAGAGCCTCGCAGGCACGTCCAGCCGCAGTCTTACCTAAACGAGTGTGAGAACGGACGAGCCCTGAGAGGTGGCAGCAGGAGGAGAAGAAACACAGCGTTAGGAGAGGGAGGCCAGGGCCCACCCAGACCCTCACTCAAGCTCCAGAAGGCCACGCAGGGACCCCCACGACCACCCCCGGTCCTCACACCACCAGGGAGAGCAGGCCATGCACCCTGCCTCCACTCTCCCCAAGCCCCAACTCTGTGAGAGGCCGCTGCTCCCGCACACACACAACCCCACCTGGGTCACAGACGAGGTGCCCGCATGTCCATGACCCTGTTTGGAGTTAGAGGGAAGAAGCCACAGAGAGAGGAGCGGTGCAGAGGTGTGCGGTGTGCTGAGGCAGGCTCCAGCCCCGGGTCTGTGTGCCTTCCCCACACCTGCGAGCCCAGACCAGCCAGGCTCAGCTGACATGCCAGGCGGCAACAGGTTGGCTTGCATCTCCACAGGGCCCGGGCTGGACCAGAGCACACACACATATCCTGCCACAGGACCGGGGACACCCCTGGAGCCGAGGGCCTTACACTCTGGCTGCATCACTATGGACGACAGATTCCAAGCTAGAAATCAAGTGTCCAAGGGCAGCACAGCCACGTCCTCCACGTCGCAGCCAGGCCCGCCACCTCTTACCCCCCAAGGTGGAGGTCATCTCAGGAGTGACCCGCGTGGATGGGCAGCAGGCCCTGCCATCTCCAGGTGGAGGAGGAGTCTGAGGATTAGGGAAGGCAGGTGCCTTGTCACAGGTCACCAAGCTAACCAGAGACCCTTCCCTGCTGGAACCCAAATCCAGTCTTCTCTCCCAGACTGCCACCTCGGGCCCAGAGCATGCAAAAAGGCTCTCAGGCCAGGGCTGCTCCAGGACAAGCCCACCGAGGACACGGATTTGGGGCAAACATCTCAATATATAGAAACTTCCCTAGGCCTCATTTTCATTCTCAAGAAGTGGGGAGTCCTGAACCTCGGCTGCAAACTGACAAGGTTAAGAGGCCTCAGCCTCAGAAACCACCTGAGACCATGTGTGAGGCAATGGTGGGCACATCAAGTACTCGGAAAGGTCCGAGTTCCCCGTACTCCTGCAAACACAGCAGGATAAAACCAAAGAGCCCCAGGGCGAGGCCCACCGGTAAACGGGACAGTGCCCCTGGGCACCAAGGTTCCTCCTAGGACCCGGTTCCTCCCGCTGGCCGGTCCACGCACATGCAGCACAGGTGCTAACACGACCCGTGGCAGGCACAGGGAGGCCAGGCACGGGACCGGAGGCTACATGCCATGGCTCAGCAGCAAATGCCTGTTCCCAGAGCCAAGGGCGGGAACGCAGGCACAGACGGAGAAATGTGCCGTCGTCCAAGGGCAGCCCCATCAAGATGGCCTGCGACAGCTCGACCGCAGCCATGCGCCTCAGCGCCAACACTGCACACACTTGACCGTAAGGACACTTAAGATGAGCGAGTACTGCCCAGAGTGACAGAGGACACTCCTAGTGAGCACGGAACGTAGGCACTGCAGACGTTCCCTGCCTCCTTCAAATGCTCTCTTTTGAGAGCACAAGCACAACCTGACACACGGCTCGCTCCGGTGGCGCTGGGACGGCCCGCCTTGCCCTCCGTGGCACTCCCTGGGACCAAGGCCAGGCCACCAGTGGCGTGTGATCAGTCTGTCACCGGGCTTACCACAGCACGGCTCACGTGGCCAAGCAGGTGTCCCAGAGCGCAGCAGCGATGGCGTCCCATCTAATTTCAAATGAGATTTGTTACAGGAACACACCCACAAAGTCAGCATTAGCACATTACCGTGACGCCTATGGGAGGAACCACCGCACACCTGCTTTGCTGTCAACTCCGCGCCACAGCTTGTAGGGCCAAATACCTCACAGCCACTGTGCTCCAGGCCTACGTTCACAGGCTGACCCCAAAGGACCCCCCCAGGCACAGGTGCTGGGAGCACGACCGGATCCTCAGCTGCAGAAGCGCGCACTCCTGAGGCACACAGACTGCATACTGACCGTTCAGCCTCTCCGAAAATTTGAAATTTTTCAAAATAAAAATCGGAGGGGGGCTAATTACAAGAAACTAATAAAAAAGGCTGTGGGCATCGACCATCGGGTCCAAGTGTCTGTGGCTTCACCTGTGGCTCTGGGACCAGGGCAGAGCTCCCACCTTGCGGCCCCACAAGGCAAGTGCCAGGCCTGTGAGGTGCGGAAGTGCCCAACCTAAGCAGGCGGGGAGGCAGCCCCCGAGGGGAGGAGGGGCTCCAGGGCGGGATGACCCCAACGCTGCACACCACGCCCACAGGCATCACCAGTGTGACTCTCAACTGAGAAGACAGAAGCCTCAGCACGGGGTGGGGGAGCGGAGACGTTCCCCCGGAATCCCTAAGTGAGGGGGCTGGTCCCGTGTGCGTCGGGGGCCAGGACGCTGGCAACGGTCACAAAGTACATGCACACTGCTGCTCCACGGTGCACGCTGGGCCCCCACAGTCCTGGAGGACGGCCTGCCAAGGGCACAGCAGGGAGGCAGCCATGCCCCTGGCTCCCTGCTGGGTAGCAGAGGAGGGCCAGCAGGTACAGCCGGAGCCCAGAGCAGAAACGGCTGGGCAAGCCGGAGCCGTGAGGCTGCAGCCCAGCCAAGTGGCCATCTGCTCCACTCTCCTGGACCCAGGCCCTGCTCGAGGTACCTGTGGGGGCCAGGAAGGTCTCAGCAGCTCTGGGAGAGACCATTCAGGAGGGGCCCCTGGCCTGCAGCCAAACGCTCTGAGACCTCGGAGACCGGGGCAGGGCAAACACTCGAGGAAACAACATGCCCCACCCCCACCCCCACCGCCGCCCAGAGTGACACCCCACCCCTGACACCGAGCCCCAGACGGGGCCGTCTTCCCTCTGTGAAACTTCAAAGGGAAGCAGCCGCCTTTACGGGTCCCAAGCATTAGAAGTTACTCAAAAGAAACAGTGACCCCCTCCCCCAAGAAACACAGAATGGCAAAGAGGCAGCCCACAGACCAGGGACCGGGAACCGACTGGTCCAGGCTTGTGTGTCCGCATCTGTGGGTGCCAAGGGGCCCCCGAGGGGTATGCATCTGAGCCTGGGCCGCTGCAGAGCCTCCAGCAGCTCTAGGTCCCCCGAACCCTCACCCGACGAAGCATCTCACCTCATATCCCCGAGCTTCCTGCTAATGGCGGAGCCCACGGTGGACAGGGCAGCTGAAGTCTTCTGTCCCGCCTGAGAGAGGGTTTCCTGAGTCTTCTTGTAGCTGAGAAGAAACACCAGTTGAACCAACCCAATAGGAGGGGCAGCTGCCACCCAAAGCCAAGAAGGCGAGGCGCCAGAGACCCCAAGAGAAGGAAGAGAGAGCCGTTAGTGAGCGTGCGCCGGGCCACAACCTCCCAGCTCTGCAACAACCGCCCCCTGACCTCACGCCACCGCATCTAACACTCAAGTGCTCACGACGCTGACTACCTGGGACATGCAGCCTCTGCCTGCTGCGGTGAAGAAAGACCCACAGGGGCTCTGGGTTGGGGACAGAACCCAGAAAAACCCCTCATTCTTTTACTTTATTTGGAGAGCCTCTCCTATCAAAACTCCACCAAGCCCGTGGGGAGATGCGCTGGACAGTGTGGGTGTGCAGCCCTGGCAGGCCCGGGAGCCCCTCCAGCCCCCATCCTCCTCTGCAGTCTTATGACCACCTTTCTAAGCTGGGGGACCTTCATCTCAGTGCAAATGGTGGCTTTGGATCAGTAAACACCCCCCTTTCCATGCCCTCCTGCCCCATCCACCTGGGCGCGCGTGCATCCCAGACATGGACCCATGACTGCAATGTCTGTGAGATGGCCACAGGGACCACAAAGACACCGTCGGGCCCACCTTGGCCACACCTGGCAGGGCCAGTCCCTGTTCAGCTGCCACCATAAACAAAAGACCAGCAGCCTGGTCGAGGGCTCGTTTCTGGCCAACCTAAGGAAACAGCCTGTGATGCAAGGCTCTCGAGGCGCCTGCCTACTCCCTGATGCCTTGTGGGTGTCACCAGGTCAGAGCAGGGAAGGTCAGATGGCACCAGCAGCACCAGCAGCACCAGGGCTTCTGGACCCCTCCCTCCCATCCGCTCCCCAGTGTCATCTGCAGGAGGTCCCACTGGGTGCTTGCTGCTCCCCCTCCCCGGCCCTCCTGACCACTCCAGACAGCCTCCAAGCCCCGCCCCCGCCAGGCGCCACCCCGTCTGTCCCCACCGTCCTGTCCTGGGGAAGCCCTGGGGAAGCCCGGCCTTGCGCACTCCTGGAGGGGCCTCCCTCTACTTGGCAGGCTCTCTCACAGCACGTGGGGCCTTGGGCTTCTCTGGTGCCCAGAAGGGCTTAGGACTCAAAACATGTGCTTTCTAGCAGGTGAGTTTGAAAACATGGTGAAGTCACCAGAACAGGAAGTTTACCTTACTTTCTAGGAAGATCTATGAATCCAGGAACGTATGAATTATGGAGAGAAAATAATCTAAAATCTTTACTGGAAGATTTGCTCTGGATCTCCTAAGGCAATAACTAAAGTCTAATTCTGAATCCAACCGTTAGCCAAATCTGGCTCCCAGAAATCCTTTCCCCCGTGACAGAAAGGACCACAGAACTGAATGGGAGTGGAAACTAAATGGAAGCACGTGTGCGGCAGCAGCCCCGAGAACTCCGGGGCTGGGACCTAGATGGGCCGCCCAGCGGAGGGGCCGACCGCAGCCTGGTCCTCACTAGACACTGAAGTGCACACACTCCTCGTGGGACGCTTTCCACACACCCAGCTGAAATCCTCCGAGGCACCGCCTTCCAACCTGATGGAGCCCTGGCCAGGAGCTGCTACCTGCACCACACCTGCCCGGGGTCAGCAGAACCGTGGCAATAAAGGGAAGAGGAAATGTGCTGCACACCCTCTACAACACAGCCGGCTAAGGAAAGGCTCTGGAACCTTCTCTGGGGCCCCTGACTTGTGGTAGTGCTTTGGGCTGCTCCACCCCTCACCCTTGCCTGGCAAACTGCGCTCTTCAAAGTGAGCTAAAATAGGTTATCTGCAAGAAACAGACTGGAAGCCTTGGCCATTGCTGATAAAACACCAACTACAAGGTAACTTATGAAATGAAATGCGCATTTCGTTTTGAAAACACTCAGAAAACGTCTTCAAGCCATTTCTCGTGAAATAACGGGTACGTAAGACCAGGTGAAACTGTTTGTCGAAGGCAAATGGTCTGAAGCAGAGAACGGAAGGCAAAGTCTTCAGAGCCTGTGTCCACAGGCGAACTGCAGTGGGAGAGCCGGCAAGCGTGTGCCGAGCACCGCGGGCCACGAGGAGGCGCATCCCGAGGCTGACTCAGACTGGAGCCGGCCACGAGACAACGGACAGGAGACCCTGGCCATGGGCCACGCCGAAGGGCACCACCCCCGCTGGAGAGCCACGCAGAGATTTCCCACACCCCACCACCCTCAGGAGCTCTGGGGTGTGGAAATGAGGAGTGACGAGTGACTCCATCAGGGACGGGAACCTCCAAACCAAGGTGGATGCGCTGGAGGGTCCCTGACGCGGAGGCCAAGCTCAGGCAGCGACAGGGCTGGGGGGCAGAGCCAGAGTCTACACGCAGGGAACTCAGGCCCAGACACGCTCAAGGCTGCGCTGTGCCACCCTGGCCAGCACCCCTCTGAAATTACTTCTACCTTTTAGGAAAACAAAAGTGTAGGACCCTGACTGATACCAGCCTCCCTCCATCACAGTCAGCATGGGGCATCGGCTGGATGCACCTGCTCCTGGCCCCTCCCCTGGGGGCCGATGCCACCTCTAACTCTGGGTGGGCACAATCCCAGTCTGGACAGCCAGAGCTGCCTCCGGCTCCCTGACCACACTGAGAGTCCAGCGAGACCCACAGCGGCCACCTTGCTGCTGGGCGGCAATACAATGACTCGAATCTGCACTGCAGGGCACCCTCCTGCACCAGGGAGGAGTCGGACAAGGCCGACACCATCTACATCTGCACTGTCACGTACAAACGAAGGACTCGACACACCAACCACGACTACGGAGTTTACCTGGTGCCACCTGCACATCTTCAGCTCTGTCTACCAATAGACAGAAGCCGGTTAGGCGACCCAACGAAGAGAACACACCTCTTGTGCATGGCAGTCTGAATAAAGAACTAGTTCCCTGAGACGAGAAAGCACGCGTAGCATCGACACTGCTTATGCCCAGCATGGCTTCACGAAAAGCAGCGCTACAGGCACAGATATTTTTGCTGACGCTCAGGGCAGTCGCACCCCACCAGTGGCCTCCTGCAGCAATGACCAGGCAGGCACCTTCACCCCAGGGAGCGCAAGGCAGCCAATGTTTCCAGTCATCCCACCAGGAGCTGGGTCATCGTCCTCCTGGGCCGTCCCTGCAGAGACACTCCAGCCCCCGGAGTGTCACTTTGGCAATTGCTCCACAAACGGAATTTGGGGTGAGGCCTCAGGGGAATGGCCGCCGTCTGGCAAGATGCTTGGGAAGGCCACCCCACCAGCCACTTCCATGCCCAGAGCCACAGGCTTCTCAGAGGAGTCACAGTTGTAGTTATTTGAGACACTATCCTAGCAACCTGTTGTCAACCGGTTTTACAAACAGCACCAAAGTCTCCCGAGAGTCTTTTCGGGTTAAGTGCACACCGTGAGCCTGCTTGGTGCCCAAACTACACAGATGACAGCCACTGTCTCAACCTCAAGAACGTCTGCAGGTGGTGGAGGCATCCTCCGATACAGCCCCGCAGAAACAACACGCCAGGGTGTGGCCATGGCTGCGGTCACACCAAACCACACCAACCGCAGGACCCGCCAGAGCGCCCTGGTGCCCAGCTCCCCTGGTGCCACCAGGCTATGACGACTGCGAGCACAGAGCCAGCTGACCTGGGTCCCAGGACACACAAAGACCAGCTCGTTAACAACCATTTCCTTCCAAACACAAAGGACTGTCCGCCATGCTCTCTGGGAGCCCCCACTGTACTTCCTCCTCAACAAAAGGGAAAAGAATCCCCGAAAGTGAATAGCTTAACACGTGACCCCACCCAGTTCAAAGGAATTATAATCAGATTGGAGCAAAGATCAATGAAGTGCTATTACCATGAGTAAGAATCTCAAATAAAACATCAGAACTCACTCTGAACTACAGCTCTGACGGACACGAAAACCGATCTGCGTGTTTCCTACTCTGCTAATATCCTGTGTGGCTGACACCTGGTGCCCCCGAGACCAAAGCGGCTCCTCCAAGATCCCACCAGCATGGCCTGTGTGGCAGCCCTCGCCCAAGAACCAGCGCTAAGTCTGAGTGAAGCTGTGAGAACCCCTCCTCTGGAGCTAGGTCTGCAGGAGAAAGACCCCCCCACCCCACAAGTGAACACCAGCATCAGTCCCAATGGCGGTCAGCCAGTCTGCCCACTCGGAAGGCTGAGGGCTGCCTAACAGCCAGAGATGCTCCCAGACCCAGCTAGGCCTCCCATCTAAGGGATGCATCCGTGGCAACCAGAGGGAGGCACCCATTTCACAAGAATTATACTTCCATTTGTGTTTAAGAACAGAAAAATACTAAAAATAAAATAGCCAAAAGACACCCAAACCAGGTTTGTGCCAAGTGCCACAGCCTCCCAGTCCCTAGGAGTGTAGAGAGGAAGAGGAGGGGGAGGGAGGTGTGACGGCAAAGGCACTCACAGGTCTGACTGGGTCACTTTCTCATTCCACTCTCCAAGTTTCTCAGAAGTTCTCATATAGCTAAAAACAGAAAGTCTGTGGTAAATCACGTAGAACAGTTATTTTAACTAAGGTTTCAAACTACAGGTGCAAGGCCAGGGAGCACAGAGGAGGGCTGGAGAGCAGCAATGCTGGGTGTGCAGCCCGCCTGAGGACAGGATCTGTCCCTCCTCTCAGCACCTGCTGGGCAGGCCCAGGGGAGGCCGTGGCAGAGCCAATCAGTCCTCTTCCTGTCATGCCAAGCGAGGGCCTGGACAGTCCACGGAAGACAGCGCTTGGGGAACAGGACTGCTGTGAGGAGCAAGGAAGGCAGTCACCCTTCGGATTCAAAATCTAGGGCTTCCTAAGACAGAGAAATAAGATTTTGTAGGTGATTTTCATGAAATGTGATTCAACCTCTCGGCAGGGACGTGGCTTCTTAATGGGAAACATTTCCCCAAACCGACCCTCCAAATGTCGGAGGATGTGTTTCAGAGCCATGTAGCTGCACTCCCCAAGTTCAGAGAACTGAGTCACATCTGGGTCAGAGGTCCTGGGGCTGTGATCACAACGTGCTCATGAGAAGGACTCGTGTCCGCTTCGGCACACACTGAGCTATGGGATCACAGAAAATCAGCCTCGTTAAGGACCTCATCAGTGTCCTCTCAACTTTGGACACTGGAACACACTCTTGTCAGTTTCTGCTTCGACAACTAGCTAGCGCGTCCAACTGCCTTTTAAAAGCATGTGTAGACTCTAAGCTCTTTGCACACCAGGGGTTAGGTCAAGGACTCAGAACCTCTGGCTGGCTGCTTGCACACAGGCATACTTGAGTCCCCAGGGCAGGTACCTACGCGTTCGAGACCTGCACGTCATGCCAGCTCCTGGACAGGTTCTGCTTCAGGCCTTCCAAGGCAGAGAGGCCCAGCTTCCTTTTCAGCTCCGCACAGTGCCTCTCCTTAGCTGCCAGGACCTGGCGCAGAGTGACAATTTCCTCTTCCACCTGTAAAAGCACACAGTTGACTTGATTAGTACCAGTGTTGTGGGAAGTGACTAACATCCTCACACACACTGCAATGAGAAGTTTCTCGGAATGCTCTAAGGACTTTCCGCTTACAGAAACATAACCTGCGTTAAGAACGGAGTCTGTGTCCAACCACCACCCTGTTTTTCTCTGGTACTGGCACTCCAACTTCTTCGGGAAGACTGTCTCATCCCCCCAAGTCAAGTGGCTCTGGTGGGGCTTGCAATCACTGTGCCCACCCACGCATCACCACGCCAGGCCTATCATAGCTCCATCCCACCCCCGCCGGACGGGGCACAGGTGTCTGAAGAGTCAAGCCCCTCTCCTTCTGGGCTCAGAAGCTGGAACTACTGGCAGTCAGGACCCATCTGCACTGGGAAGGGGAGCTGACAAACAGATGGCCGGCCAGCCAGATACCCAGATAACAGAGCAACAGCCCTTACGGGAACGCGTATGTTCCTGAAGTCATCTCAGGTCTTGGGAAAGGCAGTTACCCAGGCCAAAAGTAAATTCCCTTCTGTGTTAAAGTAGTTTGAACTGGTAAGAGAAACTCTCCTGACAATAAAGACCTGAATCTTCTGAGGCCGTAAAATTAACAACAACAACAAAAAGGATGCAACTTGAGAAAGAAGCGTTCTCTGGAGTTTCACAACACCAGATGTCTGTTTTCCAGCTCCTGTGTCAACAGCTGCCATTTAAAAAAAAAAGGGGGGGGGGTCCTTCTCTTTAAAAAGTGGTTGTTTGGAATAAAGTGATAAAAAGTAGCTCAGAATCCTTATATCATTAGTTTTCCATCAGAAAACAGTTGAAACAAGATGTAATTTAGAAACACAGGATCATCTAAGGCCCAACTATTACACATTACTCCAGCAGTAACAACCAGTGATTAGAACATTCCACTCTGGTGTGATGATCGACAGGGCTTGAGGGTGTGCAATCCAGCTGTGTTAGGGGAAGTTCACGCTGAAAATTTTAAGTGACATAGAACTTCTCCACTCTGCAGCTCAACTCTGAAATGACCTAGTGCAAAGCATGAGCCTCACTGCATTGCCTGTTGCTACTCCCATAATCTTCACTCAACTCAGAAACCGCTGAATCCTTTTCCCCCTTGGTCTGAAACCTGGTCGTGGCTGAGGTTCATCTGCCCACCTAGCTCTTTTATCAACACAGGGCTCATCTCTGAAGACAGCGCAGAGGCCTGTGACAGGCAGCACACCAGCTCTGACTGACAGATGCTACACTCAGATACTGACAAGTTCATGTCCCCAGGTTTTGTTTTTTAAAAAGATTGCTTGCTTGCTTTGTTTATTTATTTTTATTCATGAATGATAGAGGCAGAAACACAGGCAGAGGGAGAAGCAGGCTCCATGCAGGGAGACTGACGTGGGACTTGATCCCAGGTCTCCAGGATCACACGCTGGGTGGCAGGCGGCACTAATCCGCTGCATCACCCGGGCTGCCCCATGTCCCCAGATTTTGAATCCCAAGTGAGTACCACTAGATTCTGCATCACACAGTAAAAAGAAACATCTCCAGCAGAAGCTATAAGTAAAAATT
This sequence comes from Canis lupus familiaris, assembly GCF_011100685.1. Lineage (NCBI taxonomy): Eukaryota > Metazoa > Chordata > Mammalia > Carnivora > Canidae > Canis > Canis lupus. Next base: position 48,202,920 of record NC_049245.1, on the reverse strand, counting down.
GTACTTGGAAATTTTGGGTCTTAATTACCATTTCCTCTTAAAAGACTCACTTTAAAATCATCACATGAGGGGCACCTGGGTGGCTCAGTGGTTTAGCATCTGCCTTTGGCCCAGGCATGATCCCGGGGTTCTGGGATCGAGTCCTGCATCAGGCTCCCTATAGGGAGCCTGCTTCTCCCTCTGCTTGTGTCTCTTCCTCTCTCTCATGAATAAATAAATTGTTAAAAAAAAAAAAAGGAGATCCTCTCTGCATCTTTAAAAATAAATAAACAAAATGCTCACATGAAGCACTTTTTACAAATTAAATGTTTTAAAAGAAAAATGAAGATCCAGGGCAGATGGCTTGTGGAGTCTCCAAACTATCAAGTGTTAATTCTAATGAAGAAACTCCCAGTAGACGGTGTGCTCAGAGCAGCTGTCCCCATGCAGACGTCCTCCTCATGGAGTATTTACGAGGCGCTGAGCACAGACAACGTGGCCACAAAGAGCAGTTTCTGAAGGACTCTAGGAATGCCCTCCCAGGGCAATTTCTGCAGAGCACAGCCAGCTCTCTGCCCCCTCATTAGTTCATGGTTACCCCAGGAAAAATGGCCAAGACACAGCACCTTTGCAAGCTCAGCCCTAAGCTCCTCCTCCTCAGCCTCGGTCAGACCCTCCGCAGCAGGAGTCTGGGCAGCCACCGCCGTGTCGACAGGGACATCTGTCATGGAGTCGGACAGCAGACCTTTGTTAGGAGAATTCAGGTTGATATCTGCCAGAGACATAAGGCCAGATGGTGTCAATACGAAGTTAAAGAGAAGTGGACGAGGTCGAGGTCTCCACCAAGGAAGAAGGAGAGGTCGAGAGGACAGGCTGGGCGGCGGGGACCGTGGAGAGAACCAACACCTCTACCTGAACAAGCTCTGCAGGGATGGTTTGGCATCAGGCCAAGGGCGCCTCAGACCACCTAAGGTGCTACTTCAGGGCACAAGAAAGGCAGCCAGACCCTAACTGCTTCCCCCATGCGAGTGCACTTTCCTGAGATCGGAAACCTTTGCCACAAAGCTGTCAGACCTAATAGATGTAAGTTTTAGAGCGGAGAAACCTAATGCAGCTGTAAACACAAGCACCACTTGCAATCAACCAATCCGCAGAACACACACTAAAATTGCACACCAGGAGCGTATGCCCGTCATCCAGCCCCAGCCGGGAGTCAGCAAAACAAAATACGCCTTGTAGTCTGTCCTCGACCCTCGCTCCACAGCAACACGCAGCGAGGCGCAGAGGCAACACTGCTTCCGCACCTCTGCTGCACCGGATCGGGTTCCAATTCCTACACTATCTTCTCTTTGATTTAAAAGCATCTTCCCGCCTGCACTAAAAGTTGGCGAGATGCCACACGAGGAAACATGCGTCAGCTTCAATTCTTCCCAGCTCCGAACCCACGGCCGTCCTTCAGTACCACGCAATCGGCACCATGTCTAGCACATTTAACAGTAAAGGCACAGGAGCACTTGGCTGGCTCTTAAACCCAGGGCTGGGAGCTCGAGCCCTACGGGAGCTGTAGATGTTAAATAAGTGAACTTTTTAAGAAGGAAACAAATAAAATAAATGTGAAGTCACAAAGGTGGGAAAGAAGTTCTTTAGTTCGCAGATTATGTTTCTCTAGTGGAAATCCCAGAGTGTGCTAAAAATAGACTGCACTTAAAACCAAAGATGCTGGGATCCCTGGGTGGTGCAGCGGTTTAGTGCCGCCTTCGGCCCAGGGCGTCATCCTGGGGTCCCGGGATCGAGTCCCACGTCGGGCTCCCTGCGTGGCTCCTGCTTCTCCCTCTGCCTCCGTCTCTCTCTGTGTGTCTCACATGAATGAATAAAATATTAAACAAACAAACTAACCAAAGATGCTCTATTTGGCTTATTCCCTTCACACGCCCCGGGACAGCTGAGGTCAGCACCTCCTGGCCAACCTGTTCACGACATAAAGGGTGTCCAGTTTACCAACAGATCCTGAGCTCAACCTACCTGACTTGACTTCTGCGTTTGTATCTGCTACGTTGAACCTGCTCAAATTTGCTACATGCCTTAAAATCCCCACTATCCTTCTCTTCTGTTTAAAAAATAATAATGGTAATAAACGAATGCCCCCGGACACGTTGAGCCCACAGGCATCACCCCAGGGAGAGGCTGGGCACTAAGCAAGCAGGCCAAGGCGCGGCGCGGCGGTCCGGGGAGTCCCCGCTGCCCAGGGCTGTGCCATCCATCACCTGCATGGGGACAACACAGCAAGTCTCAAGGGGTCACCCCGAAAACGGAGCGAGGCCGCGTGCGAGGCGGGTCTGCAGCGCACCCGGCACGCAGCAGGCGCCAAGCAGCTCCCCTCGTCCCGCCCAGCTCCGCAGCAGGCCCAACGCCGAGCCTCCCGCACCCGAGCTAGGGCAGGAAGAGCCGCGGACCGTCTCAGAGCCCGGGAGCCCCGCAGTTGCCCGGGGCGGCCGCGCAGGAACGCGCCGTCAGCTCCGCTCGGCCGCCCGCCCCCAGGGAGCCCGGGCTCCGAGCCGCGTTGCCACCCGAGGGGGACGGAGGCCGGCCGGGCACGCCGCCAGCGGCCCGGGCGGAGGCAGGGGCGCCGGGGACCCGCCCGAGCGGCCCGGACGCCGAGCCTCGGCCGTCGGAAGCTTTGAGGCTCGCAGCTGCAGGCGAGCCGCGCGGCGGACGGAGGCGGCGGGCCCGAGGGTCCGAGACGCGCCGCCGGGGACGCGCCGAGGCGCCGGCCGCGGGTACCTTGGCCTGCGGAGTCCATGTTCGCGCGGCGGCCGGGCCGCAGGGGGGTCGGGGCCGGGGTCTCGGGCGCCGGGCCGCACCGGGGCTCGCCAGCCGCGTCCACGCCAGCCAGCGGAACCGCCTCAGCCACGGCGGCGTGACGTAATCAGCGACGCGACGGCCCACTTCCGCTTGCCGCCTGCCCCGCCCCCGCCGGCTGTGTCCAATGAGGGCGTGGCTCGGCCCCGTCCCTATTACCTGCCCCAACCTGATTGGCCGAGGCTGCGGCCGAAGCCGGAAGGGGCGGCCGGTCCTAAGGGATGCCTCCGTCGGCCCCCCGGCGGGGCGCAGGTGGAACAGGCCGCGGGGCCTCGGGGAGGGGGCAGTGGGAGTGGGAGGACTGTCCGACATGGCGCCGGGCAGCCTGGGGCTGGCCTCTTCCAGGCAGCGCCGAGGCTAACGCCGCGCACAGCCCGCTTGAGGCCCCGTGAGGCCCGCCCGCCTGACTCTGGGGGTGGTTCCTCCCCTCAGTTGTTGCGGGGATTGCACCGCGTTACGTGGGAAAAGGCGGGTCCGCGCCGCTGCCCCCCCGCCCCCAACCCCCCCCCCCCCCGGCCGCGGGCGCCGGTCTGCGCATGCGCTGCCGGCCGGGCCCCCTCCCCCCCCGCCCCTTCTGCCCCCTCCGCCCCGACCTACCGACAGGCCCCGAGCGCCGGTACCGCGATCCCCCAGGGCCCCTGCGCTTCCTTCTCCGGCAGCCCCGGAGCCGGGCCGGGGGTGGGGGGCGCGAGGCCGGAGGGATGGGCCCGGGGTCACCAGCAAACGCCGGACTTCTCGGCCGGGAGCCAGCTCTGGACCACCCGGTGGTGCTGAAACAAGGCCCCAGGCCTCCCCGCTTTGGCTCGGAGTCGCCACTGCGAGCAAACCCTTACGTGGTGGGACGCTCCGGACCTGAGCCTGCGGACCGCGCTGCCCGGAGCCCCTTCGTGTATCGCTCAAGGCTCACCTGGCCACAGGCGTCCCCCCGGGGCACCTGCTTCACCTGGAAACAGGCGTCGCCCCCTCAGTGCCCGCCTCACCTGGGTGCAGGTGCCCCCACCTGCCTCACCTGGCCACAGGTGTCGCCCCCCCCAGTGCCCGCCTCAGCCCTCACCTGGGTACAGGTGACCCGCCCACCTGCCTCACCTGGACACAGGTGTCCCCCCCCCCAGCACCTGCTTCACCTGGCCACAGGCATCCCTACACCTGCCTCACCTGGCTGCAGGTGTCCTTCCCAACCCCCCAGCACCTGCCTCACCTGGACACAGGTGTCACCCCCCAGTGCCCACCTCACCTGGGTGCAGGTGCCCCCCACCTGCCTCACCTGTGCACAGGTGTCGCCCCCCCCAGTGCCCGCCTCAGCCCTCACCTGGGTACAGGTGACCCGCCCACCTGCCTCACCTGGACACAGGTGTCCCCCCCCCCCAGCACCTGCTTCACCTGGCCACAGGCATCCCTACACCTGCCTCACCTGGCTGCAGGTGTCCTTCCCAACCCCCCAGCACCTGCCTCACCTGGACACAGGCGTCTGCCCCCAGTGCCTGCCTCACCTGGGTGCAGTGTCCCCCTGCCTCACCTAGACACAGGTGTCACCCCCCAGAGTCCACCTCACCTGAGTGCAGGTGACCCCCCCCTCCACCTGCCTCACTTGGACACAGGTGTCTCCCCCCAGTGCCTGCCTCACCTGGGTGCAGGTGCCCCCCCACCTGCCTCACCCGGCCTCAGGTGTCCCCCCCAGCACCTGGCCACAGGTATCCCCCAGCTGCCTCACCTGGCTGCAGATGTCCTCCCCCCCAGCACCTGCCTCACCTGGCCACAGGCATCCCCCCCCCCCCCCCCCGCCTCTGGAGTATCACAGCCACGTGTTGCCGTGGCCTGTGCAGTAAACATCTGCCCCACTCGCCACCTTGGTTTGTCCGGCTGCCGCTCAGCCCACCTGGCTGGCCGCAGTCCTGGGGCGGGGACAGCCAGGGGCCCCCACCTCCTGCCGTGCTCAGCCCGTCAGCTCGGCTGCGCCCAGGGGCGTCTGGTTCAGCGCTGCACCCTTGGGCCGGGAGCCCCGCCCCGCCCGGCCCGGCCCGGCCCTGCCCTGGGGTGGCCAGCGCAGGTGTGCCTGCGCCCCACGCGGCCTGCCTGAGCACCAGGAACGCGGAGGCGGGGAGGGGGCCCGGGCGCCCACGTCGCTCTCCTGCTGCACCTGCCGCGGGGGCTACGGACCACCGTCCTCTCACAGCGAGGGGTGACGGGCACGGACCCCTCCCAGGACCGTCCTGTCTCCTAGGCCAGGTCGGGGCACCTCGGGGAGCCCCCCCGCCTCCCGCCTTCCCGCCTTCCCGCCTTCCCGCCTTCCCGCCATCCCGCGGGGGCATCGAGGCACCACCGCTGGGTCGGGCTGGGCTCTGGCTCCTCCCGGGAGTGGGAGCGCACGGAGGTCCGCGGCGTTCGGCGGGGGGGACCAGGGGCGAGGGGGTGCGCGGCGCCCTCCCCATTCAGCAGGTCGGGATCCCCAGGCAGGGCCGGCTTTACTGGCGTGGGCGTGGGGAGGGGGGAGGGGGCGCGGGGCGCCGGCGGCCGCCGCAGGCCGGGGACTACAGCCTCCAGGGCAGCTGGAAGTCCTCCGGCTCCAGCGGACTGCAGTGCGTGGCGTCCACGGTCCTGAGGTGTCTGCGCGCCAGGAAGAGCGCGAGCTGGCGGCGGCGGCGCGCGCTCAGGCCCCGGCCCAGCCGCCACGGGAAGGGCGGCCCGTGCGGCCCGCAGGCCCCGGCGTCCGGCGGCTCGGCCTCGCGGCGCGCGCGGTAGGAGCGCAGCAGCGCCAGGCACCACTCGTCGTCCACGCGCGCGCGCGCGTACAGGGCGGCCTCCCGCGCGGGGCTCCCGGCCCGCAGCCAGCGCGTCACGGCGGCCAGGCCCTCGCGCGCCATCAGCGCCGGGTAGCGGTGGCGCAGCAGCCGCAGGAGCAGCTCGTCGCCGCGGTTGCCCTCCCCGCCGCCGGCCGGCAGGGGGCGCGGGGGCCCCGGGGTGCCCGCCGCGGCGGACCGCGAGCGCCGCAGCAGCAGCACCGGGCCCGGGTAGCGGCAGAGCGGCGCGGCCACGTCGAGGTGGAAGTGCTCGCGCACGGTGCGCACCACGAGCCCCTTCCAGCTGTGCGGCATGACCTTGAGCGCCAGCGGCACCAGGTCGTCGAAGCTGGCGTCGAGCACGAGCGCGCCCAGCTCCGGGTAGGTCACGGCGGCCCGGGCGGCGGTGAAGGCGCCGATGGACCAGCCGTAGAGCACCACGTGCGCGGGCGGGAAGCGCAGGCGCTGCAGCGCGAACCTGACCGCCACGTCCACCGCGTTGGCGTCGTGCTCGGGGGACGGCGCGCCCGAGCCGCCGCCGAAGCGCGCGTGGTGCCAGCCCAGCACCGAGTAGCCGGCCTCCAGCGGCGCCGACAGGCAGCCCATCTCATAGAAGCCGGCGTTGCCCTCGCAGCAGACGACGAGGCGCAGGCCGCGGCCGCCGCGGCCCGGGCGCGCGCGCCGGTCCATGAACACCGCGTCGATCTCGCCGCCGTCGCGGGCCGCCAGCTTGGCGCGCCGGCCGCCGTAGCGCTCCACCAGGCGCTCCTGGCCCCGCTGCAGCAGCGGCAGCAGCGCGCGCGCCATCAGGGACACGGAGCCCGGGTACACGAGCCAGCGGCCCAGCGAGTGCGCCAGCGCGTAGCAGGCCAGCTGCCCCGGGAGCTCGCGCAGCTGCAGCAGGAGGCACAGCGCCGGGCCCCGCGCCCCGCCCCGCGGCCGCCCCGCCGCGCCCCCGCCCCGCGCCCCGCCGAGCACCAGCCACAGGCCCGCCGCGGCCGCCGCGCACGTCAGCGCCCGCCGCCCCCCGCCCGCGCCCGCGCCCCCGCCCGCGCCCCCGCCCGCGCGCACCGCGTCCCAGCGGAAGTCCACGGGCCGGCCGCAGAGGCCGGAGCTGCAGCTGGCGGCCAGGTACAGCCTGAACACGTGCACCAGCGCCTTCACGAAGCACACCACGCACATGGGCGTCGAGGCGCCGGCGCTCCGCGGGAGCCGTGTGCGCGCGGCGGGGCTGCGGGGGCTGCGGGGGCGGGGAGGTCCACGGGGGTCGGGGGGCCGCGGGGGCCGCGGGGGCTGCGGGGCCGGGACCGGGGGCGAGCGCCGCGCTCGGCCGTCTGGGGACGCGCCTCTTCAGGCCCCGGCCCTGCGGCCTTTGTGACCCGGGCCTGGGGGTCCGCGGCGGCGCACGTGCCCCCACGTGAGTCACTGTTGCTGGGAGCGAGGCGGCCCCTGTGACGGCGACAAAGGCCTCGGCCCCGCCCCCGCGCGCAGCCGCCCGCCCTCGCCCACCCTCCCGTGCCTGCGGCTCCCGTGGGCGCCCGTCACACCTGAGCAGCCCCACCCCCACCCCCACGGAGGGCGGGCAGCGGCCCGGAAACCTACAGCCTTGGCCTCTTCCTGGCCAGGAGCCCGGCCTCGGCAGCAACACGCAGGGCCTCCCTGGCCCCAGCCGAGGCCCGCTGTGGGCCACCATGGCTCCCTGCCTGCCCAGGTGCTCCCAAGGGGGAAACAGGGGTGCTCAGGCTGCGAGCTCAGGCACTGGAGGCCCCGAGGAAGGCCGCTGGTACCAGTTCTCGGCCCAGGAATCCCATGCACCTCCTCACCCTAGGGGAGAAACTGAGTCTGGCCACGGGGGTGCCACAGAGCAGTGAGGCAGTGTGTGTCCAAGGTCCTGTCCCCCCACCCCCACCCCACACCTTCCTTTCCAGGAAAGGGGGTGAGCTTGGGCTGGAAACCCCCCACCTGTTCTGCATCCTCTTTCCACGGGTGCCAGCAGAGGCAGTGACCTCCAGGTAGGTCCTGCCTGGCGGGTGTTCCTCATTTTCAGCCCCTGGCCAAGCCCTCCTCCCCACTCCTCACTCAAATCAGCCCGCAAGCTGTACCTTCCTCTTTTCTGGAGGGCTTCAGTGGGTTCCTCTTTTTCTCCTGTGCTCGAGAGGGCCGGCCCACCCTGAGGGCAGAGGGGACAGGGGTCGAGCCAGGCTCTTAGGGCTCGTTCTATAGTCGCCTGGACCGGAAACAGCAAATTGGGCAAACCGAGGCAGAGCCTTGGAGCCGGGCAGCCGGACCCGCCTCACAGACCCAGAGTGTTCTGGGCAGGGGGTTCCAGGCCCCCGCAAGCCCGCTCTGCGCCCCTGCTCCGTGTAGGTGCGTCCCCTGCAGCCCAGTCCCCACCAGGCTTGTGCAGCAGAGCTGCAGGCTGCTGGGGTCCTTAGGGGCTGGCAAGCAGGAGGGGTTGACAGAGTGAATTGGGAGGCTGGATATCCCTCCACTGGGCTCTCCAGCTAAAACACAGAATGCCCACGTAAGTTTGAATTTCAGATAGACAATAAATACTTTTGAGTAGAAGGGTGTCCTACTTGCATGGGTCATACTTTTATAAACCTTATTTGTCAGAAATTCAGCTCTAACTGGATATCCTGTTTTTAGGTTTGTTTATTATTTGTTGCTCAGCCTGGCACCTTCCCCCCCCCGCCCCGCATCCCTCCCCCAGCCAACTGAGATCCAGATTTTCCTGATTATCCAGCTCATATCCCAGGTTGGGCTGCTGTGCTCCGTGGTCAGGTCCTGAGGACCAGTGGGGTGACTCGGGGTCCACTGGTGCACCTGGACAAGAGTCCCCTCTTGCTCCCTCTTCCCTGCAACCACCTCACCTTTTCCTTGGGTCTGAGTGGCAGCAGGGGCCGTGGGGAGACTACCCCAGGAGAGCCCACAGGGTGCCTTGCCTGAGGTCAAGGGGTGGGCATAACTGCTGCCCACGGGGATTGGTGGTCCTGGTCCTCCCGAAATGTGCCCCCTGGTCCTGGGTTAGTAGTGGGAGTGAAAAACGTGGGCGAGAGTGGGGACACTTACTCTTCTGGGAACCCTTTTCATAAACTCAGAAGCTGGGGGTGGGGGTGCCAGATCCAGAAGCTCCCGGCTCACTTTGTGAGATCGGAGGCATGACCTCCAACAGCAGAGTAGAAGGCCTCGTTGGGTCCTCAGCCTGAATCCAAACCAACACAGGGGTCTCCTGGAAGACTGTCCTCAAAGTATGTTAGAACGCCACATCTCGTGGGGCTTGGAGGAGCCCGTCCTCCTGGGGACAGTCTCTCGGCTTGCTGAGCTCTGAGACTTGTCTTTGGAAATAGACTTTCCGTCACTCAGGTCCATTTGCCCTTGGCTCGCCCTAGAAGAGCAGGAGGCCTGGAGGAAGAGGTGGCTTTGGTGGAGGGGGAGCAGAGGCCAGCTTCCGAGGAGCAGAGATCAGCAGGCTGGAAGTGCCCGTAGCCTGTGTCTGGCCTGGCCCCTGACCCCACCAGCCCTGCCCCCCAGCCCATGGGAGCCCAAGTGCCCCCAACCACCAGCCCTGTTGAGACAGGAAAGCATGTGACAGGAAGGGAGACCTCCTCCTGCTGTCCCCTCTCCAGAAGAGCAGAGCCCCCCAGACAGGACCAGCTGCAGCAGCAATGACCTCTTGTGCTCCCCCTCCCATCTGCTCAGGGAAGGTGGGGCCGTAATCTCAATTATCAGGTCTCAGTTGGAGGAGGCAACCCCCCCTCGAGCCCCAGGTCTGCCGGGCAGACATCTGAGCATATACCCCACCCCCGCAGAGCCTGCTGGGCTCTGTGACCTCTGGCTTCCACCCTCCCCCACTGAGGCAGTGCTCCCTCCTGGCCGGTTCTGCTCTGCCTCCCTGGAGGCCCTGATTTATGCCGCAGGAGCAGACCCAGCCAACCTTGGAGCAAGAGTGGAGGGAGAGAGAAAACGCCAGTCCCAGAGGCTGGAGGGGTGGGGGCTGGGATCGGAGCCCCTGGCAGAGGGTGTCCAGCCAGGCGGCAGCCGTGAGCTGACCACAGCAGCCCGGGGCTCTGGGAGCAGAGCCCGGGCCTTGGGAAAACTGAAGCCACCCTGGCGGGAGAGGGAGCTGAGTCTGCACAAACGCCTCTGCTCAGGAAATGGGGTGCAGGGAAGGTGGGGGGTGGCTCAGAGCCTGAGGACAGGAGGGGACGCTTCCTGGCGGATGCAGGGTCAAAGAAGGGGCGGAAATGGCCAAGACAGCTGCTGAACATCTGGAATCACAGAGAATTACCCAGAGCCCTCAAGGATGGTGGGGTTGGTGGGGAGCAGTACACACCCACGCCCTCTCCTTCCTGCCTCCCAGCAGGGCCAGTCTCCTCCCACTGCACCCCCACCATCAGGGTAAAGTTTGGGTTGGGGTCAGGAGCCCAGCAGGCTGGTCCCAGGGGGCCAAGTTCCCTGGAGCACAGTCCCCCCCTGCCCCCGGCCCGGGTATTGCCCGTTTCTGCAGACCAGGCGTCGTGCAGGCAGGCGCGGCCCCGTGCCCGGGAACGGCCCCGATGACCAAGTTCAACACCAACTCACAGGGGCGGCCGCGCGCCCAGTCAGGGTCCCCTCTGCCACCACAGTGACACCGTGCACAGGGGCCGGTGTGAGGAGAGCGCTCACGTCCCGGAGTTCACAACGACTAGGCAGGGCTCGGCCACCCCTGAGACAGGCCGGAAGCGTTACCCGGCCCCCTCTGAGCTCCCTGGCTGCGACGGTCCGAACTGGCCGCGACCTTGTGCACCTTCCCTCTTTGCCTACGAACGTGCACGACGTGTAGTGGGACGAGGGCTTTTAGGAAAGCCGATGTGCCGAACGGGGGACCCCGCCGCTTGTTTGCTCAGGGGCGCCGCCAGCACTGGTGAGGGCGATCGCTCCGGGGAGCAGGCCCCGGGCCCCGTACACCTCCCCTCTCGGCGGCTCTGCCTTTCCAGGCCTTTCCCCTGGGCCGCGGTGGCCGCCCTGAGCACCGGGTGCTCCCTGCCCGGAGGTCCCTACGAGGCCCGCCTGGGTGAAGGGGCGCCAGCCAGTGTGGGCCTGTGTCTTGCTGGGGTTTCCCGCGGGGACGGGCGGCGAGCTGAGCCGGCCCCGCGCCCAGGGCGCCCCGGAAGCCATCCCAGCAGCGCCACGGTCCCCTTGGTGTTCTGTGTCTCGCTGCCCCCAGTGACCCCTCACCTGGGGGACCCGGTGCCATGGCCACCGCGCCCCAGACGGAAACTGCGGCCTGGAGCTACGCGGCCAGGCCTGGCTCCGGGGGAGAGAGTGGAGCGGCCGGGCTTGATGGGGGGACGGGAAGATGGGGACCCCGTGCGACGGGCGAGGCCCAGGCCTTCGGCGGCTGCCACACGTTGCCTGGCGGTTGTGGGACCCCGAAAACCGGCAGTGGGCGGGAAGGGGCCTTGCCAGAGGGTCTGGGATGCCACCGACCAGCTCCCAGCCAGCCGCCCGGGGCGCCCCTCCTGGGCCGAGCGTGGGGGCGGCTCTGACTCCCGAGGGCGCCGCGGGTGCCCTTCCTGGCCCTTCCGGGTCGTGGCAATGTGGATTCTTCAGCAGCGCCCCCGAGGGCCTGGGCGGCCGGGTCCCTGCCCAAGCTCTGGCGCCCCCCACCCCCCGCCCCCCGCTCCAGGCTCCGCGGCGCCGAGGGGCTGTCCCTGGCGTCAGGCCGCCCGCAGTGCCCCCCACGGGAGGCTGAGGGCACGGTGGGTGTGGGCGGGGGGCACGGCCTGGGGAGGTCGCCAGAGGTCGGGGCGGGGCGGGGAGCCCAGGGCTGGCGGCGCCAGAGGCCCCTTGGTCGGTCAGGCTTCCTGGGGCGCAGGCAGGGGGCTGCAGCTGGCTCCTGGGGGGCCCCAGGTCAGGGGCGGCACATTCTCAGGACCCCAGATGGAGGAGAACCCCGCCCGCCCCCGCCCCAGACCCCCCCGGGGACTTGGGCACCCCCTGGAGGAGGAATGAAGCCGGGAGGATGGTGAGGGGAAGCCCGCCCAGGGGGGAGCAGGACCCCGCAAGGCCGCCACGCACTTGGCGGGGGGAAGCCCGCAGGACAGGACCCGGATGGCCAGTGTCCCCGCGGCCTGCGGTGCGGGGCTGGGGGAGGGCTGTTCTCGGCCACACTGCACACCTCCGAGCTCCGAGCCGATCTAGGTTACAGCCCTCTGGGCTCCTGCTAGGTCTCTAGCGCAGATTAAAAACGGCAACTGTCCCGGAGCTGACCCCAGGGGACCCTGAAAGTTTCCTCCCTCCCACCCCCCTTGCTCAAGGCACTCTCTGTTCTCCGAATCTGCTGAACTCCGGGCGGCTGCTCCGAGGCCCTCACTCGCCCACCCCTCTTACCCCGCTGCTCCCTGGGGAGCTGGCTAGGAGTCAAGCCCACCTCTGCGGTGGGCCGGCCCGGACAGGCAGTCCTGTCTTCCCTCTGTCCCCTCCCTCCAGGCTGTCCCCCGGGCTTCAGCAGAGAAATGGGGAGACAAGGGAGGACGTGAAGGGGCTGCTGGCCCCTGCTCGCCCAGCCAGGTGCCTCCCACCTTGGCCGCTGTGGTTTCTCTAATGGGGGCCGCACTCCAGAGTGACCCCCGGACCCCACCCACGGTGCACAGACACGAAGGCATCAGCGCCCCCAGGCAGCCCCTGCTCCAGGACAGGCCCACCCAGGAAGGCAGGGGGGGGGAGGACCAAGAAGCAGAGAAAGCCCCGTTATCCCCTTTCCTGGCCCCCACCCTCCCCTGGGGATCAGCACTAACCGCAGGGCTGCCCACCCCAGCTGCTTTGAAGCTGCCGGGGGCAGGACCCAGCTGCCAGGGTTCGTGTGCCGGCCCGCCCCTCCGGCTGCGTGGGAGCCAGGGAGTGACCACAGGGCCGCCAGCGGCCTTTGAAGTGCTGAGGCACGGCCCCAGGAAGTGGGCAGTAGCCCACCCAGGCCCTGGGCCAGCCCTGCCCAAGGGCTCGAGCCCCTCCGCGCCAGGCTGGGAGCCGGGCCCCAGCTGTCTCCACGGGCTAGGCACCTTGGTTGCTCAGGTGCAAAGCAGGCGAGGGGCTTGGTGGGCGGCAAGGAAGGAAGAGGCTGCCTCCCTGGCCTCCGGGGCCCAACCCCAGCCCCAGCGTCACCCAGGCTCCCATGGCGGGAGCCAGTGAGGCCAGGAATCGGTCCCTCTCCCTCAGCTAAAAATAGCAGGCCTCGGGCTTTGTGGAAAGCCCCTGGGGCGGGGGAGGAAGGAGCAGGGCTGCAGGGCTGGGCCCTGGGGAGCCAGGCTAGGCAGGAAATGCCCTGGTGCACTGCCCCCCACCCCCCACGCAAAGGCTCTCGTCAGCAGGCACAGACCCCTGGAAAGTCCCAAGTGGTGTCTTCACACCTACGTGGGGCAGGGATCTTCTGGGTCCCTCAGGCTAGGCCTCAGACGTCAGGGTGGGCTCCTCTAACCCCGCTGAAGACGTCCTCCTGGGCCTGGGCTGATGTCCTGCTCTGGGCACCAGAAGGCAGATGAAGGCAGTTCTTCCTCCCGGTCGGCCTCTGCACCTGGTGGCGGCCTGAACCATCCCACCCTCCCGCCTCCCGGTCACACTCCCACCAGAGCCGATCATTGCACAGATAATCCTCGAGGGCCTGCTTGCTGGTGGTGGGGACAGGGCTGAGCACGGCCCCTGATGCATCCCTGCCCCAGGGTGCCTCCTGGGCCCAGGGCTTAACCCAAAGGAGGACCTTCCAAGGAGCAAACACCACTGTCCATCTGGAAGGGGGAGAGCGGGAGAGGGGTCAGCAGCTGAGACCAGAAAGATGGGCAGGAACTGGCTCTTGAAGTGGATTGTTCAGTGGGGCCTGGCCCTGGGAGAGCCCTGGGAACCTGGCCGCTCGGGGGAACAAGGCAAGGCCCCCGTGGCTTGCATCTGGGGGTGGTAGGGGCCGGGGAGGAATGGGGCTAGGGCTGAGGGCAGATCAGGGATAGTTTGTAGGCGACAGCAAGGAATTTGTTTTGTTTTTTAAAAGATTTTATTTATTCACGAGAGACACAGAGAGAAAAAGAGGCAGAGACCCAGGCAGGGGGAGAGGCAGGCGCCTGCGGGGAGCCCGATGTGGTACTTGATCCCGGGACCCCGGGGTCCAGCCCTGAGCCAGCCAGATGCTCAATTGCTGGTCGCCCCCCCACCCCGCCCCGGTCATCCCAAGGGCAAGGAATTTGAAAGGAAACCACTTCTCAGAAGTCACTGAAAGATTCTCAGCAAGAAGGTTCCAGAAATGACCTCACTTTGTGTTTCAGAGAGGTCAGCGCTTTGTGGAGGAAGGTGGGTGGGAGCAGGTGCGGAGGGCAGCGGGGCAGCGGGGCAGCGAGGGCCGTGGTGCCCGCGGCCTCTGTGGGGTGGGAGCACGCAGTGCACGGCGGGCCCAGGAGGGACACGGTGGGCCAGGAGCACGCGTGCCCGCCGGGCCTGGCTCTGCCGTGGCGCTCGCCTTCCAGCTGGGTTGTCCGAGCCATGAGCAGCGCTGGGGTGGCAACAAGCAGAGGGTGCCTGGGGTGCTCGCGGACGGTGCCGGAGAGGATAGGGCTGCCGATGCTGCCGGTGCTCCTGAGAGAGAACAGAAGCCCCACGCCTGATGAGAAGGAGTGGGGGGGCGGAGTCCCCAGGGGACGGGAGGGCCCTCCTTGCGTGAGGGGCATAGTGGGGTGTCCCAGCCGTGTGGCCACGGAGAGACGACGGTAGACACGGTCACTTGCGAGTGGGCGTGGGTTTCGGTGGCCGCTGGCTGCAAGGTGTGCCCCTGGGGGTGGCTTAGGGCAGGTGTTGGGAGGTGAGGAGGCGGAGGAGGCGTCTGAGGAGGGCCCGGACGTCCCTGCGGCACCTGACATCTCTGAGGAGGGACAAAGGCGACATTTCCAGTCCTCACTGGTGCAGAGGCCACTTCTGTCCCTGCCACGCGACCCTGCCATCACCCTGTTGCCCTGGCCCCGCCCTGGCTTCCGCCGCCACCCGCCCGCCCGCGACCGGCGTCCGTGGAGAACAGACCCTGCGAGGGCATGGCCACCAGTCCCAGGCACCGCGCCCACCCCTCGGGAGCCCCCGGTCTGGTGGGGCGGCCTGGAAACACGCCGTAGGACCTGCAGGAGATGAGCGGGGAAGGGCCACAGCCGGGCTCTCAGCTGCGTGCCCACAGGAATGCAACACGCTCCCACAGTCGTCCTCGACCGTAGCGCCCTGACTGTGACGTCCCCGGCGAGAAACGCCCAAAAGGCCATGGGCGGGCGGACGGACGCGCGGGCTGTGGTCCGTCTGTCGGACGGAGGAAGGAGTGAACCCCTCACTCCCACAGGATGAAGCTCAAGCGCGTTGCGCTGATGAGAGGAGGCCCCACGGCCGAGGCCCGGACCATGGAGTTGGGCGACCCCCGAAGAGAAGGAAGTCCAGGGCCAGGAGGCCGACTGACGGCTGGCAGGGCCTGAGGCTCGCGCGGGCGCTGAGAGGTGCGGGGGCCCCTTCGGACGGCGGGGTGTCCTCCGGCGTGCTATCGGGTGGTCCCGTGACTCCCCGTCTGTCAAAGCGCAGCAGGTCGTTCGCTCACGCTCGGCGAGTGTCTGTGTATAAATTAGACCTCGGAAGAGCTCAGCTTTGGAAAAGATGTAAAGACCGTGCGTGTGACACGAAAACATCAGGAGGGGGTGACGGGGACGAGGCTGAGGACGCTGGAAGGGGCTGGCTTCCGGAGGTTGGCTTCTTGGAGGAGGCATCGCTTCTCCTGGGCGGGCCCTGGGGCGCAGGGGAGCAGGATCACCTGGTAACTCTCCGCTCCCCATCCCATTCGGTGGGGCGCCCGGGGCTCAGCTGGGTAAGCGTCCAACTCTTGGGTTTGGCTCAGGCTTCGATCCCAGGTCGTGATGCCCCACGTCAGGCTCCACACCCGGCGCTGTGTCCCCTGGAGGTTCTCTCCCTCTCCCTCTGCCCCTCCCCCCCGTGCGCAGTCTGAATTAATAAATCTTTTATTTTTATTTTTTTTAAAGATTTTATTTATTTATTCATGAAAGACAGAGAGAGAGAGAGAGAGGCAGAGACACAGGCAGAGGGAGAAGCAGGCCCCAGGCAGGGAGCCTGATGTGGGACTCGATCCCGGTATGATCCAGGATCATACCCTGGGCCAAAGGCAGACACTAAACTGCTGAGCCACCCAGGGATTCCCCTGAATTAATAAATTAAAAAAAAAATCCCATTTGGTGATTTTAACTCTTAAGTAAAAAGAGGCAAATCCAGACTCAAGTTGTGAGTTGAGATAATTCACCTTTTTTTAAAAGATTTATTTATTTATTTATTTGTGATAGAGAGAGAGAAGCAGGCTCCATGCCGGGAGCCCGATGCGGGACTCGATCCCGGGACTCCAGGATCACGCCCTGGGCCAAAGGCAGGTGCCAAACCACTGAGCCACCCAGGGATCCCTGAGATAATTCTCTTTTATAGGCTGTTTTTGTTTTTTATGATTTTTAAAAGATTTTTATGTATTTATTCATGAGAGACACAGAGAGAGAGAGAGAGAGAGGCAGAGACCCAGGCCGAGGGAGAAGCAGGCTCCATGCAGGGAGCCCGATGCAGGACTCCATCCTGGGACCCGGGGTCACGTCCTGAGCCAAAGGCAGACGCTCAACCCCAAGGTGCCCTATAGGCTGTTTTTAGATGAGAATCGTTTCCTGCTCGGGTCACTGGAATAGTCTGGCCAAAGCTGCCTGGAATGTCCAGCAGGCACTCGCGTTGGGCATGGGGGGCATGAGACTGAAGCCAGGAGACTGGTGTGGAAGGGCCGGTGAGGCCCCCGGGGCTCCCCGCCAAGTGGGGGTGTCCTGGTCTGGATTCACCACTGGCCAGTAGACCGGGCCCAGACTGTCCTGGCAGCTGGGACGTGTCCTCCAGCACCTCCTGGGACCCTCGTCTCCCAGACCAGTGAGCAAACCGTCAGCCGGTCTCAGCTCGGGGTGCCAGCTCAGAGAAGGCCGGGCTGGGCTGCTGCCCCCAGAGGAGCGGGTGTGTGAGAGCAAGGGGTCCCCATGGCCTTCACCATGGCCGAACCGTCCCTGGGGCTGCTGTCCTGGCAGGGGAGGGCCTCTCCGCTAGGGCACTGGGCCCCTGGGCAGGAGGTGAAGGCAAGCCTATAAAGGCGGAGTCCCCACATGGCAAGAGGCAGTGACCACCCGGGCCTGCTGGCGTCCCCCGTCATCTGTGGGGTTCCGTGAGGATGGATCCTGGGGCGGGCACCACCCTGGGTGGGTATGTGGGCTGTCCTGCATCCTGGCCGGCTGGTGGGGTCTGGGCAAGGGGACTGGGGTATTCAACTGGCAAAGGCCCTGCTGTTCTCCTTGGAGTCACTGTTTGAAGTAGCTGGGACTGGCTGTCAGGACACTGGCCAATCTTGGAACTGGTGAGCCCAGGACCCAGTGACCTTTTCCCCCTGTGGCCTTGACTGGGGCTGGGAACCTCCGGCCTGGCGTCCTGTGTCCTGCCAAGAGGATGTCCTGTCCTCAGGCCAACTCCCCCGCCCTCCTCCATCCCTCTGGGGCCTCCTGGGGCAGAGGTGGGAGTGTGGGGGTGGAGGGGAGTTGGAAGTCAGCTGGCTGTCCCCCACTGCCCGTCCCTCCCCACCCCCGGCTGTGCTGCAGGGACAGGGGCCCCCAGTCCCGCACCTGGGGTGTTCCCAGCACTTGAGTCCTATTCCCACAGCAAGGGGGGGGGGTCGCTGCTCCAGGAACAAAGGCTAGGAGAGGAGAGGGGGAGCAGGGAGCAGGGAAGAGGAAGGGGAAGGGACTGAGCTGAGACGCTGAGGCCACCTCTCCAGGAGCTGCCTCCCCCAACCCTCTCCCGGGTTTCCTGCCCTGAGCCTGTGTGTGGGCGAGGATGTGAGCGAAGGAGGGTGTGAACCAGCTCAGCTCCAGCTCCTGCCACAAGCCTGCCCTCATCACGGGGAAAGGAGGCCCGGGGGGTGGGGGGGGGGGGGGGGTGGATATCAGGTGGAAAGATACAGGAGGCTCCAGGAGCTCAGCCCCAGTGGGCTGCAGGGAGATGGGGGAGCTGCCCTGGGAGCAGGGCCGAGCGGGGTGGCCGCTGACCGCCGGGCCCTCCTGGCCGTGCACGTGTGGCTGTGCCCCGAGGGCCCTCCCTGCACCCCCGGCTGGTGGTCGCTGGGCACCTGTGCTCGGGTCCCCTGGCCTTTGTGTGCGTCTCCAGGTGGGTTGGGTTTCTGGGGAGAGTTCGGGGGAATCGTGCCCACATGCGCCCTGGGTCCCTGGGCGTCTTGTCCCGTACATTTGTGAGCAGGTCCCTGAGCCCTGCGTGTGTGTACACGATGTGCTCCTGCGTGTGAAGCGGCGTCCCGGCCTGTGTCTGAATGCGGCCCCGTGGACACCGTGTCTGTGGACCTGGGGAGGGCGGGGGGCAGGAAGGCAGCTGTTGGGCTCCCTCCTGCCCCCCCACTACCCGACAGGGGGCTCGGTCCACCCTCGCAGAGGCGGCTCAGCGAGTTAAAAATAGCCCCAGGGCCTCTGGAAGCGGAAGGGGTAGAGGCACCCCTGGCCCAGCAGGCAGCGGGCGGGCCCAGGTTGCAGCAGCATTCCAAGGCCAGCTGGTCAGGCGCCAGCAGGGTGGGCCGCACATCCGCAGGAGGACCCGCACCCGGCGGCCCCTTGGGAAGGGCAGAGCTGGCTCCCCGTCCCCGGGGGGGAAGTGCCCCCGAGGTGCCCCCGGGGGCTGCCCTCAGCCGTCTTCTCTGCTCCCTCTGTGGAGGGTCCCTGGAGGCCCAGAGGGAACCCAGGACAGGGTCCCCCGGGGAGAGGGGCAGCAGAGAGCTTGGGGGGTTTGTATGACCTTTTATTGAAGTGTCACATCCACACAGAAAAGTGCACATACTTTGAAGTGTGCGGCTGAATAAATTATCGTAACCCGAGCGCATCTTGTCGCCAGCTCCCAAACCAGGAAAACAGGCCATTGCCAGCCCCGGGGGGCCCAAAGGCCACCCCCCGCGATCGTGTTGGCTCCGCGGTCCCACCGGTGCCGTGGACACCCCTCACTCCGCTCTCGAGGACGCTGGGGTGGTGCCGCGGCCGTGCCTGGGATCCAGGGTGGCTGCTTCTTGTGGCTGGTCCGGATCCCACGCTGGGACAGGCCGTATTTTAGTCACCTACTCGATGGCTCGGGGGCGTTTGGGTTTTTCCAGTTTGGAGTGTTACCAACAGGATGGCTTTGAACATCCTGGCACATGGTTTTTGGTGAACCCAAGGTACGGATGTTCACTGGGCACCCCCGGGAGTGGACGTGTACCTTGAACTGGCCACGGGGCCCTCTGGGGACTATGGGGGCGCTACGGACACTCCCCTAGGAATGCTAGAAAGTGCTCAGGATTTCAGGGAGGACTGCTCCCGCCCCACCCTCGGTTCCGAGCCTCCAGCGCTGGCCTCTGCAGCCTTCAGGGTCTGTGTGTCCTCCGCCAGGCCAGGTCTTGGGCGAGGGCCCCCGGGGAGAAGCTGTCCTCCCCCCGGGAGGGATGGGCAGCGCCGGTGCGCCCTCCGCAGCCAGGCACGCCCAGAGGAGGCGCTCCATCCTGGAGGCCCACCCTTCCTTCCTCAGGAAAACCTGTGGTCTGATAAGGCCTCCAGTCTCTGGTTTTCAAAACCACCCCGGCACTAGGACCCCCCAGGGGAGGGGGACAGAGCCCCAGGCAGCCCGCGGCGGCTGGGGTGGGACTGGTTCCGGGCACTGTGCAAGCACCGGGCAGGTCCTGGCTGCCCGCTCTGGGGGCTGGGAGCCCGGGAGGGACAGGTGGCCGCCCCCAGGGGGCCTCCCCCGGCCTCGGCCAAGGCGCCAGGCCCTCTGTGGCCCGGCAGCCCGGGCTTCCTCTGATGCTCCCTGAGCCTGTGGGGGGCAGGCCGGGCCCCGAGGGGACACCCCGCGGCAGCCCAGGCAAGCCCCTTTCTTCTGACACGACCGTCCCCCAGGTCTACGACCCTCGTGGTGGCGTCCCAGGACGACTCGAGGCCGAGCCCAGCGGGGAGGGCGCCGCCGCCGGCTCTCCCGGGACTGAGCCTGCAGCCGAGAGCCCAGAGCCCGGGAGCCCGGCCCTGCCCCCTGCCCGTGCCCACTGCTCGCTGGCAGACTCCCTGTGTGATGGGGCTGCCAAGCTAGATGGCGCCTCCCAGGGCTGCTTCGGGGGCCCTGCCGTGGGGGGGCCGCTCGCTGCACAGTGAGCTCAGGGAAGTAAGCCGCCTGCCCCGAGCCGCACAGCTGCGCTGGTCCCCATTCCGGCCGCGCCGGCCCCCGAGCCCGAAGGGGCCAGCACAGCCCTGCCCTCGGGAGCCCGGGCAGGGTGAAGGCCAGACACACAGCGAGGGCAGACAGCGGCCAGGGGCAGGGCCCTGCGGGCTCCTCCAGCCGAGGGAGAGGGCAGGGAGCAGCAGCGCTGGGCGGGCGGGAGGACGTGGCCTGGCACCCGCGGGTGGGCGGTGGGCGGTGGGAGTGCGAGCAGGGGGCGCAGAGGCAGAGAGCGGGCGTGGGCGCTGGCTCCGTTAGTGCCTCAGCCGAGCAGGGTGTGTGGGCACGGGATCCACGTGTCATGAGACCAGCTGCAGGTACAGCTTGCAGGGTGCGTGGTGAGGGGGGCGGGCTGAGGCTGGCGAGCAGGCTGGCGGGCAGGGACAGAGGCCGCGGCCCGCAGGGGGGCGGGGGGATTCTATTTCAGGGTTCCCTCCCCCCAGGCTGTGCGGCCCTGGAGGCTGACCTGCGTGGGGCCTCGCCAGCAGCCTGCATCCCCAGCGAGGGCTGTGCCGTGGGCCCGAGGCCTGGCGTCCCAACCGTCCGCGGGGAGGGGGGGCGGCGAGAGGCACCCAGGATGGGCTCGCAGGTCTGAGGGGGAGGCAGGCAGCAGAGGGGAGCCCTGGACCAAGTGCGGTCTGCACCGGGGGGCCTGGGAGTTGCCCAGGCACTGGAGGAAGGGGCTCTGCACTGGGCCCATCCAGGTGGCACCCGAAGCCCCCCGGGAGCAAGAGGGAGGACCGCCCACGGCCCCTCCTGACCCCGGTGGCACTGGGGCGGGGGCGCTGTGCCCCGGTGACTCCCGGGAGGGGTTGCCCCTTTGTCACAGGGGCCAAGCTTGCTCCGCTGCCCTGGAGGCTGCCCTCCCCGTGTCGAACTGTGGCCGGGGGCCCATCTGCTCAAACCGAGCCAGGACCACCTGGATGGCGCCCACTCCCAAGCACCGCCTGGCTTCCTGTCCCCTAACCGGCAGCCACCCCCTGCTGCCAAGTGGAGAGGCATCTCCTCCATGGGCCGCGCCCAGGGTCCTCAGCTCTACGTCCTCAGAATCTCTCTGAATCGTTATTAGACCAAGGCTGTCCTGTTCAAAAGTCTTGAGTGGCACGCTGTAGCTTGTGGAAAGCCCTAGAAGCCGCAGCCCAGTGGAGCCCGGCAGGCCTCCATGGCTCCCTCCCCCAGGAGCACCTGCGGGCGCGGCACCGACGACCACGGGTCCCTGACTTCCACCCATGGCCTCTTGTCCTCATTCTGGAGGCTCAGGCCGGACCGTGTCCTGCTCAGCGTCCAGAACTGGGCCTGACTCACAAGCGCGTCCGCTGAGTCGGGAGCCACGGGAGCGGAAGCCGACCAAAGCACACAGAGCAGCCGCTCGGACGCTCTTGCACACTCTCCACTTCCCAAGGTCCACACGCCCGACACGCGGGCGCACACGAGGCCGGGTCACAGGCGTACACCTGGACCCCAAGGACACACATGCATGAGCACAACCCCCGGAAGTGCACACAAATACGTGGACAAACACAGGGGTTCATGACACTGTCACCAGGAAATTAGCCCTGGATGCTCGCGAGAGGGGGACACTTGGAGAGGGGGATGCTCAGGACAGGGGGACGCTCAGCAGAGGTGGCAAGGTGAATCTCGTTCAGACTCCCACGGTGGGGGAGACACAGGTGCAAGCTGCCGCAACCTCAGCTGAGACAATGATGACCGAGGTTTTCATTTTTTAATTACTTAATTAATTTATTTATTTATTCTAAATTTTTAAAATTTGAGAGAAAAGAGAGTGTGGGAGCAGAGGGAGGGGCAGAGGCAGAGAGTCCTAAGCGGAGGCCACTTTGTGCCCTGAGATGCTGGAGTCGTGACCAAGAGTCAGAGGCTCACTGCCCGGCTCCCTCCAGAACCCCAAGTTTCATCGGCTCTCTAGACTACAGCTGCCCTGACCCGGGGGGGGGCATCCATACACCCCATGGACAGGAGGAGGAGTGAGGTCAAGGCAGCAGGTGCCGCTGGGCGGGGTCGGGGCCTCTCCATGCCCACCGAGGGGCCTTGGGAGGCTGCTCGTCCAGCGGAGGAGAGGTGCCTGTGCCTCGTCCAGGGGGGACACGGCCCTTCATCCGTGGGGCTCGGGGCCGCAGCACCTGTTTCCTCTGCCCGCTGCCTCCCAGGAGGCCCGGGCCGCCCTGGTACTGCTGCCCTCCGGGGAGACTCCCGGCACAGGGCGGGTGCTTGGGAGGGGGGCTCTGTCTCATCCTTTTCTCCTAGGACAGGCCAGGGCGGGCCACGGTGACGTGGCCCCCGCGTCCCCCGCAGGGTGGCGGCCTGGCAGCTCCCGGAGGGGCCACCGGGGAGAGCCCGCGGTGTCCTGCACCCTCGGCGGCTATCTGCAGATCGCGGCCTCTGCAACGTGAGCCTCGGCGGCTGCAGCCCTAAGAAGCAGCTGGCTCCTCCGTCGGAGACCGAGGCCCCGGCCCCGCACCCCGCTCCGGCGCGGACTGGCCGGATCCCCGAGGATGGGTTTCCAGGGCCTGCCCGAGATGGAATTACAGCCCAGGCTGCACCTGCAGCACGGAGAGCTGCCTCCTGGCCCTGCCACGCAAGGACCCGTGCGGATGGCGTGGTTGCTGCGTGCCCCGCAGGGGGACGCGGGGGCTGTGGAAACCCCACGTGGGGTGCGAGGGTCAGGGGAGCATCTCCAGAGCACAGGATGCCACCGCAGGGACCGCAGCATCAGTACGGAAAAGGAAGAGGGGACAGAGGAGTGAAGGATTGGACCTGGGGGTGGGTGATAAAGGGGCTGGGGCTGGTGCAGGGTGCCCGGCGGGGGGAGGGGGGGCGGGATGGGACACAGTGGGGAGCCCAGACCAGGAACGGGGCCCACCTGGGTCTGCGGAGGCCAGAGGCCCCCCCCCGACAGAGGCCTGGAGAGCGAGGAGGCTACGTGCCCCTGGCCATTGCCCAGAGGGGCCAGGGCAAGGTCAGAGAGGACCGGGAGGCTCCTTGCAGCCCTTGCAGCTGCCCTGGCCGGGCCCCGCCGCAGTCCCACCCCCGAGCTGGCCTGGCCATGCAGCTGGCAGTGGGGACGGCGCCTCTGCTTGTCTTGCCTCTGACTTCTGCGCCTTTTTCTTCCCACCCTTTCCTCTCCGCTGGGCCCGTGGCCCCCAGATGCCCCTCTAGCTTCCTGCCTCTGCCCCCTGGCACCAGCCCCTCCGGGAGCACAGCAGGTGTGGCCCAGCCCCGGTCCGGAGGGAAGGTCTGGAATGCACAGCCCTGGTGCGGGGCCTGAGGGTGGAGGTGGGAGGGGGCTCAGGAAGGAAGGGTGCTGGCAGTTGGTAGCGGCGTTTTGGAAGGACGGTTGGGGGTGAGCACTTGGAATGGAGATGGGGCGGCAGTTGGCGGTGGCAGCTGGAGTGGCAGTTGGGGCTTGGCAGGGGCGCGGGCCCGAGGACAGTCGGGGTGGGGCAGCCGTGGGGTTGGCAGGTAGCCCCCGGCCCTGAGCGGCTCTGGAGGGTGGTCTCGGGGCGGCCCCACAGGAGAGCGGGGCCAGCTGGCCGCAGACGCGGGCTGAGCCAGGCCCGGGAGTAGGCCTGGGTGGTGCTGGCGGCAGCCTGGAGCGGCTCAGTCCACCCGCGGGACCGGCTGACGCGCGGGGGGCGGGTCCCACCGAGCCGCCCCAGCACCGCCAGGCCCGCCCTGCCCTCTGCTTGGCTCCCGCGAGCTTCCAGCGGGGGCTTGCGGAGGGCAGGGGCAGCTTCTGGGCAGTTCCCTGGGAGGGGGCAGGACTCCCAGGGCTGTTGCCATGGGGACGCTGGAGCCACATCACTGGTTGGAGAATAAACAGACAAGTTCTCGGACTAGTGACCGCTATGAAGACAGCTCAGAAAGCTCAGCTGGGGGAGGACGGGCTGGGGGGCCGCTGGGGGGTCCCCGGGGCAGGGGCTGCGGCCGTGAGGGCCCTGGGGGGGCGGGGGGAGCCTGGGAAGGAAGACGCCGAAGAATATCTGCTGCGGGTCCTCTCTTCCCCAGCCCCTGCTGGGCTTCCCCTCGGGAGCAAACCTGCGGGAGGCAGGTCCCCGCGCCCCCGGGGCATCAGAGCCCCTGGCGTGGGGCTGGGGCCCTTCCCGAAGCCACAGGGCGAGGTGGGGGGGCAGGCACCGGGCTGCCTGAGCACCGCGCAGGGGGCAGCGCCAGGGCCTCGGGGGACCCCAGCAGCCACATGCCTCACCCAGCGGAGCCTGTCCCCGGGGGTGTCCTAGCCCGCACACCTGTGCGCCTGCCCACTTGCCGCACGTCGGCCCCCAGGCCCCGGCCGCCCCGGCTTGCTCCTTCCAGGCCCCAGACGCCTCACGCACACAGCTGGTGGTGGCAGGACGACCGGCACGCGCTGACCGGGGCAGAGCCCTGGTTGCCCCTTTCTCCCCCGTCATGTCCCCCAGCTCCGCCATGGTACGGAGGCACCTTGTGCCCTGCACCCCCTCAGACATGCGTACCGGCTGGACGTAGGCCCCAGATGCAGGTGCCCTAGTCCAAGGATGCTGGCGAGGCCGCAGCCTCGGTCCCCTCCTGGCCCCAGAGCCGTCCCCAGGGCAGAGCTGCCCTCACAGAGGCCACCTGCTCCAGACGGTGAAGGACCAGCGGACGGCCAGGTAGCCCATACCTGCGAGGGTGTGCACAGCCTTGGAGCTCAGGTGCAGGGCACATCGCCTGCATGGACAGCAGGAACCCACGAGAGGGAGGATGTCCCTGCGGCCCAGGCTGGCATCTGCCTCCTGTAGCCCTTGGATAATGCTGGTCACTGAGGAGTGTGGGGTTCCCGTGTCCCCGCCGAGCACGTGCACCGGGTGGCTCCAGGGAGTCCAGCCGCACGATCTCCCTTTTGCTCCCGGCTCTGTTGAGAGGACCGCAGTTGCTGCTGTTGGCTCTCCTTTCTTTCTTTTTTAAAAAGTAAGGAAAGGGGATTCCCTGGGTGGCTCAGCACAGCACTACCTTTGGCCCAGGGTGTGATCCTGGAGTCCCGGGATCGAGTCCCACATCAGGCTCCCTGCATGGAGCCTGCTTCTCCCTCTGCCTGTGTCTCTGCTTCTCTCTCTCTCTCTTTGTGTGTCTCTCATAAATATATGAATAAATAAAATATTTTTTGAAAAAGTAAGGAGGCTTATTTGCTCATAGAACAATAACCATCTGGAAGTACGGTGGGCTTCGGGTATGGCTTGATCAGGGGTCTTGGAACTCTACTTGGTGCTGCTTTTTTGGTGTCCTCAGTCTCAGCCTCAGCCTCAGGCTGCTCGCCCTTCTGTCTGTTCTTGGGGCCGAGAGGCTGGGAGTACCAGTCCTCTAGCACCCGCATGGCTGCAGGGGTCACGTAGGGGAACAGGGGAGACAGTGCCAGCGCCCTGGGGACTTATTCCAGGGCTCAGCAAGTCCTTCTATCGAGGCCAAAGGCCCTCGACTGGGATGGGCTCTGGTACTGGTGAGACAGAGGCTTGGTTCTCGTGGGCAGGTCTGCTGAGCAATGACTGAGCACCACTGTGTGCAGAGGGAGGCAGCCTCTGGAGTCCTGCATTCCTGCGTGGATGGCGGGGGTGGCACCTCCGCGAGGCCGTTCCCTGGGGCGCCTGAGGGGACCGACATCTCGGGATAGACGGGCTCTCTCCTCCGCGGGAGGGAAGGGTGGGCGCTAGGGGTCTGGCCCCACGTGCTGGCCGTGTGCCCGGCTCCCTGGGCCCTTTCCCACTAGGCTCAGGGTGCTCCGGGCAGGGGCCTCCCGTGGCCTCGGAGGGGCAGGTGACCCAGTGGGCCCTCGGGGGGCCCGGAGGCAGCCAGGTGAGGGCTTCCCGGGCCTGCGGCTCCCGGGGCTGCATGTGGCCGGAGGCCGGGGCCGGCTGGGGGGGGCTGGGGAGCGGCGCGGGGGACGGTGTCTGCGCAGCCATCTCCAGGCGCCGGCTGGAGGCGAGGGAGTGTCCGAGCCTTTCATCGCGGCTGCCAGACCGCGGCTCGCCCTTGTTCGCTCGGGGAGACTTCCCCCGCCGCAGCCCCGTGAATGGCTCCTCACACGGCGGGCAGGCATCCGTGGGGCCGCCCCCGCCCCCGCCCCCGCCCCCGAGGAATTCCGCGGCGCTGGGCCGGGGAGGCAGGGCGCGAGGCTCGCCATTGGACGGGGCCGGCGCTCGGCTCCCCGCGCCCTCCGGCCCGGCTGGGGGGGGCGGCCTTTGCCCCACGGGGCGCCGGGGATGTGCGGCCGCGCTCCCGACCCCAGCCCGGCCCGAGCGCGGCGAGGGGGGCGCAGGACCGGGCGGGAGGACCCCGCGCTCCCGCGTGCCCAGGTCAGGGCCCGGGGCGGGGCGGCCTGAGCCCGGGCGCCCCGGGGGCCCCGACGGTGCCGGCGCGCAGCCCCCGCCCCCCGCGCCCCGCGCCCCGCGCCCCGCCGAGCAGGTGGGGAGCCCGGAACTTTGGAGACGCGCGCGGCGGGACCGCGCACCGGGCCGTGGGGACGACCTGGGGCCCCGGGACCCGCGCGCCCCCGACGAGCGGGCGCGTGGGCATCGCCGGGGCGCGCGGCCCGGGAAGGAGCCGGTGCGCCCCCGCCCTCCCCCGCCCTCCCGCGGCCTCCCGCGGCCTCCCTCGCCCTCCGTCGCCCGGGCCGGGGGAAGGGGGCGGCCCCGTGCCCGCAGCGCCCCGCCCCGCCCGCCCGCCGCCCGCGCCCCGCGCCCCGCGCCGAGCCCCGCGCCCCGCGCCCCGCGCCGCCCCGCCGCGCCCAGGGGAGGGGGCTTCCCACAATGCCCAGCGAGCCGCGCCCGCACTTGCGCCGTCCGGCCGCCCGCGGGGCAGCGACCCCCGCCCCCCCCGACGCCGCGCCGGGGCCCGCGGGGGGCGGCAGGGGCGGGGCGGGCGGGCGGCCGGCGGGGGCGGGGCCGGGGCGGCGGCCGCGGCCGGGGCGCCGCGCGGGCCAATCAGCGGCGGCCGGGCGCGCGCCGGGGGGCGGGGTCAGGGTCCGCGGGCGGGGCGCGCGCGGGCGGCGGGGGCCGCGGGGTTGGAGCGGGCGCGGGGGCGCGCGCCGGCCTGACGGACGGACGGCCGGACAGACGGCGCAGCAGCCGAGGCGAGCGCGCAGCTCGGACCCGCCCGGACGCGGCGCTCCCGGCGGCGGCGGCGGCGATCCCCCGCGCGGGTCCGGGGCCGCGGCGCCCGCCCTCGCCCGCCCTCGCCCGCCCTCGCCCGCGCCCCATGGGGTCACAGGTAAGCGGCGCCGGCTCATTGTCCGCGCGGCCGGGCCGGCGCATCGCCGCGGGGCCGCCCGGGCCGCCCGCTCGGGGCCGCTCGCTCCGGCCGGGCCGCGCCCCCGCCCCCGCCCCGCGCCCCCCGCGCCCGCCGCGCCCGCCGCGCCGCGCCGCGCCCCGCCCCGCCCCGCGGGGGCGCCCTCCCGGCGGCGGTCGGCGCGGCCCGGCGGCGGCTCGGGGGCGGCGGGGGCCCGTGCGCGGCGCCAAGCGGCTCGGAGCCGGGGCGGCCCGGGGCGGGGCGGGGGCGGCGCGGGGTCCCCGCGGGGCTGCGCGCGGAGGCGGCGGGGTGCCGGGCGCCCCTCGCCCCGCGCCCCGCGCCCCGCGCCCCTCTCCGCGCGCCCCTCTCCGCCGCGGCCCCCCGCCGTCACCTCCGGGGGGAATTCTCTCCGGCCGTAATTTCTGCTGCGTCAACGCCCGGCCCGGGAGGCGGCCCCGGGGCGAGCCCGCGCCCCCCGCCCGCGCGCCCCGCGCCCCCCGCCCGCGCGCCCCGCCGCGCCCGACCCGCCCGCGCCGAGTTTGCCAAGAGTCGGACCCGCGGGCGGGGGCGCGGCGGGGCGCGGCGGGGCGCGGGGTCATTGTCTCGGCGGACGCGGGCGCCGGCCTCGTCCCCGTCGTCCCCGTGGGAGCCTCGGGGGCGCCGCGGCCTCGGGGTGGGCGGGCGGACGGGGCGCGCGGGGCGGCCCGGGGCGCGGGGGGAGCGGGTCCGCCGCCAGCCGCGTCTTTGTTTCTCCGTAAATAGACATGTCAGTTCCGCAGGGGAGCACGAGCCGCTTCTGACAACTCAATCCGGCGGCGAATGGGGAGCCCTGCGCGCAGGAGGAGGGCTGCGGCCACCCGGGCCCGGCCCCGCCGACAGATGCGCCGTTCGCGGGGCTGAGCCGGCCGCGCACAATAGGGCCGCGCCAGGACCCGGGCCCAGACCCAGCGCGGCGACCCCAGGTACCCCCGACACCGAGGACAGACAGACAAAAGAAAGTTTCACTGAGATCCTCTGCGAATTCGCCCGCGCTCTCCGCGCTGCGGTGCCGGCGACAGGATCGCCATCAGCATTGTTTCAAGAAATGCTAATGAGCCAGCGCAGGGGGGGGAGGTCTTTTTGCAAACTGCGAGGCGCGCGGACACCTGTGCACGGAGCGCCCGCGCGCGTTTTTAAGGGTGCCGCCTGCAGAATCTTTCATTTTGGGTTTTATCGTCAAAGCGAACTTTCCGAGCGGGTGACAGACTTGTGGATCCGCTCCGTGGCCGCCCCGCGCGCCGCCTGTGCGAGGCTGTTTGCACCCTGCGGGAGCGGCTCATGCCTCGCTCCCCGAAGGGAAATGTAGAGAAGGGGCTTTCCGCAAGGAGAGTGAAGGAAACCGAAGCGTCTCGCCATCCTCGAGTTGTTCCCCTCGGCGTGTTTCGTGATAGTGTTCAGGTATTTTGAGCTGAAAACTTTGGGACGCCTCGGCATTCCAGCAGGGAGGAAGTGAGTGGTAGGCGTGGCGAGGCGAGGGCGTCACACCGCAGCCCTGGGTCCCCTCTGCCGCAGGCCTCATCTCCGTGTCCTTCGCTGGGGGGCGGGGGCTGTTGTGCGTTTTCTTTAGGGGGTGATGGTCGAAGGCACTCCCTTGAGGCTGTTCAGACGCCCCCAAACGCAGCCTTTCCTGGAGGCCAGCCTTGGAACAACACTTAAATAAGCCTCTCGTTGACATCATCCTGGGTGTAAGAGTGTCGTTCTGATGAGAGAATTCCTGCCGAGGGGCCGAGGGTGGGCTGTGTTCTGTTCAACAACGCGTCGTTCCTGTGCTCCGGGCACCCCACCCCCCACCCCTCCGCACACCCACCTTCGGGTGCTCAGGACCGGCCGACTGTCGCCCACGGGGCAGCCACCCTGGCTGATGCACTTGGTCACATCAGGCCCGGGGGTCCCCCGCCCCCGTGGCACCTGCGGCCCTCCCTCACACGCCGGCAGAAGGCGTGAGGCGGACTCCTGGAAAGGCAAGACCACCTCGGGATGGGCGGACCCCCGCAAGCCTGAAGTCCCGCCGCCGTCAGACGGGGTGTTGTTTACCGACACGTTACACAAAATTAAGTTTTTAGCAGAATGAACTTTCCAACGTTGTCCTTATGTGGGGCTTTTCAAATTAAGCGAAATTGGGCCACTCTGTCCCTGTGGTCTGTGTTTCTGGGACAGCTGTACAGCACTCCTGCTTTGTTCTCTATCAGAGGTCTTAGACCAGCCTCTGAGCGCCAAGGAGACCCATTTAGTGCTCGGTGTTTAGGAGCGCCACAGCCCAGGAACCTGAGCTAATTCCTCACTTTCCCATATGTCATGTGCCCAGGTGCCTTCTTGGCTGCTGGGTTAAAGCGAGGAGAGAGTTCTAGAAGCCAGTGCTGCTGCCCGCCCGCCCTCACGCCTGTGTCCCAGCACCTGCCACGGCACTGCCCGCTTCTGGGGGCTTCACATTGCCCCCGACTCACGTTCTCGTAAACGTGCGGGCTCCTTCTTCTTCTGACCTAACGTATTTTACCTTCACGTCTGTTGAGTGATGGCAAATGGTCAAGAATTCCCGTGTCTGCCCCTCCCCTCAAAAAAGAGATCCTCCCAGTTTGTTTTAATGGCCTCCCTGCTAAGAAGTGGATGATTAAAAATCTCTATTGAGGCCACAGGCTGATCTAAGTGTTTGAGACCCTGCCTCGTCCCGATCATGGTTCGCACGTCCCCGGCCCGCAGCTGCGGCTGTGGCACGGCCGGCGTGGCTGTGGTCTCACGCCGTGAGCTCGGCACAGGTTTTCCACCTTTTCTGTCGTTCCAGCCTAAATACTTTGTGTAGCTTATCTGTGCACACGCAGGCTTTGTGTCCCGGCCTGCTGGTGATGGCACAACGCGACCCGTGATGTTATTTATCAATGAAAAAGTCATGGAAAAGAGAAAAAAACCTTTCTCGACAAATAAGTTGTGCGTTGAAGGATAAAAGGAGCTAGGCTGGCCAACTCTGACACAGAGTTTTCTGCTCAGTTTCTTTCTTTTTTTTAAAGATTTTATTTTTATTTATTCACGAGAGGCACAGAGAGAGAGAGAGACAGAGAGACGGGCAGGGGGAGAAGCAGGCTCCCTGTGGGGAGCCCGATGCGGGACTCGATCCCGGGACCCCGGGGTCACAACCTGGGCCAGAGGCAGATGCCCGACCACTGAGCCACCCAGGTGCCCCTTTTCCTCATTTTTTTCTCAGTAATGCTATTGAGTCATATTCAGGTTGAAAAGTTATTAAATATTTTTAACATAATTTGGATTCAAAAACCGCTAACGTAGGTATTTTAGAATAAAAATTGAGAAATAACATTCACGTATCTTTCAACAGCATTTATAGAGATTTTGTGTCTCAACCGGAGTTTCTGAGCCACGTTAGAGGGACGTTCCCGGGGTTCTCATTCCTAGGGACCCTGGGCATTGCCGAGGACCTGGGCCAGGCTGGGGGCGGCATTTCTGCAGGGCTTGGTGATCTGTTGGGACAAGTCGAGCATCCCTCAGACACAGGACCAGTAATGGGACCCAGTGTAGGTGACAGATGCTAGTGAAACAGCCCCAGAGCCTGGAGGGGGGACAGCGTGCAGACCACCTGGTGGGGAAGGGGGCGTCTGAATCCCAAAGGCTGCGGAGGGAGAGGGGATCCGCACAGACTCCTTCCCACCCCGTGGGGCGCTGACCCCGGGTCCAGTATTGTGGGGCACACTCTGTCGGGAGCTCTGCTGTGCCGGGAGGACGGCTGGCGAGAGGGTGGGACTGCAGGGCCAGGCGCTGCTGGGGGTGACGGGCAGGGAGAGCAGTCGCGGATCCCGCCTCCCACGGGGCACGCTGGCCACTCGGTCTTTTTGAAAAGGTGCGGCGAGGTGGCCCCTTGCCCCTCGCAGCGTGCGTGCCCCTTCCTCGGTGAGGTCAGCAGTTGGGGTTCCCATTTGCCAAGGAGAGTACGAAGACCCACGTGTGTGGGAATAATCACCTTTCTAAACCGCCTTGTTTATAGAGAATTTGGACGGCACGTGCGTGGGTGAGAGCTCCTTCCTCTCCGAACCGCGCCCCCGTCTCACCTGCCGCGGAGCCTGCCCTTCACCGGTGCAGGTGCATCCGACGTCCCGCCTCGTCCTCTTTGTAGGAAGGAAGGAGGCCTTTAGGACCCTCCGCGCCGAGAGCCGCCTCCGTGGAAGGTGGGCGCCACAGCTGCGGGGCTTTGGGCGCGTCGTCGCCTTGTCCGCCCGTGTGTGGTGGCCGCGCGGCCGGGCGGTCTGCCTGAGGCCCTCTGTCCATGCTCTGAGCGTCCGCAGTGGCGGAGGTCGTGCTTTCTGGGGCGACGAGGGGCCGGTGCGGACGTGGGCTTCCAGAACCACGCTCACGTGATGCGCTGAGCGGCCCGCCTGGCAGAGGCACAGCCTGTCACGGAGCAGCTGGCGCGCCAGCCCCCGGAGCCGTCCTTGCGGAGCGGGAAGGCCCCGCGGGGGCTGGGCGGTGGGGGGTGGCGAGTGGGGGCCAGAGCCGCGCCAGGACCCCACGCGGGTGGCCCTGCAGAAGCAGGAGGAAGAGGAAGATGAGAGCCTTGGGGCGCGTGTGGTTTTAGGTGGTGCCGTGGCCGCTGGACCGTGGTCTGTGGTCTTCTCTTGGCGTGGCCCTATTTGAATCTTAAAATGGTTTATTTTCTTTTCTTATCCGGTTGCATTTAAGGTAGCTGAGCTTCTGAGCAGCAGCACCGTCTCAGGAGGCTCGGAGTGGGCTCGGGACCCTTTCGGAGCAGAAGTGGCCGGCTCGCGTTAGCGGGGGACGTGCTCCCCGCGGAGGGCAGCCGACTGCCCAGGTGCTCTGCGGACCCGCTGCAGGCCTGGCGGTGCCCGTGGGCCTGGTCAGATGCTCACGTGCCAAGTGGGTCCGGTGCTGGGCCCGCCGCTGTGCCGTCACGGCCTGTGGGGCGCCCTCGCTCGTGGTTCCCCGTGTGTGCGGGGTCCGTGTCCCCAACAGCAGTGGGGACTGCACGTCAGGTGCGCCTGTGGGTCGCGCAGCGGAGCCCTGCCGGTGGGTCACAGGGCCGGCCCGGGCCTTATGGCCTGAAGGCCTCGTGCTCCTCCTGCTGGGCCCGCGGGCTCCATGGCTGCGTGGGCGGCTGTCGGCGGGAGCTTCCCAGCCTGGGTGCCGGGCCCCGCGGGCGGGGGGTGGGCTTGCTGCGGGACGGGCACACTCGGAACCGCTGCCCGGGGCCTGCGCTCAGCTGTGACCCCGCCCTCCGGGCCGCCGCCGCTGCTGGAAGTGCCTTGATTTACCCCGTTTCAGTGTCTGGGTCCTGCCCAGTCCGCACTTCCTCCACCTACTTCTCAGGCGTCACAGGTGGGGGATGGGGGGGGTCTCCTGCACGAAGCCCTTAAGTGAGAGCAGGTCGTGGGTGGACACTGTCGCAGACCCGGTCCTCGCAGCCGGTGAGCACTGGGGCCGCCTGCGGAACCTCCTTACGTTCTGACGTTTTTAGTGACGATGCAAAGGTGCCTGACCTGTGATTTTTTTTTTTTTTTGTAAGATTTTATTTATTCATGAGATAGAGGCAGAGACACAGGCAGAGAGAGAAGCAGGCTTCTGCGGGGACCGTGATGCAGGACTCGATCCTGGGACCCTGGGGTCATGACCTGAGCTGAAGGCAGGCGCTCAACCCCTGAGCCCCCCGGGACCCCTATCCTGTGATTTGAAGTGACTCTGACTGGCTGTGTGAGCAGCTGTAATTCCTTATATCTGAAGACAAACTAAAGGACGTTTGTTTTTTAAATGACATTTATTTGTTTGCTTATTTATTTATTTGAGAGAGAGACAGAGATCGGAGTGGGGTCGGGGGCAGAGGCTGGGGGCGTCTCCGGCACAGCCTCCCCGCCCCACCGAACGCAGAGCTGGACAGTCGCCCCGTCTCACCGCCCCGGGGTCGTGGCCTCCGCTGAAGTCCAGAGTCAGCCCCGAACCCACTGAGCCGGGACCCTGGGCACCGGGGGGGCGGGGGCACCAGGAGGCTCCGGGACGAAAGCTGACGCTGGCACCCCGAGTGAGGGGAGCATCTTCGGGCCCTTTCACCAAGGGCGCTCTTGTCAGCCGTGCGGGGCCCCTGCTGGTCTCGGGTCGCCTTCGTCTTTGCTGTTGCTGATCCTTGCACCTGTGCACGGGGACGCGGTGGCCGCCTTCACCTGTGCTGATACACAAACAGGTTTCTTTATCTTTTTTTTAAAGATTTCATTTATTCATTTATTTATGAAAGAGAGAGAGAGAGGCAGAGACACAGGCAGAGGGAGAAGCAGGATCCACGCAGGGAGCCCGATATGAGACTCGATCCCGGGTCCCCAGGATCACACCCCGGGCCAAAGGTGGTGCTAAACCGCTGAGCCCCCTGGGCTGCCCAACAAACGGGTTTCTATATTTTTTTGTTGCTTTTACTTCACTTCGTGTGCAGATTTCCCCCCTTTGACCAGAGAGTATCGCGAAGGACTTTCCAGAGCTCCTAGTAGGCTGCGTCCACGCGGACGGGACCCGCTCGTCGGCCGCCGACCCACCGGGAGGCTGAACAAAGTGGTTTTTAATATTGGGCGAGCTTGACTCTCGTTTCCTCTTACGTTGGGGGAACGAGGCCGGAACAAGGAGTTTAAAGGTGACGGTGTCTTTGGACGTCCCTTTGGGTTCAGTTGGTTTAACGCGGGGCGCCCGGCTGGCTCAGTTTGAAGAGCGTTCCACTCTGCATCTTGGGGTTGTGAGTTCGAGCACCGCGTCGGGTGTAGGGACTACTCAAATACATAAATAAGTGAACTTTAAAAAATTTAAGGAAAGAGAGAGAGAAGTTGGTTTACACTCGCCTGCTGGCCCTGATTGGACACCGCGGGACACACCCAGGTCTCTGACCCCTTGGCTCCGTGGGCACTGCCGCTGCTGAGAACGCGGCCCTACCAGCCTGGGGTGGGTGATGGGCCGGGGGGAGGTCGTCGTGGGACGAAGGAGTCGTCAAGCGCAGAGCCACGTGGCCAGGCGGGCAGGGAGGCCAGCCCCGAGCAGCGGGCCTTCACGGTGTCCCGCGGGTGCCCGGCGCAGGGGCGGCTCGCTGTTTCCCGGGAGACCAGGGGCCGTGCCGCCCCGGGAGAGGGCCCGGCAGGCCGAGCGCCAGCAGCCCTCGAGCGCGTGACCCCAATTTGCTTGAGGTCGTTCGGGATCATCTTACTCTTTACTTAGGATCTTGCCTCTCGTCTTGAGCACGAATATCCAGGGGATCGTGGCGTTGACGTCAGTGACGTGGACATGTGACTCCGGGTACGGGTAGTGGTTTGTGCAGGACCCGCCAGGACTGTCCTTGGTGTCGCTGTGCTGCCCCCCCCCCCCCCCCGCCGTGTCTGTGCCTGTGAGCGGCCCGTGCCCCGCGCGGCCTGCGCTCAGGTGGGCACTCTCCCCGCGTCCCGCGGCAGCCCGTGGGGAAGGACCGGCACCCGGCCTCCACTCGTGGCCGCGCTGCGTCTGGCTTCCCACGAGGGCGGAGCGGGCCAGTGGTGCTCACCCGGGCCCTGTGAGCTCGTCCGCACACCCCACCGCTGAGTTGTGTGGGGCGGACGCAGGTCGACGTGCACTGGGTGGGTGGCTGCAGGACAGAGGTGTCCTAACAGACACCACAAGCCCGGGTGCAAGCGGCAGAGACCCACTCCCTCAGGGTCTGGAGGCCGGAGGTCCTGGGTCCGGGTGGGGCAGGGCCACTGTCCCTGCAGAGGCTCGGGGATGCTCCCTCCTGCCTCTTCCAGCCTGTGGCATCTGCCCGCAATCCTGGGGTTCTTGGCCTTGGGCTGCGTCGCGCCGACATCTCCGGCCACAGGATCCTGCCCCCCCCCCCCCCCCAGCTGGGCCTAGATTCCCTTCTTCGTAGGACGTCTGTCGTGTTGAATCAGGATCCGCTGTCAGGACTCACCTTGACCTGATTACGTCTGCAAAGACCTGTTTCTGGAAAAGGTCGTGCTGGCAGGTGCAGCGTCAGCACTGGAGCGGGTCTCTGGCTGCGCCGCGATGTGTCCCACGGCACCACCGCGGGGGACGCCCGTCTCGTGGGCACCTGGGTTTCCGGGTCTTGCGTCACCGAGGCTTCCCCCGGCTGCTGCTGTCGGTTCTCATGCCACCACTCTTGGGATGGCGACGCAGGCGACAGGGTGTCGGCGGGTGTGTGCGGCGGGCGGGGCCCTTGGCCATCGAGGTCCTTGCTGCGGGGACGTGCTGGCCCTGGGGCCCCGGGAGGGTCGGAGGTCGTTCACGGGGCCCAGGTGCTCCGCGCTCCTCGCAGGCCGCATGGGGGTGGTCGCCGCTGTCACCCCGCGGGTCACAGCCCTGCCGGGCCGGTGACAGGCACCCCGCAGCCCCGGAGCCGCGGCACCAAGGCCTGCAGCTCTGACACCCGACCCGCGCCTCAGCGTCTCCAGCTCAGTCACAGATTCTCCCGAGACCGTGGAAGCGGTGGTTCTCCCGTGACCGAGTGCTTACATACTTGCCTTGGACGTTTTCGGACACACGCAGGGTTGGAGACACGTCGGGTCACCCGCTGGCCCTGTTGCCTCCCTGCCCCCGGGGTTCGGGGCGCATTCTCCTGTGCCTGGCGGGGCAGTGCCAGGGGTGCCGACCTGCTGCTCAGCCCCGTGCCCACCCGGTTCCAGTCTCGGGGTTTGCCTGGAGTCCCGACACCTTCCCCTCGGGGGGGTGGGGCTCTGAAATCACGTTTATTCTGTTTTTGTGCTACTTATTGGTGGAGAAATTGGAGGTGCGGGTGCTGGGTGTTGGCCTGGCTGGTTGTGTCCTGAGCCCTGGAGAAGCCCCCCCTCGTCCCCACCGAGGGTCTGTAAGTCGGGGGGGCGTGACGCCCACACCTGCAGGAACGACGAGTACATCAAGACTTTCAAGTTACCTGGGGCGCCTGGGGGTTAAGCGTCCGACCCCTGGTCTAGGCTGAGGTCTCGATCCCAGGTTGTCGGAGCCGAGGTCGCTCCCCTGCCCCGAGGTCAGGACCCGAGCTGGGGTCAAGTCGACCCGTGGCCGGCGGAGCCCTGGGTGCCCCGTGTGCTTTCTCTTGATGGGACATATGTGGAATTTTCAAAACAATGATCACCTGTGGCAGTTTTGTTTTAAGATCTGTTTATTATTTAAGATTTTATCTATTCATTCACGAGAGACACAGAGAGAGGCAGAGACCCAGGCAGAGGGAGAAGCAGGCTCCATGCAGGGACCCCGACGTGGGACTTGATCCCGGGTCCGGGGTCACAGCCTGGGCCCGAGGCAGATGCCCCACCGCTGAGCCCCCCGAGCGTCCTAGTTTTGTTTTAAAATTTAAAGCGTGTCAGCGGTTAATGAAACACAGGAACGTCGCGTAGGTTCGTTCAGTCTGTGGGAAAGGCCTCAATTGACTTTAAGTTGATTTTCATGGAGTTTTCGCTAAAACACGAATCGAGCTCTCCTCTGCCTCTCTAACCTGGGGAGGCGGGTGTAGTTTTGCTGGGGTTTGGAACCTTCCCGTTGGCGAGAGTTGGTTGCAGAGGGGCCGCGGCCGGGGGTCGGTGCCGGCGCCTCGGGCTCAGGGCGTGGGTCTTGCCTTCGGAGCATCTCGGTGCCCGCCTCTTGCCTCGTGCAGGCGCGTGGGCTGCTCTCTTCGCCGTCGTTTCCCCGTGGACCCGTGTAGTGGAGCCAGCCCTGGGTGGGCGCGCGCTGGGGGCAGCCGCATGGGGAGCGATGCTTCCAGAACACTGGCGCCCGGGTAGGGCTGGGGGGCTCGGGTGTCATCGCCCATCCCTGGTCGCGCCGTCTCCTGCGCCCCCTGGAAGGGAACGGCCGCACCGCGTGGCCGTGGTCTGTGCTGGGCGCCAACGAGCGCGACATCCCACCTGGGCCCGGGACGGCGACCGCTTACAGGCCAGCGCGGTGACTGGCACGCACGCCGACTGCTCGGGGTCGTGGTGACGGGAGCCACTTGGCTGCCACCCGTGAGGGGACCCGCCGCCCGAGCCTGGTGCCCGCCGAGGACTCACCTCGTGCCCCTTCGGAGTCGCAGCTGGGTCGGGGCCCTGGCAGCCGCTGTGCGCCGGGAGGCCGTGCTCCTCACGGGGGACCCGGCGGCTGGGCCGGGACAGGCGGGTGCAGGCCTCGGGGGACCCCGCGGAGTGGACAGAGGCAAGTGGACGTCTCTCGTGTTCATGGCTCCGCTGCCGCCGCGCACGCTTCCCACCAGGGTCTTGCAGGTTTGTCTTTGGTCTTTGGGTTTTATAAACAAGCGACTTGCTTTGGAGGGAAGCCGGCATCTTCGGCCGTGTGCTCGGCTGTCACTTCCTTCCACTTATTTGTCACAAACGTCTCAGCATCAACGTAAACGCCACCGGTTGTTCGTCTAAGGCAGTCTCCTCGGTTGTCACCCGTGTGCCTCCGGGCCGGGTCTGACGGCTGCTGTCACCGATAGTGCCGCCGCCATCCGTGAGCAGCTCCGAGTCTTGGGGGAAGAATGTCCCAAAGCAGATCGCTGCTCAGCGACGCGCAGTGTGGGCTCCCCGTGCTCCAGCAGGCCCGGGCCCCGGGGCCCCTGCGGCCGCCCCACCACCGTCCCCGGGCTCTGCAACCTCGTGTTCGTTTCTCCAGCCTCATCCATGCCACCGTCCCCTTCGCGGTCTTTCCTTAGGATCCAGGAGGTCTCAGCGGGTTCTCGCAGGCCTTGCCCGAAGTCCTTCACGCCTGTGGTGGGAGGTCACAGGGTTGACCTTGACCCCAGCTGTGGGGCTCGCCCGGCACCCCTGGCCAGACCAGCCTCGGTGTCCTCCCCGGGGGGGCGGGTGGCCAACACAGACGGTGCCTGGCCTGTGCGGCAGCGCCCCTTGTCCCCGAGCCCCCTGCAGCCGGGTCCTGGAGCCAGCTTCCTGCCCAGGGCCTGAGGGCAGCGCGGCCCACGGAGCCAACGCTCTGGGCGCCCGCTTCCTTCAGGGAGCTGTGGTCACTGCCAGCCGGGCCGCCCCGTCCCCCACAGCCCCCAGTGGCCCCCGGTGAGTCCTCTCGAAACCCAGTTCTTTCCTTTTGAATCATGAGTTTTGTTTCTTCTTTTTCTTTTTTATTAAAGATTTTATTTATTTATTCATGAGACACAAAGACAGAGACAGAGAGAGAGGCAGAGACCCAGGCAGAGGGAGAAGCAGGCTCCATACAGGGAGCCCGATGCGGGACTCGATCCCGGGTCCGGGGTCACGCCCTGGACCGAAGGCAGCGCTAACTGCTGAGCCCCCCGGGCTGCCCGGAGTTTCGCTTCTTACAGGGCCCTGGGGCTGGTGGCAGCAGCACGTTAGCGCGCGGGGCTTTCCCCGGGAGAGGCCCGGCCTCCCTTATGTGCCGCCGAGGGGAGGGAGACTCAGCCCCCCCCCCCAGGCCTCCCCCCCACCCCCCCGTGGTAGGGCCCGTGGCGCCTGCCGGGCTGGCACCTGCCTGACTCCCCGGGGCTCAGCTCCAGCTTGGCCATCCCCAGCCCCCCTCTTCCTGCGGCCTGGCTGTGCCCCGGGGGAGGCTGCACGCGGGCAGGGGCTCAGCTGGCCGCCGTGGGGGTGCCCCGCCCATCGCTGGGGCCTGGCCCATTCCGGGACACTCGGTGTCCATGTGCATCCGGGAAGCTGCGGGGCCGCGGTGGCCACGGGGCTTGTCTCCGGTCCCGGCTGCGACTGCGCACCTGGTCTGCTTCCCGCCCCGCCCCGGCCGTGGCGTTGGCTCACTCAGCGGCTGGCCGTCCGTCCGTCCGTCATTTATTCAGTGTGATGGGCGCTTGCCTCGGCAAGGCCTGTGCTGTTTGCGGAAATGATGGGGGGACTTGGACACGTGTCAGAGCAGCCAGTGGACCTTCTGTCGGACACGAGAGCAGCGCAGGGCTGGGCCCTGCGGGGAGGGGCTCGGGCGGTCTGCTGCCACCAGAACCTTCCGCTCCTGCCTGCTCCGGGCGATCCAGGCCCGGGGTGGGGCTCAGCATTGGGGCCCCTGTGCATTGGGACCCTGCAGCTTCTCTTGTTTCCAAGCATTCAACCTTTTTATTTTTATTTATGA
The DNA here is from genome assembly GCF_011100685.1 of Canis lupus familiaris. NCBI lineage: Eukaryota > Metazoa > Chordata > Mammalia > Carnivora > Canidae > Canis > Canis lupus. The sequence continues at coordinate 48,163,651 of NC_049245.1, read as the reverse complement.
AAGATTTTATTTACTCATGAGAGACAGAGAGAGAGAGAGAGGCAGAGACACAGGCGGAGGGGGAAGCAGGCTCCATGCGGGGACCCCGATGCAGGACTTGATCCCGGGACCCCGGAGTCACGCCCTGAGCTGAAGGCAGATGCTCACCCGCTGAGCCCCCGGGTGTCCCTCAGGTGCTCACCTTTTAAGAAAAGAACGGCAGGTTAGAGGTGCAGGTTAGAGGTGCAGCGTTACTGGATGGGAACAGATGTTGCAGAACGTTCGCGCTGGTGTGTCTGGTTCCGGGTAGGTGGGAGTTCTCGGAATTATTCTTACAACTTTTCCAATAGTTGGAAAGTGTTTCAGCATAAACCGCAACTGCTTGTGCTGCTGGGGGGCAGGCGCTGCCTCCGGCCTCCTGTTTGGGGTCTGTTTCTGTCTTGGTGTCCGGGAGCCCGTGGTACAGGTGACATTTCCGGTCACAGGACATCTCAGGCTTAAAATTCACAGAAATGTGTTTCCTGGCTTGTGAAGCTGGTCGGCTTTCTTTTTAAGAAAAACAAAACAAAACAAAACCAAGTTGCCCTGTAGCTTATCCTGGGGGTTTTGTAACAAAGTCTCACAAGCCGGGGCCTTGGAATGACAGAGGAGCTGCCCTGGCTGTTCTGGGGCCAGAGTTGAAATCGGGTGTCCCCGGCCTGCTGCCCCGAGACGTCCAGCTCCGGGAGCCGGGCCTGTGGCCCCGAGGCTCTGTCTCCGCCTGGTCTTTCCCCGCATCTCTCTGTCCAGATCCCCCTTATGCGACGACACCAGCACCGTTGGGTTTCGACCTCGTCTTACGCCGGTTAAATCTGCCAGGACCCTGTTTTCAAATTGGGTCACGTCGGCAGGTACTGGGGGCTGGACGTCAGCACGGGATTCTGGGGACACAACTGAGCCGTGGAGTGTCTGCGTCCCCCCCGGGCATGCAGTGGGCACCACACAGCCCACCCCAGATCGCGAGCGCTGTCCCGCCTGAGCCGCGTCTCCTGGGCACCGATGCGGTGGCACCGGGATGGCGCCGGGTGTGGTGCTTGGTGCGGCCTCGCCGTCCCCCTGCAAGTGCACTGGCCCAGATCGGGACGCGCCGTCTGCTTCTCCAGCGCTTAGGGTGGGACGTTTAAAAAACACGTCTTAGGTTCAACCTGTAGGACTTCAGTTCTGCAGGGTTCACGTAAAAAAGGTCCTTGGCTCACCCGAGAGTGTGCCCCGAGCCTGCCCAGCGGGGGATGCGGCTCCAGAGGCTCGCGACCCCACGGCGACAGGCTGGCGGCCGTCCTGGGAGGAGTGTCCGGAGGCTTCCTGGAGGCGGCGGCCGCCGCTGGCTTGCCCTCCCGCTCCCACTCAGCCGGAAATCGCCTTTGTGGCTGAGACCCGTGAGGGATCCGCGCTGCCCGACGCCTCGCGCAAAACCAGGATGAGCAATAAGGAGCTTGACGGCCGTGAAGACCAGGCGGAACGAGGCTCGGCTCTGGCAGGGGCGTCTGGGAGGACGAGCTGAAGACCTGACCTCTTCCCCTTTTTCTCCCCGAACCCACAAGATGATGAAATTCCCCCGACCAGCTCCCCAGCCGCGGGAGCCGAGAAACCAGAAGTCCGCGGTACCGGGGCCGTCAGGTGGGCGGGCGCTGGCCCGTGTCCCCAGTGTCCCTCGAGCCCGCCCGGCCGTGCCTGTCCCCGCCGACCCCGGGGCCCGCTCCCACCTGCCAGGCCCCCAGGCGGGGCCTCGCCCCCTGAAGTGCCGGCCTCTGCGTCCCCGTTGTGGTTGCCGGGGCCCCCGCCGTCCCCAGGGCCCTGCCAGGCTCTCATGTGGACCCCCCGGGGCGGTGCCCTCGACGCCTCTGTCTCCAGGTCTCGCGGGCACCGGAGCCGTCCTGAAACACGCCCTCGGCTCTGGCGCTTCTGCGGCCGCTGGGTTCTTGTCCGCGGGCGGCAGCTGGGCTGGCCAGGCCGGAGGCTCAGGGCTCTGGCACCTGCAGGTGCCGGGGCGAGGCCGGGAGGCCGGGGGCCTCCGCTCGCAGAGCGGCCTCCGCACGCCGGCCCGGGTCAGCTCCTGCAGCAGAGTCGCTGGGCCCAGGCTGGCGGCGCAGACGTGTCCAGCTGCGGAGGCGGGCGCTCCTGGAGTCCCGGGCCAGCACTTCCCACTCCCGGGCACGCTCAGCGAGGGGGGCCGCCCGCCCCCGGACCTCGGGGCCGTCTTGAGAGGCCAGCGCTGCCCTCTGAACGTGTGCTGCCCCCGGCGGCCCCCCAGTGGCTCGTACCCCCCCCCCGGGGGCTGCCCCTGCCCAGCCGCCCCCACGGCACCTTGTGCTGACCCGCCGTCGGCTGCTGGGGCTCGGGCCTTCTGGGGGGGCCCGTGTGGGAGGTGGGGCCGTGGCCTCCGCAGATGCTCGCACCGGGTGACATGGCGAGACCCCGGAGTTCTCCCCTGTTGCAAGTTGTGGGTGTGCAGTGCGGGGTGGGCAGGGGCCACCTGAGCGCACGGCTCCGCGGCCGGGGGGCGGGGGCGCCCTCGAGAGAGGAAGTGACGCAGAGGCAGGTAGGGAGGCCAGGCGAGGTCGGGGCGAGGAGGGGAACCGAGAGAGGCCGGGGAGGGGCTGGAAGTTGGCGCCCCCAGACCTGAGGCCCAGCCGCAGGAGGGTGCCCAGGGCTGCAGTTTCGGATCTGAGCGGCCGCAGAGTGGACGACGGAAGTGGGGCACCTCCCCGTGCCCGCTGGCTGTCGCTGGGAGGAGTCTGGGTAGCGTGGCCCCCGTGTCACCCGCCGAGGGGCCGTCGGACCCGCAGAGGACGGCGTGGAAGCAGTGCTCCTCGTGGCTCCCCGGGCCGCCGTCTGCGAGCCCTGAACCCTCTACGGACCCCAGAGGCCGGAGCTGCGCCCGGGGCCGGGCCTCAGGCGGCTGACGTTGGCCCGGGGTGACGCCCCGGGATGAGTGGCGCTTCCCCTGCGGCCCGATGACCGCGGCCCCGGTGTTCCTGGGCGGTGGGAGCGGCGTGTGAGTGCGGGGCCGTCCGAGGAGCCGCGGCTGGAAGTCCCCCCGCAGATCTCTCCCGGCCCTCCCGGGACGCCTGTCCCCGTGCCTCCGCTCTGTACGGACGCCGCCGGTCCCACTGGACGAGGGCCACCGAGGGACTGCATCCGAGCGGTTGCACCTGCCACAACCCTGTGCCCAAGGAAGTCCAAGGTCTCAGGAAGTGGGGCTGGAAACACAACTAACGGATTTTGTGGGACAGACAGATGCCACCCCACAGATGGCGAGGCTGAGTCTGACCTGTCGGGCGTCGCACGGCGGGACCCGGCAGCTCGGCCGGTGCAGACAGGTGGAGGCTGGGGAACCAAGATCCCGCGGTTGACCCGAAGCTCCTTCGGGCTTGGATCCGTCGCCTGGGCCCTGAGCGTCTTCACAGCAGACTCCTTCCTGCCCTGGAAGGTGGTACAAGTGACTCTCGCATGCAAGTCCCTCCCGACGGGAATCGGTGGTTTTCCCGCTACAGACTGCGGAGTTCGCAGCTGATTCGCAAGCCGCCCTGATCGGGTGGTGATTTACTCCACGATTGTCCACACAGGCTGAGACGCAGAGCCCGGCAGGCGGTCGCCCTCCCCGTCGCCCTCCCTGATTCTCACAGGGTCGGCTTTGCTGCGAGGAAACCGGGCGGTGAGGGGCATGGCTTCCTGATGGGAACGTGGGTACCTGGCCCTGGACGCCCTGTCCACGGGCCAGGATCCAGGGACGGTCACGCTCCCGACGCCACCAGCACCTTGTGGCCTTTGGCGCCTCCGGGGACCGGGGCCGATCGCCGAATGGGCTTCCTGGACTTGAGGCAGGTGTCGGCCCCCCTCGGTGCCCTGGAGGCCGGGTGCGAGGAGTGACCCCCGTGGTGGGGTGGCCGTTCCCGTGGAGCCTCCTTCCACCACCGCCCCTGGGTGGTGACCCCGCGGGGCCTGAGGCACCAAGGCCGACAGCCGTCAGCCTCCCTGCGGCCCCGTGAACGCGCGCGACCCGTGGCCGGTGCTCGGGGTGGTTCAGCAGCGGGGCCCCAGGGTCTGGGCTGGGGGTGGCCCTGCCCGTCACGTTCCTGCAGCAGGAGGGGGGTGAGGAGGGGGGGCGGGGGTGCAGGACCCGGACCCCTGGTGGGGGTGAGAGCCTGTCCTTGCTCGGCCCGTCCTCCCCGCCCGTGACTGAAGCAGAATGACAGCTTTTGTTGTTTTGTTTTTTTATTTATTTGAACCTTATTGCCACTAAAATACAAAAGTGGCTAAAAATGAGAGCCTATCAATTTTAACACTTCCCGTGAAAGCAGCAGCTAAATAGTGGCTTTTAGATGAATATCAAAGGTCACCTGCTCACTGCTAAGGACACAAAAAACAATTAAAAAATAAGAATTCAAAGAAGAACAGTTAGAATACGTCTGTGCGCCCGACGGCCAAAATCAGCCAATATTGTTGTGTTTTAACGGAAACTACAGACCTTTATCCTTTTTTTTTTTTTAAAGAAATTAAAGTATCACAGATAAAGTTGCAATCCCCTGGTTGTGTGCCCCTCCCGTTCCGCTCACCTTCGCTCCCAGACACGCGCACTTCGTGGTCTCGTGTGCATCACCGCGCGTGTTGATGCTTCCTCTACGAACAATAGTAACGACGGCAAACATAGCTGCTCGGTGTGTGCAGACGTTCTTATAGGGACCGTGTGCCTCGTATCTCATTTAATCTTCACAATAACCTGAAAGGTAAGTATGATTATCATTTTCATGTTGCAGATGAGAAACTTGAGGCACAGAGACATTGAGTGATTCCCCGAGGCCCCGAGGCCCGCGCTCCGGGCCGTGCTTGCGGCCTCAGGACTCGCCGATAGGAAATGACCCCTGAGCCTCAGGGTGGCGAGAGGGATGGTTCTGTGCAAGTCCTACCTGTGATTTCAAGAAGTGTTACCACTCGTAGCCCCTTTGCAATAGGACGTCCTCACGCAACACCTTTGGTATTTAGTCTTTCCGACGCGTGTAGATCTCGTGTGTGTGTTTTAACTGCTACGCAGTGTTCTTTGCTGTGCCCGCGGCACGGTTGTCTACTCCCCTGTGTACTTCTAGTTAACGTCTCCCACCGTGCATGGGGACAAAACAGTTTTTTTGTGGTGAGAGTCTTAGTAACCAAAAAAAAAAGGAAAAAAAAGAGAAAAAAAAACAGGCACCTTGGGGGCTCAGTCAGGTGAGCATCTGCCTTCGGCTCGGGTCATGACCCCAGGGTCCTGGGCTGCAGCCCCGTGTCGGGGTCTCTGCTGGGCGGAGGGCCTGCTTCTCCCTCTCCCTCTGCTTGTGTGCTCACTCACGTGCTCTCTCTCTCTCTCAAATAAATAAATAAAATGTTTTTTTTAATTTATTTATTTTTTTATTTTATTTTTTATTTTTTATTTTTTACGTTATTTTTGTTATTTTTATTTTATTTTTATTTTTTAATTTTTTAATTTTTTTTAAAATTTTTTATTTTTTTAAAAGAGAGTTTTGGGGATCCCTGGGTGGCGCAGCGGTTTGGCGCCTGCCTTTGGCCCAGGGCGCGATCCTGGAGACCCGGGATCGAATCCCACGTCGGGCTCCCGGCATGGAGCCTGCTTCTCCCTCTGCCTGTGTCTCTGCCTCTCTCTCTCTCTCTGTGTGACTATCATGAATAAATAAAAATTTCTAAAAAAAAAAAAAAAGAGAGAGTTTTGGTAACTTTTTTTTTAACCACTAAAGGAATGGAATTGGCTGCGGTTGACCTGCAGTGTTACACTAGTTGCAGGCGTACGACGTGGAGACTGGGCAGGCGTGTACAGTGTCCGGGGCTCATGGCGGCCAGCGGCCCTACACCCCCCGACCCGACCATGGCCTTGAGCATGTTCTCTAGAGTTAAGAGTCGTTTCTTGGTTTGTCCCTTTTCCCCCTTTGTTCATTACTTTTGTTTCTTAGATTCCACACACGAGCGCGATCGTACGGGGTTTGTCTTCCTCGGACTTGTTCTGCTTAGCGTTATGCCCTCGCTCCGTCCACGTCGTTGCAAATGGCAAGATTTCATCGTTTCCGTGGTCGAGTTATTCCAGTGTCTGTGTGTGTGCGTGTGTGCGTGTGCGCCGCACCTTTACCCGGTCATCTGTTGGTGGACCCAGGCTGCTGCCGTAGTTTGACTCTTGTAGCCGATGCTGCTGTGAACACAGGGGTGCACGTGCCCTTTCAAATTAGTGCTTTTGTATTGTTTGGGTTAACAGCCAGGAGTGGGATTGCCGCATCATACGGTGTTTCTATTGCTGATCTTTTGAGGACCCTCCACACTGATCTCCAGAGTGTCTGCACCAGCCTGCGTCCCCACCAGCAGGGTGACAGGGCTCCCCGCTCTCCACGTCCTCGCCAGCACCCGTGGTTTCCTGTGTTGCTGCCTTCAGCCGAGCTGACAGGTGTGACACGTACAGGTGTGTCTCATCGTGGTTTTGATTTGTGTTTCCCTGATGATCAGTGGTGTTGAGCATCTTTTCGCGTGTCTGTTGGCCGTGCGTAGGTCTTCTTTGGAGAAACGTCTGTTCGTGTCTTCTGCACGTTTTTAAATTGGATTATTTGGTTTTTGGGTGTTGCGTTTTATAAGTTTTTTTTTTTAAGATTTTATTTATTTATTCATGAGAGACACAGAAAAAGAGGCAGAGACACAGGCAGCGGGAGAAGCAGGCTCCATGGAGGGAGCTCAATGTGGGACTCGATCGCACCCTGAGCCGAAGGCAGGCGCTCAACAGCTGAGCCCCCCAGGTGCCCCGAGTTGTATAAGTTTTTCCTATACTTTGGATACTAATCCTTTATCAGCTGTATTATGTGCAAACATCTTCTGTTCCGTTTGCCTTTTAGTGTATTGGTTGTTTCCTTTGCTGTGCAGAAGCTTTTTATTTTGATGAAGTCCCAATAGTTTAGTTTGCTCTTGTTTCCCTCGCCTCAGGAGACATATCTAGGAAAAATGTCACTTCGGCCGACGTCAGAGGTACTACTGCCTGTGCGCTCTCCTAGGATTTTTATGCTTTTAGGTCTCACATTTAGGTCCCTACTCCGTTTTGAATCTATTTTTGTGTATGGTGTGAGGAAGTGGTCTTGTTTCATTCTTCCGCATGTGGCCGTGCAGTTTCCCCAACACTGTTTGTGGACGAGACTGTGTTCTTCCCGTTGGACACTCTTGTTCATTTGTTGAAGATTAATTGACCATATAATTATGGATCTATCTCTGGGCCCTCTATTCTGTTTCATTGATCTGTGTGTCTGTTTTTGTGCCAGCACCATACTGTTTTGATTACTAGAGTTTTGGGTTTTTTTTAGGATTTTATTTATTTATTCGACAGAGAAAGAGCGAGAGACAGCGAGAGAGCGAACAGGGGGAGGGGGAGAGGGAGAAGCAGACGCCTGCTGAGCAGGAAGCCGAGGTGGGACTCGATCCCAGGACCCTGGGGTCATGCCCTGAGCTGAAGGCAGATGCTCGACCACTGAGCCCCCAGGTGCCCTGCAATGGATTTCTTTCTTTTTTTTTTTTTTTTGCAATGGATTTCTTATATTGATTTTTGTATCCTGTGAACCTACTGATGTCATTTATGAATTATGGTAGTTTTTTGGTGGCGTCTTTAGGGTTTCCTATGTATAGTATCACGTCATCTGCAAATAGTGAAAACTTAACTTCCTCCTTACTGATTTGGATGCCTTTTATTCCTTTTTCTTATCTGATTGCTGTGGCTCGGACTCCCAGCACTAAGTTGAACAGTCATGAGAGTGGGCATCCTTGTCATGTTCCCGACCGTAGTAGGAAAGCGCTTGCTTTCCCCCATTGCCGATGTTGTTGACTGTGGGTTTTTCGTGAAAGGCCTTTACCACGTTGACATATGTTCCCTCTAAACCTACTGTTGAGAGTTTTTGTCACGATTACATGTTGTACTTTGTCAAATGGTTCTTCTGTATCAGTTGAAATGATCCAGTGGTTCTAGTCCTTTCTCTTATTGATATGATGATATTTCACGTGGATTGATTTGTGGGTATTGAACCACCTTGCAACCGAGGAATAAATCCCACTTGATTGTGGTGAATGAGTTTTTCAATGTACCGTTGGATTCGGTTTCCTAGTATTGGGGTGGGGGTTACATCTCTGTTCATCAGGGTTATTGGGCCTGTAGTTCTCTCCCGGTAGCGTCTTTACCTGGTTTCGGTATTGGGATGATGCTGGCCTCAGAATGAGTTTGGAAGCGCTGCTTTGCTTTCCCTTTTATCTCACAGGGGGGCATTTTTAAGATGATTCCAGGTGGTGTTTGGAAACGTGTTATAGTGACCAAAGGAAAGTGTGTGTGTTGCGACAGCTTTGAGTCAGTGAAGAGGTGTGTGAGGTGGACCCAGCCACTTCATTCATGAGAGACACAGAGAGAGGCAGAGACCCAGGCAGAGGGAGAAGCAGGCTCCATGCACGGAGCCCGATGTGGGACTCGATCCCAGGACCCCGGGGTCACGCCCTGAGCTGAAGGCAGGTGCTCAACCGCTGAGCCCCCCAGGAGTCCCTTAATGTATTAAAAAGATGTATTTATTTTAAAGGGAGAGTGAGGAGGGGGAGGGGCAGCGGGTGCGGGGAGAGAGAGGCAGAGAAGGGGACCGACCCCTCCACGGAGCAGGGAGCCCGACTGGGGCTCGATCCCAGCACCCCGGGGTCATGACCCGAGCGGAAACCGAGAGTGGGATGCTTGACTGACTTTAATGTGTGTCCTCAAGGGTGCGGGACGAGGTCCCTTGGGTTATTTCACCTACAGTTCACATTTGGGTAAGAAAGTCACTCCAGCAAGTAATGGGACGATCTGGTGTCTGTGCCGGGAGGTGGCCGCGGAGTGAGGGTTCTGTTCAGGGCCCGGCGTGGTGGTGGTCATGGCCGTCAGCCTCACGCCCCTCGCGTCCACCCCGCCGGCCGTGCCCCCGCCCTGCCTGACTCCCCCCACACGTTTGTGTCCAGCACGTGGGTAACTCGCTTGTTCTTCCCCCACAGAGTCTGTAGAAGAGCAACGCCAGGACTTCCAGATGAACAACCGAAAGGAAGACATGGAAATCGCGTCCCACTACCGGCACCTGCTCCGCGAGCTCAACGAGCAGAGGCAGCACGGCGTCCTGTGTGACGTCTGTGTCGTGGTTGAGGGCAAGGTGTTCAAGGCACATAAGAACGTCCTGCTCGGCAGCAGCCGCTACTTTAAGACGCTGTACTGCCAGGTGCAGAAGACGTCCGACCAGGCCACCGTCACACACCTGGACATCGTCACGGCCCAGGGCTTCAAGGCCATCATCGACTTCATGTACTCGGCCCACCTGGCCCTGACCAGCAGGAATGTCATCGAGGTGATGTCCGCCGCCAGCTTCCTGCAGATGACGGACATTGTGCAGGCGTGCCACGACTTCATCAAGGCCGCACTGGACATCAGCATCAAGCCCGATGCCTCGGACGAGCTCTCAGAGTTTGAGATCAGCGCCCCGCCGGGCAGCAGCACGGACGCCCTGATCTCGGCTGTGATGGCCGGAAGGAGCATCTCCCCGTGGCTGGCCCGGCGCACCAGCCCCGCCAACTCTTCGGGAGACTCGGCCATCGCCAGCTGCCACGAGGGAGGAAGCAGCTACGGCAAAGAGGACCAGGAGCCCAAGGCCGACGGCCCCGACGACATTTCCTCGCAGTCGCTGTGGCCTGGCGACGTGGGCTACGGGTCTCTGCGTGTCAAGGAAGAGCAGGTTTCACCGTCTCATTACGGGGGGAGCGAGCTGCCTTCCGCCAGGGACGGGGTGATACAGAACTCCTTCTCAGAGCAGGCCGGAGGGGACGGCTGGCAGCCCACAGGTCGAAGGAAGAATCGGAAAAACAAGGAGACCGTCCGGCATATCACGCAGCAGGTGGAGGACGACAGCCGGGCCGGGTCCCCAGTGGCCTCTTTCCTGCCGACGTCCGGGTGGCCGTTCAGCAGCCGCGACTCAAGTAAGCCTTTTGTTCTTACGGGCGGGCGCTCCCACCCTGCCAGGCCCAGCGCCCTGCGTGGCTTCCAGGGAAGCAGCACGGCCCCCCACGCTGGTGCCGCCCCGTGGCCATCGCCTCCCGCGGTCCCCTCTGTAGGCGCAGGGAGTGCCACCTCGGGGCCCGCGTCCCCGGCACAGAGATGGGGCTCCCAGTCGCGGGAAAGTGGGGTGACACCCAGTGTGTGGGGTCAGCTTGACGGGTCTGCTTCCCTTTTGTAGGAAACACTATGAGGGTAGCTTAATTTTAAAAAGATTTATTTCATTTGTTTATTTGAGAACGAGTGCGAGCAGGGGTGAGGGTGGCAGAGGGAGGAGCAGCCTCCCCACGGAGCAGGGAGCCCGACGTGGGGCTCGATCCCAGGATGCTGAGATCATGACCTGATGCTCAACCCACTGGGCCCCCCAGGCGCCCCCATTTTAAAAGACTTAAATGTTAAAATGTTAAAAGGTGGAAAGTGCGTCAGATGAGGTGAGATGAAGGTGGGACGGGAGCGGACCTCACACCTCGGGGCCTCGGTTCTGGGTGCTCTGCAGCCGGCGCGTGTTCTTGTCATCGGCGTGGCTGTTGGACAGCCGGGTGCGTGCGCGTGCTCCGTCCGCGGCAGAAGCGCTCCCCCGACGGGGACGCGAGGGTCTGCTGCAGGGCAGCCTCGCAGTGAGGGGAGTCTCCTCGTGCCCGACACGCTCGGCTCCGGGGGGCAAATGACGGGCCGCGCAGAGGCTCTCCGTGGCCCCGCGTGCGGCCCCCGGGGACCCGGCGTGGCTCTGAGCCCGGTCCTCACGCTCTGGAGGACAGCGTCACGGGTGTCCCAGGCCAGCAGGTGGCAAACCTGACGCTGCCCGAAGCAGCAGGTGCCCCTCCCGGTGCTGAGTGCAGAACGGGCACTGCCCACGGCCCCCACGCGCCGCAGCCCAGCTCCGGACTGAGTGGTGGACGGGGCGAGATGGTCCAGGGCAGGCCGGAGGCTTCTAGGCCAGTTCTGGTTCCGGGGCGGCCCCCCGGCAGGGTCCTAGATCCCCTGGAACATGGGAAGGCAGAGGGGAGGCAGCAGACGGGCATAACGAGCCTGAGAAGTGTCACAGATGCCGAGCGTGCCGTGCTCCCGGGGGCAGCTGCCCACTCCCCGGCCCGGCCCTGCTCCCCACTCGCTAGCCTAGCTTTTATTGTCGTGCGAGGGTGCAGATGCCCTCGCTGGGTGCGCGGCTCAGGGGCAGCAATACCTCACGCTGTCACACGACTGGCGTTGCTGCTCATCTCGAGCTTCCGTCGTCCCGAACTGAAACCGTATCCAGTAAGCGGGGACCCCGAGGTGCTCCGGGGCCTTGTCACTCTCTCCGTCCTGCTGCGTCCCCAGCCCCGAGCACGGCGCCAGACCCTGGCGTGCCCGGGACGCGATGGTTAATCGTGGTCTTTCAGCCTGGGGCTGGACGGATCTGCCGTGGGGACGGTCCCGGGTGTGTAGCAACATCCCCGGCCTCGGCCACCTGGGTGCCAACAGCAGCCCATCCCCTCGCTTGGTGACAAGCAGGAGCATGTCCAGGCACTTAAACGTCCCCAACGGGCAGACCGCGGAACTGTAGGACATTAGCTGAGCTAAGAGGACTGTGAGGTCTCTGAGCTGATGGGGAGCCACCTGTCCCCGCCAGCTGTGCTCGGCAGAGGTCCCCCGCGTGCCCCAGGCTCCCTTTATAGTCCGTCACCGGCCCTGAGCAGAATCTGAGAAGCTGCGGTCCCCGGCGGACGCCCTGAGGGCGAGGCTTCATGTGGAACCTTCTGGGTGCCGCAGCCCCGGACGCCGGCTTGAGGTCCTGAGCCCCCGGCGGCCGCGATGCTGGCGACGTGAGGGCCCGTCAGCCTAGTAAGGAACGGACGCTCCTCCGGCCTGTGGGATTGAGGTTTTAAATGCAGTCGTGAAGCAGAAGGTGTTTTTAGAATCCAACAAGTGATTTCGGCTGCGTACTTTTGTTAATGTCTTAAATCCCCCCGGGTTACCAAGGCAACCGCGAGCCGCTTCTGTTAGATTATTCTGAGTCGCGGAGACAAGGACGGGGGGCTGTCGGCTTGCGTGCACGGTGCCTGCCCGCTGTGCTGGTCACTCCCTCCCCAGTGTGCCGGGGCTGGCCGCAGAGGCTCGAGTTGCGGTTCCGCAGGGACGTCAGGTTGTGTCCATTGAGTATTTGTTACCCGTAGACAAAAGAGTATTTTATTTTTTTTTTTGACCTTTCTTTAGCATTTCTTTATTTTTTTATTTTTATTTTTTAAAGATTTATTTATTTATTTATCATAGAGAGAGAGAGGCAGAGACACAGGAGGAGGGAGAAGCAGGCTCCATGCAGGGAGCCTGACATGGGACTCGATCACGGGTCTCCAGGATCGCACCGTGGGCTGAAGGTGGCGCTAAACCGCTAAACCACCCAGGGATCCCCTCTTTAGCATTTTTTAAATAACAAATTAGACAAGAGTATTTTATTTTATTTTATTTTATTTTGTTTTGTTTTGTTTTGTTTTGTTTTGTTTTATTTTATTTTGTTTTATTTTATTTATTTTTTTAGATGAGAGTATTTTAACGTCTCATCCTATTCGTGGGAGAAGAGGCCCTATCCCAGGGGAATGTGTCGGGCGGTGGTTGCAGGTCACCTGGGGGCTCCGCACAGATGCTCAGAGGTGGCTCCGCAGCCAGGGCCACCTGCCCGGTCCCGTCCCTGTGTCCCCCACCCCACGACCGGTGCTGATGCTGAGCCCGCGAGCATTCAAGAGCCATTTTCCCGAGCAAAAGGCCAAGAGCATGTTTCTCTAGTGGCTTCCAAGGAAGTGACCGTTGACGTCTACTTCTGGGTGACAGCCGGTGCCTGCACGGCAGCTGGGGGGGCAGGTCGGCTGTGCGTCGGGCTGGGGCCGCCCCACGTTGCTTCCGCGCGTCCTCCCGGGGCTCCAGCCCGTGTGACCCCGGGATGGCCCCGGACGCCGGATGAGGCCGGCTCAGAAGCCGCTGAGGGAGGAGCCCGGGTGCTTGTCCTAACGTCCACACGTGTCCTTGAAAGGTTTTGCCAAAAGGGGCTTCCGTGGCTCGAATGAGGTGCGTGGCTTTTGCAAAGTAATCGTTCATACCTGAGCCCTTGTGACGCGGGTCTTGATGCGGTGGAAGCGTCGGAACCGCCGGGCGGTGGCGAAGGTGCTCTCTGTGCGCCCCCCGCTGGCTACTCCCACCCTCCGGCCTCTTCCCCCAGCGGGAGGGAGCACGGGCGCCACGCCTGGGGGTGCCCCACGCCGGCCCCCCGAGGGCTCACATAGGAGCCGCCACGCAGGTCTGCGGAGGTGAGCTGGGAGGAGGCTCACGGGCCGTGTGGAAGCCGCGGAGGGCACGGAGGATGCGTCCGAGAGGCGGTGACCCGGGGGTTCTGGTTCACCGACACGTCGGGTCCTGATCCTCCTGGAGACCTGAAGGGTGGAGCGTGTGCCCGGCGCCCGGGCGTCATCCGCTGGGCAACTCGAGGAGGCCACCTTCCACGGCTGACGGTTGTCGTCTTGCTCCGTGTGCACTTGTGCTTTGGGGTAAAAGAGCCCGAATGAGATGCGACACCTGCGTCCCGAGGGGCAGGGACGGGCCGCAGCCTCCACCCCGTCACGCCCTCGGCCCTAAGGACTGTGCTCCGAGGCCCTCCCGGCGTTCCCCCCACGTGAGCAGAGCCCGTGCTGGACCCCCACGGTGCCGCCAGGTGGCAGCTGGGGACCCGCCGCAGGAGCGGCCCCTTTGTCAGCTTATGGGTTGACAGCAGGAGGACCGGGCCGCCCCGGAGCACCCGCTGCCGGGATGAGGGCCCGCGAGGTCCTTGGTTGCGTTCGGGAGGGCGGGCACCAGGTGCCAAGGAGCACACGAGCCTGGCCACAGCCGGAGGCCGGCGTGGGTGCAGAAGTCCCACCTGTGCCCAAGGCCGTACTTTGGAATCACTGTCGCGCGTGACGGGCCCATGACCTCGGCTTTGCTGTGTCTCAGCAGCCGCTCCTCCTGCTGCAACGGAAGCGAAGCCTTTGCGTCTGGATTTTCTAGAACATGGAGTTCATGAAGGATGCGCCTTGGAGGGGCTCTCGCGGACACAGGGTGCTGCTGGGTGCTTGTGGGGGGCAGGGGCTTCGCCGACTGGAGTGTCTGGCCCGCGTGTCCGGCCCGCGCGAGGGTGTCCGCTGCGTGGGTGCCCCTCAGCTGGAGGCGCCGTCTCGCTGGATACTGGTCTGACTTGAACTCGGGGGCTTCTGCTTCCTTCGCCCCCCGGCTTAGTTCCCTTGGGAGTGTGGGGGCAGGTGCGACGCCCCCGCGGGCTGTGACGAGGACCCTGGCGAGGACGGCCTGGGCCGTGCAGGGACCTTGAGGCTGAGGCTCTGCAAACGTGTGACCGCGCGGCCTGGGGACTTCCGCCGAAGTGGACGTGTTACGAGGAGTCGGTCACGGTAAGGTCTTTGCAAACTTGGATGCCACCGCCTTTTGCGGACTTTAAGAAGCCTGAGGCGTGGGTGTAGCGAACGCGGCAGAGAGGTGTGCGGCCCTCGGGGGTGGGCGGCCGCCCCCCGCCGCCCCGGGGCTGCTCTCAGGCCCCACGAAGCCCCGTCCAGCGCCCGCGGGGTCGGTCGTGGGCGTGGGGTTGGCTCCGGGCTCCCCGGTTTGGGTTGTGAGCATTGTGCACAGCCTGCAGCCTCCACGGCCTCCACGGCCTCCGTGGCCTCGGGCCTCCTCCCTGGTCGGCAGGTGTCGCTCGGCCGCGTCCTCGAGCCTGGCTCCCCGCGCAGCACACCTTGCCGTCGCACCGGCCGCGGGAGGCTGGGCGCTGGGGGGCGCTGCGCCGCGGGGGCTCCCCGAGAACCCCCGGCCGCTCCTGGCCCGCGTGGCCGCGGACCTCCTGCCTCCCTCCACCGGCTCCTGCTCTCACACACGCTCTCTGCCTCTGTCTCAAATATATAAATAAAATCTTAAAAAAATAAAAGATGCTCAATGGGTGGAACCACCCAGGGGCCCCAAGGAATTTTTTTCAGTGAAAATTGCCATTCTTTGTAGCTATTTCTTGAAGTAGGACACACGTACACTAAACCTGCACAGATTTTGAATTTGAATAATTTTTTGTTTCTCTAACATTTTATTGGTGAAATATTTACACTTAAAGAAAACTTGAAAAAAATTCAGCATGTTTGCTGCTTTGGTTCTCCATTTAAGGTCTTGCTGTTTGTGGGGGACGCCTGGGGGCTCAGCAGGTGAGCATCTGCCCCTGGCCCAGGGCGTGGCCCCGGGGTCCTGGGATCGAGTCCCGCGTCTGGCCCCCTGCATGGAGCCTGCTTCTCCCCCTGCCTGTGTCTCCGCCTCTCTTGGTGTCTCATGAATAAATAAAAACAATATTAAAAACAATTTGCTGCTTGCTCTCCTACGTGCTCACCCACGTAACCGTCTGAAAGCCCGTGTTCTCAGCGCGAGCCAGCGCACCCCACAGACGTCATCCTGGATCCACCAGCAAGCACTTCATTGGGGTTCGGTCTGTGCTTACAGTTTGGAGGTCGCGTGGACACCCCGAGTCGCCCCCAACCCGGTGGACCTTCCAATGCGTCTGATAAGTGCGTGCGCCTCGCCGCACCCCTGCAGCCGCTCAGCTGCCCGCCGCCGCGTGTGTAGGGCCTCGTCCGTGTGGAACCGCACGGCGTCTCGCTCGTGCACACCTGCCTGGCCTGGGCCCCGGACACAGCGCCGTCCATCTGTCCACACTCTGTCGGAGCCGCTTGTGTGGGGCTCAGGCTTCTGTGAATGCGCGTGGGGTCGGCACAGGGCTGTGGGGCGCGGTGGCCTGAGTGTAAGGAACCCACCGGTCTCCCCGTGTCACCCGCGTCCTCCACAGCTCGCAGGGGCGTTGCTGGCCTCGAGGCCCTGGAGGGTAAGCTGAGTCCGGCAGGTGCCTCTGTGGTCAGGAGCCGCCCGCACCGCCCGCACCGCCTGCCCGCCTGGTGCTGCTTGACCGCCGCGCTGCCAGCCAGAGACGCTCGTGCGCGAGGACGAGTCCCAAGGAGCGCGGGGCCTGCATCCCTTGAGGCCGTTGCCCCCAGGCCCACACCTTGCAGCCCCGCTGCCGCCAGCGTCCACTCATGGACACAGTCCACGGACCTCAGCCCCCGCAGCCGCCCCCGAGGTGCCCAGCCCCCCCCGCCCCGTCTCTGGGGGTCCGACAGTGCTTCTGAGGCTCGTCTGCGAGCCTGTGCGCATCCCTCAGTCACGCCGTACCAATGGCTCGGGCTGTGACACTCCTGCTGGTGGACACCGGGCTTCCTGGGGGGTTCGGGGGCTGGCACCAGGCCGCGGGGACGGCGGGGCGACGTCGTGCACCTGCGTGTTTGCTGTCGCGTGAGCTTCCCGCCGGGACTTGAGGCTCTCGCTGGCTTCGTGTGGCCTGTCCCCTGGGCTCCACATCCTCTGTGTTCGCCGTTGCTCATCTCGGGATTTGTACGCGTCCCGGAGGCGCCGGCGTTTCTCTGCTGGGCCGTGTTGTTGGTCTCCGTGTCTGTCTTCACATGCTCCCTTCATGAGGTCCGGCTGGAGTGGCTTGTGCTGCGGGGTGAGCGGTGGGCCGCGTGCAGGCCTCCCCACGCGCCCCCACATGTCCCCCACGCACCTCCACGTGCCCCCACACAGCTCCCCACATATCCCGCACGCACCCCCACGTGCCCCCATGCCCCCCCCACGCCCCCCGTGCTCTGCTTTGCAGAAGCGTCTGTTCCAGTCTTGAGCCCACTTCCCGGCGCGGAGCCGAGGGTACATTCTGGTTCCGACCCTCACCAGGTGTGTGTTGTGCAGACGTTTTCTGTCTGTGCCTCGTGCTTTCATGGACCGTGGTTTGCGGAGAAGCACACGTTTTAAACTAGGATGAAGCCCGATTTGCAAACTTTTTTCTTTCGTGGCTCGTACGTCTCGAGTCCTATCACAGAAGTCTTTCCCGAAGGTCACAAACGTTCCCCACGTGTTTTTTCCTGGAAGTTTAACAGATTTAGGTGTGACGTGTAGGCCTGTGGCTCCCGACGATCTCCCTGGGCACGTCTAGTTGTTCAGCTCTGTTTGCCGGAACTCTGGCTTTTACTCACTGAATTGCTGTATAGTCAGCAAGGTGATTGATTCAGTCATGAATTCATTCAATCGTATGTATTTCAACCAAGGAGGGTTCATCGAATGACGTGGAAACTTGCTGATAGTTAAGAAAGTGAGGAAACTGGATTTGAACTTGGATAAAGACACGTGACGTGTTGGAAACCGTGCGTTCTGGACGCGGAGGTGACAAGGACGCCAGATGACGAGGCTACTGATCCTCCCAACCGTGCTGTGCCCCCTGTGAGCCTGACCTGGGCTGTGACCCCCGGGCGGGGGTGGGGGCAGGCGCGGGCCTGCACCTGCCGCTGGGTCTCCCCAACCCCGACCTGTGCACACTCTCCGGAAGCTTCCGTGTGCCGTAGGCAGGGCGCACCCTGGGTGCCCGGCTGGTGGACGGGGCGTCGGGTGGAGCGGGGTGGGGCCTTCCGTGCAGACGTCCTCCAAGGCACGTGAGCATTTTACAGAATGGTCGAGAGTGGAGATTTGGGGAGACCTGAGCCGCGGGTGCGGGCTGTCCAGCAGGCCGTGCCCCCCGACACCCTGCTGGTGAGGCCAGCGCCCCTGCCCCTTCCCCCTGCCGGCCACGACCCCCAGGCCCCGGAGCTCACGTGGCTGGAAGCCTCTTTTCTGTTCCGACTCTGCTCATGCCCCACTTTGTGACTGACCCCACCTGATGCAGTTTGATCAAAAATTCTACTCATTTTAATTATAATCTCTTTTCAGCTTTTCAGCTAAAGAGTGTGAGCTAAATTCTCAAAATGTTATGGTGTATCGTTTACGGGAAGAAGGAGAAAGCGCTGTGCTGCCCTCCACAATGAGACCTTGGCTCTTTTTTTTTTTTAAGATTTTATTTATTTATGACGGGGTTGGGGGGGGGACAGAGAGAGAGGCAGAGACACAGGCGGAGGGAGCAGCAGGCTCCACGCAGGGAGCCCGACGGGGCACTCGATCCCGGGTCTCCAGGATCAGGCCCTGGCTGAAGGCGGCGCTAAACCGCTGCACCACCGGGGCTGCCCCTGATGTTGGTATTTTTAATCCTGTTTGCTTCTTTTATCGAAAAGAGGTCAGCACCAGGAGACGGGCCTGGGTCCTTCCCGTTCCCGTTGCTCGTGCAGCTGCCTGCGGTCACCTCGCTGCCTCACGCGTGTGATGCGCCTGCAGAGGAGCCACGCTCGCGCCGTCCCTCCGTCTGGGGCAGGGCCTTCCTGTCGGCCTGGGAGCGGTGCCAGACCCTCCAGAGGAAGTGGCGCTTGTGTGCAGGTGCACATGCGTGTGCACGTGAGCATGTGTGCGCCTGTACACGCGCGTCCATGGGTCCGGATGAAGAGAACACCCCACAAATGAGTGTTTGGAACTCAGCCCGTTTTTCGGATATGAGATTGGACGCTTTTGGTAAACGAGGCAGCTTGAATCCTGGCAAGTCCGCGGGGCAGCGGCGTCCAGGCAAGGTCTCGACCCCAGAACCTCCCACGCACACGAGGCTTGGCCGCGGTCACCGGGCTGCCCGACCGGCCCTCCGAGGCGTCCCCGGGGAGTTCGTCGGGACTCGGGGAGGTCAGCTGCCTGCGCACGAGCGGCTGTGGCTGCAGGCTCCGTCCCTGCTGGCACGTCCTGCCTTGTCACGGCCGAGCGCACGTCCCCTGCGAGGACAGACCCCTCCTGCTTGCCCTGTCATCCGCCGATGGACGTGTTGCTGTGAGATTGCACACGCGCGTGCCTGCACCTCCCCTGGGTACGAGCCCGCGTGGCAATCATGTGGCCTCAGAGGAGTCGTTACGCCGCCCGCGGCAGTGGCACTGGACATTCTGACGGGCGGGGGAGAGGTTCCAGTGTCCTTACGCCATCGGCCCTGGTGACCGTCGGACGGATTCGGGCCGCGCTGCGGGCATGAAGTGGCCTCCTGGGGTTTCCAGGCGTGTCCCTGCCGACTGGTGGCCTCGGACTGTGCTCGCAGTCACTTACGTGTCATCTCGGATGAATATCTGCTTGGGTCCTTGGCCCATTTAAAACTTGGATTATTAAATTGAATTTGAACTTAAAAAATGTAAAAAACCACGACTGGGGTTATTTTTGTTTTGACTGAGTTGTGAGCCTTCTCTGCATTCGGAGTGGGCTCTCCTGTCCGGCGGCTGCTCTGTGGATGTTCTGCGTTCCCGCCTCCCTCCTCCTGGTTTCACGGAGGCGCCGCGCCTGGCGGGGGTCTCGAGTGAGGCCGGTGTCCCACACTCCGGGGACGGGCCCGCGGGCCTTCTCGCTTGCTGGATGGTGTCCTCTGCAGCTTTGGCCGCGCCCTGGTGTCCGCCCCGCGAGCCCCACGGCAAAGCGGAGGTCGCAGAGCTTCCACAAGAGTCCCGCTCTCCCACGCCGCCCTTCCTCCGTGTTGAGCGTCGCCTCCTCTGCGGGAGGTGGAAGTGCCGAGGGCGCGCGACAGCCGGGGCTCCGGGCCGGGCAGAGTCTGGAGCAGGTCCCCCTGCTCTTGTCCGCCCACCCCCACCCCCACCCCCCGTGTTCTGAGCGCAGCGCCCACCCGAGGCCTCGGCCGCCCTCCTGGGGCAGAAGCGGGTCGGACTTGAGGATGAGCAGCTGGGCGCGGGGAGGCTCCTCCGTGTGCGCGGGTCCCCTGGGAGAGCCGAAGATGACCTGCGTGTCCCTGTGTTTCCTCTGCCAGGTGCGGACTTGACTGTCACCGAGGCCAGCAGCTCTGACGGCCGAGGGGAGAGGGCTGAGCTCTACGGCCACGTGGACGAGGGTCTCCTGGGAGGAGAAGCCAGCTACCTGGGCCCGCCCCTCACCCCCGAGAAGGACGAGGCTCTGCACCAGGCCACGGCCGTGGCCAACCTGCGGGCGGCACTCATGAGTAAGAACAGCCTGCTGTCTCTCAAGGCCGACGTGCTCGGGGACGACAGCTCCCTGCTGCTGGAGTACCTGCCCAAAGGCACCCACTCCCTGTCCCGTAAGTGCCGCCCCGTCGCGCCGCCTAGGAAGGAGCAGCGAGGTCGGTGGAGACGCGGTGGGCGCGGGGGCGCGGGAGGCTGTGCGGAGGCCCGGTGGCCGTGGGGCGGGGGAGGCGCTCGCCACGTGCTCTCGGGGCGATGGGCGGCGCTTGCTCGAGTGTCTCAGACGGAGATCGAGGCATCTGAGCCCAGAACCTCGTCCAGGTTGGCGGCGCGGCCGGAAGCGGAGCCCGGGGCTGGGGGGGGGGGCGCCTGCGCGGAGGCACAGGCTCGGGCTCCCCCTGCCGGCCCGCCGCCTTCCGGCCTGCGCGGGTGGGGAGCGCGGCGCGGACCCTTTGTCTCCGCTGCTCACGCCGCTTACCCCCGCCCGGCGGCACGCGCGTCTGCACGGTTGGTGTCGTTGCCGCTGCAGTGTCTCCGGCGGCATTCCAGGCTCCGGGAGCACGTGACACCCCAACACGGGAAGCAGCCCAGGGGGCCCCGAGCCGCGGGTGCCCCGAGACGTCCCCCCCCCCCCCCCCCCCCCGCTCGGGGGCTTCGGGCTTTTAGCCACGGGGTGCCCGCCCGGAGTGAGCCACGGTGCCCTGAAGATCTGGCCTGGGGACGCTGCGCGCCGGCGTCCCTGCCGTCCCAGGGGAAGCGTGCTGGGCCCGGGTGGCGCTCACCGTGCGTGCCCGACAGAGCGGAGCCGGCTGCGGGCTGTGGGGCCATGGGGGGGGGGAGCCGCAGCGGGGGGCGGGGCGTGGGGGGTGCGAGCGGGCGCACGGGGGCGCACGGGGCCTGAGTCACCGCCCGCCGCCCACCAGGGTGGATGCTGTGGTTTCCCGAGCGCCACCGGAGGAAGCGAGGCCCTTTGACGTGTCGGGGGTTTGCAAACTGCTTGTTTCCATTTTTGCTCTAATTTAAAGAAAGACGACAGCGTCGTCATACAAGTTCGGGTTCGTGAGCGCCAAGGTGCCCGAGCCCCGGTGCTGCCGCGACGGAAGCTGCGGCCAGTGAAGACTGCGGGGGAGCGAGGCTCTGTCGCTGCATTGCCCTGCGCTTCTCGCGAGCCGGGCCAGCGTCCCCGCAGCGTGGGCGCCGTGGCCAGCTCCCGGGACTTGGCCGGGAGGCCAGAGCCTAAGCTGAGCGCCCCGCGGCCGGGCTGCGTGACTCCAGGCGTGCTCTCCCGGCCTCGGGCCCCGTGGGAAGGTGCGTCACAGCCGTTGTGCGCGCGTCTGGGGCCTTGAGCGTCTGCAGAGTGAGCGCCGCGTGCTCCCGCGTGTTGGTGCCGCCGGCAGAGGCTGCGGGGCCCTGTGACCAGGACGCCTGCAGGGCCCTGGGGGGTGGACGGGCAGGAGCGCCGGAGGATGCCGGGAATCTGTGGCCGTATGCACAGGTGGGGGCACACCCGTCCACCCCTGTAACCCCTAAGGCGCGTGTGTGAACGCCACGTGCGGGTCTGCAGCCAGAGCAGTGCCTCTGCCCCTTGGGAATGGGGGGGAGGTGTTCAGTGCTTTTCTCTGTGTCCTGTGTGTCAGCCTCTGCCCGCAGCCTGGGCCTGACCCAAAGGCCGTGGGCCCCGCGCGGGGGTCTGGACCCCAGTCCTGGTGCGGCATCCGCAGCCTTCCCCCGCCCCGGGACCCCAGGGGAAGGGCTTATTTTAAAATCTCACCTTCTGACGTC
This sequence comes from Canis lupus familiaris, assembly GCF_011100685.1. Classification (NCBI taxonomy): domain Eukaryota; kingdom Metazoa; phylum Chordata; class Mammalia; order Carnivora; family Canidae; genus Canis; species Canis lupus. The sequence continues at coordinate 48,141,883 of NC_049245.1, read as the reverse complement.
TTCTAAAAACGAGAATGAAAATACTCAGATGAAAACCTTGTTTCCCAAAACGTTGTGCTCGGCCGCGGCGGTAGCCTGCCCTCTGTCCCTGGTGGGCGGCCCGAGCTGCCACCCAGTGGCTGAGACGTGGTTGTGGCGACCTGTCCGGGCACCTGCTCTGGAGACATTTGTCACCGTGGAGGGCGTCGGTGTCAGCCGCACACCCTGAGCCCCGGATCCCAGGGAGCCGAGGCCACTCCGCGTGCGGTCCGCCGGCCGGCTGCCCGGGGGCAGGCGTGGTTTCTCTCTGTGCTCAGGGCGCGGCATCGGGGCCGGGGGAAGCCACAGCGGTCGCCTCTCCGCCACCACCGCTAGAGTCTGGACGCGCCCTTGTCGGCGGGAGCGAGTTTTCTGTTGAGTGGGACACGGGGCAGCAGGGCCTGGCTCCGGCGTGTTCCCCACCGTCGGGACAGGGACCCCCTCCTGCAGCCTTCGCTGGCTCACCGGAGCCCCAGGCCCTCGTGAGCAGGGATGGTGTGTGTGTGTCAGGGACCCGCCAGCTCGTCGCATACGGGTAGCGAAGCTGGGCAGGGGTGGGGTGCGTGTCCCGGGGGCGAGACCCCCCAGGCTCCTGGGGCTCCGATAGCAAAGGGCCCTCAGCTCAGGGGGCTGTGTGGCCTGCTGGGCGTCCCCAGACCTTGGTGCAGTGAGGGCGGGGAGCACCTGGCGGCTGAATGTTGCGGAGGGACCGAGGCAGCTGTGATTTCTGGGGTGGCCCTGGTTGGCTCCACGCTGCATCCTGGCACACGTGGGCTCGTGGCTGGAGAAAGGCGGCGAAGGTGTGACGTTTCCCAGGTAGCATGTCGGCGCTCGCTGCGCTGCCCGGGGGACTCGAGGCCCATCCCCGGTGTGTCCGGTCTCCCCCAGGCAGGGGCACCGTGGGGCGTCTGCGTGCTCCGTCTCCGCGGTCCTGATCACGGTCGCAGGTGTCTACGTCCAGAGGACCCTGGACGTGCAGGCGGCACCGAGCTGCCCACGGTCGCCAGACGGACGGTGTGGACCCTTCCGCGGGAGGTCTGACGGGTCCAAGCACATTGGCTCGGCCCTTAGATTCGTGGTCTCTTTCCAGATCCCTGGTCTTTAACTGGTTAAAGAACCTTCTGTACTTTTTGTTTGGACTTAGCTTTAATGTGACTGGTTCACTTCTGTGTTCTCAGTGCTAGGCGAGCATCCGGCCTGTTCGTAGTCGCTGCTCCGTGAGTAGGAACGGTGACGAGCACTGGCTGTGGCTTCACGTGTGGCTCTGGTGTACAGGTTGTTTGTGAGCGTGCACTGATCTGGGTGGGCCCTGGACCCGGCGTCACCTGCTCGGACCCTCACGAACACCGGCTGCCTGGAGTCACGGGAGGACACGGGAGGGAGAGCCGCCGCGCTAGTCGGGGAGGACGGGGGAGGACGGGCGTGACACTGCCTGGTCCCTCCGGCTTCCAGGCTGGCTCCGGCCCGCAGGCCGTCGCCCCGAGCGCTGTCCACGTTTGACCCGTAGATACTGCTTTGGAAAAGGAGCTGGGGCTCTCCCCCCGAACAGCTACCGGTGCTCGGTCCTGTCTGGGTAGGACGACGCGCCAGGTGCCCCCCTGCTTGTCGCAGGGAGACCTCGGGAGGCCCCGGGGAGCCACCGGCTGTGCCCACCCTCCCCTGTTTCGCGGGAGACTTTGCAGGAAACAGCTGAGCTGGCTTCTGTTCTGATTGTGGTTTACAGATTATTTCTTATTATGTGTGAAGAACGAATCAAGGACCTTTTCTTGATTCTGGATCGACACTGGAATTTTAAACAACTTCTGCAAAAGGGCACTGGGCGGTGTCACTACGCTCTTAGACCTGTAGCCAGCTCGACATCGTGAAGTGTTTCCCGGAAGAGCCTTTCTCCAGGCCACAGGTGTGTGGGCTCTGTGTTTGCACCACGGGCCCTGACGTTCTGTGCTGGAACCTTCTGTCGTAATCACTTTGCTTCTGGGCGAGACACCCCGCCCCAGACAAGTCACGTGCGGAGACCCCTGCTGTTTGGGGGTGGCGAGCTGCCACAAATACCCGAACACCCACCTCCAGGAAGACCCAGGCTCCGTCACGCAGCAGAGCTCTGCTCACAGCAGCAAGACCACGCACGGCGCTCCTGGAACTCTCTGAAACAAGCCCACCAGCTGGTGTTCGTTCACGTGGGTGAGACTCGTTTCCTGTGTTCCTAGGCCCTGGCACCAGCCCGACTCACTCTTGGGGGGATGCTGATCGCAGAGCAGAAGCCCCTCCCTCTGGCCCCTGCACCTGCACCCAGAGCCCGGGATGCCCGCTCTGGGGAATGGCCAGACCAAGCCCAGGACGGCCCTGCCCCCCCGGCCCAGGTAAGACGCGAGGGGGGCCGCCCGGACCAGCTGCCCACCCGGCACGCACGTGCCCCGAACTCCACGTGCACTCGGGCGCGTCCCTGGCGGGTCCTCGGACGTGCCCCGGGGCTCAGAGGGAGCGTCCGCGCCACCTCCTGCAGGCTCAGTTTGGTCAGGGGAGGGGAGACCCCGCCCCGCGGCAGCCACTGTCACTCGGTCCTGCAGAGTTAAGCTGCCGCTTGTATTACGTGTGTCCTACGCGGGTGCTCTTGAAGCAACACGGATGCGCAGGGTCAGGCCACTTCAGGCGCACAGCGTCGCGGTGGCAGCTCGCTCAGCACAGCGCACCTGCTGTCTGCCCCCACTGGCGTCCCTGCCCGCGCTGCTCCTTTCCGTGTTTATGTAACACGTACGTTTAAGTAAATTTGAACCCAAGTACGCTGTCCTGTAGAAGTTAAGAGATTCCCACGGGGAACGTCTCCCCCTGACGTGAGGACATCTCGTTCGTACACGAGCGCAGGCTGGTCCCGAGGCGGCTCCGCAGGCCGTGCTGGGCGGTGGCGTGAGCGTCGCGGACCAGGGACCTCAGGAAGGTCACGGACACAGCTCTCCTTCCTGTTCTCGGGGCAGGGGGCTTGTTGGTAGCAGAGAGGTCTGTTAGGTTGGCTGCCTCCCGGGAGACGAAGAAATCTTCAAGAAGAGCTTAACCACACGTTTTGGATTTTGAGATTAATGAACGGATTCCTGTGCGGGCTTTTCCAGCAGGATGGTCTGGTGGGAGATGCGTTCTGTTAGCGTGGGTTTTTCCTTTGAGAGGCCGTTCATCGAGAACTGATCGTAGCCTCGCCCTCCCAGATGTGGGGCCGCTTGTCCTCATGGTGGCCGGGCAGGGACCTGCTAAGAGGTGGTGTCACCACGTCCTCACCACCTGTAACTTGTCTGTGTCTTGTTCTAGATCGATGCCCCTTGACACCTGGAGCCCTGGGCTCGGCAGCGAGGCCCACTCTGGAGTTGGCCCCAGCCGGCCCCAGGGTGGGCCTGTGTGGGGGCCGCGGGCCTGCCCAGGGGGCCTGGGGCCAGCTGCCAGCACGCTGCATGGCCAGCGCGCCCCCCGGGCCTGGTGGGCTCACCTGTGGAGTCGGCAGAGGAGCCACGAGGGAGGCGCCCTATGGAATCCGATGCCTGTGCCACGTATGACAGCTCCGAGGCTGGAGAGGCCTGCCCGGGCGTCGGTGTCTGCGCCCCAGCAGACGTGCCCACGCGCCTCTGCCGCAGCCAGGCCTGCTGTTCAGGTTCGGCGGCTACCAGGTGACGGCAGACCCACGTCAGGACGGGGGCAGCTGCGGAGCCGGACTAGGTGTCGGCGTGAGACTTGCAAGCTTAGCTACGGGCTGCGTCCTCTGCCGGCAGCTGGTGGAGGCCTCTCAGGGCCCCGATGGGCAGGGGGGACGCGTGCGCTCCAGCCTCCTGGCGACGGGGCCTGCGTCCACCGGGATCCCATAGGATCGCCGCCTGTGGGCCCAGAAGAGCACGCCGCCGTCCCTGGAGAAGGGAACCGAGTCGCTCCGACCCGTGTGATACCCCGAAATCCAAGGACAGAGCTGGGCCGCAATGTTCTTGGAACGACGTCGCCCACGTTCCCCTCTGAGTGTGAGGGAGACGGCCCGTCCGCTCACTATGCGCAGCGGGTGGCCGTGGCCGTGGGGCGCTGTCCAGGCCACAGAGGCTCCCGTCGGCCCAGCCGCTCGTGGCTCCTGAGGACGGAAGCAGGCACCCCAGGGGCTCGGGAGCGGCCGGAGGCGGATGTGGGCCAGAGGTCTTCCCCTCCCGCGCCCGGCGGTGGTCGGGGATCGCTCCCGCTGCCCCTGCGCAGGCCTGGCGCTTGCTGAGCGAGCTCTGAAGACCCAGCAGAGCCAGGTGTCCCGAGAGGCTTAGGGGGTCGTGAAGAGGCCCGCTGACGCAGGTCACCCTCCAAGAGGTCCAGTCCTCGTGGCTTCATCTGGGTCCCGGTTTGCTTCTGAAGGGTCTGCGGGATCTTTGAGCTGTGAGGTCTCGGATTGCTTGTCTACGCGTGGACGCACTGTGGCAGAAGCAGCCTGAGTGCCCGGGTGGGGACACGGAGGCCCAGTGGGTGCTGCTCCTTGACTTCTCCCAGGGTGGGTGGAGTGGGGGCCGGGGGCTCACAGGGACGCCTCACAGGCTGGGGCGAGTCTGTGCTATTGAACTGAAAGGCTTTCGTTTAAAAAAAAAAAAAAAAAAAAGCTTCTGTTAAAATTTTAAAACAACGTGGCACCTGGTTGGCTCAGTGGGAAGAGTGTGCGAGTCTTGATGTCGGGGTTGTAAGCTTGGGCCCCACCTTGGGTCGGGAGAGCTCAAAAATAAACAAAAAAAATCTTTAAAACTTTAAAACAGTTGAAACGTTTCGGACAGATTCCATAGTATCTGAAAGAACTAGGTCGTGGTAGGTGGTCCTACGGTAGGGGCGCCGGAGACAGTTTTAGAACAGAGGCTGTTTGATTTTGTTCTTACGTCGAACGTAATTTCCCTTAAAACTGCACAGGCGTGTAACATTGACATTTTCAGCACGTGGGTTTAGAAATTCCACATCTTCCATTTTGTTGAATTTCTCGTTGAAATGTCATAGCTCATGATGAATTCCAGAGGGTTTTTTTTTAAAGAAACTTCTCAATGGATCACTAATCTCTCTTGAACACAGAGAATCTCAGTAATAAAAGGCTCTTACTTAGGTGTGTTTACCGGCACGTAACGTGCTGCACGTCTGTGTTCACGTCGGGCCTTTCAGTGTTTTTTACCGTGTTCGTATGGTAGGAAGTGAGAGACGCCACAGACTCGGCGTCACGTTGTGGATGCGTGTGCGTCTGCACGGACGTGCGCAGAAGTGAAGGCTGCTGCTCACTTAGGGATGTTGATTTGCCATTTTAGATCGCATTTATTTTTTTTATTTTTATTTTTTTAGATCGCATTTAGAATAAATGACCTAGGGGCCCCTGGCTGGCTCATTCGGTGGAGCATGCAACTCATTGATCTTGGGGTCGTGAGTTCAAGCCCTCACGTTGGGTGTAGTGTTTACAAAATAAAAAGCAACCAAAAAACAAAACCCCAAACTTAAAAATGTATAATCTCGTCTTAAGTATCATTGGCCTTGCACTTGCACATAGCTCGGGTGTTGGGGAAAAGGCATGGATTTTATTTAAAGAAAACACTTGAAAACTCTTTGAACTTCTACTTTCAGCCACAACTAGCACGTATCTCGAGGAAAAAAGTATTTGAAAATCTGGCAAACACACATGGAACCTGGGGACGGGCCAGCAAAGGGCTGGAGAGAAAAGGGGGACACAGGGGAAGCTGTGCTTTCACCCCAGATTTCGTTCCTGGCATGTTTGCGGCACATCGGAGCAGGAAACAGGCTAAGTGCAGGGCGGCAGTGCTCCCCGGCCTGGAGACGGGGGTGTCTTTCGGGCGTCCGAGGCAGCTGGGGCCGGGGGCAGATCTTTGAGGACAAGGAGCCCCAGGGCCCCCTCACCTCCCGAGCTGGCGCCGAGCGACACTCACTCGCGGGATCCCTGCGGAAGCCGCCCGGCCAGGTGGGGAAGGCGAGCAGAGGTGCCCGCGGAGGCGCGCTGCTGGGGCGGAGGGACGGGCGCTCAGGCCCGAGGGGCAGCGAGGCCAGGCAGGCAGCCCGGGCCGCCGCCGTCCCCGCGGTCTGAGGCGCGTGCGACGAGTCCCAGCCCCGGCCGCGCTCAGGCGAAGCTCCAGGGGCCGAAGGTGGTGCTCCCCTGTCCGCTCGGAAGTAACGGCCGCGATGAAACAGCCGCCTTGAAAGCCCGGCGGCCTGGGAAGTGCCACCGCTGCCCTCGCCCTGCCCGGGGCCTCGGAAAGCAGCTGGACAGCCGAGCACCGGGACAATCCCAGCCAGGGCGGCGGGTGGGGGACACCGGTGCTGACACAGTCAGGGAACCTTCTGGAAATGGAGTTAGCACATCTGAAGTTAGGGATTCACTGCGTAGCTGAACAGCAGCCTGGATACGACCTCAAGGTGGCGAACTGGAGAGTGTCCGTGCAGAAGCTCACGGGGAGAGCACACGAGAGTGCAGGAGAAGCAGACACACGGACACGGCCAAAGTGTGTGATGTGCTGGCGACTGGATCTCCAGAGAGGCAGAAACGGGGCGGAAGTGGCACCCGGGGACAGCGGTTTAGTCTCCCGAAGCCGATGAGACACGTCAAGATTCCAGAAGCTCCGTGACCCTGAGCACGACGCATTCCACACGCACGGGGGCCCGTGACGGTCCAAGCCCGGGAGGCCGGCGACAGAGGGGAGTCTTCGAGCAGCCGGCAAAGGAGGCCTGTGTTCCGCAGGGTCCTGGCAAAGGAGGGGCGCCCCGGACTCGCCGAGTGTCCTCGCACACGTGCCGTCCACACAGACGCGTGTGGCGCTGCCCCGGCCACGGGCTGGAGCCAGCCCTCGGGCCACCAGCCGAGTGGCCTCCGAGGAACAGGAGCCGTCCCCATCGCTGGAGGCACCACGGATAGGTTCTCACGGGGTTTTTGACAAATGGGAGTGTAATGTAGACGCTAACGGCGCCGGGGGTCTGGGCCGGCTGGGGCCGCTGGCGTTCCCGCAGCCCCTCTGGGCTCAGCTTCTCAGGAGAGGAGCCGCGGTAGCACTTGGCTCATTGGAAATAGGCACAAGGGACAGAGAGGAGACGGATGGCACATCTCACCTGGCTGTGCCATCGTCACACGTGCACCAAACGCTCCAACCCCAAGATGAAAAGGTCTGCTTTGGAGAAGCTCTACTCTTCGCAGGTGACATAGCTCATAGGTAAGGACAGTGTTAAAGCAAAAAGACGAATAAACCAACTCAGGGCGCCTTCGGGGTCCTGTCGGTGAAGCGTCGGTCCTCGGCTCAGGTCATGGTCCCAAGGTCCTGGGGTCGGGCCCCAAGTCCAGCTGCCCACTCAGCTCTGCTCCTCCGCCCTCCCACCCCTCGCCCACGTTCGCTCTCTCAACTGAATAAATTTTAAAGTCCTTAAAAAAGGAAAAAAAAAAAAAAGATAAACCAAGGAAACACCTTTAATCTTAAAATCAAAGAAAACTGAACAAAAAAAAAGGCACCGTGTTCCTATCCGAAGTGACGGACTCGCACAGAGGACAGCGGTGGTTATAATAAAAGGTATGAAAAGGAGCGCTAAGCTCCTGTGGGTATCAGAACAGTAACACGGAGATCCCGTGAGCAACTGACGCCGACGTGTTTGGCAGGTGGAGACACGAGCGGTTCCTTCCCGCGGGGCCAGGGCGGGGGCAGCGGGGCCGCGGGGTGCAGGGGCTCCGCGAAAGGCACAGTTGGGGGAAGCTACTATGGCCTGGATGGGCCAACCCGGGAGGGGCTGAGGCTCGGGAACCGGCGAGCAGGTGCGGCCCCGGGGGAGGGGGTGGACGGGCCAGCCGCGCGCCGAGGGGAGCCGCCCGGGCCCTGACAGGGCTGGGTGGTGGCGGCCGTGGGGGCTTCTGAGCCACGTGGGTGTCGAGGAGGAGAACGGGCTTGTAAGCCACGCCAGGCACAGACACCGCTGTGGGCTGGAGCAAACGCCTAATCCTAGAAAGTAACAGGTTTTATAGAAGGAGGCCTGGGACGACGGCTTCGCTCAGGGCGGTCGTTTCTTCAGCAGCTCGTAAGGAGCACTTGATAAAATGGACATCATTAAAAATCACTGATTCCGGGGATCCCTGGGTGGCTCAGGGATTGAGCGCCGCCTTCTGCCCAGGGCGTGACCCCGGTGTTCCGGGATCGAGTCCCCCGTCGGGCTCCCTGCACGGAGCCTGCTTCTCCCTCTGCCTGGGTCTCTGCCTCTCTCTGTGTCTCTCATGAATCAATGAATAAAATCTTTTTTTTTTTAATTACTAACTTCTCCACTAAAGATACTTTTAAGGGAGCGAAAGGGCCCATCACAGGCTAGAGAAGACATTTGCCGTAAATCAGTGGCGGGTTCGTACCGAGATACGGGACCCATAGAAACCTCAAACAGGCAACGCAGTGAACCAGTGAGGAGCCCGGGCAGCCAGTCGACCTGTGGCTCTGCGTGTTGGGCGGCGGCCGCCGGCAAGGCCGGGTGCGGGGGCTCCGACGGCACGTGGGCTCGCGGGTGTCCGCAAAGATGCAGCCGCTGGGACCCACGCGTGGCTGGTCGGCCGCGTGGAAAGCCGCTCGGCTGTAGCTCCCCCAGTGGAACCGGTACCCGCCATCGGGCTGTGTCCAGTAGGAGGGAGAGGATGCACCCGGGAGCCGCGTGGGCACCACCACCCGTGGGGTCGTGGGGTCGTGCCATTGGATCCAGCACACAGCGAAGGGGAACAGGCGCCGCGTGGGGCAGTTGGAGGGGGACCTCTGCAGACTGCGTGGCCAGAGAAGCCAAAGCCCCCCCGTGCGCCCCGCAGTACAGAGCCCTGCAGCAGACGCCCGGGGTCGGAGGTGGGGCGGGCATCGCTGGGCCGCGGAGGGGAGGGGGGCAGCGACGCGGCCGGGCCTCAGGAGTGTGGGGAGTGTGCGGACACCCGCGCCCTCCGGGCTCTGGGTCAGGAAGCCCCCGGGAAACAGCTTGGGCTCCTCGGAGCATCGCTCGATCCCTGCACAGAGCGGTCGGCAGCCTCAGGGCTGAGGAGCAGAATGTGGGGTCCGTGTTTGCATCCGTTTCTGAAACGTCCTCGAAGTAGTCTTCTGGAAATTACCATCAGAGGAAGAAGGGCGAGATCCAGCTGGTTCCACCAGGGAAGGCGCGCGTGCTCTTGGGCAGAAGGCCGCCCCCCCCCCCCCGCCCGCACGTCTGGCCGCAACCTGCGGGTCCCGTGAGCACCTGCGTGGCCCCTGGGAGTCTGACGAGGTCGCGCGGCGCATCTCCCTCCAGGGCCTGATCGCAGCACGTCGCGAGGCCGGGGCTCCAGGGTGGGCGGCCGCGCGTGGCACTTGCTGTTCTTGCAGCCGCGTTTCTGCCAAACCAGAGGCAGGTGGGGACAACCCGGCGGCGGCCCCCGAGGCCCCGCTCTTCTTGGTCCCGAGCCTCCCCTTGGCGTCGGGCCGCGACCCGGGCGTGGGCGTGGGCTGGGACAGAGGCCCGAGCCTGGGTTCCAGTGGGTGCCTTCCCAGCGGCTCGAGCTCCGCCTCACACGGGCTCCCGGGGCTTCCCGGCGGCCCCAAGGAGGAGCCCACCCGGCGTGGGGAGTCTTCGAAGGCCCCAGGCTGCGAATCACAGGTTGTACGAGCCTTAGGTTCCCTCCAAGAGGAAGCTCTTTCAGTCACGACAGCCGCTGAAGTCTCTCCTCCGTGCTCACGATGCCGTTCACGAAGTGAGGGGTGGACTGCTGCCCCCCACGCAAGAGCCGGCCGGGTCCTAATCCCTGGAACCTGCGAGTGGGACCCTAAGTGGGAAAGAAGGGTCTTTGCAGGTGCAGCCAAGTCCGATCACCTTGGAAAACCCAAGCTGGACCTCAATCCAAGGACGTGCGTCCTTATAAGGGACGGCGAGGGGCCACACGAAGGAGGCACAGATGGGAGGGCGCCCGGCCCCCAGCGAGGACCCCCGCCCGCGCCTCGCAGGGAACGTGTCCGGGCCGTGAAGCCGCCCTCGCTGCTCTGGCAGAGGCAACAAACGAGCACAGGAAACGCCAAAACGTGTCCTCACGGCGTGGGCCCTGCTCCCGGTCGCCGCCCGGCCACCCCTGCCTGTGCGTTCTAGATTGTTTTTCTAGGGAAAAGAAAAAAAAACGCAGTACTTCACCACGGACACAGATTTTTTTTTTTCACGTGGAAGTCTGCGTTGTTAAATACAGACGGCCAGAATGCATAATTCAGCATTTTAACTTTCGTGTTTATGGAAGCAGAATAGAAGCCATGAATAAATACGTTCTCAAAAAAAAAGGTTGTTTTAAATAAAATAACATAAAAGTTCATTTCCTCTCTTCCCCCTCTCCATCCCGGAGTGGGTGGCGCCTTTGCTTTATTCGGTGATAGTGGAAAAGCGGGATCGCCGTGCCTCGGAAAGCTGCCACGGCGGCAAGTGTGTCGGGGCCGAGGGACGGCGGAGGGCGCGGGCCGGGTGCGCGGCTTTCCCTGTCCCCTGTCCTGCCGTAGGGACGCCGGAGCCCCCCCCCGCCCCGGGGCCACAGGCTGAGCTGCTCCCTCGGGAAGGGTGGCCGCTCCCTGGCTCTGCACGCACAGCCCAGAGTCTCCCTCTTGTCCCCAGCCGTGGGCCGTGCGTGCCAGCGAGGACCGGCGTCGGGTCCCGTCACACCCAGCGTGGCTCCGCAGGGAGCGTGGCAGCCGGGACAGCCAGGCAGTGTTCGCTCCGGAGGCGATCGGATGCGTGCGCACTCCTGTAGGGACCCCACCGAGTCGTGGTCCATAGGGCCGACCCACGGAAGCCGCGTGGGTGTTCGACAGCAGCGTCTCCACGTGGCTGGAAGGGGTTGCACGGACAGATGGCCGCCACGTGTTAAGTGGAAGCTGTCCTCTGAAACTGTACGTTGTAGTCCCAATCCTGTGGTCTTTTATAAGGATTTTATTCATTCATTCCTGAGAGATGCAGGCCGAGGGAGAAGCAGGCTCCCTGTGGGGAGCCCGACGTGGGACCCGATCCTGGGACCCGGGGTCACGCCCGAGCTGAAGGCAGACCCTTGACCGCTGAGCCCCCAGGGGGTCCCTCCAATTCATGTTTTAAAAATGTGTTTGTGGAAAAGATTCTCCGCAGATGTTAGGCTGCTGACCAGGTCATGTTCGTGGGCGCGGGGGGTGTGCGTGGCTCCCGCCTGCCGTCCTGGGCCTCCCGGGTGGTCCCACCGAGCTCCCGTCTCCCCCAGGGTGGCACCCCCTTCCACCCCCAGTCCCCGAAACGCACGCCCTGCACACATGCGACCAAACATGTGAGAAGCTCCTAAGTGTAAGAAGATGCTTGACTTCTGTGGACAGGACGGGGACTTCTGCGTGATGCTGGCGGGGACGCGGCGGCGGGTGGGCATCCACGGGGCGAGCAGGCGGCCGGGATCCAGGCTGTGGCGTCGCTGGGAGCTGTGGCGAAGTGCACACGGCCTGCTGCTGGCGCTGTGATGGCCTGAGTAGGGGTGCACGTCCTCCTGGGAGTGTCCCCGTAGGGACTGGGCCTTGGGGCCCAGAGCTCTTGGGTGCACGGTGGGAGGACGGCACTCGCAGCACGTCTCGTGGGTGGTCTCGCTGGAAAATAAATACGGGTTGCTTAAGTATGTAGATGCTCTTTAAGGGGTCTTGGGAGAAACACTTTAAAAACCCCCCAAAAAAGAACAGAAACCCAGCAGAGACGGATTGAGGGCGCTGGGCTGGCTCAGTCAGTGGAGCGTAGGACCTTGGAGCTCTTGGGGTGGTGAGTTCGAGCCCCATGATGGGTGTGGAGCCTACTTAAAGAAAAAGAGGGAAACACTGTTCCCCACGTTTAAGGGGGTGTGAGAACCAGCTCAGCCCAAGGGAGCCTGGGGGCTGCTGTGCTTGGGGTCATTTCCCCGGTGAGTTGTCCGTGGCTGGTGTTGGACCAGCAGAGTGGACTTAGGGGCCGTGGGCATGGCTTGGGGTGACGGCGGTGAGGGTCCCCTGCTTCTGGGTGGCTCAGTGGGTGGCGCAGTGCTGTGGGGACAGAGGTGGTCACCCCTCCGCCCCGGGGCCCTGGGTGACCTCAGCTTTCCCGGGTCCCGCTCTCGTGGGCCGTGTTGCTCGGGGGCATTGGTTTTCCTCTCTGCCTCCTCTGGGCGCCTGCAGGGGCGGTGGCGGCGGCGTCCAGGGCTCGCACACGGACCCTCGTGGGGCCCGGGACACGCCCGGCCGAGGTGTGCACCCCTGGGCCTCGGCCTCGGCCCGCGCTCTTGACGGTGGGGAGCCGCGGTCTGTTTGGGGCGCTGGTGCCGGTGCGGCCGTGGTTGTAGGGCGGGCGGCCCCCAGCAGGCCCCTGGCCCGGCCCCCCAGGACCTGGGTCGCCCCCCAGCCCGGGGCGGTGACGGCTCAGGGCGTCCTCGGGCTAACGTGCTGCTGGCTGGGTGCTCGCTCGCGGGGGCCGGCGCCGGCGCCGGGGGGGCGCCCTGCACGGTGGGGCTGCGCGGGGACCCCGGACCCCGGACCCCGGACCCCGGAGTGCCAGCCCCGCGCCCCCCGCGCCCCCCGCGCCCCGCGCCGCCCGCAGCCAGGACGGCCTGACGCCAGGCCCCGAGATGTGGGAGCGCAGGGCGGGGCGGGCCAACCCCGGGCGGAGGCCGCGTCCGCCCCGCCCCCCCCCCCGCGTCCGCCCCCCGCGCCAGCACCTCTGCGCCCGAGCTGAGCGGGGAGGCCGCGGCCGAGGCTTGGGGGCGCTCTGCCTCCCGGCGGCGGGCTGGGCACGGCCGGGCCTCCCTGGTCTGTCGGGCGGGTGTCCCGTCCCGGTCGTGCGCCGACGCCCCGCGTTTGCTCCCGGCTGCGGCGGCGCCTCTCCTCCTGGGCAGGTGGACGCGCCGGCGGGTGGGCCCGAGGCCGGGGGCTGCGGGGGAACAGGGTGCGCGGCTGCGGGGCCTGCGGGGGGCGGGGCCTGCGGGGGGCGGGGCCTGCGGGGGCGGGGAGGGGGCGGGGAGGGGGCGGGGCCTGCGGGGGGCGGGGCCTGCGCGGCGGGGCGGTGTACGGACCGCGGGGCGGGGCCTGCGGGGGGGCGGGGCCTGCGGGGCGGGGCGGTGTACGGACCGCGGGGCGGGGCCGGCGGGGCGGGGCCTGTGGGGGCGGGGCCTGCCGGGGGCGGGGCCTGCGGGGCGGGGCGGGGCCTGCGGGGGCGGGGCCTGCGGGGCGGGGAGGGGGCGGGGCCTGCGGGGCGGGGCGGGGCGGGGCCGCGGCTGACGCCGTGTCGTTGCAGTGAACGAGTTCACCGTGATCCGGAAGAAGTTCAAGTGCCCGTACTGCAGCTTCTCCGCCATGCACCAGTGCATCCTCAAGCGGCACATGCGCTCCCACACGGGCGAGCGGCCCTACCCCTGCGACATCTGCGGCAAGAAGTTCACGCGGCGGGAGCACATGAAGCGGCACACGCTGGTGAGCGCGGGGGCGGGGGCGGGGGCGGGGGGCGGGGACCGGCCAGGCTCCCCCGCGCTGGGCCGAGGCAGGACGCGCGGGACCCCCGAGCCCGCCGCCCGACGAGCTCCCGCCCTGGCCCCGGCCCGTGTCCCGCCGCGGGGTCACCCCTGCCCCGGCCGAGCCCCCCCCCCCCCCCCGGCTCCCTGCGGCCTCCCAAGCCAGGACTCGGGGTGCGCCGGGCCGTGGATCCGCTTGGCCGGGCGGGAGGCGACAGGGGAGGTGGTCGGTGCAGGAGGCCGACTCGCCGGGACCCGTGGGGCAAGGCCCGGGCGGCGAGGTGAGCCCCGCCCGGCACAGCCTGCACCGCGTCGTCCCCCGTCTCCCGAGACGCAGGCTCAAGGCGGCCCGGGCCGAGGCGCTGGAGGTGGCCCTGGGCGGCGGCGGCCGCGATAGGGCACTGGGGCTCGGGGCTCGGGGCTCGGGGCTCGGGGCTCGTCGCGGGAGGGAACCCCAGAGGTGTGGGGAGCCGCCTGCGGGGTGCACAGGCTTGGGACCCCCCGCGTGCCGACCCGCTGCCCGTCAGGAGCAGACCCCCCAGGACGCGTGGGGGCCGCGTCGGGGCGACGAGGTGACCCGGGTGCCCCAGCTCAAGGGGGGCGGGCGCTGGGGGAGGGCGGCTGGCTGCTGGCAGGGTGAGCCGTGGAGGAGGGGGGCTGCTGTGCGCCCGTCTGTGGGGTGGGGGGGCTGCGGCTCCCAGATTTCCCCCACGGGGATCCTGCCGTTGGCCCCCAGCTCGGGGCAGGCTCACTGGCCCGTTGTTGTATCTTCCAAGGAGGACACTGGGGACGAGGCCCAGGGAGGCTCCCTGGGGTCAGGCGGCAGAGCTGGGGGGCAGCCCCAGGACCGGGGGGAGCGCAGCCCCACTGACTGAGGGACGTCCCGTGGCCCCAGCCTGCAGTGTCGCCCACCGGCGGGGTCGAGCAGGGCAGCGGCAGCCCCGGCCCCAGACAGCAGGTCTGTGAGGCCAGTGGCTGCGGTGCCCTGAGGCCTCCACCCACAGCTGCCCTGGGCCGAGCGTCCCTTTCTGCAGAGCCCCCAGGAGCCACAGAGGTTAGAGGGGTGTGTCCGCCGGTGCCCACATTGTTCCCACTCGGGAGAGGAGCGGCGGCTTGCTTGGTGCGCCCCGGCGCCGGACAGGACAGGCGTGTCTGAGGGTGATGACATCGTTTCTTTAGCAAAACCACATCACCGCTTCGGGAAACGTGGATCCCAACGATCCGCTCAGTGTGCTCGTGGCCCGGTGCCCGTGGACGGGGCCGGATTTCCATCCTGGGCTCCTGCGTGGGCCGCAGGGAGGATCACACATCCCTGAAAATGTACTTCAAATGTGTGCAGGTTCGCTTTTTTCTGAGAAGCAGCTCTGTATCTTCCCCTTTAATTAGTCGGGGGCCCCCGACTGCAGGGACGCAGCTGAACCCCGCGGGCAGCAGGTGGCAGTGAGGGCTCTCCATGTTAGCTCGTCCTGCAGGGGCCCTTCTGTGTGGACGTGGCGCTTGCGTGTGCTGCGCAGGGGCCGGGAGTCGTGTGGACGGCGGGGTCTCGGGAGCTGCATCCCACCCAGGATGAGCCACGGGTTGCCATGGCGCCTGCATCCTCCCGCTCTCTTCCTGCCATTTGTTTGTTAGGACAGGTGCCCAGCCATCTGGTGCTGGCCGAGTGGCTCCCTGCGACACCTCTGTCGCTCCCGGGCGTCCTGGCACAGCCCCCAGGCCTCTGCAGGGGAGCCCAGGCCCGGAAGCACCCCAGGGGGTGCCGCCTGCTGCTGCCCAGCCAGGCCTGCTCTCAGATCAGTGCTCGGAAGGGGCTAAGGAAGCCCTGGGGAGGGAGGGTCCCGGGGCCACGTGGTCCGAGGCTCCGTTTCTAGAATCAGAACGTGTGGGGGCCCGGCCTGTCGGCGCTGCTCAGCAGTGAAGGTTCGAGCCGTGATCTTGCCGTCGGGGTCTGTGGAAGGCGCGACCAGGAGGGCGGGCTGTTCCTGAGGGTCTGTGGAGACACCGGGCTGGAGGCAACGGGGTCCCTCCGACGGTGCAGCACCCAGGACAGGGACCCATCGGTCAGGGGCCGTTCCAGGTGCGGAGCAAGGACTCCGCTCAGCAGACCTCGTCCACTGTGATGCCACTGGCCCTGTTCTTCCCACCGTGATGGGGTTTCCCGCGTTGCTCTGGGACTCTGGGGAATTCAGGGGGGGCCAGGAGTTGAGATCAACTGTGCTGCTCCCTCCTGCACCGACCGCCCCTGCCCTCCCCTGGCCCCTGCACCGACTGCCCCACGCTGACCGCCCCGGCCCCCCGCACCAACCGCCCTGTGTTCCCCCACCCCTCCACCCTGCACTGACTGCCCATCCCCCACACCGACTGCCCCACACCGACTGCCCGTCCCTCCGCACTGACCACCCCGTCCCTGTCCCCGTCCCCCCACACTGACCGCCCCCGCCCCGCACCGACCTCTGGTCCCCCTGCACTGACCGCCCCGTCCCCCCGCAGGTCCACAGCAAGGACAAGAAGTACGTGTGCAAGTTGTGCAGTCGTGTGTTCATGTCGGCTGCCAGCGTGGGCATCAAGCACGGCTCGCGGCGCCACGGCGTGTGTGCCGACTGCGCGGGCCGAGGCGTGGCCGGACCCCTGGACAGCGGGGGCGCCGAGGGCTCTCCTGAGCTGTTCCCCGGCGACGGGCCTTACCTGGAGGACCCCGACGACCCGCGGGGGGACGGGGAGGAGGAGCTGTGCGAAGACGAGGACGAGGTGGGCCTGGCCCATGAGGACGCGCTGCTGGCGGCCGAGAAGGACGAGGACTCACCGCGGGGACCCGGCAGCCCCCCGGGGGCACCCGACAAGGACTTCTGGATCTCCTAGGCCCCGGGCTGGGCGCATGCATTTCTGAGGATCGGCTCCCGCCCGGGCCCGGGCCCCCAGAGCCGAGCAGGGGACCCGGGGGCGGCAGACCGAGCGCCCGTTCCCACATGTCTGCGGGTCGTGGAGGGTCCCCGGCAGGTACGTGTGCGCAGGCACCCTGGGAGCCTTGAGGGCGGCCCGGCGGGCGCCGTGGTGGCGTCGGGGATGTCGAGGCAGGTTTTGCGTAGTCCGAGGTCCGGTGCCGGAGCCCCCGCCCCCGCTCTGCGCCCCCTTCCTCGGCAGCCCGGTCGCGGCCCGTGTTGCGGTGGCGGCCGCCGGGCTTTGGTGCTTCACTTCCAACAGCTGCAGACGCCCCGCGGCCGAGGACCCCCAGGTGCTATGTTCCCGCGGCGGCGGGAGCGCGCTGCTCTGCTGCGGGTCGGTGCTCCCACCCGGCCGCTCCGTCCCTCGGAGCCTGGGCGCCGCGTCCTGCGTGCACTTCCTCGGGGCCCGGGGTCGCGGCCCCAGCTATGCCACCCTCCGTGCCCAGCCCCGCGGACCCTCCTGGGTGGCCTTGCCTTGTTGCTGCTAACCCCGGGCGGTGCCGCCCCGCGTGCTGCCCACACCTCCCCGCGTGGTGGCCGGCCTCGGGGGACGGGGGCCTCGGGGTGGCCGCACACGCTCCCCGGCCGTCCTGCTGTCCCTCGGGGGCGCCTCTCGGCCAGACTCTCTGGGGCGCACAGGCGCCCCGGCCCTCCCCGCCGCCCCCGCCGCACTTTGCCCACATTTCGGCCGTGCGGGCGGCACCTGCGGGCCTGGTAGAGACCCAGGCCGGGCCTGCGGGCCCCTTCCCCTCCCCCTCCGCCCCCCCAGGCTGCGGGCCGTGCCCCTCTCTTCCTTCCTGGGGGAAAGGGGAGACATGCACGGCGGTAGGGGGAGGTGGCCTGCAGCCTCGTGGGGGTCGTGGGGTCGGGACCAGGGGCAGGGCCGCCCCCCCCCCCCCGCCCTTCCCGGGGGCCCTGCCCACCCCACTCCTGCCCCCTCCACGGGGCACCCTGCCCGCCCCCCCCCCCACCCGGGGCGCCAGGAGCTCCCCTCGCTGCCTTTCTCGGAGCCGGCGCTCCGCTCACGGGGCCTCAGAGCTGCGTCCCCCCCACCCCCCGACCTTCGGACCCTTTTCTAAACCGCCCCACTTTCTTACAAATGTATTTGGAAACCAGACCTTTGCTACCACCAGTGTCTCTGGGTTTTGTACCGGTCCCACCGCCCAGGCCGCGCCGGCCGCCTCCGCCTCCGCTCTCAGGACACCTGCTCTCTGACCCGCTCCCCGCTGGGCGCTGCCGGTGCCACCGGGCGTCTCTTTCCTTCAAAGCAACACTGTCCCGGCCCGGGGCCCAGTCCCGCCCGCGCCCCGCCGACCGCACCACCTCCCAGGAGGCGCCGAGGGAGAAGAGTGTAATGAAGGGGTTTTTTTTACGTGACTGGTTTTTTTTTTTTTTTTAAATCAATGTTTAAACGAATAAATATTTTTTTATGAAGAGGAAAAAATGTGTAGATTACATTTCACGTTTTGTACTTTTCTGTTCGTGTCTGTATTTTGGTGTTTGCAACACCAAAGTGGGAGATGCAGTCCGTGGAGTGGCGCGCTCTTTGGGGCTGGGGGGGCACGGGGCCCTAGGACTTTTGTATCAAGCTCTGGATCCTGACCAGGTTGTACATTTGGACTCTGGGTTTTGGGAAACAGTCATAACACTGCCAGGACCGCACAGGGACCTCGACGCGAGAGACACAGCTACTGCTTCCAACTTTGCACATCTTCCTTTTTAAAAAAGAAACTGAGAAAATGCAAAAACTGGAACTTTTTGCAATATTATGAAAGATGATCTTATTTTCGCTCATTCTGTGACATGTGCAACGCTTAAGAAAGCCATACTTAATGGTTGTTTTTATTTTTTAGATTCTATATTGTGTTTTGTATGTGGCCCTTTCGGAACTACTTGTAGTGAGGGTGCTGTGTGTGTGCTTTTCTTAAATATTTATTTTTTCAACATGCTTCCAACCTGTCAACAAAAACAAAACAGACAAAAAAGGGCAGTGTTTGAAAATTGTTTTCTTTTTTTCCTTGGGGATAATCTATATTATATCAACTTTATATTAACGATCATAAACCTGTGTTTGTATCGGAGATGTGCGGAATATTTGGGAGAAGACTTTGGTGAGCGGTTGGCAGGAAATCACAGCTGTCGCCGTCTGTAGCCACAGGGCAGGTGGACGATATCCTCTGCTGGTCTCGCACCTGCCGCCTGCGGGGTGAGCTCTGGGCCTGCCTGGGGCGTCTCCTTCCTGTGACGGGTTAGCCTAGACATTCTTGCAAAGCTTCCACTTTCAATAAACTGGGAAATTGCTGCTCAAGCCGACGCCTCGTGTTTCACAGCGTCCCCTCCCGCGGCGTCAGGGACGGAGCTCTGCGGCCCGCGGCCCGGCCTCCCCATCCCCAGCACGCCCGCCTGTGCCAGGGTCTCAGTCCCGCGTCCCTCCCCCCAGGAGGCAGACACGGCTTCTGGAAAAACCCCACATCTTTAATTTTTCTCCTTGCCTGGCGCGGCCCAGACCCGAGACACCTGAGCTTCGCGATACAAATGTCAGCCCCCGGAGCCCTGGAACCGGCAGGTTAAGTGCGGGCAGGGGAGGCCCCTCCCTGTCGCCCCTCAAAGTGCATCACACACTGGCCCCGTGCGGCCCATCCCATCCGCACCCTGACAGGGCCACCCTGGGGGCCTCGGGCCAAGGGGACAGCCCTGAGGTTTGGCTTTAGTGCAAAAGGCTGGTTTCTTCAGAGGCACTTTGAGTGGTGGGACGCCCCCACCCCCTGGGGGGGCCAGCGGCTTCCAGAGACCCTGCCGCGGGGGAGGCGGGGGCGGGGGGGGGTAGCTTATTCCTCCCAGTCCTGGCGGCCGGCGGCCGGGGCGGCGCTCAGTCCAGGAAGCGCTGGCAGGCCTTTTTCCAGCGGCAGGCCGTACACCACAGGTCCCGGTGCTCCATGCCGTACACCTTGCGGCACTTCTTGGCATCACCTCGGGGCTTCCTGCGGGCACACGGAGACGGCGGGGGCTGAGGCTGGCCCGGGCCCTTCCCCGCCTGACGCCTGCCCGGGCCCCTCGACGCATCACGCACCTCGGGCTGGCGCCAAGCTTGGAGGGCAGGGTCGGCACGCAGGTCCTGAGGGCGGCGGGCTGCGGCTCCAGGTGGAGGGGGGCCAGGCAGCCCTGAGAGGAGACACAGCTGCGTCCTCTCCCGGGCCCGAGCACCCCGACCCTCCCCCAGCCGCTGCCCGGGGCTCGCCCCCCCGGAAGGCGGCGTCCCCGCGGCACACCTCTCGGGGTGCCGCCGAGCTCAGCAGCGGGACCCGGGGCAGGGCCAGCGGGCGCAGCAGGCTGGACAGGCTGGGTGGCTCGGGCAGCTCCAGGCGGGGGAAGGCGGGCGGCGCGGGGGCCGTGGGGCACACGGGGGACAGGCCGGACAGCCCGTCTGCCAGCACGTCCACGCCAACGTCCAGCTCTGTGTAGTAGAAGTCCTCCTCACCGTCGCTCTGCTCCGGCTCTGCCTGCCGCCTGCTGGGGACACCACGGGCGGGAGCTGAGGCCCTGGTCCACCCGGCTTGCCCCCCCCCCCACCTGCCGGCCCCACCGCACCCCAGGTGCACCAGGCGGATGTGTCTCTGCATCCCGGAGGCCGTGCTCAGCACCTTCCCACACCGCTTCCATAGACACTGGAACAGGACCTGCACTGAGCTCTGGGTGACAAGGGCTGGTGGTCAGGCTTGGCCACCGTGTCCACCCCGCCCTGAGGGCTGCCTCAGGCTCACCTTCCTCTTCCTTGGGGCAGGTTCCCCAAACAGGAAATGGGCTGTCTCGGAGGGCAGTGGGGGTGACGGGGTGGATGGAGAGGACTGGTCACTGGCCAGGTCCCAGCCCCAGTCTCCGCTGCTGCTGCTGCAGCTGCCCAGTGGCCGCGCCAGGGTCTCCTTCCAGGGCTCCAGGCCAGGCTCTGTGGGGACGCGCCGGCACCCATGTCAGGGCTCCTGGCGGGCCCAGGCCGCCCGGCAGAAACTGCCGCTGCAAGCCCCTGCACGCTGGGCCTGTTTGCAGGTGAGCGTGGGGGGTGCAGCGTTCTGGAGGAAGCAGCGGCCGGGAGCAACTGGCCCCCACTGCCTGAGATCCGGGCTCCCCAACACAGGGACCGACACACAGGGACACCCTGTGGGGGGCACGCCTGGCCAGCCAGGTGCAAGTGGGGGGCACAGGCTCACAGACCCGGGGCACTGCGGTGCTGGCCTTGGAGGGGCACGGGGGTCCCGGTGTCTGTTTCCGGCCTCACGAGATATTTAGGTGGCGGCGTCCCAGGCAAAGGACTTCCCCTTGCCCCAAGGGGTGGGCAAGCGCACGGCGAGCGACGACGGGTCCTGCCCTCCCTACCCAGGCCAGGTGTGTGTCTCACCTGGGCTGCAGGCTGCAGCTGGGGCCCCCAGCAGGAGGGGACTGGTTGACAGACTCGTGAGTGCGGCCGCAGCCATGACCTCATCCAGCCGGGACTTCCCTGGGGGGGCTCTGGAAGAGACGTGGGTGGCGTCCAGCAAGTACTTGAAGCCCCTCCCCTGGCCCAGCACACGTGCAGGCCTGGGCACTCGCGCGCGCGCGTGTGTGTGTGTGTGTGTGTGTGTGTGCACGCGTGTGAGCGAGCCAGCTCCCTCCCTCCAGGCACAGGGCTGGAGGCCCGGCTCCTCCCCCGGCTCGGGTTACAGACCAAGTCTGCAGGAACCACCGGGAACCAGCAGCCGGGGTCCCCCCGCGGCCCGCGCCCCTGCAGCCCGGGCTCGCTCGCGGTGGTTCCCTCAGGCCCGGAGCTGGACCGCGCTGGGCCGGGGTCTCAGGCCCCCGCTCCGGCCGGGCGCAGCCGCCCCGGGGTCACACAGTGACCGGGGTTGTGCAACAGCAGCCGTGGGCCGCGGCCAGCCCGGGAGGGAGGGGCAGCGGCCGCGGCTCCGGTGCGAGCAGGGGGCCCGGCCCGCCTCCACCTGGGGACCCAGCGCGGGTGGGGCGCCCGGGAGGGCTCGGGCGGGGCTCGGGCGGGGCTGGGGCGGGGCTGGGGGCCGCAGCCGAGGCCGGGCCTCCCGAGCGTCCTCCACCGCCCGCAGGCCCGGCCCGCGGGGGCCTGGGCGCCCCGCGCGGCTGCTCCGCTCCTCCGGGGCTGCAGGGCCGGGGCCGGGGCCGGGGCCGGGGCCGGACCGCGCGTGGGGGTCGGGAGGCACGTGCCCGCACCCCCCCGCCCCGCGCACCTGCGCACCTGCCGCGCGGGGCCCCGCTCACCTCTGCGCGGGCACCGGGACGTGCGCCGACGGCGTCCGGGGCCCCCCCGCCGCCCCCGCCCGCGCCCCCGGGGCCCCGAGGTGGGCGGCCCGCGGCTCCGGCTCCCGCGGCGGCGCGAACTCCGGGCCCGCGAAGCCGCCGCCCACGGCAGCGCCCTGCGGAAGGGGCAGGCTCAGCGGGCTCCCAGCCCCCCCCGCCCGCCCGCCCCGCCCCGGGCCCGGAGCCCGCGCAGCGCCGACGCCATCTTCGCGGCGCCCGAGCGCGGCCGGCGCCCCGCCCCCCGGTACCTGCGGCGGCGCGAGCACCGAGACGGGCGCGGCCGCGGGGTCCCGGCCGGCGGCGCGGGGCGGGGGGCAGCGGCCCGGGGCGGGCGGCGGAGGGCGCTGGGCCTCCATGGCCGGCCGGGCCGAGGCTGCAGCGGCGAGGGCGGGCGCTCGGGACGCGGCCCCAGGCCGGGCGGGGCTGCCCGGGCCGCCGACCCCCGCCCGCGATCGGCCGCCGCCCGCGCCGCGCGGCCCGAAGCTGCCGGCCGGCCCCGCCCCGCCCCGCCCGCGGCCCCGCCCCCGCCCGCCCCCGCCGCGCGCCCATTGGCCGGCGCGCCGTGTCAACATCCCGGGCCGGGGCCGGCCGCGCTCCCATTGGCTGGCGCCGCGAGGCCCGGCCCGCCCCCCGCCGGCCCTCGGCCCTCGGCCCCGCGGAGCCCCGGCGCCCCCGCCCCCGCCCCCCCGCCCCCCCGCGGGGAGCCCGGAGCGCGGAGCCCGGTGACTGGCGGGTCCTGCGCAGGCTGCGGGCGCGGGGAGGGGCTCGGCCGCTGGCGGGCTTCCCGGGAGCAGGTTGTCCTTTAACGCGCGGCTGCCCACCTGCCCCCCGAGCTTACG
This sequence comes from Canis lupus familiaris, assembly GCF_011100685.1. Classification (NCBI taxonomy): domain Eukaryota; kingdom Metazoa; phylum Chordata; class Mammalia; order Carnivora; family Canidae; genus Canis; species Canis lupus. Next base: position 48,119,321 of record NC_049245.1, on the reverse strand, counting down.
TAACGCAGGGGCCGGGCGGCGGCGCGCTCCCTCCGGGCCAGGGCCCAGGCCCCACCCCCCACCCCCCACCCCGGGGCGGTCAGCTCGCGGGCGCCGCCCCGGAGCTGCCCCCTGCGCAGGGTCCCGCGAGGCCTGAGCGGCGGACGGGCCCCTCCGGCCGGTCCCGGCCGGGCCTCCCGGCGGCAAGGAAAGCAGGCTGCGGGGCAGGGCTGCGGGGCGCCCGCAAGGGATTTATTAAGGCCTCGGGAGAGGGCGGCAGCCAGGGCCCCAGGGGCCTCGCAGGCGGGGAGCCGGGGAACGGGAGCCTACACGTGGCTGTTCAACAGGTGGGGCCGTGGAGACTCCTCCGAGGCTGAGGCTGGGGAAGCCGGGAGCCCCCAAGCCCGGCGCAGGTGCCCTCGGGCCGGAGCAGCGGGTTCCAGGCGCCCTGGGCCCCCATGTCCTGGATGCTCTCGTACACATTTTCCAGGAGGCCGTCATCCTTGCCCAGGCCCCCGAGCGGGAGGGTCTCGTGGGACTGGTCACTTCCCACAGCCAGAACCGCGTCGCTGCCCTTGGGGTCCAGCTGGTCTGCAGCAGTCCCTGGGTCCCTCTTTTTAGGCTTCCTGACCTTGGAGTACAGGATGTCCACCTGGAGAGAGAAAGCCCAGGGCGCGGTCGGCACCATCCTGCTCCTTCAAGGGCGCGCACAGCCCTACCCCGGCCCAGCCTCAGTTTACCTCAACAGCTGGGGTCGGCGCGGCCGTTCCCTGCCCCAGGCCCTGGGGGCCCTGAGCTGCTCCCTTGAGCCTCCGGATACAAGCATACTCAGCCACTTCGGGTCTGGGCTCAGGCCCAGGGCTGGCACGGCTGCTGGTGAGCCGTGCCCCTGCCCACACCGCGGGGCTGGCTGCCAGGCTGGCCCTGGGGACTGCGGCCAGCCCCACATTGGAATAGGTGGCCTCGGGGCCGATGGAAGGTGAGGCAGCAGCCGGTGAGAAGGGAGGTTCTCGGGGCGAGAAGGCCACCAGAGGTCGGCTGGTACCTCTGGACACCTCCAGCCACTGCGGGCGCTGGACATCCATGCTGACAGGCCTCGGGACTAGGGGTGGGGTCAAGACAGAGGTCACTGGGGGGCAGTGCGCTCGCTGGGGGTGCAAGCCCCGCCCCCTGCCCCGCCTCTCCCACCTGGGCTCACCCCTGCAGCCGCCGGGGCCCCGGTGCAGCTCATGCAGTCTGGTGTCGGACTTGCTGAGGGTGCAGAGCGGGTGTCGTCTCAGCAGCAACTGGGGGCAAGGAAGGCTGGTGGGTCCTGTGCCGGCCCCGCCCTGGCCCCGGGGACAGCCTGGCACTCACCGCTTCCGCCTGCATCACCCGGCCCGGGGGCTGCTGCCTCTGCGCGCGCTTCCTGGGGGCAAGGGGGGTGTTTATGGGGGCCGAGGTGCCAGCCTCTGACCCGCGGCCCAGCAACCCCTCGGAGCCCCGCCCCCCACCGAACCCCCCACCCACCCTCCCCGCCCCAGGCCAGACATACCTGTGGCAGGCCGTGCACAGTGCCCACAGCCAGAGGAGCAGGGCAAGGCCCCCTAGGGCCCAGAGGACAGGCGGGGCTGGGGGCACCTGTGGCCCCATCCTGCGAAGCCAAGGTAGGCCTGGGGGCAAGAAGACAGGGGTGCTGGGGGCGGCCCCCTCCCCTGGGCGGGCTGACTCCCACACAGGAAACCCCAAGGCTCAGGCCCCTCCTTCCTCCAGAAGCACGGAGGCCGGAGCCCTGGCACTCCCTTCCCGCCGCCGCCTCCGGAGGGGAGCTCTGCTTGGAGCAGGACCCGGAGGGTGGCTGTGCTCAGCCGGCGGGAGGTGGGGGGGGCAGCTGTGACCAGGCCCAGGGGCGCCGTGCCCACCGGAGCCTAAACCTGGGAACTAAGGACGCCCCGAGTCCCCGCCTTGGCCCTCTGAGGCCCAGGCCGCTCTCAGGTGATGCCCCCGGCCGCCCCCTGAGGGGCTGGGAAAGCAAGGGAGGGGTCAGCAGGGGGGGAGGTCGCCTTGGCCCCGGGCGAGCACCCCCACCCCTTCCCCCAGGCTCTCACGCCGCTCCCCTCCCACCGCCCCTGCCATCGGCAGTCTTCCCGGGGCATCACCCGACTTCCCGACCTCCCGACCTGGGAGATGCTAGTCCACCCAGCCCCAGGGGGTGGGCTCACCTGGAAGGGGGCCCAGCGCTCGGCAGCTCCCGGGGGGCCTGCGGACCCGGCCCCTCCTCAGCCCCGTGTGGGGCAGGCCCCGCGGCTCGGGCCCCCGAGAGGTGCCTGCGTGCAGCCCTCAGCCGAGCTCCCCACCTCACTTCCTGCTGTGCATCTATCTCCTGCATCTCCCTCAGCCACTCAGCCGTCGCCATCACAGCCTCACCCACTGGCTGCAGCCCGCGCGGGGTGCAGACGCTGCCTGGTTGGGGTGTGCGGCGGGCCAGCGCTGCTCCGAGCCTACCTCCGGGCGTCTCCACCCACCATGAGCTGGGCCGGCGTGGGTCACGGGCCGGGGCAGCCTCGAGGCCTCCAGAACCTGGGGCTTCCTCCGGCCTCAGCAGCAGGGCTTCCCAAGGGCTCTTCACCGACCACGACCCCTTCAGTCCCACACATTTGCGGGTGCTGGGCAACATGGGCGGCCCCCAAGCTGCGACCCAGCTCGGAGCTGCTGGCGGAGCCCCATCAAGACAGCAGAGGACGCCTGCCTCCGGACAGGGGCCAGCGGGCTCTCGCAGGGCCCTCCCGCCGGCGCCCACGGGCCTGCGCAGGGACCCCTCTCCCCCGAGGTCCCACAAGCCAGCCGAGCCTCCAATGAAAGACACCACAACACAATCACTTTAATGTCCTCGCTGAGGAGACCCCCCGAAACACTGGCGGGTGGGCTCAGTGGCAAGGAAGTGTCCAGAAGGGAGCCCTGCAGCCCCATGTCCTCTCAGCAGTGTCCGCTGGCCGTGGGGTGTAGCCTGGGAGCAGGCCAGCCCCTCTTCCAGGAGCATCTAGTCGGGTGACAGCTGGTCTCCCCGAGGGCACCCGGGAGCTGGGGTCCCTGAGCCCCGTCCACGGCACACAGGGCTCTAGAACTCGGTCATCTTCTTGTGGGTGTCTGCTTTCCTCTGTTCCCGCTGCAGACCCGCCTCCTGGGCCTGGAGCTGCCCCAGCTCCCGCTGGGCTCCCGCCAGCCTCTCCTGCAGCTGGGCCGCCGTCACACTGTGCCTGAGGAGGAGCCTGCCGTTCAGCACGAGCTGCTGGGCCACTGGCACGAGGCCCCCACACCCGTGGCCACGGCCCTCCTCCTCCAAGCACCAGACCCTCCTCGGACAGCCACCACCCTGGGGTCAGCGCGCGCTCCAGCTCACGTGCAGGCGAGAAGGCACAGCATGGAAAGTGGGCAGGAGGCCCACGGCAGGGCTGAGGCATCGACACCCAGGGGGCCGCCCCCTGCCCCAAGTCTCGCCCCACACGTACCGGCCGGTGTTTCGGGCGAGAGCCTTCTGGATGCCCCGGATGTCCCGCTGGGTCTGCTCGATCTTCTTCTCCGTCTGGAAGAGTCGCAGGCCCAGGGCCCGCTTGGCACTCCTGCTGGCATGGTACATCTCCTTCCCGCTCCTCCTCCCTGCGGGGGCCGCCGCAGCCTCCAGCGCCGCCGGGGTCCGGCACTGCAGCTTTTCGTTCAGAAAGTCAAACACGCTACGAGGGGGAGGGCGTCCACCCCCACTGCCCTGGCCTTTCGGGGGCCTCCGGGCGCCAGCCTTGCCGCCCTTGGTCCTCTTCTGCAAGATCTCTGCGCACTGGTCCAGCGACTTCCCTCGAGGCAGCACCACAGCGTGGATGGGCTCCACCCGGCCCTCGGCATGCCGGCCCAGACCTGGGGGCACACGGGGCTGGCGCTACCGCTGCTGGACCCGAGCCCCGCTGTGCGGCCCCCTCCCCTCCCCAGGGCGGCACACACTCACCCTTGCCAAACTCGTAGCCCATCTTGGCAAGGAGTCTGGAGCCGATGCCCCGTGTGTGCACCTCCCAGCCAGCGAAAGCGGAGCTGCAGGTCCCGGGCTCGGCAGCACTGGGTTCCACCACTGTAGGAAACAGGGCAGTGGCTCGGCCCCGCTGGACGGGGAGCACCCTGGGCTCCAGCCAGTGTCAGCCCGAGAGCTCAGCTCCGGGCCAGGGTCGTGGTGCCCTGAGCCTCAGGCTCTCCGGTGATTGCCCAGACCTGTCACCGGCACGTGACTAAGGCAGGACTCACGGCAGAGTCTGGCGCAGTCTGCTCCAGCCCCCCCACCGCAGGGCCAACCTCCCCACCCGAGCCCTCCCCTGACCCACCTTCTCAGGCGGTGAGCTCCCCTCTTCCCCCCGTAGAAAGTCCACGACTTCGCGGCTCAGTCCTCCCCTCCACCACCGTGGACATGGGGGTTCAGGAACTACCACCTCACCGGACAGATTCCACAGGAACGCCTCCCCTCTCCATCCTACCTGACCCCTTGGGAGGGCTGGACGCCCTCAGCCAGTTACCCTTCTTTTTTTTTTTTTTTTTTTTAATTTTTATTTATTTATGATAGTCACAGAGAGAGAGAGACAGAGAGAGGCAGAGACACAGGCAGAGGGAGAAGCAGGCTCCATGCACCGGGAGCCCGACGTGGGACTCGATCCCGGGTCTCCAGGATCGCGCCCTGGGCCAAAGGCAGGTGCCAAACCACTGGGCCACCCAGGGATCCCCCCCAGTTACCCTTCCTGAACAGCTCCTGCCCCGGCTCTCTCGACACAGCCTCCCCTCTAGCTACTAGGTGTCCCCACGTGGAGACCACTGGAAGGAGCCGCTCCTTCCTGCCCCCATGCCCCGCCGGTCCCTCGCACGCCGACCGGCCAGCCCTGCTTCAGTGGACACGGCTTCGGCCTGCGGGGTGTGGAGCTGCGATCATCCCGTGTGCTCCCTGAAGACTAGGGCCGGGTCATTCCATCTGCAGGCCTCAGGGCCCGCCCCAGACTCCACACGCTCGCTCTCATTTGCCCCCAATGCCTGTGGCGGGCTTCCACGTGTCCTCAGTCACACGTGCCCCTTCTGAACACAGTCTGCCTCACTGCCCCCATACTCTCCAAGGATGTGGTGAGAGGGTCACAGGCCCTGCCAGCCGGAAGCCTCTCGGGGTGACTGCTACCGACACTTCCCCTTGCCCCACTTTCCTGGCTTCTGGGATCCTGAACTGCCGCCATACCTCTGGCATAGCTGGGGTCATCTGGGTCGCCACTGTCTGAGTCTGAGGATCCCGTGGGGTCTGTGCGCAGCGGGGGCAGGATGCTGTCCCCCTCTACCACGGCCTCCTTCAGCAGCAGTGAGTCAAACTTGACGGTGTAGTAGCCATTATCTACATCTAGAGGCAGGGAACAAAAGACAGGCCAGCTCAGTGGCCTCAACAGGTGGTAGGAACCACATTGGGAGTTAGAAGGAAGGTAGGGCCCAGGTCAAGGGTGGTCTCGCTCCTCTTGGGCATGGAACAGGGCTCTCCAGGAGGGGCCCCGGCTGAGAGGCCCGTGGGCAGCCTCACCAGTTATCCGAGCGGGGTACCAGAGGCCATCCTGCTGCTTGGCCAGACATGCAGAGCCAGCCTGTAGGGAGCTCAGGTCCGGGTCCTGGAAGGGGCGCAGCTCATCCACAGAGACCACCTGCCCATGGGAGAACCTGCCAAGACAGCCGCAGGGAGCAGGGGCTCAGACACAGCGCACTGGGGCAAGTGAACCCAGGAGAACCCAGTCCACCTGCCTGGGCATCAGCCCAAAGGGAGGGAGACACGGCGGACAAACGGACACACGCGCATACACACCCACCCACGTATACACATACATGGGGGCATGCACACGTATACCCCTGCACACAAACAGGCACGTATGTCCACGTGTGCACACTCTCTCATTCTTGGGATGGGCCTGGCTACCCTGGGGATGAGATGCCTCGCATTACCCTCCAGCTCTCCGGGCTAGAGTAACAATGTGGTGGGCAGACAACCATGTGACGAAAGCTCCCCATCGCCTCTCCACCAGAAGGGAGCCCCCCGGCACAAACAGATCGTCGAGGCGGGTGTGTTTGTGCGTGTGCGCTTATGGGACCGAGTCCTTCCCAAATCAAGTAGGAGAACACAGCTGTAACAGTGATGCCTTGATCTTTAGATGTCAGTGAACCAGTGAGATTAAAACCAAAACCGAGAGAGGAGGGGAGGGGAGAAGAGGAGGCAAAGAAAGAGGAAGAAATGTGGGGACAAAGAATGACAAGCTCAACTCTGCCAAATAAAGGCATAAAAGACTAACCACATATCCCCTCTACCGTGCCAGCCTTTCAAAGAGGAAACCGTTTTAACCCTACGAGAGCAACGAGGGTCTGGCATTTCCTGGGTGACGTAGAGCTGACGCTGGCCCTGGCAAGCCCTTCCAGGCGGGACGTGGTGGTGATAATGGGAACGCCAAGGAAGGGCTTCGGTCCTCTCCTATGGGTGGACAAAGATGGCCTCAGACACCTCCCCTGGCAAGATTCTGGGCAGTTTGTTCTCACACCTGATGGTCCTCAGGCCCTCAGGACACTGCCAACGACCAAGTAGGAGCCCAAGTAGTTGCATCAGCAACTCCAAGACTGGGCTCCAAATGCGGTGGTGACTCTGGTTGAAAATCCTCGTTCAGCCAAGGAGGAAGACAATGGGTCCAAAAGGGGGGGGGGGGGCTACACCCAGGACTGAGTTCAACCAAATACCCACTTCAGCACACGCCCCCAGACACATGCCTCCAGAACCACCAATTAACATTTCTCTGCAGGAATATCCAGTGATAATAGAAGCCTGAAAATCTGGTATCCTTCTGAACCCAGGAAAACACACCTAAGAACTGATTCTAGAAAAATAATAATGAAAGTATGCAAAAATTTGCCCCAAAGGATGGTAACTAAATTCAAAAGACTTGGAAATAACCTAAGTTTCCAACCACGGGGAATAGTTAAAGGCATATCCATAAAATGAACTTAAAACTAAAACGAACAGGCAAAGCGATCAATAGAATGAGCAAGAGCACCTGGGAAGAGTAACACACACATGAAAAACCTCACATGTGATGGAGGAAATTCTACACACCGGTCAGGAAAGGATGGACTGCTGGTTCCATAAGGAAAAGATTAGAAACTGGTTTCCCGTATTGAAAAACCAACTCAGGGACGCCTGGGTGGCTCAGCGGTTGAGCATCTGCCTTCAGCCGGGGGCGTGATCCTGGAGTCCTGGGATCGAGTCCCACAGTGGGCTTCCTGCATGGAGCCTGTTTCTCCCTCTGCCTCTCTCTCTCTGTGTATCTTTCATGAATAAATAAAATCTTTAAAAAAAAAAAAAAAAAGAAAAACCAACTCACTGGATGCCTGGGTGGCCCAGGGGTTGAGTGTCTGCCTTCAGCTCAGGTCATGACCCCAGGGTCCCAGGATCGAGTCCCACATCAGGCTCCCTGCAGGAGCCTGCTTCTCCCTCTGCCTATGTCTCTGTGTCTCTCATGAATAAATAAATAAAATCTTCAAAAAAAAAAAAAAAAAGGACAAACCAACTCAGTCACCTACCTCACAACAGTCATGGATGGAAATAATACACTCTAGAATAAAACTAGAATGTGAAAACAAGCACTTAGAACTATATTCTGAGTTCCAGCTGTGGCCAAGTAGAGAAAAACAGGGAAACTAAGCAAAATGGTCCAAACTCACAGCATCAGAACTCTGGAAATGGAATGAAACAGACAACACACTGGTTAGTCATTATTTGTGAAAAACTGTCCAACTTCAGCCCCAGTGGCCCAGCGGTTTAGCGCCACCTGCAGCCCAGGGCGTGATCCTGGAGACCCGAGATCAAGTCCCACGTTGAGCTCCTTGCATAGAGCCTGCTTCTCCCTCTGCCTGTGTCTCTGCCTTGGTCTCTCTGTCTCTCATGAATAAATAAAATTAAAAAAAAAAAAAAAACTGCCCAACTTTGGGACAGAATGGGAGGTGGGAATGTCTGTGGCTTCACAGTGGGGGACATGCCCCGCGTGCCCGCGAGGAGCAGTATGGCAGGGGTGAGACCAGGGATGAGACCTGGGAAAACCATCAGCCCTGAGGCCGTGAGCCCAGCTCAGTGGTCACTTACGATTCACAGGGATACCCAGAAAATGGAACGACCATAGAAGGGCTCCACCCCCCCAAACACCCTGGTTCTCCAGGAAACAAGGTGCACCAGTCAGGACTCCGGCCAGCGTCACGTGAACGGAGATGGGGGCTGCTGAACATGGAATGTGTCCCCCGGCCCACACACACTGACTGATGGGGAGAAGCCTTGAGGGCAAGAGTGGCTGCAAATAACCTCTGCCTACATCACTGCCTGGCCACGAAGCCACACGGACACAGAAGGGACCCCTAAAAAGCCAGGTCAAAAAGTAAATATAAATTTAAGGATCTAAGCAGATATATCAGAAGCTGCGCACTATGAGGGGGGACAGACTTCGTAATCCAGGTCCAGAAAATATATTAAAAGAAAACAAAATACTAAAGAAAACGATTCAAATCCCAGAGCTGCTACAAGACATTACCTGAAATGTACCATTTTCAATAAAAACTCACCAGGCACACAAACAGTAAAGTGGGACCCATATTTAGGAGAAAAAAGCAGTGAATGGAATCTGACTCAGTGGGTCCAAGTGCCAAAATCTGCCATGACCTCAAAGCAGATTGTGGTAAGTTCAAAGAACTAAATGAAAATGTGACAATGATTCAAGAAATAATAAATCTTAAAACATAAATAGAAAATATATAAAAAGAAAAAAAAGAAAATACGTAAAAACAAGACAACAGACGTGAAAAGTCAATAACTGAAATGAGAAACTCACTAGCTGGGACACTGCTGGTCTCCAGCCTGGTGTGTAGGAAGCTGGGAAGTTACCCCTTTGCTGTAACCAAAGGTAAAAAACGGAACAAAATGAAAAAATCACTAACTCTTCTTAGATCCGTGAGAGAAGAAAGGTCACAGGGCAAACTGCTATGCCAAATTTGGAGACACCAATAGGCAGATACCGAGAATCACAACCTACCACCACGGTAACCCCCCCACCGCCTGGCAGGAACCACCGTAGGAGCCTGTGCTAGAAAGGCTCCGCGTGGACAAGTCTGAGAGTTCAAACCCCTGGGGCTCCCACACTTTTTTTTTTAAGTTTCATTTATTTATTTGAGAGAGAGTGAGAGCACAGGTGGGGGCGGGGAGAGCGGCAGAGGGAGAAGCAGGCTCCCCGCGAGCTGGAAGCCCCACAAGGGACTCGATCCCAGGACCCCGGGGCCATGACCTGAGCCGAAGGCAGTGGCTCCAAGCACCCTTGGGCTCTCACGCTTTTGTGAGTTGTACTCCAGCTCTACCAGCTTTCCACAGTGAGTACTGGAGAAAGATCTGCTCATGCCCTGGCAGAGGGAGGGGAAAGGAAGCACCAGAGGGGCGCCTGGGGGACTCCGTCGGAGGACTAGAGTGCCTCCCTCTCTCACTTCTTACCACCACACCACTGAAGGCTCGTTACGGGGACACTTCCTTAATCAAAGACAAAGAGAGGGATCCCTGGGTGGCGCAGCGGTTTAGCGCCTGCCTTTGGCCCAGGGCACGATCCTGGAGACCCGGGATCGAATCCCACGTCGGGCTCCCGGTGCATGGAGCCTGCTTCTCCCTCTGCCTGTGTCTCTGCCCCCCTCTCTCTCTCTGTGTGACTATCATAAATAAATAAAAATTTAAAAAAAAAAAAAAAAGGCAAAGAGAAAATTCTGAATCATGTACAAGGATCCTTAGTAAGGTTACCCGCCAGTTTCTCGCTGGAAGCTATGGAGGCCAGGAGGCAGGCGGATGACATATTTAAAGGCTTAAAGAGAAAACAAAACCCTGCCAACTGAGAATTCTGTATCTGGCAAAACTATCCTTCGAATGACAAATGAAGACATTCTCATATAAATAAAAGCGAAGGGAGTTCATTTCTAGTAGACCTGCCCTACAAGCAATGCGAAAGGGCCAAAGGACATTAGACCCTAAGTCATACTGACACTGATAAAGGCAACTACACAAGTAAATATAAAACTGCTACTACCTTTCTTTTTCTTTTTCTTTTCTTTTTTTTTTTTTGGTTTGCAACTCATCTGTTTTTCCTCTATATGATTTAAGACAAATGCAGGGCAGCCCGGGTGGCACAGCGGTTTAGCGCCACCTTCAGTCCACGGCCTGATCCTGGAGACCGGGATGGAGTCCCACATGGGGCTCCCTGCATGGAGCCTGCTTCTCCCTCTGCCTGTGTGTCTCTCTCTCTCTCTCTCTGTGTGTGTCTCTCATGAATACATAAATAAAAATCTTTAAAAGAAAGAAAGACAAATGCATGAAGTAACACTCCTGAATCTCTATTCCAGGCACACAAGTATGGGGGGATGGACTGTAGGTAGTTTCCCTACACTATTAAAGCTAAACTGGCATTATTCACACTAGATTGCTATGTTAATCATAATCCAGGGAGTGTCATTAAGAAAATAACATGGGGGGTGCCTGGGGGGCCCAGTGGTTGAGCATCTGCCTTCAGCTCAGGTCATGATCCTGGAGTCCTGGGATCAAGCCCCATGTTGGGCTCCCTGCTCAACGGAGTCGGCTTCTCCCTCTCTCTCTGCCCCTCCCCACTGTTCACTCGCTCTCTCTCAAATAAATAAACTCTTTTAAAAAAAGTGTACCCAAAAAAATCAAAGAGAATCAAAATGATAGAGTAGAAAAAAACAAACACCAAAGAAAGTGATAATGAAGGGAATGAGAAACAAATAACCTAAAGGCCTATAGAAAACAAAGGGACACCCGGCTGGCTCAGTCGGGTGGAGCATGGGACTCTTGATCTCGGGGTGGTGAGTTCAAGCCCTACACTGGGTGTAGAGATTTGTTAAAAATGAAACCTTAGGGCAGCCCTGGTGGTGCAGCGGTTTGGCACCGCCTGCAGCCCAGGGCATGATCCTGGAGACCCGGGATCGAGTCCCACATCAGGCTCCCTGCATGGAGCCTGCTTCTCCCTCTGCCTGTGTCTCTGCCTCTCTCTCTGTGTGTAGATCATGAATAAATAAATAAAATCTTTAAAAAAAAATGAAACCTTAAAAAAAAGAAGAGAAAATAATAAGACAACTGGGGTGTGTCCTTATCAATAACTATTTTAGTTGCAAGCAAAGTATGCAAACTCCAATTAAAAGACAGAACCTGGAAGGATGGATGAAAAGAATGATCAAATTCTATGCTACCCATGAGACTCATTTTGGGGTCCAAAAACAGCAAAAGGCCGACAAGTTTCTAATGCAGGCCTTTCATGAAAGTGTTAAAACACGAACTTTTGAAAAGTGGGTGATACCTGTATAGAAAATCAGAATCTTAAAACATGAGAGACACCGAACTCTGGGAAACAAACAAGGGGTGGTGGAAAGGGAGGTGGGCAGGGGGTTGGGGTGACTGGGTGACAGGCACTGAGGGGGGCATTTGGCGGGATGAGCACTGGGTGTTCTGCTATATGTTGACAAATTGAACTCCAATAAAAAAAAAATTAGAATCTCATTAGATTGAAATTTGTCAAATATATGGAAATCCTGAGTCCGTAAAAATATTAGATACATTTTTTTTCCCTAAGATTTTATCTAATTACTCATGAGAGACACAGAGAGAGAGGCAGAGACACAGGCAGAGGGAGAAGCAGGCTCCTCGCAGGGAGCCCGATGTGGGACTCGATCCCAGGACCCCAGGGTCACGCCCTGAGCCCAAGGCAGATGCTCAACCACTGAGCCCAGGTGCCCCTAGAAATATTTTTTTAAAGCTAATTCACTACTTTCTCAGGATGAAAGATAACCATTTATTAGCTTAGAAATGAAGTAAACAGAACAGGAAAGCCCAGCATTTATCCTGTATTTTCTCTATGTACCACTGGGAGCCAAGTCAGAGGTGCGGGAGAGCATCTCTTTACGGCTAACAAATGGAAATGAACAGAGAGAAAGACCTCTACTTTGCAGTCCCTGCTGAATCTGCCATCAGGCACCGATCACCAATGGCGTCCAAGGCTGCTAACATCACAACAGAAAAGCTAGACACCAAGTACGTCCCGATGAAGGAACAGCACCTAGAGTCTTGTCAAAGAGCGTGGACCTGCATGTGGTCAGCTCCCTCAATCCAGCTGCCAGCTTGCAGAGGACTGTGTTGGACCGCACCAGGGGTGTTCGATGATGGGGCCCGGGGCCCAGTCCTCCAAAAAGCTGTGAGGCCAGGAAAGGCTGGGAAGAGGGTGTGGACAGCCAGAGACAGCAGCTGAGTGAGCAAGATGGCACTGCAGTGTTTGCACCACCACCACACTTGAGTGTGACCATAATAAAAGTCCAGAATAGCGGTCGTTTTGGAGGAGGGAGCAGGCTGCATTTGGTTTGAGGTGCACGGAGGGGCTTGGGGGTGGTTGGCAGATTTGCAGTTGTGAGCTGAGTGGTGACTGCTCGGGGTTACAGGAATCCCCACACTGTGTACTTACTTCCCACGCCTGATTTTACTTTACAACAACGTAAAAGTTCACATTGACTGTGAGCTTACAACCTGTGAGGTACTACTCTAAATTCTCTGCACGTGGTAACGCATTCCATTGTCCCAACAACTATGAAAGACAACTCTCGTTTGTTTTACAGATAAAGAAATTGAAATACAGACCTTAAGCTATAAAAAATGAACGAAAAAATACTGTATCTCACTAGGAACCAAGGAAACACAAATTCAACCATGATCCCATTTTCCCAGCGCTCAGCAGGCAGGAATCGGCAGTGATAGAGAGGATGAGGGACGAGGCACCGGCCTTCATACGGAAGCGGGAACTCTGCACACTCTCGACACACCGGTCCCATACTAGGGAAATTCTCAGGCAGGTACAGAAGAAGACGCTACTAAGATGTTCACAGCAAGCTGTTTGTAACAGACAAAAACTGGAAAACATCAGAAAGGAACATAATAAAATGTGGCACATTTGTGAGAGAAAAGAACATAGCAGTTAAAACCAATTAAACAGCTCTGGAGATACCAGCACAGATGCCCTCTCACATCCCTGCTTAGTGAAAAAAGCAAGTTGCAAAATAAACCATCCTGTGTGACACCATTTGTTTCAAAAGTAGCACAAAAAGTTACTCTTCTCATATAGGCTCCTGTCTGCGGAGAGCTAACATCTGCTAGAGGTAAACACAAGGGAGTTGTGATCACAGCCTGGGAGGAGAAGGGGCTGTGACACAGCTATTTTTAAAAATACAAAGCAGGGGCGCCTGGGTAGCTCAGTGGGTTACTGAGCTAAGAGCGTCTGCTCAGGTCCTGCTCAGGTCCTGATCTCAGGGTCGGCTCCGAGCTGAGCAGGGAGTTTGCTTGACATTCTCTCCCTCTCTCCTTCTGGCTCTCCCTACACGGAGGGTGCATACTCCCTCCCTCTCTCTCTCACAAATAAATCTTTAAAAAATAAATAAAATAAAAATGCAAAGCAATGCAAGAAAAGCGTTGATCTGTCTGGCAGTGGCAAGTGGCTGTCGTAGGCTGTGCCAGTCGGGCCTATAGCTAACACAACAGAGCAAGGCACAGCAGTTGGGGGCCGAGGCAAAGCTAGCCTGTGCCCGCTGCAGGCTCGCTCGTGCCGCCGTCTGTGCCAGGCAACCTTAGCCGTGGTGGGGCCCACCCCTGGGGCTTGCTGCACGGAGGGGTCAACACACGTGAAACTCCTGGCCCGGAGCCTGGCCTAGAGGAACAGCACACGGACACGTCAGCTCTCATCGTCACAAGGGGCATCACCCGGGCCCGTGGAGGCACCCAGAGGGTAACGGCAGAGAGGACGAGAGGGCTTGCTGGTCTGTTCTCTGACCTGTTTGTTCAGCAGCACATGGATGGGTCTGCTTTGTGAAAACTCCAGTACGTTTCATGATTTACGCACCTTCCCGTACGGGTGCCACACTGTAATCAGACTTACAAGGAAAGAAAGGATTGTGGAAAATCGTGTTAAAGGACGCTCTGGACCCAGCAACGGTCCGTAAGCAAAGACAAAGACCAAAGGACTAGAGAGAGTTTCCCTGGGTTATTGACTCAAAAAGAAAATCATCTGCAAGACTTGGTAAACATTCCTTCCACAGATGGAAGCGATAAGGAGCAAAAGCCGAGTCGGGCATTTTAAGGAAAGAGTGACACCGTTGCCACAGTCGTGTGAATCTCATCATGAACAAGATCCAACTTACGGATTTGTCAGGGATGCGACCCTTGAGCATCGATTGATGAAAGAAAAAAAAAAAAAAGAAACCAGTGACTTCTACGGTTTCCTTTACACGGTGCAGGCAAACAAGAGGAAGACAAAGGAGAGAGCAAACACGAGCCTGGCAAGGAAGGGCTGATCAGCGGCGAAGGGGGCAGCGGGCGGCCCCACGCCGGGCCCTGCGGGGCTGCGACACTGCATTTTGCAAGCTTCCCCCGAAAGAACCAGAGCAGCGAAGGGTGGGGCACCGTGCCTCCCAGGACGGCGCGGCCTACCTGCGCCCCTGCCCCGGACTCACCTGCAGCTGTCCTGGAAGCGGCACTTGCCCTCCAGGAAGAAGGGGCAGGGCTTCAGGGACTTGTGCGTGGGGTAGAGGTAGAGCACCCGCACGCCCGCAGAGCCGTCGCGCGCCGCCTCGGTGCCCACGATCATGGCGTTGTGGTACTCCAGCGTGCCCCAGGAGCTGTAGTACGGCGCGTTCACCTTGCGGCCGCTCAGCGCCTCCTCCTCGTCGCCGTCCTCGTCGCCGGCCCGCTCCTCCTCCCCCTGCCCGGGCCCGCTGGGTGCCGGCTCGGGCTGGCGCTCGCGCTCGGGAGCCGTGTCCGGCGCGGCCCCGGGGGCTGCGGGCGCTGCGGGCCCCGCCTGCTGGGAGCCCCGGCTGTCGGCGTCGCCCGGGGCCGCGCGCTCCCCGTCCAGCGCGGCCAGCAGCTTGCTCTTCCGGACGGACACCAGGCTGGCCTCGGTGAGCTCGATGAGCTCCTGGAGGTCGCCGCGCAGCTGCCGCAGGTCGGCCAGCTCCGAGGGCTCCAGGCCGGCGCCCAGCGCCAGCTCCACCTGCTGCAGCTGCGCGTCATAGGTGTGCAGCGCGGCCTGCAGGCTCTCCTCGTCCATCCTGCGGCCCGGCGGGCGGCGCGGCTGCAACGACGGGGAGCCGCTGAGCGCCGCGCCGCCCCCCGCCCCGCCCCGCCCCCGCCGCGGCCCGGCCCGCTCCGCCCGCCCCGTCGCCTCGGGCCCCGGCCCCGTCGCCCCAGACCGCGCCCCCTCGCCCGGGCCGGGCCCCGCCTCCGCGCGGGCTCCGGGCCGCCGCCATAGAGCCCCGCCGGCCTCACCGGCTAGAGCGGCCGGCGCCCCCGCCTCCGCCCTCGCAGCCCACCGGCACTTCCTCCCGGGCGCCGCCGCCGCCGGAAGTGCCTCGCGCGGGGGACGCCGGGACGCGGCGCGCGGGGAGCGTCGGGACGGCCCCTCCCCCCCGCGGCCTGCGTCCCGTCGGGCGCCGCGCGAGGTCAGCGCGGGGTCGGCGCGGGTCGGCGAGGTCAGGCGCGGGCGGCTCCGCGGCCCCGACGGGCGCCAGGTAGCGCGGGCCGGTCGCCCCGGGGCGGGGGGGGCGGGGCGGGGCCTCGGGGGCCGCACCCGCCGTCGGGCCGCGACGCCCGCCGGCCGCCGCCTCGCAGCCCGGCTTCGGGGGGGGGGGTTCGGACGCCGCCAGGGGCTCCCGCTGCGCGGCCGCCGGGCACCTGCTGGGGCGGGGGCGTCGTCAGCCCGGGGAGCCTGACGTCACGGCGGGCCTTCGGGGGCGGGGGCGCGGGGGGAGGGGGAGGGGAGGGGGGGGAGGGGAGCGCCCCGGCTCCCAGCCCGCCGCGACCGCCGCCTCCGCTGCGCAGGCAGGATGTACACGCTGCTGTCCGGCCTCTACAAGTACATGTTCCAGAAGGACGAGTACTGCGTCCTGATCCTGGGGCTGGACAATGCGGGCAAGACGGTGGGTGCCCGCCCCCGGCCCTCCCCCTCCGGGCGGCCCCGCCCGCCCCCACGCGCCCCCCGCCCGCCCGGGACGGACACCGGACACCGGGGAAGCCGCCCTCACCTCCCGCGCGCGTCTCTTCGCAGACGTTCCTGGAACAGTCGAAAACCCGCTTTAACAAGAACTACAAGGGAATGAGTCTCTCCAAGATCACGACCACCGTGGGTCTCAACAGTAAGGCCCCCCCCCCCCCCCCCGGGGCGGAGGGCTTGGGGGGCCGCCCGGGCCGCCTCGGGGAGCCCAGAGCCGCCCGTCCCTGGCCTGGCCGGGAGGCGGCGCGTGGCAGCGGGTCCCCAGCCTGTGCTGTCCTCTGTCCTCTCCCCGCAGTCGGCACTGTGGACGTGGGAAAGGCTCGCCTCATGTTTTGGGACCTGGGGGGCCAGGAAGAGCTGCAGTCGCTGTGGGACAAGGTAAGCCGGCCGTGCCCAGGCCGCCCCTCGCACCGCTTCCTCCAGGGACACCCCCGGCCCAGCCTCCCCTCAGCTCCGTCCCCCACTGTGTCCCTGAGGCTCCCCCCAGCCCTGTCCCAGCTCCCCCGTTGCCCCCACCCTCGAGAGCGAGGACCTGCCAGTTCCCTTTTAACTCAGAGATTTGCTTCCGATGAGTACAGGCCGAGACGAGAGGTGTCCAGGAAGCAGGTGCGGGCAGGCAGGAGGCCTGTGGGTGCTGGGCTTCAGCGCCGGGGCCTCCTCCCGGGTTCTCCCTCAGGACCTGTGCTCTGCGGCATCCTCCTCCCCGCCTGGCGACGGTGCCCCTGGAGGCCTAGAGCAGCTGCCTCCCTGACGTCCGGGGCGTGTCCGGGACACCCGTGCACTGTTCTTCCTCCCACATGCCCCCAGCACTGGCTGCCTTGCGTTGGGCGCGTGCAAGCAGAACACACCTAGCCCTGCCCTCGGCCGCCCCTCGGGAGGATCGGTGTGGCTCCGGTGCAGCCCCGCTTCTGGGAGCGCAGGCATGCGCCCTGACCCTTACCAGTCGTCCCCGTGTTTAGAACCGGGTGTCCAGGTCGGGGTTTCTGGTCTGACTGCGGCAGCAGGGACCTTGGTCGTCCTCTAAAGTGTTTTTTTTGTCCTGACTTGTATTGATGAGGCCAGCTTCTGTCCTGTAGCCAGAAGGTCACTAGCAGATTCTCCGGCCAGTTAAGTTGGACCGAGGCGCAGGAGGCCAGGGCTTGCTCTTCTAAACCAAGACCCCCGGGGGTGTGAAACGGGTCCTCACGTCCCATCACAGGCCAGGGTCTGAGGAGCAGACTGTGAGGCGGAGGTCGGGGCAGGATGTGTTAGACGACTAGCACCGGGCGGGGACCTGGGGGGATGTGGGGCTGGGCGGTGAGAAGGGTCAGCCCAGGTCCCGGCGGGCAGGGGGCCACGGGGGCGCTCGTTCCTCAGACCGGCCCCACACTAGGCCGAGCTGACCAGGACTCAGCTGCCGGCTGGGTCACCACCGTGGGCTGCCTGGGGCGGCTGTGATTCGGGGAGGGTGCATTTGGCTTAAAATAGGTGCTGCAGGACCAACGGGTTCATCCCCCCGGTGCACTGCCTGCCATGGGGTTCTGCACCGGTCGCGGCAGCCCATCGCACGTCTGAGTGGGGCACGGCTTCTCCAGGGCTGGCTCTCAGGCAGAGCTGGGGGGGCTTCGAAGCTGGCAGCGTCCCCTCCCCCCCCAGCCACCACTCCTGTCAGCGGTGTGGGTCGTCACGAGGGTCGGAGCCTAGGTCCCTCAGCCCCGCTTCTGCAGTTGACCTCTGGGTCCCTCATGAGCTCCCGCCGAGGGGGCAGGTATCCCTGCTGGGCCGGGGTCTCTGCTGGCCTCTGAACCCACCTGGTGCACGTGCCGAGCAGGCCGTCGGGGGCTGTGACTCAGCAGGTCTCTTGCTGAGCCTTTGGTAAAGGGCTGCCCGGGTGGTGACCACACCAGCCACCCCCTGGCCAGAGCTGTGAGGAGGGCAGCAGAGGCCCTGTGGGTCCCCAGGACGGAGGGAGTAGAGCTCCACGTGCCGCGCCCTGCAGCCTGGCCCCCGCGTCCTCTGTCTGGCGCTGGGACGTGGTTGGGCTTGCTGTCCTTTTGTTCCTGGCAGGTGACCAGTAGCCCTTCCCCACGGCCCCTGCCTTCATCCAGGCTGAGTGCTGCTGCCTGTGGTCTGTCCACGTACCAGCCTAGGCCACAACTTCCCAGCAGATGAGACGTGGACTCCCTGCGCCTGCCCTGGGGGCACTTCTGGCCTCTGCCCTTCCAGGCCACACCAGCAAGACCATCGTGTGGCCGTGGGGAATCAGCGGTGCCATGGGGTCGAGGCAGCCTGCCATGTCCCCGGCCCTGGTCATGCTCAGCCCCAGATGTCCAGCTCCCATCTGTCACCCCCTTCTGGGCCATCACCTGCCAGGGCCAGGCCACACATTGCGGGGGCTGTGGGGTGAGCCTCTCCCTGGGCTTGCTGCCCGCCCCCCGCGGTGCCCCTTCCTGCCGCAGACACCTGCTGTTGGGCCGGCCGGCTCCCAGTTGTCAGCAGCGAGACGTCGTGCTGCTTAGAGCCCCTGCGGCCCTCTGTGCACCCAGGGCGTGGGCTGCAGGAGTGCTTGTGCGCATGTGACTGACTCGCGGCCTGCGGAGCCCAGGGGGCTGCCTGCGTTGGGCCCGCCCCTCCACGAGCCCTGGCTACACCCTGAGGGTTTCCCGGTTGTCAGGGTCTCGGCTCATTGGCCACTCACGCATCCCACCGGTGTCGTGTTGTGTGTAGATGTCCCAGGTTTCTGGGCTCTTGTGGCAGGTGTGGCAAAGCGGCAAAGATGCTGCTGCTTGCCGGATGCGGAGACTTCCGGTCTCTCTTCTGATTGGGGTAGGAAGGGGGCTCCCCCAGTCTGTGGCTGTGCCCCTCGTGCCCCACATTCCAAGGGCCCACTCCTCGCGTGCCCTACTTCACGCATCTGTCTTTCCGTCATTGTCTGCAACAGAACTCTTCCCGGGCCCTGGGCCCTGACGCTACTGCCGTATGTGTGCCCGGGGCTGACCGCTCTGTCCTCAGCCCCACCTGTCCACTTGGTGGCCTTTCTGCGGCTCGTCAGTAGTACGGCCATCAGGCCTGCCATCCGTGCGGGCACATGACCTGGCTGGTGCCCCTCCCTCCACTGCCCTAACTGCACGGGGACCCGCTTAGCTCGGGCTCCTCCAGCTGCCGTCAGGCCAGCAGTCATGGGCAGTTCCCAGGAACAGGTGCTAAAGTGAGATTTGGGGGTGTAGCACCCAGGAAGTGGACAGAGGGTGGTGGCCACCCCCTGCCCAAGGTCAGCAAGCCCTCTCTAAAGGAATCGAGGGCTGCAT
Organism: Canis lupus familiaris; assembly: GCF_011100685.1. Lineage (NCBI taxonomy): Eukaryota > Metazoa > Chordata > Mammalia > Carnivora > Canidae > Canis > Canis lupus. Next base: position 48,099,928 of record NC_049245.1, on the reverse strand, counting down.
CGTCCTTTTGCCCCACCTTCCCACTCCCTAAAGGCGCCCCAGGAGGGTCTTCCAGTTGGGGGCTGGCCTTGGGGTGGCCAGGTGCCTGTGGCCCAGCACCCCGCTTTCTGCCCTCCCCAGTACTATGCGGAGTGCCATGGTGTCATCTACGTCATTGATTCCACGGATGAGGAGAGGCTGTCGGAGTCCAAGCGGGCATTCGGTGGGTACGGGGGTTAGGGCTGGGAGGGGGCTGGGGACTTGTCAGGTCCAGTGCACCTGCCTGTGCCCCTGGGGCTGCCCTTGGCTGGAGGTGGGGCCGCACCAGGCAGATGGGACTGTGGCCGCCGCGGCCGCGCACGTGATCGCACCTGCGCAGAAGCCCTCACTGCCCACGTCTGTACCCGCTCCAGAGAAGATGGTGACGAGTGAGGCGCTGGATGGTGTCCCCATCCTCGTGCTGGCCAACAAGCAGGACGTGGAGGTGAGCCTCCCCGCGGGGCGGTCCCCCGCCACCAGGGCAACAGGGGGCCTGCCCCAGACACCCCCGTAGCCACGTTTGTCCCGGGTGTACATGACCTTCCCCAGGTGCGGGCGCCTTCTCCGCACAGGAGGGCAGGGGCGGCTGGAGGCGTGGCGGGGAGACCCTGTGCGCAGGGGGGTCCTGGGGTGGGGGTCTGCTCTGGCCTTGCCCTGCTGCCCCGGGGAGTGCCCCTGCTGGCCCGGCTGTGTCTGCCCCTGGCGTCCTGCGGCCCGCACGCCCGCTCCTCCCCTCCGGAGCCCAGCCCCTGCCAGCAGGACGGCGTCCTGCCCTCAAGGCTTCCCCCCCAGACCTGCCTGTCGATCCCCGACATCAAGACGGCCTTCAGCGACTGCACCTCCAAGATCGGCAGGCGAGACTGCCTGACCCAGGCCTGCTCGGCCCTCACGGGGTGAGTGGGGCCCTCCTCCCCGGGCGGGGGCCCAGCCGGCCCCACCTCACGCCCGCTGTCTCCACAGCAAAGGGGTGCGCGAGGGCATCGAGTGGATGGTCAAGTGCGTCGTGCGGAACGTGCACCGGCCGCCGCGGCAGAGGGACATCACGTAGGCGTGGCTGGTGCCGCGGGTGCCCACAGCTCGTCCTGAGCGCCAGAGGAGCGCTCCTGCCGGCTCCGTGCCTCGGTCCTGGGGCGCGGGCTTGCTTTGCTCTGGGTTTTTTTCATTTGCTTTGTTTTTTCTTTAAGACAAATTTTTCTGTGTCCATAAAAGTGTAGGTATCGGGGCTTCTGCCGAGGGGAGTCGGGGCCCCGACACGACCCCTGCCGAGCTTCCCCGGGGCAGGGGTCCTCCGGGCAGCAGGGGAGGCTGCTGGGCTCCTGACTGTCCCATCTCCGTCCCTGCTGGGCCTGGAGGAGGCGGTGTCCTCAGGCAGGGGGACTGCCGTCGCGGCTGTAGGCCCCTGGGGGTTCTGAGGCCCCAGGAGTCGGCCTGGGAGGCTGTGTCCTCCCCACCCTGGCCTGATGTCACCTTTTGCTCCCCAGCAGGAGGGGAAGGAGGAGTGTCCCCTTTGTGTCTGCTGCTGACCTGGGACCAGTGTGAGGCAGGGGCAGGCTGCGTTCCTGTGGGGCCAGGTGGCTGCTTGGCCTTTGTTCCCAGTGGGGGGATGGGGGGGCGTCCCTGTCCTGTCTGGGAACAAGCTGTCTCGAGACCCACGCCTGGGCCTGTGCCTGCTAACAGGCCCCCAGGTGAGGCTGGTTCCCGGGACGCATCCCCCCCTTGGAACCTGGGCAGTTCCAGACACCGCCCCCCCCGGGACCTGCAGTGGCCTGGGGTCCTGGCTGCAGTCATGAGTCCAATGGGCCAGCACTGGCTGGAGTGTGTCCAGAGCCACAGCGGTCTGGGCTACGCTCCATCGCCCTCCTAACCCCACCCTGGGTTGTGGGTCCCGGCCGTCGGCATGGTGACCGCAGCACAGGGGCCCCTGGGCTGGAGCTGGGGCCTACCTGGGCACCGCCTTCCCGCTTCTGTGGGCGTGGCTGAGCCAGAGCCAGCGACCCAGGTTTGGGGCTGAGGTCCGACCCGCTAGCCTGGCAGCCCCCCCCCCCCCCGACCCCCCGAGGGAACATGGGAGAGTTACTGGGAAAGAGGAGTCAGGACTGGGGCTGGGGAGGCAGCTGCAGGTGAGGTGACTCAGGGGGAGTCATGGGCCACAGGGTGGTTCCCCCCCTCCCAGGGCTCCTCCTGGGATCGGTGCTGGGAGTCCCCCAGCTGCTCTGGAACTGTCCAGCCCTCTTCTGAGACCGTCTTGAGGGGAAAAGCCATGTTTCCCAGAAAGTGCCCAGGAAGCACCGGGGGAGGTGCTTGGCCGCGCCCCTCCTGGGAAATCCCCGGCGGGCGCTGGCGCCGTCCAGCCTGCCCACTCCCCCAAGAGCCCCTGCGCTTGGCGCCACCGCCCTCCACCGTCCTGGCCACAGCTGGAAGGGACACACCTGCTGCCCACTGGGCCTCTCCAGCTGCCCCTCCCGTGGAGGGTCTGTCCGCGTGGGGCGGGTGTAGGGAGCTTGAGCCCGCCCACCCGACGTGCCCGCCGCGCCCCCCCGAGCCCGCCCACCCGACGTGCCCGCCGCGCCCCCCACAGACACGGTTTCACACGACCCCTTTCGCAAAACAGCTTTATAAAAATAAACTTTGTTAGCGCAACAGGAGCCCGGTGGGTCAGCCAAGGTTCCTTCGGTGCCGGGGTGAGGCCCGCGTGGGGCGGGGTGCTCAGTGCGCCCAGAAGCGTGCGCGGACGCTGCGCTCCAGCCCCGGCAGCCTGGCCTCCCGCAGCGCCCGCAGCAGCCGCCCCGCCAGCGCCCCGGCCCGGGCCTCGCGGAGCTCCAGGAGCTGCTGCCGCAGCTTCAGCTGCAGCTCCACGCGGCCCTCCCTCGGTGGCACCGGCCCTGGGGCCTCAGGGCCCGCCAGCGCGTGCCACAGCCGCAGGAACCTCTTGAAGGACAAGTCCTGGAACGCCACGAAGTCGATGAGGGCGCGCTCGCACTCCTCGGCCCCTGCGGGAGGTCAGGACCCAGTAGGAGGGGCCCCAGGGGGCAGGGCTGGGGCCCACTTGGCCAGCGCGTGGCCTCTGGGGAGCAGTGGGCTCCCTGATGGGGCGTGGGGCGTTCACCAGCCTTCCCCCCTCCCCCCGGCTGCTCACCTGGCGCCCCGGGCTCTGCGGTGCTGAGCGGGAAGCCCACGCAGCTGGTACACAGGGCGTCGTGGGAAGGGGAGCCGGGCACGTTGAGGGCGAGGCCCAGGGCCGAGCAGTTGCGGTGCGGCTGGCAGCGCTCCGAGCTGGAGCTGCGGGCCGAGAAGGTGCCGGGGCCGCACGGCTGGCACTGCGTGTTCTGGCTCGGGGTGCCTGGGGCGAGATGTGGGCCGGGGTCAGGGGGACCGTGCCCTCGCTGCAGCCGCTGCCGCCCCCCAGGGCCCGGCCCGCCCACCCACCCACCGGGGACGGTGACGCCGCTGCCGGGCGGGCAGGGCTCGTGCTCCAGGCAGAAGCCGGCGTGCGCGAAGAAGCCGGGCCGGCAGCGGCAGGCGCGGTTGTGGGTGGGCTCGCAGGGCCGCGCCTCCTCCTCGCGCTCCCCGCAGATGACGTTGCAGTAGCGGCAGCGCTCCAGGTAGTTCCAGAACTGCGTGTAGTGGCGCGGGGGGCACGCGCCGCAGGTCGTGGGGCTGTCCCGACGGCACGGCTGCTGCACGAAGGTGCCGGGGGGACACTGGCTGCACACCAGCCACTCCCGCGTCTCCACGTCCCGCCACGGGTAGGTGAGCGCGCCCGTGCCCGCCGCCCAGGGCGCCGCCAGAGCCAGCAGCAGGGCGGACAGCGTCCACGGCGGGGTCAGGGGCGGCGGGGCCCGCCTCTCCCGTGCACACATGGCCGTGACTGGCGGCGGGGACACTGGGACACGCACCGGCCCCAGCCGCCCCGGCAGCCCCTCCCCGGGCCGCCTGCTCCCTACAAGCGCTTTGCTGGTGGCCTTTATGGGGTGGCCAGGCCACACCCCCGGGGGAGGGCTCGCGATGTCCAGGCCCTGCTGGCGGGTTGTCGGCAGCGTCACCACGGCCCCTCCCCCACCAGGAAGCCCCTTGCCCCCGCCTGGCGCCAGGCTGCCTGGGGGTGGAGACCAGGGCCCCAGGGGTGAGCACACCCACCACCAGCCTGGGCAGCCGGGGTGGACGGGTGAACACGGGGCTGTCCCTGTCCCTCCCTGGCCGACCCTGAGGACGCAGGCTGAGCCGCGCAGGACGTGTGTGCACCTGGCAGGAGGGCCCCCCTCCCAGCACCTCACAGCCCTCCGCAAGCCGCGACAGTGTCAGCAACTTTATTACGCGGCCGGTCACCTGATTAAAAGCAGGTCCAGGGCCCCCACGGGGTCCAGAGGGCAGGGCACCGGGGTGCCCCACCTTCCAGTCCTGGTCTCGGGGCTCCACCCACAGTCAGCAGCCAAGGGGGCTTCCCAACCTGCACCTCTCCGCGGACAGCCACCCCGACCCCGAGGCGGCTTGGGGCCTTCCGGGCAGGCCCACACCCCGTGAAGAGCGCATGTCCGGGCTGTGTGTCCTGGAATCGTCCACCTGCCCCGGGGTCTGCGTGCTCACCGGGGCTCTGGCCAGAACACCTGCGCGATGCTCTGCTTCCTGGCGGGGGCGTGGCAGGCCGGGCAGGTCCTAGAGGCCTGTGGACACAGGACAGTGCTGCCCAGCGCCGCCGGCCACCCCCCAGCCCACCGGGTGCCGCAGGGCCCCCGCTGCCAACCTGGAGGAGCCGGCGCCAGCAGGCCCAGCAGCGGTGGAAGTCGCAGGCAGGGCACTGGAAAGGGACCGTGTCCTCCAGCCCGCAGCCCTGGCACGCCAAGCCTGCTGCAAGGGGCGTCTGTGAACGGGCACCGTGGCGGCTGGTCCCCCCACCGCCAGCACGCCCTGCACCCCCAACACCTACCCCACTCGGGCTGTGCGTGCCTGCGCGGGGCGCTGGGGGGCTGCCTGGGAGCCCCCACGTCCCCGACGGGCCTCGGTGGGAAGAAAGCAGAGATCTTGCTCTGGGTGGTCTCCGGCTTCTCTTGCTGGGGGGCGCCTGGAGACAGCGGCCAGTGAGCGCGGGGCGGGGCTGCTCTGCGGTCCACCCTGCGGGCGGGGCCCCAGCCTACCTGGAGGGGTGAGGTCCAGCGGCGTGGTGGGGGCCCCCTCCTGGGGGCCTGACCCGGGCCCTGTGCTTGGGGCAGCCCCTGTGCTTGGGGCAGCCGGGCCCATCAGGTCTGCGCACGTCTGCCGGAAACGCTGCTTGTGGTGAGGTCTCAAGAACATGCTGAACCCTGTGGGGAGCGGGTGGGGCTCAGCCCTGCCTGCCCCCGCCCCCCCGCCGCGGCCCCCGCCCCGCGGCCTCCTCGGCGCCACACACTCTGCAGCAGCGGAAAGTCCTCAGGCCTCGACGTGGTGAGCGCGGCCACCACAGCCACCACCTTCTCCAAGTCATCGTCCCGCTTGTAGGCAGTGAGGGCGGCCAGGAGCTGGCTGCAGCCCGCGGACCCCAGGGCCGTGCGGACGTCGGCCAAGTAGGCGCTGGCGGCAGGCGGGCCTTGCCTCTGTGCGGCGGTGTCTCTCGGCTCCTCCCCGGGCCGGCTGCTGGGGTCTCCTGGAGGGGAGGGGACACGTGGGGCGGGGGGGCCCCCTGGCATCCCAGGGCCTCCGTCACATGGGCTGCCTCCCTCGCCCTGGGATGCAGAACTGGAGCAGCCCCCACCCGCGAGATCCTCCCCGCCAGCCGCCGTGGGCTGTTCCTGGCCTGGCCTGAAGCTCCAGGGGCTGCTACCTGCAGGCGCCGGCCCGGAGAGCAGGTGTGGTCCGCCCTGGTTCAGGTGCTGCCCGGGGTCCAGCTGCCTGGCCACCCCCTGGGACAGGGTCAGCTTTAAGTCACACTCCCTGCTTCCTGGAAGGACATGGACACATGTGGAGCCACCCAGCTGGTCCCGAGGCCTGGCATGCTCCCCGGGGAGGAGGCAGGTCCAGGGGACACAGACAGACCCACAAGACCTATGGGACCACAGCAGGGGCACCCGGACCCGCAGGGACCGGCTCAGAGAGGCCCCAGTGGACCTCAAGCCCAGAGAAGACGGGCGACTCAGGCTGGAGGGTCCCCGCCCGGGAGGTCGAGCATCCTCCTAAGCCAGGCCCCCGCAACACCAGGCCGCAGAGTCCGTGCTCAGGGCCAGCTGTCTGCTAACCACGGGGACAGGGGCTCCCAAGGGTGGAGGCGCAGGGCGCACCCCGGGTGGGTGTGGGAGGGGCCTCCAGGACAGGACCCCCGCATGTGGGCCACCCCAGGGGCCCCGGGGGCACGCGCCTCCCCCGCCAGCGGAGCTCCACCCAGCTGCCCTGCAGGGCCGACCCCGCACCCCTGCACCCAGGGCCCAGCGCTGGCCTGCTCACCCCTGGGGGCCGGGGCCGCCGCCCGCCGCTGCGGAAGACTGTGCTCGGGCTGGTAGCCGCAGCTGCGGCCTGTCCGCTGCACGCAGGCCTCCTCGAACCGCTGCTTGTGGTGTGGCCGCACAAACTGGTAGAAGCCTGTTGGGAGGGCGTCTGGCCTGCAGGAGCGCCCCGTGCCGAGCACCCCACCTCCCCAGGGGCCAGGACAAGCGCGGAGCCTGGTGCCCCCCGGGACGGGCGACCCCCCGAGCCAGCGCACCTTGGAGCAGGCCGTGCTTCTTGGGGTCCTCGGCAAAGAGAGGGCCGAGGCAGGCCAGCAGCGCCTCGAAGTCGTCGGAGCCCTTGTAGTCCTGCAGGGCCCTGGTGAAGGTGTCAAAGCTGGCCTGGCTCAGCGCCTGCTTCACGGCCACCATGTACAGCTTGGCCCTGCCCGCCTGCGTCTCGGCTGCCGGCCCCTCCTGCCGGGCACAGGGCCAGGCCGTTCAGGTGGGGCCGCTGCTGCTACCGCGGGCCTGGGGCGGGGGGTGGCTCCAGCTGGGGACGGCCATGCCCCTCGGGAACAGCAGAGGCAGCCCGGGCTCAGAGGACAGCCAGCCCAGGGGAAGGGGGACGTCTGGGTGGAGGGGGACGTCAAGCCCGCAGGCCTCGCCCCGGACCACCGGCCAGGAAGCCCGGGAAGCACACAGGACGGCCGCAGCCTCCCGCGTCCCCGTCCAGCACAGCCCGATGCCAAGGCCCCTGGCGCCCTGCCCACCTCCAGACGGCACCAGCCGCCCTGCCCTGGGCACCGCCCGTTTCTTCCCAGAAGCCCAGGATGATGGACGAAGGCAAGTGGTACACGGGGCTTTCCAGGGCTTTCCTGGCTCGGGCCCTCCGTGCCCTTAAACGCTTTCATCTCAGGGAAGGCGGACCCTCCCCACGCTTGGCACGTCCCACGCGGCACCAGGAGCCCAGCGCGGCCCGGACAAGCTGGCCCGATGCAGGCCCCACATCCAAGCAGCCTCCGGCCGGGCCCTGCCTTCAGTCGGCTGGACCGTCGTGCCGTCCGCGAAGCGCGGTCCCATTAAAGCACGACAAAGTGGAAGGCCCAGGGCTGGGCCCAAGCGTGCGGGACTGCAAGCACGGGGCACGCAGGTGGGAGGCGCCGTGGGGCCGGGGTCAGGCACGCACGCCGCAGGGGCGCTGAGCTGCTGAAACGCCCTTCAGGTCGTCGGGCCCTGTGCGGTGGGCGCTTGGCAGCAGCCCGAGCCCCGGTCGGAGGGGCCTGGAGCTCACGACAGCCTGAAACGACGCTCCTTTAAACATTCGAGGCCCACGCGGGTGGGGGGGCGCAGGCGTCGGACAGCCCAGGGCGTGGGGCCACGCTGTGCCCCTGGGAGGGCAGCGAGGAGGCCCTGCCACACACCCCGCGCACTGGGGGCCGCACGCCTGTACCTCCTGCCCCCACCGGGCGTGCGTGCGGGCGGTTCACGTACCTGACGGTCACCCAGCACCCTGATCTTCCTCCGCCCCGCTCTCTGCTCCTGGGCCGCCCTCTTCTCACGTGGGACGGACGAGGTGGGGAGGTGTAGTGCCTGAGGGGGACAGGCTGTGGTCCGGCCAGGCCCTCAGCGCCCCCAGAGCCCGTGATGCACCACTGGGCCCACAGGCGGGGGGAGTTCCCTTGTGGCTCGCAGGCTCAGGGATACTGCATCCATGGCCAGGGTGGGGGTCGCTGTGGCAGCGGGGCTCCCCAGGGCCCAGGGAGTGGGACAGGCAGGGGTGGGCATGTGCCCAGGGCTGTGCAGGGTATGGGGTGCGGGGTGCAGGCCCCGGGGCGCAGGGAGCCCTCCTGCCGCACAGCTTGGGCTCCCACAGGTCTAGCCTCTGGCCCTGCGGCAGCTCCCGAAGGGCGCCCAGGGGTGCACGGGGACAGCGGCCGCCCGGAGGTTTCCAGGAGGGAGCACAGATGTGTCCCAGGCCACGTGCTGGAGTCTGGGGGTGTGTGTCTGGGCCCCGCACCTGCTCCTCCCCGGGGGGGGCCTTGTCCCCAGGCCCCCCGGCCAGCTGCTCGCTGTGTTCTAGGGCGGCCAGCAGTCCCACAGGCCTCCGCGGGGCGAGGCCCAGCTCCTGCTCATACTCCACACACAGGCTGCTCTCGGTGTCCCTGGCAGCCGGCGACCCTGCGGGAGCACAGACCTCACCCGCAGAGCCCACGGGGGCGCGGGAGGCGGGAGGGGAAGGGGCGGGCCAGGCCCCCAGCGGCACGCAGCCCCGCCCAGCCGTGTCACCCGGGCACACGTACCCGTGGGTGTCCGCCTCAGGCTGGGGACGTGCACGTCCAGACTCTTGGCCTTCCTGGTGGAGAGGGGCCCAGGCAACGCGGCCACCACGGCAGCAGCGGCTCCCTCACCCAAACTTGGGGCAGCAAGCAGGGGGGCGGGCACAGGCATCTGGACAGTCACAAGGAGGTTGGGTCCTGCACAGACCCTTCCCCGCAGGGCGGCGGGCACAGGGCGCAGCCAGCTGGGCTCGAAGGACTCACAGTGTTCTGAGCCACGCGGAAGAACTGGGCCACGTCGCGGATGACAGGGCCGAAGTTGTCGTACACCCTGACGTGGGGGCGCACCCAGGAGGGCAGCTGGGCCCTGGCGTCCACGTGGGCGAACCTGGAGGGCGCCGGCTGTCAGCTCGGGGCCCAACACCCCCCAGCCCCCAGCCCCAGCTCCCACTCGCTGAGCGAAGGACCAGCACCCGGCTGGCACCCGCCAGGCTAAGCACAAGGGTCTCGGTGAGCAGAGGGGAGCCACACCTGTGGTCACAGAGGAAGATGGCCCCGTAGTCATGGCGATGACGGATCACCCGCCCGATGGCCTGGTTCACAGCTCTGGACGCCTGCTGCCGGTACCACTCGTGCCCGGAGAGGAGCTACGGGAGGCTCGGTCACGGGGGGCTCCAGCGCTTCCTACCCTCCACACACAAGCCTGTGCCCCCGCCTGGCCCCCCACCCACCGCAGCCCTCACCCGACCTCCTGGCCCCCCACCTGGCGCCCTGGCCCCCACCCGACCCCCAGGCCCACTCTGGCCCTCACCTGGCCCCCTGGGCCCCTGTGGTTCTTTATCTCGTCTAGGAACTGCATCTTGAGGACAACCCGGGGGTCCATGCGTGGGGGGTACGGCAGGCCCGTGATGATCACACCTCGGCCATTCATGTCTGCGAAGTCCAGCCCCTCGCTGGCCTGGGGACAGTGGGCACCCTTGTCCCCGTCCGCCCATGCCGAGACCCTCCCGGGCACAGGTGTCCATGTGCGGGCGGGGAGGGCTGCCTCCCACCCGGGAGCTCTCGTTCCCAGGAGCCCAGAGCGGCGCCCACTCCCAGGGCCTAGACCCAGCGCCTCCGGGAGGGCTGCCGGGGAAGGCCGTGGATCCGGGGCCTGGGGGCCGCACCGCCCCTCCCACCACGTCGCAGCCCCCAAGTCAGAGCTGCGAGCTTCCTCCCACAAAGGCCCAGCCGGGGAAGATGGGAGCGTGGGCCCCCGCGGGGCAGCCTCACCTTCCCCCGGCACACGGCCAGGAAAGTGGCCCCAGTGGAGCCGGGACAGGCGACTCGTGCGTAGTAGGCGTCCACCACCTGGCGGGAGACGGCGCTCAGCCCCTCCGTCTGTGGGAGCGACACCCCGGGTCTCGTCCCGAGGTGAGGGGCCGTCCGGCTGGGGGAGCCAGCAGGCCGAGCCTCCGCAGGGCGCGGGTGCCCAGGCCGACCCAGGGCCTGCTCAGAAAGCTCCGGGGCCCCGCCCACCCCCGAGGGACGGCTCAGCACCCTCCCCGGGCCCCAGCCCCGAGCCACACCTCGGAGAAGCCGCCTTTGTTCCGCGGCTCCACGAACACGGGCTTCAGCGCCTCCAGCTTCCCGGCCGAGTCGTGGGTCTGTGACGAGACACAGGCAAGGGGGCGCCCGGCCCGCGGTCAGAGACGGTGCGTGTGGCCCCGCCGGCCCTACTGCGCGCCCCAGCCCAGGACGCACCCGCCAGAACTGCAGGCTCCTCTCCAGGACGGGGTAGGACGGGAAGAAGACCAGGAGCCCGTGGGGGACCACGCGGGCGATGTTGCCTGCAGGCCACGGCTTCGTCAGCAAGAGGGCCTCACGGGGGCTGCGGGCAGGGGCCCGCCCTGGGGATGGGGCGCCCGCCGGGAGGAGCCGGGGCCCCCCGCGCACTCACCTAGCGCCTTACCCAGGGAGGACAGGCACGCCTCCGAAAACCTGCGCAAAGCCAGAGCCCCGCGTCACCAGGGTCCTCACCAGGGTCCCCACCAGGGTCCCGGCAGAGGCAGAGGCAGAGGCAGAGGCACGCAGCCCGCCCCCCGCCCCCCAGGCCCCTACCGCTTGTCAAAGGCAGAGCTCAGCTGGGCTCCGTCGGGGCCTCTGGAGACGATGCCCACCCAGATCTGCTGCTGGTGGATGACGTGTGGGTTCTCCAGGCAGACTGGGAAAGGGCTGGGGGCAGGGCGGCCCTGTGAGGTCCTGAGCCCAGCACCCTCAAGCCAGGGCTGGCCTGGGCCCCGCACCCGCAGCCGCCCGGGGCCGCCCTTACATCTGCATCTCCAGGGCAAAGGAGGACACGGGGGCCAGCGTGCCGCTGGTGAGGATGACGGTGCGGACGCCCTGCTGCACCAGCTGCCGCATGCTGTGGCCGGGGCTGAAGCACCAGTAGCTCAGCACCTTCCCTAGGGGAGGAGGGGGAGGCTCGGGGTCTGGGGGGCCCTGCTCCCTCCCTCCCTCGGGCGTGCTGGGAGCGCAGGGAGACCCAGAGTGGGGGGGCCAGGGGCGGAGAGCACCGCCAACCCCAACCCAGACTTGGGCCGAGGCGGACACGTGGCCCGGGGCACCACGGCTGCGTCACAGGCCCTGGCCCCCGCTCGCAAACCACCCAGCAGGAGCCCACGCGCCCTGGCAGGCAGGACCGGAGGCGGCGTCACAAGCAAGGAGGCAGGGGGGGCCTCCTGCTGAGGACGCTCCCACAGCACAGGAGTCACGGGTCAGACGTGTTTCCCATAAAAAGCAAACCAGTTTCTGGGGCCAAAGAAGCCTTTTCCACCCACGGGTCGGGATCGGCCCTGTGACAGGCGGGGGCGTAGGGGCGGGGAGCTGCCCCCCTCCGTGCAGAGGCCTGGGGCCAGGGCCGGCCCTCCCGTCGCTCACGCACATCCTAGCTTCTCGGTAAGCTCAGCCATGAACCAACTTCCTACAAACGCCCAACCCCGGCAGCGGCGATTTCTGAGAACTCACGCTCGCGGGCGTGAGAACTCGGGACGCCGTGCCCCCGGCGCCCTGGCTGTGTCCGTGTCCCCCGGGGACAGCACCGCAGTGAGGTGAGGCCTCGGGCGCTGGCGCAAATTGCTTCCTGTGACCTCACAAACACCACGGAGGGGTGCATGGGTCTCCCCGCCTCCCCCGGAAGCTGCTTCCTGCTGACAGGCCAGGTGACCTGCCCTAGCCCCGTTCCCGGCCCTGCTTTTCCTGGGGAAGCGTGTGGTCCCAAGTGACCTGCAGCCAGCAGCTGTGGAAGGGCCGGGCCCGGAACACAGGAGGCGGGGGCAGGCCACGGGGCCGGCTGAGGAGTGGCCCCCTGACCTCGGACCCAGCGCCCCGGGGGCGTCCTACAAACCCCACTCTAAAGGCCAGGCTGCAAGGGGTGCTCAACCCTGCGTGCGGTGGCCAGGACACTCGCCGGGGCTGGACGCCGCGGACACACACCTCGGCCAGGGCAGGCCAGCTTCACACCAAAAGCCACAGGGGGCCCAGCACAGACCCATCCTCGTGTCACGAGCAGCCTCAGCTCTAGGACACAGGGAAGCAGGTGAGCCCAGGGACGAAGGGCTAGGCCTGACCCCACAGGGGGGTCGGGGCAACAGAGCCAGCACCTGAGGAACCGGGTGGGCCCGGACAGTGGCCTCGCCAGAGCCCGCCCCGCCCGCGTCCACCCGGTGGGATGGCGGGAAAGCAGCACCCCTGCGCCGACGAGCACGCGCCCCGGCCTTCCTGTGGGCTGACCCCTCATGGATCGGTCCCCGGAGGCGTGAGGGGCCGGGCTGTACCCGGGCTCAGTGGACGCCCAGCAGGTGCTCGGAGGTCTGTCTCCAACGGCCGCGTGGGGGGTGAGCTGTGAGGTTCCCCGAGCAGGCCGCGCTCAGAAACCCACCACTGGACACGGCGCCGTGCGGGGGCGAGCAGGGCTGTGTTCCAGGCCCCGGCCCCCGGCCCCCCGGCCCCCGGGCCCCCCGCATGCCTGGCTTTCTGGCAGCCGTGCTGCTCCAGGCATCCGACCGAGGACCCTTCCTGTGGTGACCAGCATCAGGGTGGATGTGAACCTGGATGGACAGAATGGACAGTGTCCAGACCCAGCCCAGGAGTCCCTCGCCCTGGAGAGAGCCCCCACCTCGTAGGACGGGAGGCCCCCACCCACACCCCCACCTCGTAGGACGGGAGGCCCCCACCCAGAGCCCCCACCTTGTAGGACTGACAGGCCCCAGGCCCCCCCAAGGAGCCGGGCGTGCCCTCGGCAGGGTCTGCACTGAACACGATCTGGAGAGCAGACGTGAAAACATGGTGAGCAGGACGCAGCCCCCCCAGGACACATGCCCATCCCCTTGCCCAGCGCTGAGCGGTCGGCATCCCGGGTGGGGACCTCCTGCTGAGGGTGGGGGCGCACGCCGCCTGGCCTCCCAGCAGTCCCCCCTGCCGCCATCCTGCAGGCCCCTCCTGGTCCGCACGCTCCCCCCAGGGGCAAGTCCGCGGCAGGTGGGGACCCGAGAAGGACCTGGTTCAGCCCCCAAGTAAAAGGATAAAAATCATCCCTGATCCAAGTACAGAGAACTACACTCTAGCCAAGGCGACCAGCCGAGGAGAAGCAGCAAGCGGGTAAATCGTGGACGGAGCACGAAGGCAGAGACGCCAGACACCAGACTGCCCGACTCCGGAGCCAGCAAAGCCAGGTGACAGGCGGTTAGGGCCGAGGAGGAGACGGCACCGAAGCAGACGCATCAACGAGTGAAGAGGGGGCGCCCGTGCTGCCTGGTGCCTGGGCCTGCGGTGCCCGGGGATCAGGGGCCAGCCCAGTGGCTGAGCCCGTCTCATGCCCCCTCGGTGCCCCCCGTCCCTCCAAGGCCCGCCTCCTGCGGTCCCCGGGCTCGGTCAGCAGCAGACCCCCTGCTCACACGACTTCGCGGGGATCTGGATTTGGGGAAGTGCAAGGCTCTCCCACCGGCGGGGGGGCCCCCAGGCAGCCCTTCGGGTATTCACCACAGGCTGCCCCGCTGAGGTCCCAGGGCTGGCCCAGTGCGCCCCCCTGCCCACGGGAGCCAGCTGTGGGATGAGGGATGAGCCGCCGCCCAGTCCCACTCCATCCAGCTGGAACAGACACAGCAGAGCAAGCAGCAGGCCCGCAGGCAGCACCGGGCAGGAGGGGACACGGAGTCATCTGCTAGGCCCTCTTAGGGCAGCTGCCACAGGAAACCCCAAACCCTCAGGGTGACGGGTGCTTGGGCTCAGTGAGGCTGTGGGGGAGAATCCTGTGGCATGGACAGGCCCTCTGGGGAGGAGGGGGCGCTGCCCGGGACGGGGTGAGGGCCGGGGCCGCAGGGCTGGCCTGGAGCAGGGCATGGCAGGAGGGGGCAGCAGAGCACAGGGCCGGCTCCCCTGCAGGGGCCGAGAAAAGGCACTGGGAACGGGGAGCACAAACGCAGGGCCCGGCGGGGGCCGTGGCTGCAGCGCGGTGGCAGGCTGGGCGCCTGCTGTCCCCTCGCAGAAGTGCTGGGATGACGCCGGCCCACACCTCACACTCAGGACACGCCCCCGCCTCCGCCCCCACCCCCCGGGCCGGGCAGGGTGCCTCCGGGGAAGAGGAAGTGCACTCCACGGGCTGCTGGCTCCAAGCACCTTGGCCTTGCCCCAAGTCTGGAGCCAGTAGAAGCTCCAGGCCCCCCTCCACGGCCCTCGGGAAGGGAAACGCCGCACCTTCGCCGCAGGCCCGTCCCTACCTGGATGATGTCCGACAGCTTCTGCAAGCCTGCTGTGTTGCTGAACAGCCCCGTGCCTGTGGGAGCAGCAGCCGCTGGCCGTCCACGCCCCACCAGGGGAGGCTCCGACCCCCACCCCCGGGAGCCACGAGCAAGCTCAGCCTCAACCCGGCATTGCTGTGGGGCGTGCCCCCGGGGAGCAGCTCCCACGCTGCCCCCAGAACATCTCCGGAGTCAGCGGGAGGAGAAAAGAGGCCCTGTGCTCCAGTACGGCTGGGCCTGCCTGCCCACCCCCAGGGCCCGGGAGCCCAGAACGCCGGTCACCCAAGAGAACGAGACCCCACCCAGTAGAAGTGGGCCCGTAGGGCAGCCTCGGGGTGCAAACAGGATGTGGGGGCTCAGCACCAAGGTTCACTGACCCACCAGGTCCCTCAGCACTCTTCCTTTAAAGGCCCGACCAAGAAACGGAAAGCTGGGCTGTGCTTTACAAAACAGACGCCCGTCCAACAGCGCTGATGCCCCAGTGTCACCGCCGGAGAGGGAGGTCTGGGGGGGACGCTCCTCTCGGGGATGCAGGAGGCTCTGGCCCTGAGTCAAGGCCTAGCACCCCGCAGGCTGCAGGGCAGGCTGGGGACTCACGTCCTGCCAGGTGCTGAATGATCTGGTCCAGGGAGTCGAGGATGCAGCCTTTGGTCTGAAACGTTATCTGGGCCTCCGCGAACAGCTCGAAGATGTAGCTGTGGGAGAATGGGCCTCATGCGGGGCGCCAGCCAGCGGCCTTATATTCCCCGCAGTCGGACACGAGCGCCAAGGGCTCCAGAGTTGGCCGAACCCAGAGGTGAGAGAGACATGAGCACTGAGGAGAAGGCCGGGCCCCCACGGCGTTGTGGGAGGCAGTGAAGCCTGCCGTCTGGGCCGTGGAGGGGTGGGTGGGGCGGGCCAAGCAGCCTGGCTCCTCTGGGAAGCAAGTGGAGCCCTGTGAGGCTCCGAGCACAGCAGCCGGGCTCGGGGAGGAGGCAGGCAGCGGTGCTCCAGCACATTATAGAATTCCCCAGACCCCCAGAACCCGAGCCTGGATCCCAGCACGGCTGCCAGCTGCACCCGGAGGAGGGCCACAACCAGCCCCAGACCATGACCTTTGGGAAAGAACCCCAGCTGCCCCGGGCTGCTGAGACCGCAGCCCCGCGCCCTGGTCAGAGCCACCGGGGCTCCCGAGGCCGGAAGGGGCAGCTGGGAGGAAGAGGCGTCTCAGCGTAAAGGGCCGGCCCAGAGGGGGCGGCGGGGACAGGGGCCCTGCCTGCACGCGCACTGGCCCTAGGCCCCAACACCCTAGTACAAAGCCTCTCATGGGCCACTGAAACCAAATCAGACCTCACAGGCGTGCGGGCGGGGCCGGGGGCAGGGGGCCCACCGTAGGGAGCGCTGCGCACGCCCTGCCCCTTACCTCCCTGGCTTGGTGACGCCGCTGTGGTCCCCAGGCAGCTCGACAGCATCGATGGCCGCCTCCAGGCGCAGCAGGATCACTGTGGGGAGGGGGTCATGAGGGGCGGCCCGCCTAGCCACGGGCGTTGGGGGAGGCCAGCACTCACTCTTGAGCTTTGCGAGGTCTTCCAGCTCCATGTGCAGCCCTGGGAAAGCAGCAAATGCGTGGTCACGTCCCACTTCTGCCAACCGCGTCCCCACGAGCCAGGACTCTGGCTGGATTCCCGCCTGTGTCCCCAAGTAGGCGAGGCACAGAGATAACCACGGACAAGAGGATCCGACATCCCTGCAGCCCGATCATGGGCCGGAGGCAGCAGGGTGAGCTCAGGGGATGTCTCAGCGCGAGGGACACGCGGTGGCACGCTCACGCACGTGGGCGCACTCCCCAGCCCTGATCACCGGAGACCCAGGACGACCGACCCAGCCACAGGGCCCCCCCCCCCCCCCCCCCGCCCACGGGTCCTGAGAGACCATCTCCCGCGACAAGGAACCAGGGCTCCTGGGAAACGCGGCTGATGGCAGGTCTGGGGCAGGACACGCAAGCGAGTGAGCAATGTCCCGACTCCCCGTCAGCCTGGCAGGGCCATGGAACATCTGCAGAGGGGCCCGAGCTCAGCAACGGGACCGAGGCTGTCGTCTGCGTTTAGACACGAGTACCACCGACGACATTAAACGCTCTCCTCCTCAGGGGACAAGGGACCAATCACACAAGTCAGGGATAAATTCAAACTCCCAAATCCAAAAACGGGCAAAATATCAAGCATCTATCCGCCTTTTCCTGTGAGAACGGTGTCACCGAGTAACAGCCGAGGTGAGAGCACCTCGACGAAGTCACCCCCCCAATAAACCGAGCAGTGCAGGGGGCACACGACCCTCTGTCAATGCCCTGGTGACCACCGGGTCTCAGCACCGAGCGCAACGGTGTTCCCGTCGCCACGGCGAGAACCTGCCGCCCGGAGACGCCTCCGGAGACGAAGTGCGGTGACTGAAGCCACCCCATCTGCGGCTCCACCAGGTCGGTGGCTGGAGCGAAGCAGGGCGCGTGGCCACGGCAGGTCTCTCCTTCCTGGGACCCGCCTGCCACCCGCAGAAGCTAAGGGACGGTGGCCACACCCTTGCCGACACTGGTCACTGCCCATCAGCCTGGCAGCAGCCGTGCCACTGGGCCTACAGGGCGTCGCTCGGCGCTCAGACCTGCGTCTCCACGTGCGCACTGACCCCTTGCGTCTACTCTGAAGCGCCTGTTCCTACTTTTTGTCCATTTTTAACGGGACTGTCTTTTCTTTGAGTAGTAAGAGTTTCCTGTGTGTTTTGGATGAAAATTCCTTATCAGATACGTGATCCACAAAAAAGACCTGCCGTCCTCTGGCCAGTCCTTCCGCTGTCCCGGTGGCATCTCCGAAGCCTAACAGTTGGACTGTGATGACGTCGGGCGTCTCTCTTTCCTTTGTGCTTCTCAGCCAGCAGCACTTGTTCCTTCCTTAAAGGTTTTTCCATATTTATTCGTCACCTCCACCCCCACCCGGGAGGTCACCCCAGAGAGCACACGTCACACGCTCCACTGACCGAGCCGGCCAGCCGTCCCCACGGCATCACTTCTGAGGCCACAGCCCGGGGAGCGACACCGGGGTGAGCGAGCCCCAGGCAGGGGTTGCCGAGTGCAAGCCGCCGGGGCCATGCTGAGCAGCCCCTTCCGGGGGACGGGGTAGGAAGGAGGCGAACCGTGACCGGGGAAGAACCCGACACAAACAGCCGACAGCGACAGTCCTCAGCCACACACGGGGAGCGTAGGGCGCGACAAGAACCGTGCTGGACCCGTGCTTCTCCCAAATCCCAGAGCCCGGGGAACCCACGAGGAAACAGTTGCCTCCCAACGAAGGCACATGCCACCAAAGGCCCTGGCGACCCTCCAACTATGGGCTTTAGCAAGAGCTCACGGACCAGAGCAGGCCGAGGGGACATGCCTGGTGCGGGCTTTCCTGGCGCAGAACAAGGACGTCACTGGAAAACCAAGCACCGGCAGCCACTGTGCGCCCGCCGGGATGGCCATTTCCAACACAAAATGCGTGAAGACAGTGCTCACGCCCACTTCGGAGAGGAGCAAGTCGAAAGCATCCCGGGGCCGTGTCGCTCGAGGGCCTGGCGCTCCAAGTCAGCAGGCGCCACGCAGGGCCCAGGCTTCGGCAGCCCGCCCCCGCCCCCCCACCCCCCCCCAGCCGGGACCAGCCGACGGGGCGGGCGCCCGGGCCCCGGGCCGAGCTGCCGGCATCACCAGGCAAGTGCTGCGGCAGCAGACCCGGATGCGGGCCGTCGCCTTGAGGGAGGCAGGCGGCCCTGGGGGGCGCTCTCCGGGGGGCAGGCCCGTGTGCAGCGCAGAAGCAAGCGTGAACAAAATATGCGCATGTCTGCTCCTGCGTGGGACAAACGCAGCCAAGCAAGAATAAGCCGGAAACCAGGAAGACACTTCGCGGCCTCCAGAACCACACAGAGGTTTCCAGTGCCCAAGAAAACCGAAGCAACAGAATCAATGAGGACAAACACTGAATAAGAAATGACCCTAAAAGGACAGCGCAGCCACGGGGCGGGGGGGCAACAGGGACTCGTGAGCCTGGTCTCCCGACCAGCACTCGGACGCACGCGCTCTGGGGAGCAGCTTGCCTTGTCACGGCCGGGGAGCTGCTGTACACAGCTGCCTGCATGTCCCAGGGCGGACGGAGCACAAGAGACGCCAAGGAAAGCGGGACCACGGTTCTCCCAGCAGGGGAAGCACGGAATCGCCACCACGGGGGAACGAGCGCGGCGCTGGACGGGACAGCAGGGTGTGCAGGGCACCCCATGCTGCGCGGGAGAGCTAGCCGCTCCCACAGGCCCAGACGCAAGGGGCGTGGGGGTGAGACTCAGCGCTTCATAAACATCAAGCAGTCCTTAATTCTGGGGGGAGGGGGTCGCCCACGGATGCCACAGATTGCTCAGGACTTACTGATGGAGGAACAGTAACCTCACAGGGGACAATGGTGGCAGTTGTCACCTAAGGGAATAATCCAAGTCAGCACCCCCAACCATGCGGCAGATGGGCTGTGCCTCCGGGGACACCTGTCAAAGGTGCACACAACCTGAACAGAATCTACAACACCTCACACATGCCCACAGTGCAGGACACTCAGCAGCACAGTAACTAAGCTTCATCCTCAAAAGCGTCTATTCCAAGGAAGAGGACACCTGAGACTCTGTCCAGGTCACAGCTCCAAGGCCGCAGAGATACGGCGACGGGGGGGCTCCCAGAGCACGTCCTCTGAGGGTGCCTCTGGCTATGATGAGGACAACCAGAGACACTCTAAGGTGCCCGGCCAGTCACGCAGGGGCTTCCCATCAGACCAGGGCACTGTGGCCACACAGCACGTCCTTGCTCTTGGGACACACACGCCAGGACACAGTCAAAGGAAGGGTGCAGGGCAGCCCGGGTGGCGCAGAGGTTTAGCGCCGCCTGCAGCCCGGGGTGTGATCCTGGAGACCCGGGATCGAGTCCCACGTCGGGCTCCCTGCATGGAGCCTGCTTCTCCCTCTGCCTGTGTCTCTGCCTCTCTCTCTCCCTCTCTCTCTCTCTCTCTGTCTG
Source organism: Canis lupus familiaris (assembly GCF_011100685.1). Classification (NCBI taxonomy): domain Eukaryota; kingdom Metazoa; phylum Chordata; class Mammalia; order Carnivora; family Canidae; genus Canis; species Canis lupus. The sequence goes on along the minus strand of NC_049245.1, from coordinate 48,080,412 downwards.
AATGAATGAATGAATGAATGAATGAATGAATAAATAAATAAATAAATAAATAAATAAATAAATAAATAAATAACAAAGGAAGGGTACAGAAAAAGAGATTATCTGTCCGTGGAGAAAGGAGACTACCAAGTGAGACTCTGGGTGGACAAGTCACACCTTCAAGTTAGCTGTAAGCTGGAAATTATTTTATTCTACTTATTTTTAAAATATTTACTTATTTACGTATCTCAGAGAAAAAGCCAGATGCACATGCTCACGCACAAGAGCTCACTGTGGGCTCCATCCCACAACCAGAGGTCACGACCCGAGCAGGAATCAAGAGCTGGATGCCTCACCGACTGAGCCACCCAGATCGTAGTTTTAAAATAAAAGTTGTCTTAAAAATATTTCAGAATAATAAAAAAAAAAAAAAATTTTTCAGAATAAGATACGAGACATGAAACAATATAAATGAGATTTTCAAACACTCAGAAATGAAGTGACAACTCAAACAGAATTAGGAGAAAAATGAAAACTTATTTTACAAACGAAGGTCAAATTAGGGGGAAGAGAAAAGCCAGAGCAGCGGGAGGGGAAGGAGCACCTCTGTTAGAGGTCGGGGAAGAGTAGCAAAAGGACTTGCAGTGGTCAAGTTCTGCAGCCGGGGGCGGAGACCGCGCGTGCGGCCCCGCGAGGGTCCCCGCAGCCTGGAGCCGGCGCTGTGCCCGCGGCCTGGATCGCCCCCAGACTGAAGGCACCCTGGAGACCACATGGTCAAAGAACGCACCATAGGCTGGACATCGGCCCAGAAACGTCAACTCTGAAACATTCTACACAATGACTGGTGACAGGGCTTCAGAGAAAAGAAAATTCCTAAAAGAACATATGGCTTCTAAAAGGAGTTTTTCAAGATACAGGGTTTAAGGAAAGCGTCCGACCACCCATCCAGATGACCCGCTCCGGGATGACCGCACAGGCACTCGGCGATTTACCCGAGCGGCTCCCACTCGGAGACCCTGCCCCAGGGGGACAGCGGCACAGGCAGGGCCCCACGGGCGACGGGCGAGCTCGAGGCCGGGGCCCGCGTCAGTTCAGGGCGGAGCGAGGCCAGAGCGGCCCCCACGGTACGACCACTGGAAACCACACCCGGTTCGCCTCTTCCCTCCGGTGCTCTCAGGAACGCGCTGCAGTTCCCCAGGGGGTACACGGCGGAGGCTGCCGACAGCCCCCAAACACGTCCGCGTCCTGATCCCCGGACGCGGCGACATCACTCTCCTCGGCCCAAGGAGCTCTGCAGACTGGACTACGGAGAGGCCGTGGGACGGGGCGAGGAGCCTGGGTACCCGCGGCCCGTACCGGAGGAGAGGCAGGAGGCCAAGGCAGAGGCGGCGGAGGCCGGAGCGGCGGGTCCGGGAGCCACGGCCGGCAGCGCCTCCGGAAGGGGAGTGCGGCTCGTCCATCGCACCCTGAGACCTCGAGACAACAAACCCGAGTAGCTTCAGGCTACCAAGTCCGCGGCGACGCTCAGAGCGGCCCCAGCAAAGGTGTACGGCACGCGCGAGCGGTACCACGTTAGACCGAGAGCAGAAAGCTGTGAGGCCCAACCACCTCCGACGGAGCCAGATTACCACGCATGCTTTTAAACTGTTAGATGGGGGCACCCGGGGGCTCAGCGGTTGGGGGTCTGTCTTCGGCTCAGGGCGTGATCCTGGGGTCCCGGGATCGAGTCCCACATGGGGCTCCCTGCGAGGAGCCTGCTTCTCCCTCTGCCCATGTCTCTGCCTCTCTCTCTGTGTCTCTCAGGAATAAATAAATAAAATCTTTCTAAATAAATAAATAAATAATAAAATAAATAAAAGGACCTATTCGGGTCCTGGTTCCTGTGACCATGACCTTGGAGATACAGTCTCTACAGACACGACTAAGTTAGGACGGGATCGCTACGGATGGGGCAGGCCCTACTGCAGTAACTGGTGTCCTTACGAGAGAGGAAATTTGGACACAGACGCACAGGGGGTCAGCCAGGTGCAGACGGAGCAGCGTGCCCGCAGGAGCCTGGGAGCAGGGAGCTGGGCGTGGGGTGGAGCCGACGCGAGGACCGCAGTCCTGCCCACCAGCGCCATAGGGGGGACTGCTCTGTTGTTCCAAGCCTCCCGGCTCCGGCGCTGAGTGACAGCAGCCCCAGGAGCCTCACGTAACATGTGATGGCTTATGACAAGTGAAGTAAACAAATCTTTGTAACTTTTTTAGTTGTTTCTGATATAGAAGTTACCAGGAGACATAATTCACAGGAAGCCAGTTCAGTGAGCTTTAAGAACATAAAGGGTAGGGGTGCCTGGGTGCATCAGTGCGTGCGCATCTGCCTGCGGCTCAGGTCGTGATCCCAGTGTCCTGGGATCAAGTCTCGCATCAGGCTCCCTGCTCAGCGGGAAGTCTGCATCTCCCTGTCTCTCCCCACCTCATTCTCTCTCTCTCCCTCCCTCCCAAATACATAAACTCCTAAAAAAAAAAAAAAAAAAACATAAAGGGTCTCAACACCCAAACTTTTGAGAACTGTGTTGACCAGACAAAGGCCGCTTACAAGCCCCGCACCAGCACAGGCACCGAGCAAGTCAGACGAGTCCTGGAAAAGACCCAGGCCGGAAGGGCAAGAAGGGTGCGGACGGAGCGTGCCCGGGGCCTCTGCCCCCCTGGGGTCCGTCCGTGTGTGTGTGTGTGTGTGTGTGTGTGTGGTCACACAGGGAAGGAGGAAGCTCCAGCTGCTCACACCGGGGCCCATGCCCAAGCGCAGGGCACAGCAAGCGTCTGGAGACGCCCACAGCACAACGCCCAAACCCATGACCTCTGGCAACTAAGTAGCGGAGACGCCTACTGCAGAGCGGTCTGCTCAAACCCATCCGGGGTCCCCATCAGCCCCTCACGGACTGTGGAGGACACCTGGGCAAACCGTGTCCAGCAAAGACGTCCACGCACACCCCGCTCACCCTCGCATTAGGGAAGACACCGGAGGGGAACCTGTGAGAAGAGGAGGTCATACCCGAACAATGCTCATAGGCCACTCAAAAGCAGCACACTTCACGGTTAGTACGTTTGGTTTTCTTTTCTTTTAAAGATTTTTATTTATTTGAGAGAGAAAGAGGAAGAGAAAGAGAGCATGAGCCAGGGGGTGTGGGTGGGGGGCACAGGGAGAGGGACAAGCAGACCCCCCCACCCCCGAGCAGGGAGCCCGCCGCGGGACTCGGTCCCAGGGCATCATGGGATCCTGCCCAAGCAGACGCTCCACCAACCGAGCCACCCAGGTGGCCCTGGTTTTCAATTTTATCCAGTGCAGGAAAGTCTGTACTGGCTGGGAAAGTACAGAGAGGTCCTTAGAAAATGCTGGAATGGTGGGGTGGTACCTACTTCCTGGCCTGTGAGGTCCTTAGAAACCTCTTACAGAAGTTTGCACTGTGCCCGGACGAGGACTGGACTGAAAGGAGGGCCTGGGAAGGCTCTGGCCTCCAGACCCGAGACCACCTCGCAGCCGCTCTTTCATTTCCCACCTGTGAGCTCACCTGAGTTGACAGAGTCAGCACTGAACTCCGAGCGGAGCTCGTCCTGCTGTGCCGCCTTGGTCTGCTCCTCCAAAACCTGGTCTAGGACGTCCAGCCCAGACGCCACGTCATGCGGGGTCAGGTCGAAGGATGCCGTCTCCTCGCACATCTTCTCCTGAGGGCCCAAGCACACCATGCTACGGCCGGTGCGGGCGGGGACTCGGGGATCCAGGAGGGTGGGTGGGGCAGGGGTGCGGGGCTACAGGAAGCAGTGGGCCCCCAAGCCCCACCCCGGTCTCTAAGGCCACGTCACAAAGCTGGTCCAACGTCAGCCATACGACCACGCCAACGTTTGAAATTTCGTTATGGGAAAATTTCCCGTTAGAATATAGATTTCTGGGGCGCCTGGCTGGCTCAGTCTAAGAGCGTGCAACTCTCGACCTCGGGGTCATGAGTTCGAGCCCCAAGCTGGGTGTAGAAGTTACTTAAAAAAAAAAAAAAAAAACTTAAAAAAGTGTATGTAGATTTCCAGCTTTTCTCAAAAGCCAGACCCGGCCTACTGGGCCTATGGTCGTCCAGGACAAGCGCCTGGAACCAAGTGGGAGCTTGAGGGTGGCCGCTGCTGACCTAGGACACTAGGCTCCGGAGCACCCAAGTGGCCTTCCTTCCGTGCCCTGGTCAAGGCCAGCCTGGAAAAACAGGGCCCTAAGCAGACGCCCCAGGAGTGGGTGGAGCAGGCTAGAGGTGACAGCGAGGGGCCGGGAGGTGGCCTCTTTGAACCGAGGTGGTGGTGTCAAGGGGCAAGCAGCAGGCCAGGCAGCCACCAAGAAGGCCCGTGGAGGTTTTGCGTGGACAGGGCCACGGGCTGGCCAGCGTGTCTTACCCAGGGCTGGGGCAGAAAGGTCTGCGTGCTCCCTGCAGGGAAGTGGGGGAGGGCAGGTGTGGCGGAGAGACCACCTGGACACTCACCACGTTGTGAGCTTCGTCGAAAATCACGACCGTCCCCTTCAGGTCGATGCTGTGTGCCCGGCGACTCTGCAGCAAGAGGGGAAGGAAGCAGGGCTGGAGCCAAGAGGCACGAGGCAGGCAGGGGAAGGCCCTCGCGCCACAGCCACCTGGCTCTACCCGCCACCACGCAGCTGGACGTCAGGCCCGACCCACACCATGCCTGCCACACAGCCACGGGGTGGAGGACGCCCAAAGCAGGGGCGAGGCGAGCGGGCTGGGGGCCAGCACTAGTACTTCTGGGCTTCGACTGCACACGATGTTCAATTTTCATAAAATAAAGTGCCTGTTCTCAGTACGCAGCTGGGTGTCGACGTGAGCACTGAGCCGGGCCAGGAGACCCACTCCCTCCCGCCCGACCTCTGGCCCGCTCCGCGCCAGCAGGCGTGCACGGCCTTTCCCGCTGTCCTGGAAGCAGCACAGCCCTTCGAGACCCAGACAGACCAGGCGTACCCTCTCCCTTTATGACTTGCTGTAATTTTCTGAATTTTCCACTCTTTTTAAGAGTCAAGGCTTTAAATTACGGTGAAGTCGAAGGTACGGGTTTGTCTGTGGCCAGGACGCTGTGCGTCTGAGCTCAGAAAGCTCGGCCTGCCCTCCCTGCTCTGTCCTAGAGGAGCGTCACGTTTCTGGCTTTTATGTTTGAGGCTGTACCGTGTGAGGTAACGGCTGAGGTTCACTCTTCTCCAAACAGGTATCCAACTACTGCAACACCAATTTTTAGGGGGAAAAAGTGCCAACCTACCTTTTCCTGCTGAAATACCTACGCAAGCTTGCTGAAAACCAAGGGCCACACATGGGTGTGCCCTGGCGGCGCCACCGTGCAAGCAGCCAGCGGCCTGGTCTGCGCTCGGCAGCGCGGCCTGGAGCCCCGACCTCTTGTCAGACCGCCCCGCTCCTCCCCTCTCTCCACTTCCCGAGGATCAGTAAGAACCACATTTTCAAGGGTGACATAGCTGTTCTGGGGCAGGCCTGGTCTTCGAGACCATGCACAAGCCCTGCACAAACCCCCAGCTCCGCGCCACGGCGGCCTGCTCCCGCCCCCTCCAGCACCCCTGCGGCTGCTGGCTCCGTGGTCCCCAAAGCTGCGCTCCTGACACCTCCCAGCCCTGCGGCACCCACAACTGCCCTCTGACGGTCTCCCCTGCAGCGGTGCTGAGGGGATGAAAGAACAGGGGCCCTGGGCCACTCCAGGGAGGACAAGCCGCTGCACACATGGAGAGTGAGCCCCGCATTAAAACAAGAGGGGTAGAAAAAAAAAAAAAAAAAAAAACACAAGAGGGGTGTGCAGAGATGGGAGGACACGTGCATCCCGAGAGCGACTGAGGGAGGGCAAGAGCGTGCAAGAGCACACTCGGCCTGCCTCACAGAGCCCAACTGGAAAGAGAAAAGCTGAGCCACCAGGGACTGGCCCTGGGGGCAGCCATGGCTCTCCCCAGTCCACCAGCCTGCCCACCCCCAGAGAGCCCAGAACGACAGACCCACAGCCCCCGCCGGGCACCACTGGGCCCAGACCAGGCAGCGGGCCACGTCCTCCCACACGCCCGCCTCTCTGACGGTCTCATCTCAGAAACGGAACCAACAAAGACTCTGACGGCCCCTCACGAGCCCAGGGACACCCCGACATCAGGAATCACCCGCCACGTGGGCGGAGACCTCACCTTGGTGTCCAACAAGTAGTTGTAAGGCATAAAGATAATGTCAGCCTGCTGCTTCAGGTTCCGAGAAAGGTAGTAGGGGCACAGCCTGGAGAAAGAGGGGACGCTGTGAGCACCACGCACCGGAGCCGGGAGGGAGGCCCAGACCAAGGAGCACTCCCGCCGGCCGAGGTGCCCTCTGATGGGCAAGCAGGAGGAAGGAGCCTCGTGCTGCATGGGGGGCCCAGACCGGAGCCGGGCCTGCGGACCCTGGGAGGGCTCACCGCACCGCGCTTCACACCATCAGCTGTTAACGTGAGCGGATCAGCCGTCTAAAAATCTACGTAAACAAGAAACCCCAGTCCCGTCCCTGGGTAGAGGAACGAGGCAATCGGAAAGCAGATGCTGTCCTGTCTCAGCACCACTCGAAGCCCTAAAGCAAACGTCAGAAAGGCAAGCATGTTCAGCGGAACCAGCCAAGGAGAGAAGCGTAAATGCTCAACCCACGGGCTGGGAGCCGGGGCTGCCCATCAGCACAGGGGCCACCGGAGGCAGGGGGAGCTTCCCTGCTGACCCCATCATGCTCAAAACCATTTATGTTTTTCCCACCTGACAACGGTTAGTTTTACACTCAGTCAAGACAGCAGAGGGCAGGAAGTGGCGTGCCCGCGTTCACCACGGCAGAGCCTGTCCTAAAGGGACGCAGCCGCCGCTGCCTGGCCGGGGCTCTTACTTGTGCTTGTTCCCGCTTTTGACCAGGTCCTCGATGTCCAGGATGGGGGTAGCCAGCTCCTGCTCCAGGCTCTTCTCTGGAGACACAGGCAACAGTGAAGACACGTCCTTAGGCCCCGTGAGTCACCACAGACCCCAGAGGGACGCCCAGGCAGCGGCAGCGGCCACCCTAGGACTCTCCCTCAGGGCAGCCCAGGCACCCAACCACCTGGGGACTCACGAGAGGCCACTGTGAGTCTCAGAGCGACCTTGGAGGGACCCCAAACCTGCATAATCCTCAGGAAGCCCTACTCTATACCTCAGACGCTAGCTGCTGGCCTGAGATTGAGCGTAAACAGGGCAGGGGACCCGTGGGGACCGGAGGAGGAGCACAGCCCCCTGCCTAACTCCGCCATCCCAGAGGCCCTCAGGCCGTGCCCTGGAAGCATCCGTCAGACAACCAGGCTTCAGTCTGGCAGCAAGTCACTTCCTCTCTCTGCTCCCTGCCCCGCCCCCGACGTCAACAGGGCAGGAGTATGGATCTGAGGCAGGGCAGATGGGGCGCCCCGAGGCAGAACCCATCTGACGCCTGACACTCAGGGCCCCTGCCCAGGATGGCAGCCCAGGATAAGCACCATTCCCTGCTAGCTGCCCAGGTGGCCCAGGGCAGGGAGGTGCTCAAGAAGGGGCCCCACGGCGGCCGCCTGCGTGTGGATGCTGCAGGTGGTCAGCAGGGCCTGCTCCCCCAGACAGAGGCAGGCAGGACTCTGGCCCTAGCACCTCTCGCCTTCCTCCCACACATGCCTCTCCTCCTCTTGGACTCCTCCCGGAGGCTCCACTCACTCTCCCCAAGGGCTGGGTGGCTGCCAGCGACGCCCCCGCATACCCCGTGCCAGGAGGGCAGCGGAGGCTGAGGCACAGCAAGGATGCGCCGTGAACATCCGACAGGACACGCGGCAAGAACCAGGGCAAAGCAGGAAGGCTGGGGGCCAGGGGAAGGCCGACGAAGCCTGGAGCCAGCAGAACAGCTGAGGCACCCTCACGTCGCCATATAGGGCCAGGGACAGTGGGGGCAGGGGGGTCACTTCCACTTCCATCGGCTCCCACCCCTCCACTCACCTCCCAGCCACTTCCTGTTCTGGCACCCACCAGGTAAGGTAAAGGATGCTGCAGGTAAGCGCACTGCAGCTGGTGGGCTGTGCAGGTGACGGGCAGTGCAGGTGAGGACAGTGCTAGTGAGGGCCGGAGCAGGTGAGGGGCTGTGTAGGTGAGGACAGTGCAGGTGAGGGGCTGTGCAGATGAGGACAGTGCAGGTGAGGGGCTGTGCAGGTGAGGACAGTGCAGGTGAGGAGCTACGTAGGTGAGGGGCGGAGCAGGTGAGGGGCTATGTAGGTGAGGGGCAGTGCAGGTAGAGGACAGTGCGAGTGAGGACAGTGCTGGTGAGGGCCGGAGCGGGTGAGGGGCTACATAGGTGAGGACAGTGCGGGTGAGGGGCACTGCAGGTGAGCGGCTACATAGGGGAGGGGCGGAGCAGGTGGGAGGCTGTGTAGGTGAGGGGCGGAGCAGGTGGGAGGCTGTGCAGGTGAAGACAGTGCAGGTGAGGACAGTGCAGGTGAGGGGCTATGTAGGTAAGGACATGCAAGTGAGGGGCTGTGCAGGTGAGGACAGTGCAGGTGAGGAGCTACGTAGGTGAAGGGCGGAGCAGGTGAGGGGCTGTGCAGGTGAGGACAGTGCAGGGGGGGTGGTGCAGGCAAGGGCTGCAGAGTGGAGAGCTGAACCACAAACCGCTGTGGAAAGGTGGCTGCAGCAGGTCCCACCGGGTTCCGCCCAAAGGCTCTGGTACATGGTAAGCTGAACACCTGCAACCCCGCCTTTGCCAGGAACGTGGGCGAGGGAGGCGGCCACAACGGGGCACAAGAGGACTCCATGAGCGCCATAGGGGGCCCCAAGGCCCATGGGAAAGCTGCACTGAGGCAGGAGGGCTGTGAGTAGAAGGCGGACCCAGCCAAGGAGAAAAGCCACCCAGGCCCCCAGGCCACACGGGCTGCCAGCTGCCCCTACCCACCCCACCCCACCCCCGTCCAGGCCCCCTGCGGCCAGGCTACAGCTCAACCTCCCATGCACCCTCCCCTGCTGTTCCGAGGGTCCCCGGTGCCGCCAGAGCAGACACCACAGCAAACACGGTGGCGAGGAGTGAGTTCCCGGGACAGGGTGCAGGGATGCCTCTCCCTGGGGGGTGAGGGACCCCCCCCAGCTCAGGCCTCCGGGAGCAAGCACTGCCCTGGATGCTGGGCACGCCAAACCCCAGCGCTATCACCTGTGCGTGCCCGAGGGCCTGTCACCTCTGAGCCTGGGTCTGAGTCCCCACCTTGAAGCAGGAAACAGGGGACCCCAACCCCACTCCAATGAAACCCCCCCAAGCCACCGAGCCCTGACTGCAGACAGGAAACTACAGAGGCCACCCCCAGAGAAGCGCCTCTGCCATTGCTCCTGGACAGATGTGAGGGACACCCGCCCGGGGAAAAGCAAAGACCAGGGCCAGCCGTCCACCCAGGGCCTAAGGAAAGTAGCAGCAGGCACCAAGGGCTGTGGGCACCTAAGGTCACACACGTGAAGCCACAGCGGGGCCAGCTATTGTCATGCCCCTGTGCCGTCACCTCAGCCACCTCTGGGAGCCGCGAGCACTCGGGGGGCCCCGGGGAAGCCACACCCACACGGGGCCCTACCACAGCCCAGGGACACACAGCAGAATCAGTGACGGGAAACAAGCCCGCAGAGGCGTCCTGGGGACCAGGCCCGGCTTCCAGAACCCCCTCCGCAGGCCAAATGCCCCGAACGAGCCGAGGCCACGTGTGAAACGCTGTCGGCTGGGCAGCCGGCCAGAAGCCCGGGGCTCTTGCTGGGGCCGCTCACGTAGATGCCGCGGCTGCCGCGCGCCCCAGCCCCAGACTCCCGGGAGGAAGCATCTGCTCTGCGTAGGACGCTCTAGGCCCCGAGAGCCCCTCCTCGCAGGGAGTGGCGACCCCGGACATCCAAGCTCCCAGACCCCGGCGCGAGAGGCCAGCCTTGCCAGGACGCCCTTCTGACACGACAGCCTTTCCTGCCCTGGTGTACGAGCCCTTCTACACACGATCCAATGGGTGCATGGTCGGGACACAGTGCCCAGCACCACCTCATCCGGCAGCACCGACGTGGCCGCTCTGGAGCCCCAAACGGGACAGCCAGCAGGCCACGCGGCCTGAGCAGCACATGCTCCAAGCCCACCTGGCTGGGTGCCGCCAACCAGCAAGAGTGGCTTCCACGAATCCTCTTACCTTCTACGTTGTTGTAGAAATGACACGAACGACTTGCTACCTTCTTTCGGCACAGGTGGATCTGGGAGGAAAAGGCAGCAGGCCCGGCTAGCGTGATGGTGAAGACAGGGCGGGGCGCCGGCCGGCCAGGGGACTCGCTACGGGCGGTGCTGCCCGGCACCGTGCCAGCCCTGGCCCACCGGCTCCTCCCTGGGCCGTCCCCTGGGGGCGCAGCCGAGAGCTCCAAGGGAACCACAGAGGCCGAGCGCGCACCCCAGAAACCCACCTGCATGTGGTTGCTCTCCTGCTTCTTCACCTCGGGGTGGATACACAGCTGCTCCCGAGAGCCCAGCACACACACCCTCGGCCTGGCGGGAGGGAGAGCGTGGGCCCAGGAACCAGAGCACCAGCCCTGGTGCCATCCAGCAGCACAAGCGTGAGCTGTGGGGCCACCGCGGAGCACCTCAACACGTGACCCGCGTGTGCACCTGGGAAGCCAAGGGAGCGGCCGTGGCCAGAACGTGCCCTGGGCTCGGGAGGCGCTTCCTCCGCCGCACGGCCCAGAGTGAGCAAGGAGGCAGGGCAGGGGACACACGGGAGGACACCCGCCGACCAGGCCCCCGGCCCCACGAGGCTGGTGTGAGACCCTGGGACGGCCCCCGCCCTGCAGTGGAGGCGGCCTCCTTCCCTCCACACGACCGGCACGCAGCCCCCCACCACAGCTGGCGGCAGCGCCCCCCGGGAGCGCAGGGTGCTAACCCCAAGGCGGGACGTACTCTGGGAGCTGCTGCCTCGTCAGCAGTGGGCGGCAGGGACAGCATGGCCCTGGCTGCAGCCCAGTGCACGGCACATGCTGGAGCGCAGCAAAGCCTCAGAGTGGGGTCCAGGCACAGTGCACCGTGAGCCACCTTGCCAAGGCCACCTCCACCCCCCCATACCTCAGAGGCAGGGTGAGCGCGCAACCTACCGGTAGGAGGTGTTCCGCAGCTCGCGGATGACCTGAGTGAGCTGTGAGTGGGTCCTGGAGGCATAAATGATCTTTGGGATGTCCGCGTAGCAAGCTGCCCGGGGACAAGGAAGCAGAACAGGTCACACCTCCATGACACAAAGTTCTGGTGTGCTGTTAACCCAGGGGCACTTGGCTACCTCAGCCCTGCGCCCCTAGTCCGAGGAATGACCTAGGGGGACATGTGTGGCCTTCTCGTTTGGCCACACGGTCATGACCTCAGGCCTATGGCGAGAGAGGACGTAGCAGCTGCACCGGGAACTCACCAGCCCGCTCTACCCCGTGGCCACCTCTTTGCAGAGGCCCCAGAGGAGCTGAAAGGAGCCTCACCTGCGCCGGCATCTGCAGCGGCATCTCCCCAGGATGACAAGGTGCGATCAAGGAAAAGCTCCCCTTGCACCCTCTCAGCAATCTTGTGGGCAGAGATGGCGTCACGGAGGTGCTCCCGCCAGGCCAGCGTGCTGCAGAGGAGGCACAACGTCTTCCCCGTGCCGGTGGGGCTCTCCAGGATGCCATTTACTCTCTGAATGGGGCCAGGAGCAAGGTCACGGGAAGCAGGGGAGAGGCACTGCAGACCACAGCCCACCTGAGGCGGAGGCGGAGGCCACCCCGCAGGTAGCACAAGGCCTGGGGACAGTGATAACTTGACAGAGCTTCGCTCAGGCCACCAGCCAAAAGCTATGAGCTAATTCGGCCCTCGTTAGCAAACAATTTGCAGAGCATTACTCAAACCTCGACGGTATTTTTCAACTTGATATAAATAGTAAGGTGACTAATCAGGTGCCAAATCTCAACACAGAACATCGCTCCGTGACTTTGGCCGCAGGTAGTCCGTGCTGAACAGAACCTGATGACCCACATACACCTCAGACGGGAGCCCGAGCAGCAGGCTGGGGAGACACGGAGGCAAATGGGCACCGCCGTGCTCCTTGTGCCCGGGCACGGGAGTCCGTGCCCACAACAGCGGCCAGGAGCTGGGCTGCAGAAGGCTGGGGGCTGCAGGGCCGGGGGCCCGAGCCGGATGCACGAGAGCATGCCAAGAGTCAGCCAGCGACCTGCACCCCTCTGCCTTCCAGAACCCCCCGAGCTCAAACCCCTTCCCAAGCGAGGACGAGACGCTGAGTATCCAGCCCCGTGGGAATACTTCCTTCCCCCAGATCCTCAAACTGCTGGCTGCTCCTCCATAAGTGGCCTTGGCTCAAATGCCACCTCCTCAGAAGGGCCCTCAAGGTGCTCCCAAGCCTGTGACCTCATGACCTTCCCTCCGAGCAACAACGACCTTTCTGTCCTCGTGTCTCCCGTGTCTCCTAGAACACCAGCCCCGTTTAGGACTGAGCCCTGCACCGGGGAGGAGGCCTGGTACCCAGCAGGGCTCAGCACGAGTGACCCGGGAGTGGAGCTACGCTGCGTCAGGACTTGGCTGAAGCTCCGCCCGTGCTGACCCACCCGCGGCTGTACCTTCTGCAGACACTCCAGCACCTTGCTCATGTACTCCTCCTGGCATTTGTAGGGCTCGAATGGGAAATCCACGGCCACGCCGTTCAGGGTTATCTTGGGCATGCTGGCCCGTTCTCAGGACACAGGCTGGCTGACACCCAGGCTGTGGGAGAGACACGACCCCTCTGAACATGGGGTCTCAGCCACTGCAGATGAGCGATGCCAGCCCGCGGCTGGGACCCCACGCTGTGCTCCACGGGAGGCCCGACGGCACAGAGGGGCACCAGGAGCCTGCAGCCAGCCTTCCTGGGGCGCCAGGCCACTTGGGCAATGACGCAGCCGCCCCGCGCGGTGGGACGGCCGGCCTGGGACACCGGGGAGGGGAGGCGCAGCCCCTGGGCCTGCCTTGCGCTCCGGTCCCAAACCGGTCCCTCGAGCTCGGGGAGGGGCGGCCGGGCCCACAGGACGGGCAAGAGCCAGGGCCGAGCAGGGCGGCACACGCCGCGCCTGCAATCCCGCAGCTGCGCGGAGCTCGGAGGCCCGCTCCCGGCCGGGCGCCCGTGCACCGGAGCCAGTTGGCGCCAACACTGCGCGCCGGCCCCTCGCGCAGCCGCCCCGGAGGCCCCGCCCCCGAGGCCCCGCCCCGCCCCCGAGGCCCCGCCCCCGAGCGCAGGAAAACCACCGGCCCCAGAATGCAGCGCGGCACAGACCCGCGCGGGCCGGGCGGCGCGGGGCCTGCTGGGAGCTGCAGTTCCCGGAGGCGCGTGCGGCTCGGGGCGCCGGTGCCGGGGTCTCTGCGGCCGGCCACTCACTCGTCTCCGCGGACAGCCTTCCGCGGCCGGGGGGCCCCCAGGATCTGCCCCAGGTCAGCCGAGGCCCCGCCACCGCGTCGCGGCCGCCGTCGGCCGGTCCGGACCCCGCGGGCTAAGGCGCTCGGCCGCCTCCGGACGCCCTGCACTTCCGCTCCCAGTTCCGGTCCGCAGGGCGTGGCTCCGGGCGGAAACCGTCCCGCGGTGGAGGGTCCGCGCGCTGGGTTCCGGCCCCGCCCTGAGCCTGGGGCCCCGCGCGTCCACCGGGGGTGGTGTGCTTCCGGCCTCCCCCGCCCCGCCGTCCGCCGGCGCCCGCCTTCCAGCGCCCTCCGCGGCCGCGCCCCTGCGTTGCCCGGGCTCGTGGGACTGCCCCGCCCCATCCTGGGGCGCCTCGGGGCTCTTCCCCGCCTGCCCGGCGGTGTCCGCACCCGCGTCCGCGGGGGGTCACGTGGGCCCGGGGCCTGCCCACCCCTTGGGCGTAGCTGTTCGGACGCCCCAGCATGGTCCGAAGGGCGCCGGGAGGAAGCCGCCTCTGGGGAGCTGCCAGCCCGCGGCCCGCAGCCCGCAGCCCGCAGCCGCCTGGCAACGCCGCCCCCGGAGCTGCGGGTGGGCCCCGTGACGTCCCTGCCCGGAGGCCTCGTGCTTGGGGGGCCTGGGGGCCGCTGGCGGGGAGAGGACTGTCCCACCCGCTCCAGTCCAGCTCAGGCGTGGACAGGTTTGTCCTCCCAACGGCCTCTCAGATAAATCCCTCCTTATGGGATCCCTTATGGGATCCCTGCCTTCGGCCCAGGGCGTGATCCTGGGTCCTGGGATCGAGTCCCACGTGGGGCTCCCGGTGCATGGAGCCTGCTTCTGCCTCCTTCTGTGTCTCTGCCTCTCTCTCTCTCTGTGACTATAATTAATTAATTAATTAATTAATAAAATAAAAAAAATTCTCTCCTTATGGGGTCCGGGCCGGTGGGGAGCAGACCGCCTAAAGCCAGCAGCCCCGGGGCTCAGAGCCCTGAGTCCTGCTCTTCATTTCCACCCCCGCGTCTTCTAAGAGCAGAGGCCTTGGTGCTCCCGGAGGCCCAGGCAAAGCAAGGCAGGACCCACAGGCTCGGGGCCCCTGGGCCCAAACCACAGCCAGCGCACAAGCTGTCCGGTCGCACGTCCTCTGTGGGACTGCCCAGCCCGCTAGAAATGATAACTGGCGATGCCACATCTGAACCTAATCGCAAAAGATGAGAGGAAACGGGCCCAAGGCTGGCGGTGACCAGCCCCGCCCAGCAGGCGCAGAGATCTTGGCCAAGTCAACAAAGCTGAATGGAGAGCCTGCTCTTGTGGGCCCTGTGGGGTACACTGTGGACCACAGGACACGTTAACCCGTCCCACTTGCCATGTGTGCACCTGGAGGTGTGCCTGTATTCACGTCTGCCGGGCCTGCGGGCTGCCCCCCACCCTTCGGTCTGTCCCGGCCCGTCCCCTTTCTGAGCCTGCCTCACCTCTCCACAGGCTCCCGAGGCTTTCCACGGTCTGATTCCTGGCCTTAGGACCTACTCGGTTGTGGAGCAAGTGCTTCTCTTGACCTCCGTGGCTTCACCCCTCAAATGGGAATGACACTCCATCCATACGGCTTCCCGGGCCCAAAGGGAGACGAGATGGCCCTTGCAGCAAGGGGCCCACCGCCTCTGCCAGGCTCTCCCTTTGCAGGTATCAACCAGAACCCTATGCCCAGAGAGGAGGGGAGGCGTGGCCCCACACGTGACCAAGTGCACCCCTCTTCTCCATCATCTGGACACCGGCATTGTTGTCACCTCTTACACTTGAGAAACAGACGTATGAAGAAGTCAGAAACTGGGTCCCAGCCGCACGGCAAGTGGGGTGTCAGCTGGGGTTGTTCTCCTCTCCAGCTGGCTCCCAGGGCTTTGTTCTAGGCCTCGCCACCCCTGCCGTTGACCCTCTTTTCTGCCTCAGAACCGACTCGCCCTCCGGGATGCTCCTCGGAGGACCTTCCCGACCCATCCCGACCCCCACTGTCTGTGACGCGCTCTCAGCACGGGCCTGGGCACACGGAAGGCGCCTCCCGGCCAGGCGGGCTCCCCAGCCCCACCCTGATGTGGGGACCCCCTCCTCTCCCGCCCCGCCCACCCTGCCTCCAAGCCCGCACAAAGCCCAGTTGGGGCAGCAGGGGGGTCTAAGGGGTAAGCAGTGGGTGGATGGGCCCCGGCCGCAGCACCCCACCCCCGGGCCCAGCTGGGCGCTCCCCTCCCACCGTCCCCTCCCTCTGACGGCTGCGAGCCCCTGCCACAGCCAGCCAGGCGCTGGCTCTCCTCGCTCTGCGCCCGCCTCCCGCCCTCCCTGCTCCCTCCCCTCCCCTCCCCTCCCCGGCACTGCAGCATTCGCCGACTGCAGCTCCAGCCGCCGCCCGCGCCTCCCGGCCTCCGCAGCCCGCGCCGCCAGCACCATGGCCAGCACCCTGTCCGGTAGGCGCGGGGCGCGGGGCGCGACTCCCCGGGCGGCTCCCCCCCGCCCCCGGCCCGCGCTCTGCCGGGGCTGCGAGCACCGGGCGCCCCAGGGCGGGGGCCGCGCCTTAGAGCCCCCGGGGTGAGGGCGGGTTTGGAGGCGCGCGGCTGGGTGGGCGGGGGGGGGGGGCGCGGCCCCTGGCGGCCCTGGCCGAGGGAGGGGGCGGCAGGGGGGCCCGGCGGGAGCTGCGGGCCTCCGCGGCTCCGGGGGCTGGAGGGCGCTGCGGGAAGGCGGGGGAGGAGAGCCCAGCCCAGCCCAGCCGCCGCCCCTCCGCCGCCCCTCCGCCGCCGCCCGGCCCGGGGTCCAGCCAGCCGCCGCCCTTGGCGCAGCGGGGCTGGGGGAGGAGGGGCCGCGGCCGCTTCCAAGCCTCCCCCCGGGCCGCCCCTCCTCCGCGCGCCGCCCCGCCTCCCCGGCTGCGGATCCGCCGCCCGAGGCCGCGACCCCCTCCCTCCCGGCCTGCGCCACCGCCACCGCCACCGCCACCGCGGGGCCCAGCAGTTCCTGGCGCCTGCGGGGCTGCCGCCACCCTGGCCGGGAGGGCTCGCTCCCCGGGCGCACCCTGCCCTGTCTGGCCGCCCCAGGACCCACTTCATCTCTGCGCCCTCGGCCTCCGGGGACGTCCGGGCAGCAGCTCCCCCCAGCAACGCCCCTTCTCCCCCTGGACCCGAAGCTCCACTCCCAACACCCCCTCCCCTCCCCTCCCTCTTGGGGGTCCCCTCTCCCCAGCCAGCCTGGTCCCCTCCAGGGGGAACACACGCTTTGGCGAGCTCCACTCTCACGTGTGCCGTGTCCAGCCTCTCAGGCCCCAGGTGGCACCTGACCACGTGTGTCACTGAGCACACCCCTCCTGCACCCGGGCCTTCACCTGCCCCCTGCTCTCTGGTTGATCTCCTCGGAGATATTCAGCTCAGCTTTGGGCAGGGTCGGAGGGTGGTCTGTCCTTCTCACGGCCAGAGTGCCACCCCAGTGCCCCCATCAAGGCAGGGCTTGGGGCCCTGGCTCAGGATCGTGCCCCAGTGGGAGACAACAAGCATGGGTGGGAGATGCTCTCAGCCTTTTCTCTTACTTCACCTCTTCCGTAAAAACCCTCCTCAGTAGGCTTTATTCCTGCCTGACAGACAGGCAGACAGGGTAGGTGGCGAAGGGACAGAGCCAAAGCTGCCCTGGCGATGGCCCCCGGGGGTGGGAGCGCAGGCTCTGACCTCCCGGCCCCCTGGCGCCAGCCCAGTCTCCATCGCCAGGCTTTGGGCACTGCCGACCCACGCTTCGTCCCAGGGTTTTTCTGGATGTCCACGTTGCTGCTGGCGTGAAGAGGGAAAGCAAAGCGCCATCAGTTTTGTCCAGCACGGCCACCGCCTCATAGATGTGCGATGTGCCAGCTGGAGAAGTGCCCCTGGCCAGAGTCACAGGGCTGGGCCTCCCGTGTCGTCATCAGTGCAGCCCACACGTGTACACGGCTGTGCTCACCTCCATCGAGGTTTGACAGGCGGGGGGCCTGGCCCGGAACTGGCTGCGTGGGCACGTCAGTTGTGGCCAAAATCAGTTGGAGTGAATCCCAGGGGCTTGTCTGTTAAAAGGCCTCCCTGGTTGGAGCAGCCACTGACCTTCCCTGCCTCGTGGCCTGTCTGCCCCAGCTCGCTGGCGGGCTTCATCTCGTCTTGAAGAGTCTTGTCTGATGACCTTGTCGTCGGCACAAGGTGGACCTCAGCGTTCTCTTCCTCTGCTGGCTGAAGAGCCGTGGCTCCACCTTTCCCTTGAGCGCCTGCTGACGGCCGTGCTGGTGGGACTCCTGGGGAGGTGGCCGGGTCTGGTAGCCTTCCCACTCGGCTCTTCACACACTTTTGTAGACTCGTGCTCATGTTTCTCTCCTTCTGCAACTCTGTGGAGCTGAGAGGGCTCGCACACACGACCTAAACCCTCAGGGCCTCATCCGGATGGGGGTGATAGTGACAGCGCCTCTCCTGGGCTTGTTTTGGGGGATGAACAGGGTACTTCAGGAAAGGTGCTTGGCCTAGTGCCTGGCAAGAGGCGGGAGCCCAGTCCATGCCGGGCCGTATGACTCTTGCAGCCTCATTTCCCAGAGTTTCCTGCCCAGAGGAAGGTGAATCTGCTGGAGAGTCCTGCTTCTGACTTTGACTAGTGAGAGGGCGGCCCGAGTAGCAATCCGCTCCATCTGTCAGGAAGCAATTAGCAGCCTTCGGGACCCTTTTAGGGGTGTGGGCATCTGTGGGCACTCTGCCCTCCCAGGTCTGGATAGGCGCCCCCTCCTCACCGCCGTGAGGCTCCCACCAGGAAGGTGCAGTCGGAGGCTGGGAGTCCTGACCAGGCTCCCATGCTGTCGTGCTGTGACTCTGGGTGGGCTCCTTGCTGTCTGGGACTCACTCTCCCTCCCCCTCTCTCTCTTCCCTCGGTAGAAATGAATCCGACAAGGGTTTCTGTCGGCTGATCTTAAGGGTTACTTGGGACTCACCTCATGAGTGCTGCCATTATGGTTTCTGTGCCGCTGTAGGCTGACCTGGTGCCTTCTAACTCTTGCTCATCTAGGACCTAAACATCCAAAGGCCATCGTGCATTTTTTTTTTTTGCATACTTCACATTTACTATGAAAAGGAAGGAGATGAAAGCAATGCAGCTCATGGCAGAGACTTGTTTTTAGTGACTCCCTGAAGTGAGTGATGGGAAGGAAGAGACGAGTCCTGGCTGGTGATGTGGAGAAACACATCCCAGCTGTCTGTGGTGAGGTGCCTAGAAGGGTCTGGGCCTCGACCTCTCCCCTCTGCAGGGAGACATGGCCTTCAAGCCCCTGCAGCTCTGAGGACACAGGTGTCACTGCTGTTCTGAGCTGCTGGGCCCAGCCCTGCTCTCCAGCCCCAGCTCTACAAATTGGCCAATTTCCCCACCTGCTGCCCAGTCCCTTCCGACTCGCAGCCAGACCACAGAGCAAACCTCCCTCCCAAGCCCCCTTCTAGGGGTGCCCCTTCCCACAAGGCTCCTTCAGATGAGTCTTCTGGGAAGGAAGCTCCTCGTGGGCCATCAGCCTGGGAGAAACAAAGCTGGAGAATCTCTGTGACCGTCAGGCACTAAGCTGCATCCCTATTACCAGCCGCGGGACACAGTCCTACCCTTTCCTGGTTGGACACTGGCCCCCCAGGGCTCCGAGAGCTCTGACTTCAGTCTCCAGCACACCCCCCATCCTTCTCCCCTCTATCCTAGCAGTGCAGTGCTCTCAGCTGCCCAGCCTCCCTTCCTGC
This sequence comes from Canis lupus familiaris, assembly GCF_011100685.1. Classification (NCBI taxonomy): domain Eukaryota; kingdom Metazoa; phylum Chordata; class Mammalia; order Carnivora; family Canidae; genus Canis; species Canis lupus. The sequence goes on along the minus strand of NC_049245.1, from coordinate 48,061,246 downwards.
TGAGGGGTGACAGTTATTCAGAAGGGAGCTGCCCCAATATTTGTCTGTAAACGTGTTCTTCCTCTGTAATAAATGCTCGTCTTCCTGGGAACACTTCCTCTCAAGGCCGAGAGGAGCTTGAGCAGCTGTGAGGCCCCAAGCTCCCCGCCTATGTGCTAAACTCATTTGGGGGTTCCCGCATGTGGTGAGGAAAGACTACCTGGAGGGTGGGAGAGGCAGTGCCTGTTGCCAGGAGGCGGGTGGTGGCAGGGTTAGACCAGCCCCTTCCTTCGTGGCCTCTCCCAGGATCCAAGTACGTTCCCCTCCTGAGCCTCCCTCTGAGCAGGGGCCCGGCTATTTCCCCAGCCTTCCCAATGCCCAAATGTCTCCCGGGCCACTGCTTCTGAAGAGCTGGCCTTGCCTCGTCTTATACGCTCTAACTCCCCAGCCATGTAGTGTGACGTACTCCTCTGCCTACTTTTTAAAGTTAACTTTTAACAGCACAAGTAATGCACAAATAGATTATGCCTGTGAAAAATAAAACTGACAAGTCAAGCCAAAATCCCCTTTGAGGCCTGTGTCCATGGCCCCCCTGCCTCCCAGCCTCCTGAAGCCAATGGCCAACATGCACATCCTAGCCCTGCTTCCCCTCCACACCCCTTAAAGTCTCTCCTTGCTGCCTGCCCGGGATTCCTTCGTGCTCCCTGTAGAGTCTCTGGGGCTCTCTCTAGGAGGACCCGGGTCATCAGGACATTTAGATCAAATGACAAAGTTCTCTGCGGTGGTTGTGGGAAAACCCTGCTCACCACAAGCTGTTCCCTCAGACAAGAGCCTGATAATTTCTGTCCCGTGTCCTGTTTCTATACCAACACTTTTCCCGACCTCACATTAACTCAATTTTAAGACACTGTCCGGTGTGAAATTTGATCAGGAAGTTTCTTGTTCATCTAAACCCTTTGTCCAAATTCATCTGTGCTCCTTGGAATATCACTTCATGGAAGCCAGACCCCCTCTCTGGAGACCTGCACCAGCTTCTCCAGCTAGGGAGGGGGGAGGATGGGTCTCTGAGCCTCCTAGTCTTTGGGATCTGCTAGAGTGGTGGAAAGGACACGGACCACCTGGGATTGCACTTGAGGAGCTCTGGGCAAGTCACCCTAGCCACCAGGGCCCACTATCATCTCAGTGGAGCAGGGGGACAGTCTTGGGCTCGAAGATTGTTAAGCACTAGTGAGACACCGGGCCAGCATGTCTACCGTGGGGCCTAGCTTGTCACGAATAGGTCACAAAGAACTCAATTATTTCCATCTGGCAGTGGGCTCCTCCCCTTCACCTGCCAGGGCGCAGGGCCTCAGCGGACGAGCTCAGCTCCTCTTCTGGGTGGGCACGGGCTCTGCAAGGCCAGAGGGCCGGCTCTGGTACTGAGCAGACAACTCCCCGCATCTGGCTGGAGCCCGACGGGGAGCCCCGGCCTGGTGATCTCGGGGTCTCAGCTGGGTCATGGGGTAAACAGGGGGAGGGGGGCGCACACAGGAGGAAGTCTGAGGGCTCCACCCACATGTACAAGCCAAGAAGGTGCTGCCTGCAGAAGCTCCACGTCTGTGCTGGCCCAGGCAGGAGTATGGTGGTTAATACCTGTGAGAGGGGAAGGGGAGGAAGGAGGGCTACTCGGAAATACACAGTGACAAAGACTCATGGAGACGGAAAGAGAGAGACAGAAGGAGTCAGGAAGGAGGATGAACGGAGACGGATAAAACACAGCCACAGAGAGGAAAGAGGCAGAAATGCCTAGAAAGAAAAGGAGGAAGAAGGCAGATACTAAGCGAAGAACGCAGAACGCAGGACAGCCCACGGGGGGTGCGCCCAGGGACAGACCAGGCCCCCTTCTGGTCAGCTTCAGGCGGGAAGAGGAGAGGTGTAGGGGGCAAGAGAATAGGCTTCCAGAGAGACGCAGCGTGGGGGGTGCCGGGGAGGAAGGACGGCGGCGCCCGGCGCCCTCACTGCTGGCCTCACGCCCACAGCCTACAAGGAGAAGATGAAGGAGCTGTCGGTGCTGTCGCTCATCTGCTCCTGCTTCTACTCACAGCCGCACCCCAACACCATCTACCAGTATGGGGGTGAGTGCCCCACTTGGTGGGCGCCCTCCTTCTCCTCCCCTTGCTCCCTGCTCCCGCGGCCTCTCCGGCCCACCTCCCCGCACCTCGGCTCAGCTGGCGTCCGGAGAGCCGGCCTCGGGTGGGAGGTGGCCCTGGGAGCTCAAGGAGTCCCACGTGAGCAGCCGCGCCCCCTCCCGCGGCCCTGGATTTGGGCAGGAGCTGGGAAGGTGTCCCCTCAGAGCCTGAGCCCCCGTGTGGTCTTGCAGACATGGAGGTGAAGCAGCTGGACAAGAGGGCCTCTGGCCAGAGCTTCGAGGTCATCCTCAAGTCCCCTTCTGACCTGTCCCCCGAGAGCCCAGTGCTCTCCTCTCCCCCCAAGAGGAAGGACACCTCCCTGGAGGAGCTGCAGAAGCGGCTGGAGGCTGCTGAGGAGCGAAGGAAGGTGAGGAGCCCACCTCTGCCCCCAGGTCCCAATGAGGGTGGACACATGGGTCCCTGAAGCACAGAGTGTTCCAAGCCGCCTCTTGGCTGTTGGCTGGGGTGGGGGGCTGTGGGGGGATGGAGAGGGTCTCGTGGTTCCCTGCTCTCCTCTTGGAAGATGAGAATGGGACAGGGAGGTGAACGGGGTGTCCATGGGCATGGCCAGCAGGGGGCCCTGGGACTCGAGCCTGGGCTGGCATCCCTCTCCAGGGGAGGGAAGGGGGAAGAAGGGGACTCCCCCATGTGTTGGGGACCGAAAGCCCAGGACCTGCTGGGAGCTCTGGGCCCTGGGAGAAGTGCCTCTTCCCCTCACACCAGCCCCACGGAGCCGGAAACACACACACACACACACACACACACACACACACACACACGAGTGCAGTCTGGCTCCAAGTCCCTTAGAGCATGTCCCCGTGACACCTGGGGACCTGGGCCTGCGGGGGGTGGCCAGCAGCGACCACACGTGGGTGGGCTCGGCGGCCCGCGCCCCTCAGCTCTCTGCGGGCCACCAGGCAGTCCCCGCCCCAGAAGGGCTGGACGGCGGGGACCAGCAGCCCGGGTGTCCGCAGCCCTGGGGGCCTTTGCACGGCGCCGCCCCTTAGGGGCCCAGAGCCCGGGCCTACCAAGCACCTACTTGGCGCTCGGGGCGCAGCCGTCGGAGGGCACGGTGCGGGCTCCACGACAGCCCGGAGGTTTTGAATCAGCGCAGCTGCCCGGAGGCGGCGGGAGCCAAGGCCCGCGTTGCTGGGGCCCCCCGCGGCTCCGGGCCTGTCTGGGGCTGAGCTCTCCGCGCCGGGTCTCGGCGGGCCCAAGCCCTCGGCCCCCCAGCTCGGGCCAGGCGGGGGGCGGCGCTCACCTCCCCCCCCCCCCAGACGCAGGAGGCGCAGGTGCTGAAGCAGCTGGCGGAGCGGCGCGAGCACGAGCGCGAGGTGCTGCACAAAGCGCTGGAGGACAACAACAACTTCAGCCGCCTGGCGGAGGAGAAGCTCAACCACAAGATGGAGCTCAGCAAGGAGATCCGCGAGGCGCACCTGGCGGCGCTGCGCGAGCGGCTGCGGGAGAAGGTGCGCGGGCCGGGCCGGGCGGGGGACCCCGGGAAGCCCAGCAGCCGGGGGCGGGGGGGCGGCGCGCAGGGGACTCGGCGCCCACAGCCCCGGCCCCCAAGGACGCGCATGGGGTCCGAGCCACAGGAGGGAGGAGCCGCCTTAGGGCCGGGGCCAGGGAAGCCCCAGGAGCCCCCTCCTCCCCCGCGGCCCCTTCCCAGCGCTCCGCAGCCCCGCTGCTCCCCGCCCTGCCCGGAGACAGCCCAAAGTGAGGCGGGAGCCCCCTAGGAGTGGCCCCTGCTTCTGCCCCCCGGGGGGGTACCCTGGAGCCTGCAAACCCCAGGACGTCCCGAGTCCCAGCTCTCTCTGGTTGGGGAGCAACCCGTGTGGCAGCGAGGGCCAGCGCCACTCAGGGCACACTTGGGGCGGGGGTGCTGCGGGCCTCGTCTTGGGCAAGGTGTCCTCCTCGGTGGCCTCTCCTGCACCTCGGAGGGTCCCTGAGGCCTGCTGTGGGGGCTACCCCCCCCCCCCGTGCCCGCAGGAGCTGCACGCCGCCGAAGTGCGCAGGAACAAGGGGCAGCGGGAGGAGATGTCCGGCTAAGGGGCTGCGGGCCGCAGGCGCCTGGATCCTGAGAGGAGACGTCCACACACGCGGGCTCTGGTTTCGTCTTGTCCCACTTTGTCTAGATGCAACTCTTGTTCCTGCTCCCTCCTCCCCTGCACTCCCAGCTCCTGCTTCTCTTTCCGCTCTGAGCTGCCCAGTCCTCGTGGCATGTCGCTCTCCACAGGCGCGCCCTCCTGGAGCCACCAGGGCGTGGCACGGTCCCTCAGTTCAGGCACAGGCCAGGCACTGGCCAGGCCCCCTCTTGGTGGCCCTCTTAGCAGATGTGGTGACAGCCTCAATAAATCCAGTGGTGGTAGCAGGAACACGTGGGTCCTTATGCTGGCTTGTCCTGCGAACACCTTGTCACTTAGGGCACATCCCCTGAGCCAGCCCCTTGCCCACAGGCAGAGGCCACACCACCTGCAAGTCCTTCTGGGGGAGGGGCTGAGCACACGGGTGGGGGTGGAGAAAGAAGGGTGACTGGGCGGTGTGTGGCCAGGTCAGCCTGTCACTATGGCCAGCCATGGGAGCCACCTGTGCAGTGGAATGTTTGGAATTGGTGGGTGGGGGTCCTCTGAGACCACCTGGCTTGCAGTCGGAGGCTTGGGCTGGCCTGGGAGGCTGCAGTCATTGCCTGTGGCTGGAGTGGCTGGAGTGGGCTGGATGTGGCCTGGCCGAGTCTTCAGGGGAGTGGGCATTCCCCACCAGGGACCCATGAGCAAGCTACCCTGGACTCACGGGTTGGGGGTGCCCTGACACTCCCAGGGGTGCCCTCCTCCACCACCGCTCCCCCCCCACCGCCGGGGCATTACAGACCCTTGGAGGACCCCACCTTTAGAGCCCTTTGGAGTCCTTGCCCCTTCCCGGGCCCTCACCCTGGTAGAAAGATGCTCCCGTGATGCTCCGGGCCACGCGGGTTTCAGGCTCACCTCTGGACAGGTGTAGCTAGGTGTGAGTGGCAGTCACCAGTGCCCCCTGGGAGCAAACAGCAGGGGGAGTCAGCGACCAGCTGCCTGCAGATTCAGATGTTGGGGGGCAGGGTTCCCCGAGCACCTTCCTGCCTAGTCCATCCTTGACATTCTTGACCCATGGCCCCCTCTGGCTCCAGGCCTCTCCTGCCAAGCCTTCCTGAACTGGGTTCCATCTCCTCCCTCAGCCTAGGGGGAATCTCCACAGATTCCCAGCACCAGCTTTTGAGGACTGTCGCCTGCTGGACATGGGGGGTATCCAGCCGTAGCGGAGTACTGAAGTCAGGGTCCTTGCTGACCATCCTCTGGGTGGAAAGCATGAGGGGACAGAGCCAGCACTTCAGAAACCAGGTGGCTTGCAGCCCCCCACCCTCCACCGGCTTCCATCCTGCAGAAACCTACAGGGACACCGCCAGTGGACTCCCAGGGCAAGCCAGAGAGCGCATTGGATACTGATCCCCCACAATAGGGAAGTAGTGACCCATGCCACTGTCCTCGTCCCCACCCACACAGCCCCCAGGGGAGTGACAAGCCAGGATTGGAACCCAGTTGTCCCACTTGTCCCACTCAGAAAGGGAAGCGGAAAGAGAACGGAGGGCTGGATTCCTTTCTGCAGTGGCAGCTCTCTCGTAGTGGAAGCCTAGTGTGATATGTACCCATCTCATCCACGTAGTGAAAGTGAACTTAAAATTAAATTGAATGATTAAAGACACAAAACCCCCAAAACCTGTGTGTTTAAGTGGCTGTACTGTCCCCACGTGCATCCTACATCTGTGGGATCAGACAGGTCACGGGGCACTCCTTGTGAGCATGTAGCCCCAGACTCACGGGTGGTAGGCCTGTCCTCTAGGACCCAAATAGGCCCTGGGGGTGCCCAGCAGGGACCCCTCTGCTAGGGAGGAGGCTATGCTCAGGCCTTGGGTAAGTGCCGGCTCCCCAAGACCCCGAGAGACCACTCCCCCCCACTCCCGGGCCTCTCCTGGGGCAGTCCTGGCCACTTCCCCAGGCTCCAAGGACCTCTCGCCACGTCCCCTCCTCCCCCTGCCCCAGGAGAGGTGGGAAAGTCAGGATCTGGGACATGCAGCCCCCGAAGACACAGGCGTCAGAAACCTGCGAGAGCAAAATTCGGGAGAGCGGTAGGAGAGGACGGGAGTGGCCGAAGATGCTTTTATGAGGCGTGAACTCTGCATGCCGGGACTCTGGGCACACAGACACGTGCGTGCCACGTACAGGCACATCCCCAGAGGACCAGGTGACCAGGGGCCAGGGCGCCCCACCCCTCAGGGGGCCCTAGTCAGCCGTTAGGGGCAGACAGCATTTGACACACTCACCGCGTGGAGCCTCTGCATGGGGCACGGATGGGGACCCCTCCACAGACCCCATGCCTTCCCTGCAGGTGGGGTCCTACTGGGAGCCAAGCCTGCCTCGGTTACCTCCTCCCGTGTAACTAGTGACCTCAAGCACCGTGTCTCACGCGGCCGGCTGTGTCCCTAAGTCAGGAATCCAGGAGCTGGGCAGCCTGCACGGGGACCCCCTGAGGTTGCAGTCGCTACGCCGGCTGAGGCCCTGCGCGCTGGAGGCTGGGGGGGGGGGGGGGGTGCTCCCACGGGGCCCCAGGCGGCCTCGGGTCCTCGCCACGTGGACGTCCTCGGCTGGGCGGCTGGCCCCAGGGGACTCCACCCGCGACGAGGACGGATGGCGAGAATCCGCGCAGAGTTTAAGAGCAGGTCCGCGGTGCTGCCGAGGGACCTGCGGCCCGGACACGCGCGTTCACTCCGTGCCCAGGGGCTGCGGCGGCCCCAGGAGACGGTGTCTGGTGGCAGGGACAGTCTCGCGGCAGGGCTGCCTGGTGCCGGGCAAGCCCAGCGGAGGCCGCAGAGGCCTGAGGGTGGGGGCATCAGCACGGCCACGGGCCTTACTCCTCGGCCGAGGCGCCAGCGGGGTCCCAGGGCTGCCGTGACCAGCACCACGGCTGGCGACCCGACCTTCAGACACGTACTCTGTCACGGTTCTGGGGCCGGAAGCCCCACATCAAGGTGTCCCAAGGTCCCGCTTCCTCTGAAGCCTGTGCTGGGGTCCCCCCGGCCCCTCCTAACCTCTGCTGTTGGGAAAGGTCATCTTGGGGCCCCGCACAAAGCCGCCTAAGAATGGGCTTTGGGCCCGGAAGCCTTCTTTCCAACGGGTAGGGACCCACAGACCTGAGCGGGCCAGGCCTCCCGGTGGGAGCTCAGTGAGCCACTCGCCGCCCCGGGGCAGCGCCCTCGGCCGTGCCCTCCTGCAGACCCGGGGCTCGGCTCTTCCCACTGCGGCCCGGGAGGCGTGTGCCCGCCACCTGCCGCCCCAGCACACCTTGTGTCTCTTGCGTGAGCACAGTTGCCGTGTCAGCGCCCGACTGCTCACGTTCGCCTGGGCACCCGCAATGCCAGGGTGCGGGGGGCGGCAGTGTTGGCACTCCTACCCCGGGGGCTCGTGAGCTTTGCCTTCCTCCTCGTAGCCGGGGTCCTCCCCCGGGACTGGGAAGCTCAGTGGCTCTGCTGCTGGACACTCACAGTCTTTGGCTTGCACACGCATCACACCAATGTCTGTGGTCACGTGGCCACCTCCCCTACGTGCGTCTCTGTGGGACACCAGTCATGGGATTGGGGCCCATCCTAATCCAACATGACCTCCTTTTAGCTAATTACGCCTGCAATAACCCCATTGCCAAATAAGGTCACATTCTGAGTTACTGAGAATCGAGATGTCAATGTAGCTTTGGGGGACGTGATTCAGCTAAAAACAGAAGTTGTAGAAACAAACACATAGCTTTATTTTTTTTTTAAGATTTTATTCTTTTTAAAGTAATGTCTACACCCAACGGGGGCTCGAACTTACAACTCTAAGTCCAAGAGTCACACGCTCCACCAACGGAGCCAGCCAGGCGCTCCAGGATAGTTAACTTAAAAACATTCACACATTTATTCACATATTCAGCATTTTAGCCAGTGCTTGCTACTTAGTACAAGTGTGTGTATCACTCTAGAGAATGCCCTTGATTTGAGAGCACAGCCCCTGCCCCGTGAGAACTTTCATGCTAGTCACTGAGACTCTCTGCACTCACTGTAATTTATGATTTTTCTTTTTTTTTAAAGATTTATTTTTATGTATTTATGATAGACATAGAGAGAGAGAGGCAGAGACACAGGCAGAGGGAGAAGCAGGCTCCATGCAGGGAGCCCGATGTGGGACTCGATCCCGGGACTCCAGGATCGCGCCCTGGGCCAAAGGCAGGCGCAAAACCGCGGAGCCACCCAGGGATCCCCAATTTATGATTTTTCAAAAGCACTTTAACATATTTTTATTTTTTTTAATTTTTATTTATTTATGATAGTCACAGAGAGAGAGAGAGAGAGAGAGGCAGAGACATAGGCAGAGGGAGAAGCAGGCTCCATGCACCGGGAGCCCGACGTGGGACTCGATCCCAGGTCTCCAGGATCGTGCCCTGGGCCAAAGGCAGGCGCCAAACCGCTGCGCCACCCAGGGATCCCACTTTAACATATTTTTAATCTCCAGAATGCCCACTATGAGGAAAAAAACAGAGTAGGCATTATTTTTATGACATTCATATTTTTTCTGGTTATATGAGTAATATATGTTCACTGCATCACTGCAAAGCACAAAGAAAAAAAAAACTTGATCCACCCAAATGTCTTTCCTGCACAGCGGATTCGCTCCATCAGGGGCATCGAGGGAAGCCAGTGCTCAAACCTCTGACAACTACACACAGTAACGTTAGCACTTCTCCCACGTCATAACCTGCTTCAGCGGCCGCGTGGTCATCTAGTTTATGGATATACTGGGGCGTTTGAGAAAACTTTGCCCATTTTTTGGTCTCATAAACTTTTTGTTTATTTGGATGATACAGATTGACAGTGACCACATTAGGAATTAAAACTCAGAGATTGATTGATTATTTATGTATAAAGGTTTTATTTATTCTTAAGAGACACAGAGAGAGAAAGAGAGGTAGAGACACAGGCAGAGGGAGAAGCAGGCTCCATGCAGGGAGCCCGACGTGGGACTCGATCTCAGGTCCCCAGGATCATGCCCTGGGCCGAAGGCAGGCACTAAACTGCTGAGCCACCCAGGGATCTCCCCAGAAAAAAAAAAAAAAAAAAAAAAAAATCATTTAAATGATACACCCATTACATGTTAACATTCTGAAATGAAAAACAGTATTGTGTCAACTATACTTACATTAAAAAAAAAAAAAAAAAATCAGGGGCATCCCTGGTGGCTCAGAGGTTTAGCGCCACCTTTGGCCCAGGACGTGACCCTGGAAACCCAGGATCGAGTCCCATGTCAGGCTCCCTGCATGGAGCCTGCTTCTCCCTCTGCCTGTGTCTCTGCCTCTCTCTCTGCGTCTCTCATGAATAAATAAAATCTTAAAAAAAAAAAAAAACAACAACAAAAACAAAATGAGCAACATTTTCCTAGGGAAAAAAGTTAGAATGGATGAAGCAGATGAATAAGTTTGGCCTCAATCCATGATTGAAGGAACGTATTAATAGATTGTTTATTTAAATACCAAACTAAAGCTTGTCGTGGGGCAGTTCCTTTGAAGCTGGCCGCAATGTGAGTCTGAAATCACGCCAGTGAACTTTTCATATGCTTCCATCAGTCCACTGGTCTGTGCTGAACTTATTTATGCCCACCTCATACCCACGTGTGGCCCTGCAGCTCCCAGGGCAGGTAGCCACGGCAGCAGGCAGCTATGTAGGCACAGTCTCATGCCATATGGGCCCGGTGTCCGTCACCACTGCCCTTCTGGGGCCTTCTCCCTTTAACTGTATCGGTATTATCTCAAGAACACGAGCACCGAGAAACTCAGGTAAATAACACAGACACAGATTGTGCACAACCATTCTTATATTTACCAAATAATAAAATAACAGCATGAACACAAACTCAATAGTTTAATCTTTTTTTTTCTTTTTTTTAAGATTTTAGGGGTGCCTGTGTGGCTCAGTGGTTGAGTGCCTGCCTTTGGCTCAGGTTGTGATCCTGGGGTCCTGGGATCGAGTCCCACGTCGGGCTCCCTGCATGGAGTCTGCTTCTCCCTCTGCCTGTGTCTCTGCCTCTCTCTCTCTGTGTCTCTCATGAATAAATAAATACAATCTTAAAAAAAAAAAGATTTTATTTGTTGGGATGCCTGGGTGGCTTAGCGGTTGGGCATCTGCCTTTGGCTCAGGTCATGATCCTGGAGTCCCAGGAAGAGTCCCACATTGGGCTCCCTGTGGGGAGCCTGCTTCTTTCTCTGTCTGATTTTATTTATTTATTCATGAGAGACACAGAGAGAGAGAGAGAGAGACACAGGCAGAGGGAGAAACAGGCTCTATGCAGGGAGCCTGATGCAGGACTTGATCCCGGATCCTGGGATCACACCCTGAGCCACCCAGGTGTCCCAGTTTAATGTTTTTTAAAAAATATCTTATGTATTTCAAAGAGAAACAAAGTACACAAGTGGGGGAGGGCCAGAGGGCGAGAGAGAAGCACGCTGCTCGCTGAGCAGGGAGCCCGACTAAGCTGGGCTCCATCCCAGGACCCCAGGATAATGACCTGAGCCAGCCAGGCACCCTGATAGCTTAATCTTAAAAAAAAAAAAAAAAAGTATAATTTTTTTCCATCACTGGCTTAAAGACACTCTAAATTATGAAAACAGTGAATTACAGCATTATTTAAATGAAGTTTGCTTGAATTTTCCCATTTGAGAAGTGGTCTTCAGTGATGATCGTGCTTGAGGGTGAACGCGGGCTCATGGCTTGGCCCTAACAGGCATTTATTTCCTGCCTTCTCGGTGCGCTCACACTCGGGGCAGGGGTGAGCAGGGAGAGCGATCGCACCCGGATCCCGAGGGCTCGGGCGAGCGTGCCGGGCTCTGAGAGCAGAGCCGGAGCCGTCGGGGACCTGCCCCTCGCTGCGCAGGCAGGGGAGGGCCGCAGTGGCTCCCGGGGCCCTCGGACCGACAGCGGGAAGCCTCACCACCGCGCCTGCTCTGGACAGGGCGGAGGACTGTCGTAAGCAGCCCCGTGGGGTCGAGGGGCACAAGGATGCTAGTGCCCGGCTTCCAGGTCAAGGCGCTCCGCGAGGTCAAGGCGCTCCGCGAGGTCAAGGTGCTCCGCAAGATGAAGATGCTCTGCAAGGTCAAGGTGCTCCGCAAGGTCAAGGTGCTCCGCAAGATGAAGATGCTCCCCAAGGTCAAGATGCTCCGCAAGATGAAGATGCTCTGCAAGGTCAAGGTGCTCCGCAAGGTCAAGGTGCTCCGCAAGATGAAGATGCTCCCCAAGGTCAAGATGCTCCGCGAGGTCAAGGTGCTCCGCAAGATGAAGATGCTCTGCAAGGTCAAGGTGCTCCGCGAGAACTGGCGAACACGTCCCTTCCTGCGTTCTGGAAATGCACGGGCTTTACCTGTAATTAAGCAAAAAGAGCGCGCGGGCGACCTCGGCGCCCCCTCCCCAGGGTGTGTCGGGCGTCTCTGCGCGCGGGGAAGCTGCGGAGCACGCGGGCCGCCGCCACGGCGGGACAGTGCGGAGGCGGCGCAACACAGACCCCGGCGCGGCCCAGCCCTCGCCCGGGACTAAACTAGGCAGGTGCTCCCGCGGAGCCGGCGTCGGGGGGCCGCGACCCGCCCGTGAGGGCGGAACCCGCAGGTGCGCCGGTGGGCGGGGCCCGGGGAAGGTGCCGCCGCTTCCGCCCCCGCCCCCGCGCACGCGCGCCGGGCCCCACCGGGCCTTATTTCTTGGCGCTGCCCGCCTTCCCCTCGAGCGCCAAATAAGTCTCCGGGCCCGCCCCCGCCCTGCGTGCGCGGCCCCGCCGCCTGCGTCACTAGGAAGCGCGCGCCCGAGCTGCCGCCGCCGCCGCCGCCGCCGCCGAATCCCCAACAAGGAGCGGAGCCCGCGGCCGCCGCCGCCGCCGCCGCCCGCCTGACGCCGTCGCCGCCGCCCGCCCGCCGGCGCCCGCGCAGGCCCGGCCGCGGCCCAGGTAAGAGCCCGCGGCCCCCCCGCGGCGAGGCCTCTCGCTCCGCCGCGCGCCGCCGTCCAGTCAGGGGTCCCTGCGGAGCGTCAGGACGTTACGGCGGGGGGAGGGGAGCGGGGGAGGGGCGGCGGCGCGCGGCGGGCGTCACGGGCGTCACGGGCGTCACGGGCCCGCGTCAGGCGGCGTCGGCGGCGGCGTCCGCCTCCATCTTGCCGGAAGGCGGCGGCCGGGCGGCGGGCATGGCCCTCGGGCTGGGCGCGGACCCCGGCCCCGGGGGGACCGTGCGACCGCCCCGCTTCCGCCGGCCGGCGGGGGCCGCGTCCATGTGCCCCTCCCCCGCGGCGGGACCCACACCCGCGTGCCCCTCCCCCGCGGCGGGAGCCGCGTCCACGCGGGCCCCCCTCCCCCACGGCGGGAGCCGCGTCCATACGCCCCCACCGGGAGCCACGTCCGCGCGGCGCCTCCGGCGGGCCCTGGGTGGGGGTCCCGGGCGGGAGCCGCGCGGCTCGGCCGGCGGGCGGCGGGCTGCTGGGCGGGGGCCCTCCCCGGGAGCCCCCTGCGCGCGGGGCGGGCGCGTTGCGAGGAGCAGCGCGGGGACCCCAGCCCTGCCCTGCACCTCGGCGGCCTGGAGCACGCGGTGCACCTTCCAGCACCTTCTGTGGGGGCCGTGGCCACGCCCGCCCGAGGCTCCCCGGGACTCCGCTGCCCCGCCCCGTCCGCGAGCCCGCCCTTGGGCCATCGTGCACCTGCCGTGCACCTGCCGAGCGCTCCAGGGCTCCCGTGGGACGCGGCCCCGGCCCCCTGGGTGCGCCCCGCCCTGGGCGCTGGGTCACCGGGAGCTGCGCCCGCCGTGTGCGAGGCGCGAGTCAGCCAGGCGTACAGCCCCGAGCCCAGAGCGGGCGCCCTGCCCTGGGGTCCCGGAGCCCGAGGACCTGCCCCATGGGGGCGCGGGGCGCAAGCGGCGCTTCCCTGCGCGCCGGCCCTGGAGCCCTGCTCGGGTCAGGCTGGGGTCAGGCGCCCGAAGTAACCCGGTTGGTGCCTGAGCTGAGAAGGGAGGCCGCTTGGCCGGGCGCCCCCCCCCCCCCCCCCGCGGGCCGACCCCCCGGAACCCGGGACTTCATGTGCGAGCCGTGTGAACTTCCACAAAGTCGGCAACTCATTAAAAACGTTTGAAACCCTGCGAGAGGGATCCCTGGGTGGCGCAGCGGTTTGGCGCCTGCCTTTGGCCCAGGGCGCGATCCTGGAGACCCGGGATCGAATCCCACGTCGGGCTCCCGGTGCATGGGGCCCGCTTCTCCCTGTCCTTCTGCCTGTGTCTCTGCCTCTCTCTCTCCATATCATAAATAAAAAAAAGACTGTTTCTGTTTATAAAAACAAACAAACAAACAAAAAAAAAACCCTGCGAGGATCTGAGAACCGGTGCCCGTGGGCGGCTGTTGCGGCCTCCGCTGCGCTCCTTGCGTTTTTACCGAAGGGAAGCACGTTCCTGACCTTGCAAGCCCCGTGGGAAGCCAGAGCTGAACCGCGCGCGCCCACCGCGCACTAGCGCTTTTGTCTAGTATTCACGTACCATCGCCCCGGAGGGCCCCCGGGAAAGTAACAGTATCTCCTTCGCCCGAACGTTACATGGAGCCTGGGTGGGCTCGCAGGACCCCGAGCTGCGGGGGGAACCCGGGGGGAGCCCGCGCTCTTCCCTGCGGGCCTCGCTCCGCGGCTGAGCATCATTGTATCAAGGCCTTGAGTTCTGTGAAGTAACTTTCCTCCGGGTTGTTCTGAAAACTTAATACAGTTGCCACCGGAGAGGCAGGAGCTCACTTGTGTGCATTTTCACCCCGTCTTGCTCTGGGTGGGCGCAGCTGCTGTAGGGAGGACCCCGCCTTCCTGCCGCGTGGAGGGGGCGTTCGTGGCCCCACGGAGCTCACCCACTGAAAGCAGGGCTCCCTGCTGGTGAGAGCTAAACCGGTTCAATGTTACTTTGAGTACAATAAAGATTAACAAATTTATTGTTTTTAAAAGTTCTTTTTTTTTTAATTTATTTATGATAGTCATACAGAGAGAGAGAGAGGCAGAGACACAGGCAGAGGGAGAAGCAGGCTCCATGCACCGGGAGCCCGACGTGGGACTCGATCCCGGGTCTCCAGGATCGCGCCCTGGGCCAAAGGCAGGCGCCAAACCGCTGTGCCACCCAGGGATCCCTAATTAGTAATCTCTACATCCTCCGTGGGGCTCAGACTCAAAATCCTGAGACCGAGAGACTGGGCCAGCCGGGTGCCCCAGAAGTACGATTTTACAGTAGACTTTGACTCATGTTCGTTTAGAGGTTTTGGTTTTACCGCTTAGACTTAGGACACAGCAGCTCTACTTTAGAAATGGGCAGTGCGTCCGTCAGCGCCAGTGACTTCATCGTGCAGCTTTCCTGGTTTAAGGCGTCTGAGCACAGGCTTCAGGTCCCTGGAGGCCCTGCCATGGGACCTCATGGCAGAGGACCCGGTCTCTCGCCATCAGCATCTCCCGCCCAGTGGTGCGTGTTTGACCGAGGCGCAGTCTGCACGCATCGTAACTACCCAAAATCTGGGGTTTGCGTCACATTCTTCTCGGTGCTTATGTTCTGTGATATCACGTGGGCACCATCACGGCGTCCTGCGGTGACTGTCACTGCCTCTCGCCCTCAGAGCCCCTGCAGCCGCTCATCTGACCGTGTCCCCCGTGTCGCCTCCCCAGACTGGCTCCTCTTACTTAGCGGTGTGCAGTTAAGCTTCCTCCATGTCTTTTTCTGTCTTCGTAGCCCGTTTGTCGCTGTCCCTGGATGATGTTCCGTCGTGTGGAGCATAAACACCCGTTTATCCCCTCACCTGTTGAAGGACTCGGTTCCCGGTCTGCTTAGAGCCGCTCCGCCAGCCGAGCCGCCAGCCGAGCCGCCAGCCGAGCCCTGCCCCGGCCCCGGCACGCGGCACACCTGGCTGGCCTGGGCGCCTTGGAAGCCCTAGCAGACCACGAGTGCTTTTGCTCTCGAGCCGTCGTATGCTCATAAGAGGAAAACGGTTCAGTGTGTACTGGCCCAGATCTGACCGTCCCAGGTACTCTGTCTCCGTCCCCGACGGGACAGGCTTCCTCTCCTTTCTGGCGGAAGAACGTCCCCTCGTGCCTCCTTTGGAACAGGTCTCCGCGTGACCAGTTCTACTTTTCCTTCCCCTGAGAACGTCTTTATTTCTGTAGGACGTCTTCACTCTCGAATCCTGGGCGGACAGCTCTGTTCCCCCAGCACCTTCTGGATGCTCCTGCCCCCTGGCCTGCTGGTTTCCGGCCAGGGCTCTGGGCCCCTTGGCTTCTTGTTGGGAATGTGGTGTGTTCCGTTTGGCGGCTGCCTTTGAAATGTTCTTACTTTCTCTTTGATTTTCAGCAATTTGTTAGGATCTAGGCATGGAGCTGTTTGAGGTTTGCTGAGCGGCTTGAGTGTGTAAGTTTGTACCTTTCATTAGATTTGGAAAGTGCTCAGCTATCATTTCTTCGAAACACGCTTCTTCGGCTTCACACTGTCTTCGTCCCTCCTGGGACCCCAGGGACACAGCCGTCCGCCTCTCTACCACGTTCACTCAGCCCTGCTCATTTTGTTCGTGCACCTTTGTCTGTTGTTCAGTTTGGATGATGCACTGGGCTGTGTTCATTTCATTGTTCTACGTCCATCTTCTCCCATCTCTTTTCTGTTATTGAGTCCTTTCAGTGAATTTTTTATTTTCATACACACACACACACACACACACATTCTCAGATTTCCATTTGGCTGTAGGTCCTGTTCCTGTGCTGAGACTTTTTATCTTTCCACTTGTTTCAAGACGTCTGGCTTTGTCCCTGAAGCATGGTACACCAGCTGCTTTAAAGTCTCTGACGATTCATTTCAGAGTGGGCTTTTCTTGATTTTTTTTTTTTTCTTGAGAATTGGCCAGACTTTCCTGCTTTTTATGTCAGAAAAGTTTGGATTATATTCTGGGTGCTTTGAATATCGTATTTTGAAGCTCTGGGTCTTGTTTAAATCTCAGAGTGTAGACATTTCTGTCCTAGCAGGAAGGCAGCCTGGTTAGGCTCAGGCCGCAGGTTTGGAGCTCCTGCCATGGGCATGGTCATTACGTCAGCTCCGTCTTCAGAGCCCGTGTGGTGCTCTTTGGAACTGACCAGTAGGGTGAGTTCTCCAAACCTTTGGTTTGCCATTTAGGGTCTGGACCCCCATAGACAGTTCTGGGGTGGTGACCCAGGCACCCTTTCCATACCTCCCTGCTCTGCACAGTCTCCGCCATATTTTCTGACCCCAGGGCCCCCTTTCTCTGGCTAGAAACCTTGGTGTTCGTGTGTCCTCTGTGCCGTGACACCTCAGCACAAGGTCTGCCTCGGGTGAGTGTCAACTGGAGGGCAATGGGATCCGCCAGTCGGTGGACCCGTGTGCCTCTAGTCCCTCAGAGTTCTAGGTGCCTGCTGGGCTCCTGCCATCACAGGGATTTAGCAGGGATCGAGGCTTGCTAGAAGGCAGAGCCAGTAAAAGCAAAAATAATAATAAAAGGGCGTTTCCTCCTCTTCTGTCTGGTGTGGGTTTTCCTTCCAGCTCTGCAGACCGGAGCCTGTACTCGTCTCCATATGCTTACTGTGCACGGTCCTGCAATGCGGGCTGCCTCTGCGCGGAGGCCACGGGACTCGCCTCCGGAGGAGTCTGCTTGGGTCCTGGGGTCCTTTTTTTTTTTTTAATTTTTTATTTATTTATGATAGTCACAGAGAGAGAGAGAGGCAGAGACACAGGCAGAAGGAGAAGCAGGCTCCATGCACCGGGAGCCCGACGTGGGATTCGATCCCGGGTCTCCAGGATCGCGCCCTGGGCCAAAGGCAGGCGCCAAACCGCTGCGCCACCCAGGGATCCCGGGTCCTGGGGTCCTGCTCTGTCCCCTGCTACATAACCACTGAGTTTTGGGCCCACGTGCGGCAGCTCTGTGTTTCACTTGGGGGTTTTAACTCTTCTAGTGGCAAAGATGGGTGGGCTGTATTTATTCCATCTTCACCAGAACCAGCAGCCCCGGGATAGTCCTCTGTCATTTGTGTCAGGAGGGAGCAGGCTCGGACTGAAGGGCGGGCCTGGGAGGTACGGAGGCGCAGGTGCTGGGAGCTCTGTTGTGCCTAACAGAGGCTCGCTGAGACCCTGCGCCCTGCCTTGTGGTTTCTCTAGGGCTTGGGACCCTGGCGGAGTGACACTCCTGGTTCCGGTGTCATCTTCGCTGAGCCATGGCAACCCCGGATGTGAGTGTCCACATGGAGGAGGTGGTGGTGGTGACCACACCAGACACTGCAGTGGACGGGAGCGGCGTGGAGGAGGTGAAGACTGTGCTGGTGACGACCAACCTGGCTCCTCACGGGTGAGATGGGGCCTCTGTCCTGTGAGGGTGTCCTGGGCATGGCATAAGGGGACGCGGCAGGAGTTTCCCTTACTTAAATGTTCTAAACTGGAGTCGAATGTCCATGTCAGTAGAGAGCGTGAAGGAAAAATAGGAACATCACATCATCCAGGAAGCAAAGATAACACTTCATCTTTGCCTTTTTCTCCCACGTGAAACGTGGTCACGTCGTTTATATTTCTAAAGACACATGGTAATTTCTTTTTTCGTAAGAGGGACAGCGGGAACAATTGGGGACTGTTTTTTCAAAATGAAGTTGAAAAGTCAGTGATTTTCTTGACATTCTTCACAAAAACTGAATTTTTTTCTTCCTCATCCCTTGTAATAGAGGTGCACGTGGAATATTAGCTGAAGGGGCGCTTGGATGGCTCAGTCAGTTGAGGACTTGTTCGACCCTTGATTGCAGCTCGGGTCATGGCCTCAGGGTCATCATATTGAGCCCTGAGCCGAGCTCCATGCTGGGCATGGACCCTGCTTGAGGTTACCCCCCCATATTCCCTCTCTCCCTCTCTCTCTCTTTTTCTCTCTCTCAAATAATATATATATATATATATATACACACACACACACACACGTCAGTTGGCTAAAATGTCCACATTTGACTTCATGAATCTGCCAGCCTGTGGGGGCAGAATGGTTCCTGCCTGTGCAGCGCCCACTACCTCTGCCCTCTCTGGAAGGGCTGACATAAGAGGTGACCCTGCGCAGGGGGCCTGCGTCCCCTTGTGCTTCCTGCGCAGAGGGATTTAGGCTGGGGTGGTGTTCTTGTCTCGTCTTTCTGCATGGGGCACGTTCACACCGATCTCAGCACATCCGTGCAGCGGCGGGAAGCTTTTGCCTTTTCTCCGTCTGACGGAACTTTCAAGAGGAAGGTACTAGACCAGGACCCGCCCTCAGCACTGGTCCCTGTCGCTGGCCTAGAGGGCGCTTGGGTTTTCTTTCCTCCTTGTGTAGCTAACTTGGAGTTGCCGTGTGGCTCCAGGCGCCTGGACTCTTCCTGCCTCATTTCCGCACTTTGGAGCTGTGCCCTCCCATGGAGGCCTTTTATTTTATTTTTTTTTAACTTTTTTAAAAAATATTTTCTTTATTCATGAGAGACACAGAGAAAGGCAGAGGGAGAAGCAGACTCCATGCAGGGAGCCCAATGTGGGACTCGATCCTGGGACTCCAGGATCGCGCCCTGGGCTGAAGTCAGGCTCTAAACCGCTGAGCCCCTCCCAGCTGTCCCCCTCGGAGGCCTTTTAACCCGCCTTCCTGCAGGCAGCATGGAGGAGGGCTTGGCTCCTGCTAGGCCCCTGGGTTTGACAGACCGGATGCTCAGCTGCGTCACCGTGGCAGGAAACGCAGGGCCTTCCAATTGGATTTCCCACCGAAGTTGTCTTGCGTTCATTGTCTATGCCCCTGCTGTGGGCAGCTATCCAGGTTGCAACCCCAACATGTCCCTCCCCGCCAGGGGGCGGCACCCAAGCGCCCTCCCTTGGATTTGGGACGGCCTGTGGGGGATGATTCACCATGTCAGGAGTAAGTTGCCCCCCGCCCCCTCCCCCTGCCTGCCTGGTGCCCTGGATGCTGTGAGGAGCCCTGATCCACAGCCATTCTCCTGGAGGTACTCTGGTCCTGGTCAAGCCCAGCTTTGCGACCCCCCCATCAGGTGCCTGACCCAGCAGGGAGGAGTCCTGGGTGGATCTAGCCCCACATTAGAGTCTCCTGAGTGGCCCCGATACTGTGGCTGCTGCTGTGGGGTGACACCATTCTGCCCTTTTGTCCGGGGCTGCCAGTGTAAGCGCGTCTGGGTCTGTCTCCTTGGGCTGCTCAGACTCCCCAGACAAGGCGTTTCACCAGCTCTGGCTGCCATAACAAAGTACCACAGACGGGACGGTCTGCACTAAATAAACTTACCTGCTTGTGGTTCGGGAGGCCGGGAAGTCAAAGATCAGCCGCTGGCAGGGTTTGGGTTCTGGCGAGGACTCTCCCTGGCTTGCAGGGACAGCTTCTCACCATGTCCCCATATGGTGGGGAGAGAGTTTCCTCCCTTCCCCTTCTTACAAGGTCACAGTCCTGTTGCATTAGGGCCCACCCTTAGGACCTCATTTAACCTGAATTACTTGCTAATGGCCGTTTCTCCACATTGGGGAGTCATCCTGGGGATCGGGCATCAGCAGAGGAATTTGGGGGAGGACGCAGTTCAGTCGCAGGCAACACACTTTCACCCTTTTCCTGGGTGGTGACTGTCAACTGCTGTTGGTGTTTTAGGGGCTGGGCTGGGGGCAGGCAGGGTCTCACTGTCCAGGATGCTTGGATTTTCCCCGTGCCCCTCCCCACCCCTGGTGCTTGAGGCCCTATCAGTGGGAGGCCTCCTTTCTCCTTCTAGGGTCTTGTGCAGGTGAGGCTGGGACTGGGATAGAGCTGCTCTGTCGTCCCTTACTCTTGCTGCCAAAGGCAGCCGGTGCCCAAGCCTCTGGATGTGGAGTGTCTGTCTCATGTTTATTTCCTATTTAACTGGGAAGTTTGCAATAGGTTCTTAAAAATTAATAACAAATTATTATTATGAAATATGTGGTAGAAAATTAGGAAATATTGTTGAGCAAAGACTAAAGCAGGTTGTGTTGCCACCACCTGGAGATTGCTGCCGCCAGCACCCTGGAGCAGGCCCTCCAGGTGTCCTGCTTGGAAGCGAAGGCACAAGTCTTTCTTTCTCTAAGCCTTTTTGTTACTCGGTATAGTAGTGCACGTGGAGAAAGCAGAGGCGAAGGCAATGTTTCCAGCACCCCTGAGCCCCCGCAGGCTCCCTTCCAGTCCTGCAGATGAGCTTGATCAAGCTGTATTGTGCTTTTTGTTCTGGTTTTGTGTTAATCAGTGGTCTCCACTTTTCTACGTTGACATGTTTTCATCTCTCCTCCATTTCTGCTCATCGTGGGTTCTTTGAGGTCGACCCTCAAAGGCTGGGAGGCAGGCTGCTGTGGACAGTGCCCTAAAAATTCTCGAAGCCCTTTGGCCATCAAGCGAATCCTTGACATGGTCTTTATCCTGAGGCCATTTCTCACCTTGAAGTCTTTTGCCAGGTGGGAAGCTGGAGACGTGAAGCAGCTGGACTCCCGTGTTCCCGGTAAATTCTGCACCCCACAGGATCACTGTCTCCCTTTTTCACACATGATTGTTTCTGCTCTGAGAAGCTCCTTGTTCCCTTCTGCCTTCTGCCCGAGATCTTCCTTGAGAGAGCCACACACAAGTCCATTAGGATCTTTTCCACTTTCTCTGTGACTGTGGCTTACGTTTTGCCAGTTTTTCCTCTACTGTATGGTGCAGGATCCTTTTCCAAGCCTGCCGCAGCCGCTCCCGTCCCCAGCCTACCCCTGCTCACCATCTCTGTGCTTCCTCCCAGGATTTTGTGACAGCTGTACCATTTCTGGTACAGTTTCTTTGTTAGGTTTGCTGCATGGCCTCCCCACGCTCAGGGGCTTAATTGGAAACGGTGGCCGGCCAGGCAGTGGTTCTGGCCGAGGCTGGTACTGCTGGGCCCAGCCAGATGGTCTAGTGTGCCCGCCCTCACTAACTGGAAGGGCAGAAGCGCTCTGCTCGTGGCTCTCACCCTCCAGCACCGCTTCCTGGCTGCCTTCATAATGGAAGGTTCCAGTAGTAGGCATGGGAGCTGCAAGACCTACTGGGGCCTGGCTGTATCCCATGGTCCTGGAGCCAGGGTACTGAGGCACTGCCCATGTTGGTCGGTCATTTATGGAGGAAAGGAGAGGCTGTGTGTGCCTTCTCCCTGGGAAACAAAACCCCATGCTGGGGTGGGGGCAAGATTATCTTAAAGGACCCAAGGATATTTCTCTTCTTTGTCTATGAGAAATCTTGCTTACTGTCCCAGTATTTGGAAGCAGAGATTCCCTCTTGCTGTGTGTTTAACAAAAAGGGTGGAGTGAAGAAGCCAGTTAACCTCGTTGTGGGTGCTGATTTCTTTTCTGGCTGGGTATTCGGGGGAGAGCTTGGGAATGTTCCTCATTCGTGAAAGCCGGCTAGGCCTGCCTCCCACCCACTGCTTTGCCATGGCGATGGGCATGCGTGGCCCAGGCTGGGAAGAAGAGAGTAGCATTTTGTAGATAGCCAGCAGTTCCTATAAACATTTGATTTAAGTGGACATTTTTCAAATAAAATTTGAATAACAAATGCCAGTTAATTGGCTTGTCCTAAGAGCAGGGGGGGGTTTGATCTTTGGTGTGTGTGGTGGGCAGGCACAGAGGGAGGTGCAGTTGGGGGTCTGCCCCTCGTGTCTGCCTTCCTGGATGGCCCTTTGGTCAAGGGCGGGGCCTGAGGGCTGGGTGTCCCCAGGGTGGTCCCCGTGGATGGCTTACTGCCTCTGTGCACAGACCCATGGTGAGGCCAGGCTCTGGCTCTTGGTTGGCACTTCCCTGTGTCCCACTCCTGACTCACTTTTCTTAGGGGCTCTCCTGTGTAAAGGGGCGTGCCCCAGCTTCGTCATTACCCTTTTCACTTCCACCTTATGGCTGGGAAAGACACTTTCCCTCTGAGTCCGTGCACCATTGTTGGAGTTCCGATGTTCGCCCTTGGTAGTATTCTTCATGGAGGAGTCGCTCCTGGAAGGCCCCGAAGACCAGATTCCAAGTTTGCCTTTCTTGTCAGCTCTCACTTCTGACCTGGCTGGAGGTGGAGACTGGGAAAGTGGGCCTGGCCTGGGCAGCCATCCTTGGTGCTGCAGGGTTGTGGAGCTACTGCCGCAGGAGCAGTCGTCAGCGGGCAGGGGAGGGGATGTTGCCGTCAGAGGCCACACTGAGCTGTGCGTCTGCTCGGTGTGCAGGAGGAGCGCCTCTGAAGGATCAAAGGAGGGTGCAGGGAGGTGGTCTGACCCTGGGGGAGGAAGGAGGGATGGGAGGATTTGGGTGGGAAGAGCCTCAGACCCAGCGTGCTCTGAGAGGTCTGGCCGGGTCCTGGACGCTGACAGAGACCGTGAGAGGAGCCACGGCTCGTGTGGTTTGCTGGGGAAGTGAATGGCTGCCCGTGAGCCATTCCTGACTGGGCCTTTGTGTGTGACCACACCTTTTCCCACAGAGAAGTGCACGGATGCCCTCAGTGGTCATGAGGGGATACACCTGGTGAGCCTCGTCCAGGCCCCAGACCAGTTTTCCCCATGGTGCTTGGCAGGTGTGAGGGCACCTTATCTGTTGGGTTAGTCCCTACAAGTGCGTGTCTGGGTCAGAGGGGTGTAGCATCTTGCTGCCTGCCTGCCAGGCCCCACCGTCTCCGGCTCGAGTGTGCTGGACATGGCTCAGGGGCTCTGCCCTAGGTCTTGGGCCGTTGTCCTCAAGGGTTGTCATGTCAATCCTAGGGCTCCTTAGGTAACGTCAGAAACAAGCTGTCTTTCTTGTGCTACCATATGCCTGTCCCTCAATTCTCTCTTTTATTTTTTATTTTTGTTTTTTTTTTAATTCTCTCTTTTAAAAAGAAATTGTTCATGGTGTTTTTCCTTCATACAGAAAATTCTTATTTTTATTTTATTATTTTACTTTGTTTTGTTTTTGCTTGGGCACAGTATGCTTTATTGGTGGTACATGACAAGAAGACTCCCTACTGGCCTCCCTCCCCTTCTTCAGGGGGTCTGGGATAGAAACCGTTTGGCAGTCAGGAGATTCTCTGTGTGTTGGGAGGAGTCGGGCAAGGACATCCTAGCAGCTGAGGGCCTCTCTCTTCTTGGTCTCGCTGGGGCTCATGGTCAAGGGGGCTCTTACTCCTTGGCCATGCAGACCATAACATCCACCAGCCAGTTGCTGTAGCCAAATTCACGGTCATACCTGGAAATGAGCTTAACAAAGTGGTCATTGAGGGCAGTGCCCACCCCAGCGTCGAAGGTGGAAGAGTGGATGTCACTGTACAGTCGCAGGAAACAACCTGGTCCTCATGTAGCCCAAGATGCCCTCGAGGAGGCCCTCTAGTGCCTGCTTCAGCATCCTTGTTGATGTCATCATATTTGGCAGGTGGCGGGTCAGACACATTGGGGGTGGGGACATGGAAGGCCAGGCCAGTGAGCTTCCCATTCAGCTCAGGGATGACCTTGCCTGTACCCTTGGCAGCACCAGTAGAAGCAGGGATGATGGTTCTGGGCAGCCCCTGGATCACCATGCTACACCTTCCCGGAGGGGCTGTCCACAGGCTTCTGGGTGGCAGTGATGGCAGGGACTGTGGCCATGAGTCCCTCCACGATGCTGAAGTTGTCACGGATGACCTTGGCCAGAGGGGCCAAGCAGCTGGTGGTGCAGGAGGCATGGCTCACAGCCTTGAGGGAGCTGTCCTACTTCTCATGGTTCAAGCCCATCACAAACATGGGGGCTTTAGCAAAAGAGGTAGAGATGATGACCCTCTCAGCTCCACCCTTCAGGTGAGTGCCAGCTTTCTCCATGGTGGTGAAGACCCCAGTGGACTTCACAACATACTCAGCACCAGCATCACCCTGTTTGATGTTGGCGGGATCTCGCTCCTGGGAGAAGGAGATGGGCTTCCCATTGATAACACGTTTCCCATTCTCGGCCTTGTCTGTGCCATGGAATTTGCCGTGAGTGGAGTCCTACTGGAACATGTGGGCCATGTGGTTGAGGCCAATGAAGGGGTCATTGATGGCGACAGTGTCCACTTTGTCGGAGTTAAAAGCAGCCCTGGTGACCAGGTGTCCAGTATGACCAAATCTGTTTACTGTGACCTTCACCATCGTGTCTCAGGGACATGGCTGGCACTGCGCCAGAAGATGCGGCTATCTGTCAAACAGGGAGGAGCAGAGAGCCTTATTTTTACCTTTTTTTTTTTAAGATTTTGTTTATTTATTCATGAGAGAGAGAGGCAGACACAGGCAGAGGAAGAAGCAGGCTCCATGCAGGGAGCCCGATGTGGGACTCGATCCCAGGACTCCAGGGTCACGCCCTGGGCCAAAGGCAGGCACTAAACTGCTGAACTACCCAGGCGTCCCTATTTTTACTTTTTAAGGAAAACTTACGTCTTTTATTTCTGGGTTTTGTATTATTACTATTATTTTTTTGAGAGAGCACACACTGCCCTCGTGAACAGGTGGGGAGGAAGGGGGGGGGCGGGGAGAATCTCCAGCAGACCCCCCACTGAGCACAGAGCCCTGAGATCATGACCTTAGCCAAAATCAAGAGTTGGATATTAACCTGCTGCACCACCCAAGTGCCCTGGATTTTTGTATTAAGAAAACTTTTTACCACTGTTAATTTCTTTTTTTCCTTTTGACACTGTTGTGGTTTAGTTTTTACCTTTATTTTTTACTCCTATGTAATTTGTTTTGGTACAACATGAGGTTAGGCCTTGGGTATTTTTTTCCCTTTCCTAATATTTTATATTTTTTGTTAGTTTCTGTAACCATTTGAAATCATAATAGCAGGTGGAGGGAGGGGCAGGGGGAGGAGGAGAGTCCCAAGCAGATGCCACGCTCAGCACAGAGCCTGACTCTGGGCTCCATCTTCTGACCCTGAGGTCATGACCTGAGCTGAAATCAAGAGTCAGACACTTAACTGAGCCCCTCAGGTACCCTGAAATAAAAAACTTTGTTAAAGAAAGAGGAGGGGGTTTTAAATTGCCATGTAAGTGCCATTGTCTCCACAGACGTGCTGTGGGCACTGGAGACCCTCAGGGAGACGCCGGGTGGACGGCAGCACCGGGACTGTCCCCGCAAGGTCCCCGATCTGCACGGCCGGTGCTGGCCCCCGGGCCGCATCAGGAGGGGGCTGCATGTGGGAAGAAGGGCGCGCCAGGCAGGTCGGGGCGAGCTGATATGTCCCTCCCTCCTAGGGGCGAGCTGGCGGAGGACAGCATGGAGACTGAAAATGCGGCTGCGGCCGCGGCGGCTGCGTTCACGGCGTCCTCGCAGCTCAAGGAGGCTGTGTTAGGTAGGGAGCCTGCCTTCCCGCTCGGTGCCTCTGCGGGCGGCTCAGACGCGCTTTCCCCTGGATGGTCCCCGGGGCCTGGGGTGTGGGGGGCCTCCTGCTGGCTCTTGCCCCGGGTGCAGCGAGGGTGGTGCAGCGAGGGTGGTGCGGGCTCAGGCCCCAGGGTCCTCCCAGGTGTGGCCTGCTGGCATCTGCAGGGGGGCTCAGCCCTTCCCCGTGGCGGGCCGAACCCCCCCTCTCCGTGGTTGTAAGACCACAGTGAATGCTCACGGCCTCGGAACTCCTCAGAATAGAAACGACAAGCTTCTCTAGAATTATTCAAAACAAAGCTTGATTTTATTTCCTTAAGTGGTTCTTCCATTGAACTGTATTTTAATTATGCTAACATTATTATCATAAGATTGATTTTTGTGGTTTTATCTGAAACTCTAACCTGAGACTAAGGAGTAATGTTCTGCTCACCTGCGCCCTATCTTAGTCCCTCCTGGATCTTAATTTCTGGTGTCTGGTTGGCAGCTATGTCGGTGCTTTTGCTGAAGGAAGTACTTGGGAAAGGTTGTAACTGGTTTTGTTTTTACCCTTTCCCTATCACCACACCTTGTGAGAAGTGAAGGTGGCTGAAGAAGAGGAGAGCCTGGAGGCTGAAATCGTGTACCCCATTACCTGCGGAGACAGCAGAGCCAACCTGATTTGGAGGAAGTTTGTGTGCCCGGGCATCAATGTGAAGTGTGTTCAGGTGAGGCTTCTGTATAACCAGAGTGCAGACCTGTGTGCCAGGACTACAGGGGAGGGAGGCCCTCGTGGTGCCACACCCTTGAGACCAGCAATGTCAGACTTCGGTCCAAGGGGGGCATGACCTGTGCAGGGGAGTGCAGAAGGCAGGGGTCAGCTGTGTTTGGGAGAACAGAGGAGCCAGGGGTAAGCCTTCAGGGATGGACACTGTTGCTGAGGGCCGCAGGGGAAAGCATCAGATGTCGATTCCTTTTTCTGGAATGCAGCTGTGGGAAGAGGCTAGGGAGGTAGCCCTGGTCATGTGGGGGGTGGCCACAGTCACCAAGTTGGGAGCTACTTGTTTTGGTAGATTGAATGAGGTGTATGCTTTGGAAAGACTCATTTAATAGCCATGAGTAAGGTGAATGCGAGAGGTATTCTTTTTCTGCCATGTTAGATTGAGTGCCCAGACTGGCCTTATGCTAAAAACAGCCCAAAAAGCTGGTTAAGATACTTTACTAAAGCATCTTTTAGATGCTTCCATGAGCTGGCAAAAATGGATGAAATACTCAAGCCAGGGGCCCGAGTAACGGGGTTTGGAGAAGGCCGAGTGCCACCTCCAGCTTTGGCCTGCAGAGCCTTCATCGGCCCCCCACTTTCTCAGCCTCACAGGGCTAGAGTTGAGAAGGTGAAGCCAGGGCTTCCCTGAACTGTGTGGTTGTAAGGCTCTTACTTGTAAGGTCTCTCCCCTCAGTGTCAGGTGGACCCCTAACCTCAGATTGTCAGCCCCAGCCCCATCCTGTCCCCTGGGACAGGGAACCAACCGCCTGCCACCCATCTTAGCACTGAGGGAAAGAGGCACCCTCTTGAGGATTTGCATGGGAGCCTGATGGTCTGAAAATCCTAAGTGTTTAGTTGTAAGCAGTTCCTGGCAGACAGTTCCTGCAGGAGCCTGACAAGCATATGAAAAGACCTTTTGGAGGATCTCATCTTTGTCACAGGTTTTCAGTAATGTCACCAGACAGAGTTTCAAGGAAGAACCAGCTCACTGTGTAAAACAAGCAGAAACACTGAGCATGTGAGGAGACCAAACACCCAAGTGCACAAACCACAAGATAGGAGACTCATAATGCTGCAGACATTGGGATTTTTAGACAGGAAACATAAAAGAATTATATGTTTAATTTATCTCAAGATTAAAGTTTGACGTAAAAGCATAAGCGTATTTAGAAGAACAAACTAGGAATGAAAAATAGAACACTTTGTGGATAGGTGCAGATTAGACACGGTTGAAGGGAGAGTTCACGAACCGGAAGGTAGGAGTAAAGTAGTGTTTATTACTGTGTATTTCCTGCTGTTTCTATCAAATAGAAGCAAAGCTTCTTACATTGGAAAGTCAAGTCCTGTAGAGGTGGAAGAAGTGAAGCTGACTGGTGAGAGCTGGTTGGGGAGCACGATGTTCTCTAGGCTCAAAATATCCCCCATCAATTAGGTATTAACCGTAGAGGAAAGGGGCACCTGGGGGCTCAGTGGTTGAGCATCTGCCTTCAGCTCAGGGCGTGACCCCGGGGTCCTGGGATCGAGTCCTACATAGGGCTCCCCACAAGGACCCTGCTTCTCCCTCTGCCTGTCTCTGTCTCTCTCTGTGTCTCTCATGAATAAATAAACAAAATATTTTTTAAAAAATTGTAGAGGAGGGGCAGCCCGGGTGACGCATTGGTTTAGCGCCACCTTCAGCCCAGGGCCTGATCCTGGAGACCCGGGATCGAGTCCCACGTCAGGCTCCCTGCATGGAGCCTGCTTCTCCCTCTGCCTGTGTCTCTGCCTCTCTCTCTGTGTGTCTATCATGAATAAAAAAAAAAAAAAAAAAAAAAAGTTAAAAAAAATTGTAGAGGAAAAACAGCAGCTCTGCAGGGGAAGCCTGGCAGGTAGCTCCTCAACCAAGTGATAACAGTGGTGTCAGGGCAGACCTCCGTCACGGCTCTCCTGATTGAATAGGCGGGAATTCTGTAGCATTCCCACAAGGAAGGCACAGCCTGACTCTTCTCATGAGAAGACTTGAGGGACAGTCAAGAAATTCACTTGGCATGCTTCAGAAATGTCCAGGTCAGGAAGATGAAGGTGGAGTCTTCGGGGAGCAGGTGTGGCGTGCAGGCTGGGCTGAGTCCTGCTTCAGAGACCCATTGCTCCAAAGGCTGTTGTCGGGGCAGCTCACAGGTTCTGCATGTGGCCTGTTGATGAGATAATACAGACTAATGGTGATTTCCTGAGTTTGAGCACTGTGGTTCCACAGCTGAACCTTTTCCTCAGGAAGTAGACTGTGGCAGAGTTCCCGAAAGTGTCCTAGCAGCCGGAGGACAATGGAGCTGTGTCCTGTGCTGACAGAGGAGAGCTGCACGTGGCGGAATCATCTTTAGACCTGGGGGGGATGCAGACATTTCAGACAGAACTGTGGTGGCCACTAGCAGGTCCTCACTGCAGGGTGTTCCAGGAAGTGTTCTTGCGGCAGATAGGAGTGTTAGGTACTGAAGGCGTGCAGAGCAAAGGAAGTGGAAATGTGTGGGTGAGCCAAAGTGTGAGTGAGTCTGTAGCTCTGACAACATGTCTTAGGAAGACTCCAGACCAGATAAAACACGCGGCACCTGGCAATGGGGTCAGTTAGCTCTGGACGCTGATAGTCCACGTAGGCCCTGCACCCGCCCTGAGAGTCGAGCATGACATGCCAACTACTGGAGAAAACTCTGGAACTCCAAGAGTGGTGCTCAGCCCAGATGGTGGCAGGAGAGGAGAGGAGGCAGCGTGTGGACGCAGGGAAGTGGATGGAAGCACGAGACTCCAGACAGATGGAGCAGTTGGGTTCAGCTGTGGCAGGCCAGGGACCGAGGCACAGATGGTGTCACGTGGGGTGGGGGAGGGACAGACACTGTCACACTAGCTGGGGGGGACAGACTGGAGTTGTGTCTGGTGGGGGAACACTGATTGTGTCACGTCTAGGGAGTGGGGTGTGGGAGGTATTGGCAGAGGCTGGGCCCAGGGTGAGTGTCCTGCTGGTTGCGCAGGGGCCAGAGGGGTGTCCACCTCCGCTGCCTGGGCTCACAGCCCATCTCCTCGACCCTCGAGTGAGGGGTCGAGTGGCTTTGTGAACTCCGTGAGAGGGTGTGTGTAGGTGGTCAGGATGTTAGGAAAATGACTCCCATCTGCAGGGGTCCCCAGGCTGCTTGCACTTGCTCTGACCTCAGTCTGCTGGAGGTACCAGTGCTCGGTGCTCCGTGCTCCCAGCAGGGTACGCTACACGATCCCACACCGCCCAGGGCCCTGGAGGAGGCCTCCTGGGAAGGGGAGGCCCAGCGGCACTTGTGTTGCTGCTTCTGCTGAGTCCCAGTGACTCATCTCTTTCCTGTCTATAGTGTTATTTTGATTCTTAAGTTCCAACAATTGCTTGTTTTTCACGATCGAGTGGGTTTGGGTAAAACTGGCCCCAAAACCCTGACATTGAAATGGATGTTTGTGCGTCAGGGCCAGAGATGCCTGCTGTGAGAGGGTGCTGCGGTGGGTCGGGTGGGGTGAAGGGGACAAATCACAGCTTACCCTGTGCACGTCCTGTGTTAGATGTCACATACGTGAGTATTTAATGGAATGAGTGGGTTTGCTGAGTCCCAGCTGGAGGGAGAGAGCGTCTTGCTGTTCTGAGTGGTGTCACCTCAGCTCTCCCTGGCTCAGACGTACCATCTGTTTCTCGAGGCAGCACCAGGTGCTGGGCTCCCTCCCCGGGCTTGGGGGCAGTGCCGGCCACAGGTCCCCATGCCAGCCCCCGTGCGGAGGGCCAGGTCTTATTTTGCCTGAAGTGTTCTTTTCCCATGGTCAGGGTTGCCACTGGTTGAACCCGAAACATCAGAGAGGAGAAGCCTGCTGCTCTTGGAGCCAGGCCGTGGCACTCTGCCCTGCCACCCCGCACTGCTCTCCCGGGCTGGGCAAGCGGGAGAGGTGGGTCGCATGTGCGTCCTGACCCAGCTGTGCTTCCCTCCTCAGTATGACGAGCATGTGATCAGCCCAAAGGAGTTTGTGCACCTGGCTGGCAAGTCCACCCTGAAGGACTGGAAGAGGGCCATCCGGATGAACGGCATCATGCTCAGGTGGGCGTCTGCGAGAGCGAGCCCTCCGCAGTGGAGTGCAAGTGACCGCGCCAGGTGTCCTTCTATGGCTTTTTTGTTGGTTTTTAATAAGATGAGGCACATTCTGAACAGGAGAGCTGACCGTGTCCCCTGCAGCGCAGCTGACCCAGCTGACCGCACCTGCCACGGCCCTGCAGGCATGTGGTCTCATTCTGATGTCCTCACACGGCCTCCCTTTGCATCCTGCATCTCCCACCGCAGCCACTAAACCCAGGGGTGCCTGGGCAGGGGCCTAGGTCTCTCACCTGGGGTGGGGTGGTGTGTCTGGCCACTTGTCCCTTCCTGGCACGGCCGGTCTGCCTGCTGAGGGTCTCACCCAGACTACGTCTAGTTTGCTGGCCACACATCCGTCTTCTGGACATTCTCCACCTTTTGTGGCAATACTGCTTTCAGGGTACAGGACAGTGGGTCCCAGAGGGCCTTAGTCTAGATCCCTGACCTTTCCTGTCATCAGGTCAGGGGTGCTGGGTTGGTGCCCCGTCTCTGGCTGCTGATGGTGGTGTCCTCTTGGTCAGGTGCCCACTTACTCCTCATAGATCTCGTTTTCCCTTTGAGATTAATCAGGAATTTGTAGAAAGGTTGGGGCTGGCTCTCCGCTCCCTTGCCGACATGAAATCCCAGAATAGAGACGGATTTGTGCCTCTGTCTCTCCACGGGCAGCGTCCATCCCAAGGGTCCTGTCGCTTGTTTTCCTGGGCTGATTCTCAAGCCGATGTGAAGGCCATGTCTGCTCTGCTAGCCCTCCCTGGGTGTGTGTGACCTGTCCCCAGTGGCCTTCTGTCCCTTTCCCGTCACTCGTGAAACAGGAATGGTGATGCCCCTTCTGAGAAGCCTGAGGACAGACTAGGCTTTTAAGTTCACACGCCCAGAATGTCAGTCCCAGTCTTCACGTTTTCGGATTTCCTGCTTTGGTGGTAACAACTCACCCCTCCTGGTGAAGCAGAGGGCACCTCTCTCTGGTGGTCCCCACCCCACCCCTGTGTTCACTCCGTGGCCCCCCCTGCCGGCCAGTCCAGAGATGGCTGCTGTTTCTGATGGTGTCTGGCAAGGCTGGACCGGGTCACTTTGCTGCTAAAGGGGCTGCTCTCCTCTATGTGGTTATTCCCGGGAGATGTGGCTTTGTGCTGTCCTTGGGTGTGGGTTTGCTGCCCAGAGGAGTGCCTACGGCCCTG
The DNA here is from genome assembly GCF_011100685.1 of Canis lupus familiaris. Lineage (NCBI taxonomy): Eukaryota > Metazoa > Chordata > Mammalia > Carnivora > Canidae > Canis > Canis lupus. Next base: position 48,029,671 of record NC_049245.1, on the reverse strand, counting down.
TGGTGAGGCCTGGGTCTCGGTCCTGTTCACTGTCACCGTGAACCACAGCCTGGGCTTGAAGTGGCCAGATGCCCACGGCCAGAGACCCAGCCGGCCTGCTGATACCTGTGCTTCTAGAGCATGCTTGGCACCCTTGCAGTTGGCTGGGTCCCATCCTGCCGTGCTCATGGCTCCTAAGCCCCACCCATTAAACGTGCTCCTGACTTTCTAGAAAGTGTTTTGGTGGCTTAGCTGTGAGAAGGCAACTGGCTGTTTCCTTGGAGGAGCACGCAGGGGAGGTGCACTGTGGGTCAGCTGCTCACCTGGAGGTCAGTGCAGGCACACCGTGCAGAGGCCCCATCAAGCCCCCCGACCCTGTCACAGGTTGAGGGGGGTGAGTTGAGGTGTTCCCAGGGTTAAACCCAGGCCCTCCAGGGATCCCTGGGTGGCGCAGCGGTTTGGTGCCTGCCTTTGGCCCAGGGCACGATCCTGGAGACCCGGGATCGAGTCCCACGTCGGGCTCCCGGTGCATGGAGCCTGCTTCTCCCTCTGCCTATGTCTCTGCCTCTCTCTCTCTGATTTATTTAATCATAAATTAAAAAAAAAAAAAAAACCCAGGCCCTCCAGAGAGGCTGTAATAAAGGGCCTCCCTGGGAGGGTGATCCTGGCAGGTGAGGGACGTGCCGTGCCCCCTGCTGCAGTCGAGGATGGGAAACGAGCCACCTTGAGTGTGTAGCCAGAAGCCAGAGGCACCAGCACCGTCCTGTGTTGCTGTACACACAGGGCCGGGCTGCTCCGGAGGGTTTCTCATCCCCCTCTGCCTCACGGTCACCTTGTGGGTGCGCCGTCAGGCTCTTCTGTTAGCCGGGGGTCTGCTCACCTGCGGCTGGCAGGCGGCGGAACATCCCCGGAGGGCTCAGGGCGTGACCAGCATCCCTGGGACAACTGCCTGCCAGCACCCTCCTTTGTCCTGGCCACCAGCCATGTGATTGCGGTCCCCATGGACTTCTGACTTGTGCTGGCAGCTGGAGGTCCCACACTGGCCTAGGGAGCCCTGGCTGGCGCTGTCACGGCCTGTCTGGAGCCCGAGGGGCACCCAGCTCCCGGCCCGTGGTTGGCCACTTTGCAGCTGCCACCTCCCCAGGGACCTGCCACCAGGCCAGCCCTTCCTTGCCCTGCCATCAGGACCTGAGGATGCTGGAGTGGGGGGAAGGGAGGGGAGCGAGGTACCTTGAGGTCCACCCGCACCCACTGGTTCTCTGGACGTGTCCTCCGTCCCTGGTCTCCTTTGCCACAGGAAGATCATGGACTCTGGGGAGCTGGACTTCTATCAGCACGACAAGGTCTGCTCCAACACCTGCCGCAGCACCAAGATCGATCTCTCAGGCGCCCGCGTGTCCCTGAGCAGCCCCACCTCGGCCGAGTACATTCCCCTCACACCTGCCACGGCTGATGGTACGTGCTGGCTTGGAGCCTTTGCTCTCACCGGGGCTTGAGCCTTCCCACTCCAGCTACAGCCATGGGGTGGGCCTTTGCACACCACTCGTGGAGCCTGGCCTCCCGCCCTGGTCCTGTGGTGTCCACCACCGCCACCTTCTTTGTGGAGAGTCTAGCTCGATTGTTATTGTCGTTGACAGGGAAGATTCGGGTACTTTTTCTTAGTCATTTTTAACGTAAACTGTTATAATTTGTGAGTAGAGAAGTGTAGAAGGAAGGTTAGTGCAGACGTCCAGTGACCATCACCAGCTCCGACTCACTCAGGGACGCCACCCATGTGGCGGACGTGGGCTCCTCTCAGCCCCGGGGCTGAGCTGTGTCGCAGGCCCGCGCTGCCTGTAGCACCCGGTGCTCAGCCCACGTGCTGGTACCTCCTGGCTTTCGGCTGACCTACCCTCCATATCCTTCCACGATGACGCCTGTGGCTGTGGCTGGTAGATGCGCATGTTCCCAGGAAGCCTTCCAGCTTTTAGAAAGAAATTCTTTTTAAAACTGCAGTTAGGGATCCCTGGGTGGCGCAGCGGTTTGGCGCCTGCCTTTGGCCCAGGGCGCGATCCTGGACACCCGGGATCGAATCCCACGTCGGGCTCCCGGTGCATGGAGCCTGCTTCTCCCTCTGCCTGTGTCTCTGCCTCTCTCTCTCTCTCTGTGTGACTATAATAAAAAAAACAACAACAACAACAACAAAAAAAAAACTGCAGTTAGAGGGACGCCTGGATGGCTCAGCGGTTTAGCACCTGCTTTTGGCCCAGGGCGTGGTTCCAGGGTCCCAGGATCGAGTCCCATGTTGGGCTCCCTGCGTGGAGCCTGCTCCCTCTGCCTTCTCTGCCTCTCTCTCTCTCTCTCTCTCTCTCTGTGTGTCTCTCATAAATAAATAAATAAAACCTTAAAAAAAAGTAAAAAATAAAACTGCAGTTAGAGCAAATTCGGTCCTTGGTCCTGCTGGTAACTTGGAGGTGGTGCATTTCCAGTGATGTCACCTGAACTAACCTGACTATACCTGTCAGTCCATGGGGCCAGGGACTGTCCTTGTCACTGGCCAGACGGTGGCCAGTGGAGGGGTCCTGGGAGGATGGGGGAGAGTCTCAGGCACAACAGCGAGGTTCCACCGTAGCCTCCAGCTCCGCTCCTGCACTCCGCCGGCACGGGCTGGCTGGCCGAACTTCAGAGCCCCTCCTGGAAACTCCAGGAACACAGTTGCCGGTAGTCAGACGAGCCGGCTGCTCTTTTGTCAGCTCTCCTCATCCGTTGGTTACAGTTTGCAGTGATGTGGGGCCTTGGGGCCTGGGCTTCTTTCTGGGCCAAAGCCCCAGGCTGGGGCCTGGTCTGGCTCCTTGGAAGGCACAGCGCAGTGTGGGGAGGGCCTGGGTCACCCCAAAGCCCTCTCTGCACCCCCAGTGGGCCGTAGCTTTCGTGAGAATAGGGCTGACACCGGGTTATGGGTCCAGACCCCCTGCTCCGCCATGAGAGTCCGCCTGGGACGACGGGTCTCCAGTCTCCAAGAAGGGACCAGGCTTTGAGCGCTCCAGTCAGCACTCACCACGTCCGGTGAAGGCCACATCAGGTTTAGGATTTAGCTCTTTGAACGCTGTCACGTCTCGACGGTCTGGACGAGGCTGTGTGTTCCTTTACTTAGCTACGTGCGGTCTGCTCAGCCAGAGTTCTCAGGGAACATCTTGCCAGTTGTGTAGTTAGTGAAAGATTTTGTGTCACCTAGACTATGGAGAAGATGTGTTTTTGCCCCGAATTATTCTAAGCACATAGCGTTTTTCAGCACGACGTCGTTGGTCGTAGGAGGCCCGTGTGAGGCTGGGGAGCTTACGCAGATGTTAGGCAGTCGCAGGCTTGTGCCTCAGCGGGGTCTGTGTGGAGCCAGGCCTCCATCAGAAGCAGCCTCAGCGGCCAGGTGCCCGCTGTGTCCGCAGCTGTGCGGGCACCAGAGCGGAACCGGGGCGTGAGCCTGAGCGGACGGCGTAGGTCCCTGATCTCGGGAGGCGGCGCTGGCACACGCGAGGTCAGGGCGCTGTGGACCTAGCGGAGGTCGCGGGGAAGGGGCAGTCCGGGTGCTGGCCTTGCGGTCCGAGGAGTGTGCGGGCAGGTTGGAAGCGCCTGGAGACGAGTGCAGTGGTGGGAATTTGTCGAGGCTGGTGGTGGCGTCAGGGAGACTCCGTTCTTTCTCCTTCATGTGTGTTTGATGATGTGTGCGGTTCAGAAGCTTAAAAATAGGTGTACCTCAGAGCTATGAACCTGTTGACTGCCCTGGTACACGTGTGCTTGTGGATTTTATAAAAACTGGTGCAAAGGGGCAGCCCTGGTGGCCCAGGGATTTAGCACCGCCTTCAGCCCAGGGCGTGATCCTGGGGATCCGGGATGGGTCCCGTGTCGGGCTCCCTGCATGGAGCCTGCTTCTCCCTCCTCCCTCTGCCTGTGTCTCTGCCTCTCGCTCTCTCTGTGTCTCTCGTGAATAAATAAAATCTTAAAAAAAAAAAATTGGTGCAAAGGAGAGCTTTAGAGCCCGTGTTGGGATGGTGGGTTGGGAGGGTTGCTCGCTGGCTGGCGAGGCTCACGGTGGCCGTGTCTGGGTTGCAGTGAACGGGTCTCCCGCCACCATCACCATAGAGACCTGTGAGGATCCTGGCGACTGGACCACGGCCATCGGAGGTACCAGTCCTTCTGGTTGGGCTGCTTGGGGGTGAGGGGCGGGATGTGCTGGGTGGCCCTGGGCAGGCTGCAGGCAGGCCTGGGGGGCTTCCCGGAGGAAGTGCCAGTGCGGCGGTGGAGCTCCACCCATGCAGACCTGTGCACGCTGGCCCCCAGCCCCAGGCCTCCTGGCAGCTCTGCTCCGGCCTGCGGCGAGAAGCCTGCCGTGGTTGCTTCTTCCTGCCCTCTGAGCCCCCCTGCCCCTCACAGACGACACGTTCTCCTTCTGGCGAGGCCTCAAGGACGCAGGCCTGCTGGACGAGGTCATACAGGAGTTCCACCAGGAGCTGATGGAGACCATGAAAGGCCTGCAGCAGCGGGTCCAGGACCCCCCCCTGCAGCTCCGAGGTGAGAGGCTCTGTGTGCCCGGCACCACCCTCCCCCCGCTCCCCGGCTGCCCCTCCTGCCCTGCCGTGCCCCTGTAGACTCAGGACCCGGCTGGGCCTGGTTCAGCTCTGGTGGCGGAAGGGGGCGGAGCAGAGGCAGGCGGCCGGCCCCCTGGGTCACTGTGTCCGCGGGACGTCTCTGTGGGGGCCGTTCTCACCGTGTGCTCGCGCCTTCAAGATGCCGTCCTCCTCAACAACATCGTGCAGAACTTCGGCATGCTGGACTTGGTGAAGAAGGTGCTGGCCAGCCACAAGTGCCAGATGGACCGCTCTCGGGAGCAGTACGCCCGAGACCTGGCAGGTACGTCGGGTGGCCAGGGCCTCCCTGGGCCCAGTGCTCCCGTGGCCGTCCCTGGTCACTGCCTGGTGGGACAGCTGCTCCTGAGAGAGCACAGGAGGCACAGTCTGGAGGGGGGAGGACCAGGAGAGCCTAGCCTAGCGCGTCTCACGGGGAAGCCAACACGCAGGGCCTAGGTGGCCCGCCCTCGGCTCCCCTGCGACTGTTTACAGGAGAAAAGTGGGAGAGGTGAGGCTGTGCCACTGGGGCCCCCAGAGTCACTCTCTGACGTGTGTGTTTCTCCTTCCTGGCGCTCCCAGGGCGCTCGTGTGCAGCAGATGGCTCACGTGTGTGGTTTTGACCTATTTTGTATCTTCATGCTTCACAAAAGCAACTTTCTGTGCAGATTCTAGAAAGATCAGAAAGTTAGAATGGGGAAGGTCTGTCCTCGTCTGGCAGCTTAGAGGCCGCCTTTGAGATGACATTTCTGCTTTCTCGGAGGGGCAGTCAGCACAGGCACCGCAGAGAGTGTCACTGGGGGGAGATGGGGTGGGACAGGGACAGAGCATCACTGGTCAGGGTACATGTGTTTCCCTCCCTGTGTCCGCACTGGCCTCTGTCCCCCCCCCCCACACCTGACTCCTCCTCCCCACAGTGATGCTCTGTCCCATGTCCCCCATCCGCCCATGCAGTGACGCTCTGTCCCCCATGTCCCCCTGTCCTTGCAGTGATGCTCTGTCCGTGTCCCCCCCCACAGTGACGCTCTGTCCCCCATGTCCCCCTGTCCCCACCGTGACGCTCTGTCCCATGTCCCCGTAGCCGCAGTGATGCTCTGTCCTGTGTCCCCCTCCCTGCAGTAACACTCTGTCCCGTGTCCCCCTGTCCCCACAGTGAAGCTCTGTCCCCCATGTCCCCCTGTTGCCGCAGTGATGCTCTGTCCCGTGTCCCCCCCACAGTGATGCTCTGTCCCCCCGCCCCTCCCAGTGACACTCTGCCCCTGTCCGCCCACAGCCCTAGAGCAGCAGTGTGACGAGCACCGCCGTCGGGCCAAGGAACTCAAGCACAAATCTCAGCACCTCAGCAACGTGCTCATGACGCTGACCCCCGTCTCCCTGCCACCCCCCACGAAGCGGCCCCGGCTGGCAAGGGCCACGTCAGGGCCGGCTGCCATCGCCTCGCAGGTGCTCACCCAGTCTGCCCAGATCGCCCTCAGCCCCGGCGTGCCCGTCTCCCAGCTGACTGGCGTGCCACTCGGCAAAGTGGTGTCCACCCTGCCGTCCCCCGTGCTGGGCAAGGGACCCCCCCAGGCTGCTTCCGCCAGCTCTCCAGCCTCGCCCCTGCTCGGGGGCTACACAGTGCTGGCCTCGTCGGGCACCACCTTTCCTAGCACCGTGGAGATCCACCCGGACGCGTCCAGCCTCACAGTCCTGAGCACAGCCGCCATGCAGGACGGCAGCACTGTGGTCAAGGTGGTGAGCCCCCTGCAGCTGCTCACCTTGCCGGGCCTGGGCCCCACCCTGCAGAACGTGGCCCAGGTGTCACCTGGGGGTAGCACCATCGTGACAGTGCCCACGGGGGCCGTCGAGAGTGCCGTGGCCGCCTCGGGGCCTGAGGAGCACACGGCCACCATTGAGGTGGCCGCCATGGCGGAGGGCCACGAGCACAAGTAGACGCTGGTGGAGGGCGAGGCCCCTCGTGGGCACAGGGCTGGCCGCCTCTCCTCAAGCCCCGGCCGGCCGGGAGCACGGCACCGCCGCCCCGCGGGTCACGTCGGGCTGAACCAAAGAGAGGGAACACCAAACAGACGGAAGAGAAAGGGATCGCCAGCGACAGGCCTGTGCGGTCAGCCTCCACCTCGAACTTCCTCCCCCTTTTCTTAGGAAATACATTCTTCCATCTGTTGCTTATTGATACTGTTTACACGTTGGGCCTGATGAGGAGCCAGGCAGAGAGGACGAGGAGGCACCGCCGGGGAGCAGGGCGCGGACCCCGTGGGTGCGAGGGGCCCCCGGGGGGGGGTATCACGAACACAAGTCTTGGGAACCGTCCCCAAGTGTGGAAACCCATGGATCCTATGGATTTGGTTTCTTCCCACAGTTTTCTGTAGGTTTAGCGGGTCCCGGCACCCTGATCTCCCGTCTCTGGAGCGGGCGCCGTGCTGCTGCAGGTCCACACGCGGCCCTGGGCAGGGGCGCCTGGGCACCCGGGGCTGGAGTGCCACCCCCAGGGCACCCGCCTGAGCAGAGGGCCCAGAGGCCCCAGCAGCTGAGTTTGCCGTCTGCCCACCTCCCTCCGCCCTGCAGGCGCTCGGGCCCCCCGGGGGGCCCCTGCACACGCGCCGTGGGTGTTTTTAAGTGAATTATTAGTAGGCTTCTAGGAAGAGTCAGATTTCTAGCATTTTCATCCTAAGCAATGCTGAGTGCCTAGGCTTCCTGCATCGCTCTGGGCTCCAGAGTGCTCAGTACGAGGCAGCTGTGGGCGCCGCCCCGGGGCGACTGCGCTGGTGGTTCCCGCTGCTCCGGCGGTGAGCACTCGCCCGGCGGGCCGCCCGGAGGAGGGTGGCGGTGACGGTGGTGCGCCCCTGCGGCTTTGGTTCCGGGGGTGCGGGTGCGAACACAGCAAGACAGGAACCGAGGAGGGGCTGCATGGGGCGAGGTGCTCCCGCCTTTGGGGAACTCGTCATCCACCCCGTGCTCAGCCTGCTGGCGGGGCCGCCGTGACAGCTTTAGCCCCTGGCCCTCCGGGACCCCCACCCAGGGGTGGAGGTGCACCCTGCTGGCTGGCGCTGGTGCCCGAGGGCGTGTGGGGTGGCAGTTGGGTGGTCTGGACCAGGGTCTGTCACGGCGGGGCCACCCGGGGGCCATGCGCAGGTCTGCTTGTGGACCCAGGAGGAAGAGCAGCAGGGGTCCCAGGGCCCGCCCGAGCCCTTGAGTGGACGTCCCCGCGGCCACGCTTCCCCTGGCGGCCAGTTCAGTTGCCTGCGGAAGACCCTTCTCTGCCGGAAGGGGAGGGGGCTCCAGCGCAGCCACTGCCCTACTTTGTGCTTCGAAGGGAACTGGGTTGTCTGTCTGTCCTTCCATCCCAGGTGCCCCACACCTCCCCGAGTCTCCCAGGCGCTCCTTCCTGTTTTCTTTCTGTCACATACTTGTTTGCCGTGGTCACGGGTCAGCTGGTTTCAGCACGGTGTTTACCTGCTGGTTACGGAGTCCCGATGCCTGTGGCAGCGTGACCGCGGGGTGGGCGCGTCCTGTCCTGTCCTGTGCGTCTGCACCAGCTCGGGCAGTGCGAGAAAGCACATCTTGCCCTTGGGGCCTTTGTCAAAGTCAGACAAGCGGCCCCTTTGAAGCCGCCGCCCCGCCGGCAGTCAGACCGCAGGGCTGGAGGGAAGTGCACATCCGAGCCATAGCACGGAAGCCGCAGCTTCAGAAATAACTGCAGCCCCTCCCTCCACCTGGGCGGGGGGCGGGGGGACACCTGTGCCTGGCAGGGCCCCGAGTCCCGGCTGTCGGGGGGCCGCGGGGGCCGCCTGCACCCCTCCAGTCCCCGGGCGGGACCGCGGGCTGCTTCTGGGGAGCAGGACTGGACTTGGTTTCTCTCACGGCTGCCGGCCCAGAGGCAGCCTGGGGAAGGGAAGCATCCGGGTTCTACTTTGTATGTTTTGCAAGTATCTGCTTGGTACTTTGATTTACAGTAAAAACATTTTTCGTAACGTGTGTCTGAGTCTTGTGATGAGAGCTCATGGAGGGGGTCACGGTGGTGCAGGTGCGTGTCCCGCGCAGACGGCGCTCAGGCCATGCCACCTGCCCTGGGAGACTGTGGTCGGGGCCCAGGCCCTCCCTCCCTGTGTCCCTGAGGTCACCGGTGTTGTCGTGTCGGCACCATCCCCACCCCCAGGAGGCCAGCAGAGTGTGTGCACGTCTTCACCCCAGAGGTGGTGCGTGCTTACCACAGGCTGCAGGTGACACGAGGGGTTCCCGCGGTGGGCATGCAGTGGACGGCCTGACCCCCCTCTCACACAGGGGAGGAGGTTGAGCTACTTGGCAGGAGAGGGTGGCACAGCCTGGCTGGGAGCAGGCTGCCTGCCCCTGGTGGGGAGCTGCCGCCAGGACCGAGAAGCATCAGGGGTGACCCCCACGGGCAGCCGGGGGGCCTGTGTGGGCCCCGGGAGCAGGACATCGTCTGCAGGGGGTTTGCGGGCTCTGTTGTACCCTCCACCTCTTGCCCGCCGTAGCCCCTTCTGGGGCTCCCTTGACCACCAGACGCCTGCTGCGGTGCTCTGAAGACTCCCCACTCCTCTCAGGCCCCGCATCCAGGGGTCCCCTCGCCCTTGTTGGTGAAGTGTGTGGGGAGCCCCTGCCGCTGTCCTCCCTGTGTGGAGACCCCCCCCCCAGCAACCGCCAGCTCAGGAGCACCGCAAGCCCCGACGCGGCCGCTCCCCACCCCTGCGTCCTCGTCCTCGGCTGTGGAGCAGCGGGTAGTGGGGCCTGCCCTGGGGACGTCCGGGAGCTGGGCCTGTGAAGCTGGTGGTCTATGTCCTGTGGCCTAGGGGGCCACCCAACAGGAAGGGTCGGGAGGGAAAGCGGTCACGGGGGTACTAACGAGGAGCACAGCCCTCTCCGGGGGCGGAGGGGACGAGAGGGAGTCCAGGTAGTGTCCGTGCTCGGGCGACCTGGAGAGGCCATCGCTGGAAGGTGGGCAGCAGGGTCACTGCTGGTGTCACAGCACCTGCGGATTTGGACAAACATGAAGACGTGTTTCACCCGATCATCCGGCCTGAGGCCCTCTGAGCCACAGAGGGGCCACTCGTAGGAAAAGCAGCACTTTGGAAACTCTGGTTGTGATGCTGGTCAAAAAAGCTTGAAGACCACTCTGTGCTGGATCCCCTCTTTCATTAAGTCGTGTTCCTATATCTATTTATTTTGTGGGTGTTTTTTTTTCTCCTAAATTCTAGATCGTCTGAAGTTAATACTGCTATGTCAGCGTTGACTTATTTATGTTTGGTTGGTAGATGCCTGGCGTACCTGTTTCCTTTTTTATTTTTGACTGTATTAGGCTTTTGCGTTTGGGTGCATCTCTGGCATCTCTGACTTTCCTTCTTTTTTTTTTTTTTTTTTTTTTTTTCTGACTTTCCTTCTTTCAAAATCCTCTCTCAGATTCTCAATCTCTTGATAGAATGTAGTCCTTTTACATTTATTGTACTGATGTGTTTGGGTTCAGGTCTCTTACCAAGTTGACTAGGGGCTGAAGTGTTTGTGACGAGTTGCCTTGTGCTCTTCTGCTTTCCTCCCTTTTTCCCTAGCGTGTGGGTCGCTCAGCTCTCTTCTGCCTGATGGCTTTACACCATGTCCGCAGATTCTATGACACTCGTCCCACGGAAGGTGGAGGTGGACCTCCCTCCCTTTGCTGTGAGCTGGCCTTAGTGACTCACGTTTAACGACCGGGACGAGGCAAAGGTCATCCAGGGCCGTGACTTCTGGGGCTGGGCCAGGGATGGGCAACAGTAGATCCACCTTCCGTTTTCCGTGTCTCAGAATGCGGCTGGTCTGCAGCATGGGGGGCCAGGCTGGAGAGACCACGTAAGATAGAGGCAGCCTCAAGGAGCCCCCGCGCTCCCAGCCGTGGCCCACGTGCCAGACGTGGAGTGAGGGGTCTCGGATGACCCCAACCACGGAACAGGAGTCTTTGGGCCGATGCTCTGGACCCTGGAGCTGGCCCCGTGCCGGTTCCAACCCACAGACCTCAGGAGCGTAATACATGGTGGGTTGATTTAAGTGAGTTTTGGGGTCCCTTGTCAGGCACCCATATAACATCCTGGGACATACTTGTGTTCATCAGCTTCTCCATCTGAGCCACGTCTGGGTCCTACTCTCTGTTTGGTGGCCTGGGGAGGGGGCTGTCCCCTGGTTTCCTGTCTGCTGGAACAGCTTAGCTGGACACTCATCTGCAAGACAGTTTTGCTGTGGCCTCAGCCAGGCCCTGTGGTTTCCAGATGAGACTCTACGTGACCGTTCTGTGCTTTGGGAGCCTGCACCACGAGGGCGGGATGAGTCCGTAATTCTCTGACCTTGTGATCATTTCTCTTTCTTGAGCTTCATCTACATGGAGTCATGCGCTAAGTATTCTCTCAGGCCAGGATGCTTTTGCTCAACAGAACATCCCTCGGATCCATCCACGCTCTCGTGAGCGTCGGCAATGCTGTGGCTTCCTGAGTGGAGTGTCATTGTACACACGCCAGAATTTGTTTATCCAGTGGCCTGATTGTGAACATTTGCATTGTCTCCAGATTTTGGTTACAATGAACCCACAGGCCCAAGGACCAGGACAGCCACCAGCCCCTGCAACCGCAGGAGGAGCTCCGCTGACCAGGCCTCGCCAGGAATGAAGATGCAGGGCGCCCGCAGGGCAGGTGGTGGAGCATCCAGCTGCTGGTTTTAGCTTAGGTCCTGATCTCAAGGTCATGAGATGGAGCCCGGGGTCAGGCTACGTGCTGGGCGTGGAGTCTGCTTGAGATTTTCTCCCTCAGCCTGTCCTCACTTGTCCGCTCTCTGTCTCTGAAAGAAGAAGGAAGGGGAAGAAGCAGGGGAAGGAGCAGGAGCAGCATGTTGCTCTCTCTTGGGTAGACACCTGGGAGCTCATCTAACTTTATCAGAAACCACCAAACTGGGATCCCTGGGTGGCTCAGCGGTTTAGTGCCTTCCTTTGGCCTAGGGCGTGATCCTGGGGTCTTGGGATCGAGTCCCGCATCCGGCTCCCTGCTTCTCCCTCTGCCTGTCTCTGCCTCTCTCTCTCTCTGTCTCTCATGGGTAAATGAATAAAATCTTTAAAAAAAAAAAAAAAAAAGGAAGAAGAAACCACCAAACTGTTTTCCAAGTCTTCTCAGAGTCAGCCGCTCTTCTGTAGTCTGAGTGGCATCTCACTTAATCTGCATTTCCCTGGTGATGTCGGGCACTTTTTTAAAAAAAAGATTTTATTAATTTATTGGAGAGAGATTAAGAGCACAGCAGGGGGAGGGTCAGAGGCAGAGGGAGAAGCAGGCTCCCCACTGAGCAGGGAGCCGGACCAGGACTCACTCGACCCCAGGACCCTGGGACCATGACCTGAGCTGAAGGCATGTTGGGCCCCTTTTTAACGGGCTTGTGGTCATTTGCATATTTTCTTGTATGAAGCATGTGTTCAAATATTTGTTCATTTTTTAAAAGAATGCTTTAAAAATACTGAGTTTTTAAGATTAAGAAAAATAATCTGCATAGAGCTCTTCATCAGGTATGTGTATTTTGAATATTTTCCTTCAGCCCGTGTCTTGCTTTTTCATGTTTCTCACTGGTGTCTTTGAAGAACAGAGATTTTTGATTATTCATGAAATGCAGTTTATCAACTTTTTTTTTGAAAGGGAATTTTTTTTTTATAGATTTTATATATTCATGTGACACACACACACACACACACAGAGAAGCAGGCTCCATGCAGGGAGCCCGATGCGGGACTCGATCCCAGGACCAGGATCACGCCCTGGGCTGAAGACGGCCCTAAACCGCTGAGCCACCAGGGCTGCCCCAACTTTTTCTTTTATATGAGCGCTTCTCATGTTCCTTTAAAGAAGTATTTGCCTACCCGGAGGCTGTGGTGATTTCTTCTGTTCTCTTCTAGAAGCCTTAGTGTCGGGCCCTGACACTGAAGGGATCCACGCGGAGTGAGTGTGGTATGACGGAGGGCTGGGGTCCACTCCGTCCTCGGCAGAGCCGTCCCTGCCCTGGTGCCGTTGGAGAAGACGGGCTGCGGGTCAGGCCTGGGCGCTCTCCTGACCTTTGCAGGTGGACCGGGCCAGCATCCCACGGTTCTGGATGGTTCTGGATGGTGGGCGACTTCCCGCGGCTCCGCAGCCTGCCCAGCGCCTGCCATGCAATCAGCCTTCCTTGTCCTGAACTTTCTCTTTACACGACCAAGCCAGGTCCTGGAGGCAACGGGTGGGGGTGGCTGGGGACTGGACTTTGCCTGGGAGGGGACAGGGCGAGCTGGCTGCGAGCTGAGGAGGGAGGCCCAGAGGCCAGGTGTGTGGCCTGGAGGAGACCCAGGGCTCTGGCCCCCCGACCCGCATCCTGAGCCGGGGCTTCAGCTCTGCCCCCAATGGGTAGGAGGTGGAGGCAGGTACAGCCGCCAAGGGAGCACACCAGGTGTCCAGCCGAGGGGAGGGGTCCGGCGCCGGGATCTAAGGCAGGTGTGTGACGTCCCCAGAGGCCAGTCCTCCAACAGGAGCGGCTCCTCCCTTGCAGGGCTTGCCGGCACGCCCTCCACCTGCGGGGCGGCGCCCTGCCCCCAACCGGTGACCCTAGAGGACCCGGTGGGGAGGAGTCTGACTTGTGCGCTCTGTGCCAGGCTGGCCAGCTCCTCCCCCACATCGGGGGCTCGGGGGCTGTCCTCAGTCTTCACCACGGCCATCCTCGTCACTCTGCACAGCTCACTCTCAGGGGCTCCAGGAAGGGTTCCAGGCTCGAGGTGGGGGTGCACGGAGGGCGGCGCAGGGCAGCCGCACGGTCGGGTGGGGGCGGGGAGAGCAGCTGGGACAAAGAGCTGTGTAGACCTTTCCTGGGATGAGACCTCCCCCTCCCTTGCCCCCAGGTCAGGTGGGATGAGGGCCGCTCCACAGACCCTCCAGGCTGTGCCCTGGGAGCCTCCCACTCCTAGACTCAAAGGCCAGGGTGTGACCTCCTGGCTGGGTGGGTCCCTGGGAGGTCCCTGGGGGCCATACCTGGGTATTCAAATTCTCTTTAGGTGGGTCTGAAGGATTACCTGAGACCAGACGGGGTAATGTGAAGCCCGGGCCGGACCACGGCCCCGCAGTGGGACCTCCACAAGCCCAAGTGGTGTCTGTAGGGGCATCCGGGGCTTTCCTGAAGTTCTGGCAACAGCAGAGGGCCGCGGACGGCGAGGGCCGAGCTTTATCCACTAGGAGATCCTCTGTGTGGGGAAGGCCTGGTTAACTGGGGGAGGTGTTGGGTGGACGTCTTATTTATTTTTAATGTGATGTGATTTCAAACAAACTTAGGCTAAAGTTGCAAACATAGTGCAAAGCACTTCTATGTCCTCCATCTAGATTCACCAATTTTTTAAAAATTTTTATTTATTTATGATAGTCACAGAGAGAGAGAGGCAGAGACATAGGCAGAGGGAGAAGCAGGCTCCATGTACCCGGAGCCCGACGTGGGATTCGATCCCGGGTCTCCAGGATCGCGCCCTGGGCCAAAGGCAGGCGCTAAACCGCTGCGCCACCCAGGGATCCCTAGATTCACCAATTTCTGACATCTGTCCCGCTTGGTTTATTATATAAATAAACTTATGTCTGAGCCCTCTGGGAGCACGTTGCAGACGTCAGGCCCTTTACCCTTGACCCCTGACGTCAGGCCCTTTACCCTTGACCCCTGACTTCGTAGTGTCTGCTTCCTAAGAAGGTGTACTTTGTCACTCATTAAACCAGGAGACTTGGGCGGTTGCTCACATCCACGTTTCCCCTTTAACGATGCCTCCTAATTCGATATATACGCACGTGCGGTTTTTAGTGTGAGAATCTGCGGTGCCCCGGCCTCTCCTGGTCTTTGATGACCCGGACGGTTTTGCAGGGGGTGTCATTTAGTAGAGTCTGTGATGGTTCCTTGTGAATTTTTTTTTTTTAAGATTTTATTCATTCATTCCTGAGAGAGACAGAGGCAGAGACCCAGGCAGGGGGAGAAGCAGGCTCCCTGCGGGGAGCCCGATGCAGGACTCGATCCCGGGACCCCAGGGTCACGCCCTGAGCCCAAAGCAGATGCTCAACCGCTGAGGCTGAGCCGCCCAGGCGCCCGCCTGATTGATAAGAGGTTTTGCATTTTGGTCTGGAAATTCAGGGAGGGGCTGTGTCCTCCAGGCGCCGTGCCCCGTGCGAGATGTGTCTGCCTTGTGGGGGTGATGAGCCCTGATCCCAAGGCCGGGAGACGTCTGACCGCTTGTCCGTGGCAAGCACGAGGGGTCCAGGACGCCTGGACCCCCGGGAGGATGGGCTGCCCATCTGTCCATCTGGGGGCGGCAAGAGGAGAAGGTGTGGGCCCAGCATCGAGTGACGTGCCTGCCTGGCGTTCCGGGAAGAAGCCGAAGAGGCCAGGACGGCGTGAGTGCGAGCGTCCACGTCCGGGAGGAGCCCTGCGCCAGATGACCGCGTGGGCCCCATCAGCGCCGGGAGGAGCTGCAAAGCCCGAAGGTGAGGGCCGGGCCGGCAGAGAACCGCGGAGAACCGGCGCTCTGCAGCCTTCACCATCCAGGGCACGGCGCCTCTTACCCTCCGCCTTCCTATTTCAGTGAGGATCGCGAGCCCTTAGTATAAACTCAGGCCTACGAGAAAGGAGAGGGCAAAAGCCTTCCTCCCGCCCCGGCCACGCAGTTGGCTTCTGGTTCTTCTGATTCTGTAGCTGAAGTTCGAGCTCGTGCACGCGCACTCTCTCTTTATCTTTCTTTTTTTTTTTTTTTTTTTAGTGAGAGGGGGAAAGAGGGTGGGGGAGGCAGAGGGAGAGTCTTAAGCAGGGCAGGGCTCGATCCCATGACCCTGAGACCATGAGCTGAACTGAAATCAACGGTCAGCTACTCACCCAACTCAGGTGCCCCTGAACTTTATATGCTTTTCCTTTTTTTTTTTTTTTTTGAACCCAAGGTGCAGGGGCGCCTGGGGGCCTCAGTGGTTGAGCATCTGCCTTCAGCCCAGGGCGTGACCCCGGGATCTCGGATCGAGTCCCGCGTAGGGCTCCCTGCATGGAGCCCGCTTCTCCCTCTGCCTGTGTCTCTGCCTCTCTCTCTGGGTCTCTCAGGAATAAATAAATAAAATCTTTAAAAAAAAAAGAATTGTTTTATTTTCGCGTGGTTGAATGTGTTCGTGGCGTGCTGGTAGATGGCTACCCGCGCTCTGAGGGGGAAAGAGAGAGCCACGATTCAGCGTCTGCGGCGGATTTCAAACCAGCACCTGAACGTCAGTGAAGCGAGTCCGAGGAGCTGGGGACGTGGCGGCCGCTGCACCTGCTGCCCGAGAGCGCCCCCGACCAGGGCCTTGCCCCCGCACCTCCCCGCACAAACGGCTCCTTCTGTGCCTTTCCGGCTGGCGGTTTTTTCCTGTTTATTTATTTTATTTTTTTATTTTTATGGTTTTATTAACACAAATATGACACGCACATAAGCTGTCTATTCCTTTTCTTCGCTACGCAGCCTGGCACTGGGATTGGTGACTGATGGCCAGCTGGGCTGCTCTTTCCACAGTGGCTTTGCAGTTCTTGGAGGATACATTGTGAGCAATCTCTGCACAGTAAGATTTGTTGCACATCAGCAGCACTTGCAGCTCCTTGACGCTGTGGGCTAGGAACTTCCGGAAGCCACTGGGCAGCACGCGCTTTGTTTCCTTGTTGCTCCCGTAACCAATGTTGGGCATCGAGATCTGGCCCTTGAGTCTTCTGCTACCTATTGTCAATGCCTCTGGGTTTCCACCAGTTGCGCTTAATTTTGACATATCGGTCTGACTGGTGCCGGATGAACTTCTTGGTCCTCTTTTTAACGATCTTGGGCTTCCCCAGCGGTCTGAGGGTGGCCGTGATGCCCGGCGGTCGACGGCTGCCACCTCCACAGGCGGCGCCGAGGAGGAGCGTTCTCTCCTGTTTAAATCTTTGATCCGTCTGCTATTTTATTGAGGTGCGAGGTCCTGTGTAGAGGATCCCCCGCCCTATTTTCGTTTCCAGATGCTAGCCCCTTGTCCTAGCGGAATCGTAGAGCTGCAGCAGCCCTAACAGAGCTGGTGGGAGGCAGCAGCTTTTCCCGGCCACACGGTCTCCCGCTACGCAGGGAGCTCTGCAAGTCCGCCCGTTTCTGGACTTTCTGTTCTGCCCACGGCTTGTCCCCTTGTGCTCCAGAACCACACTCAGCAGCTGCACAGGGTGTTTTCATATTTGGCAGAACTCCTCTCCTGTTACTCTTTTCTTTTCTTTTTTTTTTTTAATTTTTATTTATTCACGATAGTCACAGAGAGAGAGAGAGAGAGGCAGAGACACAGGCAGAGGGAGAAGCAGGCTCCATGTAGGGAGCCCGACGTGGGATTCGATCCCGGGTCTCCAGGATCGCGCCCTGGGCCAAAGGCAGGCGCCAAACCGCTGCGCCGCCCAGGGATCCCCCTGTTACTCTTTTCAAACTAACTCACCGATGTCCTCTTTACCCGTTGATCAGGTGACAGACGCGTGGGTTTCCGTGTCCTGGCCATGGGGGTGCAGGCGGCCTCCGAGGCTCATTTCACTTCCTCCAGATACAAACCCGGTGCCATTGCGGGTCCTAAGGCAGCTCTGTGTCTAACTTCTTGGGGACCCTCCACGCTGATCTCCAGGCGTCTGCACCAGCCTGCATCCCCACCAGCGGTGCAAGAGGGCTCCCCCCTCTCCACGTCCTCGCCAACATCTGTCGTTTCCTGACGTCTCTTGGTGGTTTTGATTTGCGTTTCCCTGATGCCAACAGATGTGGAGCATCTTTTCACGTGTCTGTCGGCCACCTGGATGTCTTCTTTGGAAGGGTGTCTATTCAGGTCCTTTGCTCATTTTTATTTTTTTAAAGATTTTATTTATTTATTCATGAGAGACACACAGAGAGAAGCAGAGACAGGCAGAGGGAGAAGCAGGCTCCCTGTAGGGGGCCCGATGTGGGACTCGATCCTGAGACCCCGGGGTCACGGCCTGGGCTGAAGGTGATGCTAAACCGCTGAGCCCCCCACGTGCCCATGGGCTCTCTATTCTATTCCTCTGGTCTATGTGCCCGTATTTATGCCAGGACCACAGTGTGTTGGTTACTACAGCTTTGTATTACAACCTAGAATCAGAAAGTGTGACACCTCCAGCTTTGTTCTTTTTCTCAGCATTACTTTGGCTATTTGGGGTCTTTTGTGGTTCCAAATGGATTTTAGGATAGTTTTTTTCTATTTCTGTGGAAAATGTCATTGGAATTTTTATTGGGATTGCATTGAATCTGTAGATTCTTTAGTGACAATTTTTGCATCTATATTCAGCAGGGCTATTGGTCTTTAATTTTCTTTTATTGTGGTGTCCTTATCTGGCTTTGGGATCAGGGTAATGCTGGGCTTGTACGAGGAGTTTGGGAATGATCTCTCTTCTTCCGTTTTCTGTTACTCTTCCTCGTAATAATTTTCCTGCCCACTCTTGCTGGCTTAGGTAATGCTTTTCCCAGTGAATTTTAGTATATGTGCTGCCGAAGCGAGCACCCCAGTGAATTTTAAAATCAGCTTGTCTATCCCCCAATTCTTCTTAGTAATTTTATTGGGATTGTATTAAATTCATGGATGAGTTTAGGAAGAGTTAATATATTTATGTTAAATGTCCTTATCCATGAATGTAGTACTCCACTCCATTTTCGGTGGTATTCTGTTGTGTCTCGGGAACATTCCAGGGTTCTTGCATGTTTCTTGTTAAGGTGACTCCTAGGTCTTGTGTTGCTGCCCTTATTTATGGAATACTTTCTTCTGTTACGTCCTCTAACTTAATGATTGTGTATCTTTTTTTTTTTAAAGATTTTCATTTATTTACTAATGAGAGACACAGAGAGAGGAAGAGAAGCAGAGACACAAGCAGAGGGAGAAGCAGGCCCCATGCAAGGAGCCCGATGTGGGATTCGATCCCGGGACTCCAGGATAGCACCCTGGGCCGAAGGCAGGCGCTAAACCGCTGAGCCACCCAGGGATTCCCCAATGCTTATATATCTTGAGGCTCTTAGTATGATTACTAAGGATGCACCCAGACAATTTCCTGAATTAGTTGGGGAGCTCCCATCATTGCCTCCCATCATCGTACCTCCGTGGTACAGGCGGGGCCCCCACGTTGGCCTCTGGGGCTGGTCAAGGGAGGTTCATTGAGGCCATTGTTGCCCCTTACAATGTGATGCTTGTCTCCATACAGGTGCATGTCACCGAGGTGCAGTTTTGGTGTGTTGACCATCTATTGCTGTGTGAGAAATCACCCGAAGACTTGTTGGCCTAAAACAACATTAAACATTTATTATCTCATAGTTGGAAGTGGCTTAGCTGGTGACTCAGGCTTGTGGTCTCTCTTGAGGTTGCAGTCAAGCTGGAACTTGAGGGTCCCCTTGCAGAATGACCCACATACATTCCAGACAATTGGTGCTGGGGTTTGGCAGGAGGCTGCTGTCCCTTCTGGCATGGGACTGTCAGCAGGGCTGCTGGAGCGCCCTCGCACGGAGGCGGCTGGCTTCCCCCCACAGTCAGCCTGCGAGCCGGGAGCAAGCACAGTTGCCTTTGGCCCAGCCTTGGTCGTCAGACAGCTGCCATATGTTAGCTCTCTCCATGGTTCAAGGGGATGCTACAAGGTTATGAATCTAGGAAGCAAGGACCCTTCGGGGTACATCAAGTCCCAGTGGGGGCACTGGCTGCTTTGCTAGCTAGCTGCCTGCTGAGTCTCAGCCAGTGAGCACAGTGCCTCAGTTTCCTCAAAGGTGACCACGGATGACACCTGTGCAGGAAAGTTGGGAATCAAATACAATTAAGCTGCAAAACGCTCCTGACCCCTCCAGCTGTCTAGAGAGGGGTGTGGCCCCTCCCGGCTCGCTCGTTCAGGGTTCACCGGTAGCTTTGGTGTATTTTGAGGGGTTGGATGTGGCTGCAGAGCATCCTCAGGTGAGAACCTCCCCAGGTAAGAGGGCGGGTCCCCTCTGACCTAGACTGGACGGAGCCGGTTGGGAAAGCCCCGCCCCCGGCGCTCAGCCTCTCCCCTTCCCGGGCCTCCGGCGGGGTCCCCGGTGCCCCCTCCCCACGCCCCCTCCGCTGCCTGAGCGGCTCTGCAGCAAAGGGGCGCCCGCCAGCACCTGCCCTTTGCTCCGCTCGGCTCTCCCGCCCCCGGCCCCCGCGGGCAGGGCCCCTTCTGCAAACCGCACAGGAGCATCCTCCCCGCGGGGAGCGCGCGGGCACCTGGGGGCAGCTCGGGGCGCCTGCCGGGCCGGGGGTCGGGTCGGGTCGGGGCGCGGGCGGGGGCGGCGCCGCGGCGGGAGGCGGGCTGGGGGCGGGGCGGGGGGCGGTGAGGTAATTTCCGCGCTCGGGCGTCAGCTTGAGTCACCGGGGGCAGAATCGAAAGTGATCGCTGGCGCCGGGCGGGAGCCGGGGCGCCGGGCGGCGGGGTCCGTGCGCGGGGTAAGCGCCCGCGGGCCGGGCTCGGGGGTCTCCGGGGGCCGGGCCGGGGCGGAGGGGGACGTCCCTGGGGGGCGGGGGGCCGGGGTGCTCGGAAGCCACCTGCACCCTGGGCCCCGAAGCCCCCGGCCTGCCCCCGTCCTGCCCCCGTCCTGCCCCCATCCTGCTCCCCTGTCCTGCCCTCCCCGTCCTGCCCTCCCGGTCCTGTCCCCGTCCTGTCCCCATCCTGCCCCCATCCTGCCCCCATCCTGCTCCCCTGTCCTGCCCTCCCCGTCCTGCCTCCCGTCCTGTCCCCATCCTGCCCCCATCCTGCCCCCGTCCTGCTCCCCTGTCCTGCCCTCCCCGTCCTGCCCCCCGTCCTGTCCCCATCCTACCCCCGTCCTGCCCCCATCCTGCTCCCCTGTCCTGCCCCCCATCCTGCCTCCCGTCCTGTCCCCATCCTGCCCCCATCCTGCCCCCCGTCCTGCCCCCCATCCTGCCCCCCATCCTGTCCCCATCCTACCCCCATCCTGCCCCCGTCCTGCTCCCCTGTCCTGCCCCCCATCCTGTCCCCATCCTACCCCCATCCTGCTGCCATCCTGCCCTCACCCCGGGGGTGGGAGGCGGCCGTGGTCTCCACACCTCAGGTCCAGAACCCTTCGCGTTGCCCTGTTTACCAATATCCAGCAGGCTGGAGGTCCCCCCGGCCCCCCTGCAGGTGGACTCAGGATTCTCTGTGGAGTGGGGTGGGCTTTCCCACTCGAGGCTGACGCTGCGGCTGCAGCTGTTTCCTCCAAAACATCTCTCGGTGCCCTCAAAGTTTTCCCCGAAAGTTCCCCTCAGACCCAGGGCATCCCCATTTCCTTCCTTCTGCAGCTCCGAGGCTCGCAGTCCTGGCTGCCCCGCCCCACCCCTCCGGCTGCCCCGCGGTTCTCAGGAGCTATCACTTTGCAGAGCCAGGGAGGGGGGCGGGGGTGCATTGGGGGGCATGTGCTTGCTGTGTGTTTAGAGGAGTCTGTGCTTGAGGGGACTTCAGTACAAGGACCCAGGAGGGAGGCTCCCGGGAACCCAGAGAGTCCCTGGGCCCCCAGGGCATCTGCCTTTCTGCAGGCTCCTGTTGCCAGGGCAAACCACCCCCCC
The DNA here is from genome assembly GCF_011100685.1 of Canis lupus familiaris. NCBI lineage: Eukaryota > Metazoa > Chordata > Mammalia > Carnivora > Canidae > Canis > Canis lupus. The sequence goes on along the minus strand of NC_049245.1, from coordinate 48,008,517 downwards.
CCTCCGCCCCGCCGCAGGCTCCTCTCCAGCAGGTCCCAGAGACCCTTCAGAAGAGGGAGGGTCTTGGCTGGGTTGGGGTCAGTGGGGCCCAGCTCCTCAGACCTAGCACCTCTCCTCCTGTCTGGTGGACGGAATGCTCCCTGCTTCTGCTTCCACCTCCGCCGCCCCCGGCCTGATGGGGACGCCCCGTGTATCCGAGCCCCCACCCCGGGGTACACGTGGGCCTCCTGGCCTCGGGGTCTGACCTTGCTCCTTCCCTTCCAGACATTTCACATGGCTGAACAGCCCCAGAGGACCAGCTGAACCGGGAGCCTGGGATGCCGCTCCGCAGAGCCAGGCCAGAGATGGTGTCCCCAGGGTCCAGCTCATCGCCCAGCAGCCCCATGGCCACCAAGGAGCTACCTCTGGCCAGACTGTGTGCCCAGCTGGACCTGCGACTAGGCTGCTCCCGCTGTACTCAGCGCCTCAATGAGAGCACCTACCTACTGCGCCAGGTAGAGCACAGCTGTCCCCAAGCCATCCTGCTGGCCCGCTTCAAAGGAGCCACCAAGAGCAGGGTCTGGCGCAAGGTGGACCGCCGGCCCAGCTTCCCACGGCCTGCCCGCTATGAGGTCTGCTGGTACTACAGCCCGGGGCTCGGCTGCCAGCGCCACCACAACCAGTGCACCTTTGCCCGAAGCCGGGAGGAGGCCCTGGTCTGGACCTTCGAGCGTGAGCACAACGTCAGGCGCATGTGGCTGAAGTCCGAGCTGCAGGGCGGTGGGGCCCAGGGCGAGCTGCGCAGCCCAGCCGAGGCCATCCGTGCCGAGTACGGCGGCCACTTCCAGCTGCTGTGCTCCCACTGCTTCCGCTGCTGTCCTCCCCGCGTCTGCCCGGTGGACGCCCGGGGCCGCTGCCCCGAGCATGGAGCCTGCCCCTCGCTCCTGACCCACGTGAGCACCGAGGGCCGCTGCAAGCAGCAGGTTGTGGAGGTGCGGCCGCAGCCCCAGTACGGCCAGCCACTGGCCTACTGCATGTTCGTGGGGCGCGGGCGGCCCTGCCGGCACGGGGCATCCCGCTGCCAGTACGCGCACAGCGCGGTGGAGATGGCCGTGTGGGAGGCTGAGCAGCTGGACGGCCTCAAGCGGTGCGACCTGCTCTCGCCCGCTGCCCCCAGTGGGGAGGAGCGCACAGCCCGCCCTGGCCAGGCCCCCAGGGTCAAGCTGTACTGCCGGGCCTGCCTGGTCACCTGCCACTCCCAGGAGGCCTTTGAGAACCACTGCTCGTCCCTGGAGCACGCACAGATGGTGGTCTTGGACCAGGAGGAGTGCTGGGAGCACCGCAGCCCACCCACGGGGCTCTCCACATTTGAGCTCTGCCCAAAGTAAGGACCGTGGGGTGGGGGAGCGGGGTGGGAGGGTGAGCCAGGGGTTCCCTGTCCCCTCCGTGGTACAGGCGGGCCCCCACGTTGGCCTCTGGGGCTGGTCAAGGGAGGTTCATTGAGGCCATTGTTGCCGGGCCTCTTCTTGGCATAGGATAGAGGAGGTCCCTGCTCCCACCCTGCCGCCCCCAGGCCTGGAATGTGCCCCGCCTCCCCCACAAGCCAGCATGGGGCTGAGAGGGCTAAGCCCTGCTCTGCTTGCTCGCCTCCCCTTTCCTAGTCCCAGCCTCTGTGAGTATGGGGACATCTGCACCAAGGCGCATTCAGAGCAGGAGCTGCAAGAGTGGACCCGACGGGTGCAGGCCGTGAAGCTGCGGGAGCGGGCCGCCTGGCAGGAGGGGCTGGCGTCTTACCAGACGCGGCTGCTGGCTGAGTACCAGCGGAGTAGCAGTGAGGTTCTGGTGGTAAGCGGGGACCAAGTGAGTGGGAGGGCGTCGCTGGGGCCAGAGCCACCCCGCTGACAGCCAGGCTTCCCTGCGCAGCTGGCCGAGACCGTCGAAGGCGTGTCCATCACGTGCAAGCAGCCCCTGGTGCATGAGGCCCATGAGAAGAAGACTCAGCACAGCTGGATATTTGACGTCAACTCGAAGGTGAGGAGCCAGCAGGCCCCGGGTTGGCTGGGGTTTGGGGTCTGCGGCCGCTGCCTTGTGCCTCCCCTTGGCCACGCCCGTGTGACCCGGAGCACGTCAAGCGCTGTGGGGTTATTCTGTGCAGTGTCTGACAGAGGGTGGGGACCGGGCTAGTGACCGCGTGTGCCCGGAGCTTCCCTACACCGTGGCCTCACTCAGCATCCACGGGGGCTGCCTCAGCCAGCCTGTGGCCCCCTTTGCAGAGGGGACCCCAAGGTTCAGACTGGCCGAGCGCCCTTCTGGGGTGACAGCAGAGTGGGGAGGGCCGGGTGTGTCGCCTGGACTCTGACGGGTGGGCCGGGGCTGGGCGCCCTGACTGTGCAGTCTCTCCCCCAGGAGCCCCTGCTCCACGTGGCCCTGCTGAAGCAGGAGCTGGGCGCAGACTTCTGGCTGGCGGCCCCCGGCCTCCCGTCGGGCCAGCTCTATGCGAAGGGCGAGCGCTTCCAGGCGCGTGCCTCGCCAGCCGCGTTCCAGGTGGAGGTGCGCGTGCGGACTGCCTCCTTCGGCTGCTTCGAGCAGTGGCTGGTCTTGGACTTCGGCCGCAGGCCAGTGCTGCTGCGGAAGCTGAGGCTGCAGGCGGGCCAGGTGCCCTGCCCGGGGCTGCGGGGGAGGCCGGGGGACAGCCGCCCCAAGGAGCTGGAGCGCTGGCACACCGGCAACCGCCACGTGGTGCCTGGTGTGGTGCGGACGGCCGAGCAGGAGGCCCTGGTGGCGATGTACAAGGTGCCCGCCCTGGCCCTGGACTTCAGTCCCGGCGGCCTGGCCTCCGGACCCATGTCCTGCACCAACTACCGGCAGAGGATGCACCAGTTTCTCTATGAGGAGGAAGCCGTGCAGCAGCAGCTGGTGGCCAAGTGAGTGAGGGCGGGTGGGCGGGGGACGGCCGCTGCTGGGGTGTCGACGGCCGAGTGCCGGCCCCGTCCGCTGACCCTTGTCCTCCCCGCAGGCTGAACTTCCGGGGCGCGGTGGCCCTGAGGACGTCACTGCAGACGCCGGCCCTGGGCATGCTCTTCCCGCCGTCGGGAGCCCTGTTCGCCGAGGTCCCCAGCCCCTCCTCTCTCTTGCCAGACACGGACCAGGGCTTCCTGCTGGGCCGGGCGGTCAGCACAGCGCTGGTGGCCCCCGTCCCCGCGCCTGACCACACCGTGTACGAGGTGCGGCTGGAGACCCGGGCCAGCTCCGAGCAGGCACTGTGGCTGCTGCTGCCCAACCACTGCTGCTCGGCCCTGGGGCTGCAGCCCGAAACCAGCCCCACCTTGGAGGTGCAGTTCCAGGTCGACCCGCTGACCTTCCGCTTCTGGCACCAGGCGGTGGACGCGCTGCCTGAGGAGCGCCTGGTGGTGCCTGACCTGCCGACTTGCAACCTGCCCCACCCTCTGCCCATCCCGCCCGCAATGCAGGGCAACCGCAAGCAGAAGCTGGCTGTGGCCTTCATTGCGGGCAGTAGCCCCGGGGGCCGGCGGCCCATTGCCCCGCTGCTCATCTACGGCCCTTTTGGCACAGGCAAGACCTACACGCTGGCTATGGCCTCCCTGGAGGTCATCCGGCAGCCGCACACCAAGGTGCTCATCTGCACACACACCAACAGGTGAGCAGAGCCACCACCCAGACCTGCCCGGAGCCTGCTTCCCTAGGATCTAGGGCTGGGGAGCGTGTGCCACTGGCTTGGGGGGTCACCGCCAGAGAGGAAGGGGAGGCCGCTGGAGGCCCGGGCATGACCGCCCGTGTTGCCTGGCCATCGGCCCAGTGGGGCTGGGCTCGGCTCGCATCCTCTGGCTGCCCTGTGGACGCTGGGGGGCGGGGAGCAGCGCGGCCCCTGGGGTGAGTCTGGTCACTCTGACCCTAGGGACCCTCTGTCCTAGCTGACTGGTCCTGGGCTAAGAGACACAGGGGACACCTGTGCTTCAGGCCCAGTGCAGGGCGCCCCGGGGTCAGGGTGTGCTGCTTGGGGAGGGGCCCGGGGCGAGGTCCTGGCGTCGTCTCTGAGACGAACACAGACTCTTCCCTCAACCTCTCACCCGATCCCCTCGGTCAGTGTGGTTTTCTTAGCTCCCAGCACTTGCTGCTCAGGAGGGGTCTCTCCCGCGGGGGCCCGGCTTCTGCCCCAGAATGCGCTGGCCCTGGGTGTGTGAGGGGCTGGCCTCAGTGCTCCTGAGAGCCGGCGCCAGGTCTCCCGGCCCCTGGCCCCCCTGCGGCTCCCCCATCTGCCTCTCTGCACGGCCGGCCCCTCCTTCACCTCCTCCGGGGAGCCCTCCCTGGCCTCCCCGACCTGCGCTGTTGCCAGTTCTCGTCTGGCTCTGACCTTCCGTGTTTCTCTGTCTGTGTGTCCGTCCTCTGTGCTGGTGTTTAAGCTCTGTGGGGGCAGGACAGGCCTCGCTGCAGGCCAGGCCGGGCTCACAGTCGGGGCCTGAATGGACAGCCGCTGAGGCCCCGTGTGCCCTTCTGCCCTCAGTGCGGCCGACATCTACATCGAGGAGCACTTCCACGGCTACGTCAGCAGCGGCCACCCCGAGGCCGCCCCGCTCCGGGTCATGTACACGGACCGGCCGCCCAGCCAGACGGACGCCACGGTGCTGCAGTACTGCTGCCTGACGCAGGACCGCCGGGCCTTCCGCGCACCGACGCGGGCCGAGCTGGAGCAGCACCGCATCGTGGTCACCACCACGTCGCAGGCCCGCGAGCTCAGGGTGCCCGCCGGCTTCTTCTCGCACATCCTCATCGACGAGGCCGCGCAGATGCTGGAGTGCGAGGCGCTCACCCCGCTGCGCTACGCCGCGCCCGGCACCCGCGTGGTGCTGGCGGGGGACCACATGCAGGTCACGCCCCGGCTCTTCAGCGTGCCCAGGGCCCAGGCGGCGGGGCACACGCTGCTGTACCGCCTGTTCCAGCACTACCAGCGGGAGGCGCACGAGGTGGCCCAGCGGAGCCGCCTCATCTTCCACCAGAACTACCGCTCCACGGAGGCCATCCTCAGCTTCGTCTCGCGCCACTTCTACGTGGCCAAGGGCAGCCCCATCCACGCCAGCGGCCGCGTGCCCCCGCACCCCAGGCTGCACCCGCTCATGTTCTGTCACGTGGCGGGCAACCCCGAGCGCGACCTGTCCAGCACGTCCTGGCTGAACGCGGCGGAGGTGGCTCAGGTCGTGGAGCAGGTGCGGGACCTCCACGACGGCTGGCCCTCCTGCTGGGGCGCCCGGGAGCAGAAGCACATCTGCGTTGTGTCGCACGGCGCCCAGGTAAGTGCACCCACCTGCGCTTGAGCCCCGTGACTGCAGCCGGGGCGGGAGCTCCGGGGCACTGGGTGGGGGGGCCAGAGTCCCACCCTTGGGGGGCCCGCACCGCACGCCCAGCGCTCACCCAGGCCCGCTGCGCCGGCCGCGTGTCTCCAGGTGACTGCGCTGAGGCAGGAGCTGAGGAAGAGGAACCTGGGCCAGGTGTCCGTGGGCAGCTTTGAGATCTTGCCAGGTGGGCGCCGGGGGCGGGGGCGGGGGCGGGGGGGCCTCCCCTCCTGGCCTGGCCTGGCCTGACGGTGCCCCCTTGCAGGCCGGGAGTTCCGGGTGGTGGTGCTGAGCACCGTGCACAACCACCACAGCCTGCTGAGCTCAGGGACAGCCTCCCTCGGGTTCTTCACGGACGCCCGCGTGCTCAACACCATCATGACCCGCGCCCAGTCCCAGGTGGTGGCCGTGGGGAACGCTCTGGCCCTCTGCTCCTCCGGGGCCTGCAGCAAGCTCTGGAAGAGCTTCATCCGTGAGTGTGTGAAGCATCACAGCGTCTGCCCCGAGAGCCTGTCCCTGGAGCACATCGAGCAGGGCGTGCTTCAGCAGCAGCGCTGGGCCCTCCAGGCCGGGAGGTCTGCGGCAGCGGCGGCCCTGGACGCTGTCCCAGAGGAAAGGGCAGCAGGGGAGCCGGCCCCAGAGCGTGCGGCCACGGGGGCCACGGCTCGGGGGAGGACCTTCCCGTCTAAGACCTCGGCAGCAGGAGACAAGGCCGCGCCGCGGGCAGAGGCAGGGGACGCGGCCTCAAGGTCCTGTGGCCAGGGGCTGCTCCGTGGTGGGGGGCCCTGCCACGGTGCCCACGGAGGTGGAAGGCGCAACATCGGCACCATCGAGGACCTCGTCGCTGGGGGACGGGACCTCCAGGAATGCGGTGGCAGGGCTGACGGCCACGGAGAACAGGGACCCCGAGGACCCTGAGGACACTGAGTCCGACTTCTGGCCTTCTGACACGGAGCTCAACGCGGACGACTCCATCCTGCAGGAGCTCCTGGATGAAGGCCGGAACGTGACGGTCACCGTCCGGGAAGATGGGCTACTGGACACCATTGCCAGGCCCGAGTCCCCGCACCAGGCCCGGCAGTACACACACCTGCCACGGGCCACCCTGCAGAAACTACTCTGCTCGGAGCCCGAGCTGTACCGCCACTGTGCCTTCGTGCAGGAGACCTTCGAGCAGGCGACAGCCCTCCCGCTGGATGACGTGGCTTCCAGCCCCATCCAGATCAGGGGCCGCCTGCACTGTGGGATGGCCTTCAGCGGGGACGAGGTGCTCGTGAAGGTCCTGGGCCAGGACACGGGCTGCCCGGGGAGGCGGCAGGGCTGCGTGGTGGGCGTGCTCAAGAGGAAGCGCCGGGAGCTGGTGTTCGTGTGCCGCATGGATGAGTGGGACTCTCGCATCATGACCCCCGTCGATGGCTCTGTGACGAAGATCTTCGTGGCCGAGCTGAAGGACCCGCTGCAGGTGCCCATCCACCGCGTCCAGCAGGGCCGCGTGCAGCGGGTGGGGTATGAGCGGCTCACGGCCGAGGCCCGGGGCAGCCGGCTCTTCTGGGTGCGCATCGTCCTGTGGCGGCAGCGCTTCTACTACCCCCTGGGCATCGTCCTGGAGGTGCTGCCCGAGGCCACCACGTGGGAGCAGGGCCTCCGCGTCCTGGACCTGGAGCACGGCTTGAAGAAGCCCTCACTAGAGCCCGCAGCCCTCTGCAAGGTGCTGCAGAAGTACCGGGCGGAGCTTGGCCGGGCCCCCGACCACCGGGAGGACTGTCGCGGCTTCCCAACCTTCACCGTGGACCCCCAGGGCGCCCAGTACCTGGACGATGCCCTCAGCGTCCGCGATCTGGGCCCCAGGTACCAAGTGGCTGTGCACATTGCTGACGTGGCCAGCTCCCTTCCCAGGGACGGGGCCGTGGACCTGGAGGCCCGCAGGCAGGGCATCACGTTCTATGCCCCTGACCGGGAGCCGGTGCCCATGCTGCCAGCCGGCCTCTGCCGTGACGTGCTCAGCCTCCTGCCCGGCCAGGACCGCTTGGCCATCTCCCTCTTCCTCACCGTGGAGAAGGGCAGTGACCAGATTAAAAGCCTGCACTTCGCGCCCTCTGTGATCTGCTCCGACCGCCAGCTGTCCTACGAGGAAGCTGAGGCCGTGATCCGGAGGCACCCGGGTGGTGGCCGCGAGCTGCCCGCCCAGCTGGACTCTGTGGACGCCTGTGTCGTGGCCGCGTGCCACTTCTCCCGGGTGCTGCGCCGGCGCCGCCTGCAGACCGACTCCCACTACGAGCAGCCCAGCGAGGACTGTGTGCTGGGCTTCCGTGCGGCCCACGTCATGATCAAGGAGTACATGATCCAGTTCAACAGCCTGGTGGCCGAGCTCCTGGTGAGCAGCGAGCCCACGCGGACCGTCACGCCGCTGCGGTGGCAGCCCACGCCCGGTGAGCGGCAGCTGGGGGCCCTGTGTGACAAGCACCAAGAGCTGGTGGCCCTGTCGCTGCACCTCCGCCACCACCTGCCCAGCCGCGGGTCCCCCGGCAGCCACATCTACCTCCTGGCCTCCCTGTGGGAGCACGTCCAGCTCGCAGCCCGCGCCGGGGACTGGAACCGCGTGGAGGACCTCATCACCACGGACGACTTGCACCCTTCTCTGGCTCCCGTGGGCCTGGACCTCCGCAAGGCTCTGGCCCGCTCTGCGTTTGGCCGCTCCTGCCAAGGTGAGCGGCAGGAGGCTGGCCACTACTCGCTGCAGGTGGACTGGTACACGTGGGCGACCTCCCCCATCCGCAGGTACCTGGACGTGGTGCTGCAGCGGCAGATCCTGCTGGCGCTGGGCCGCGGCGGCCCCGCCTACTCCGCCCGCGACATCGACGGGCTGTGCCAGGAATTCAGCTACCAGCACGGGCGCGCCCAGAGCTACCAGCGCCAGGCCCGAAGCCTGCATCTAGCGGCGCAGCTCAAGGTCCAGCCGCGGAGCAAGCTGGGCTTCGTGGTGGGCGTGGAGACCGGCTCCCGCTGCTTCAGGCTGCTCTTCCCCGCCGACCCCGAGGCCCTGCCGGACCTCTGCCCCGTGCACTACCGCTCCTTGCAACTGGCCGAGCACCCCGGCAACCTGGAGGGGCGGCCGGGCCTGCGGCTTGTGTGGCGGCGCCGCATCTACTCCGTGTGGGCAGACGGGCCGCGCTCCCCGCTGCCGGGCGCCCTGCTCGACCCACACACTAGGCCCGTGGACGCCAGCCTGTGGCAGCAGCTGCTGGAGCTGGTGCAGGAGCAGCGGTGGCCGGAGCTGGCTGCCCTCGTGCGGGAGCAGGGCGCGGCGAAGCCCCAGCAGCGCATGCTGGGCCGGGTGTGGCAGAGCCCCTGCGGCCACTTTGTGGAGGTGGCCCGGGAGCTGGGCGGGGGGGACACGCTGCAGGTGCAGCTCAGTGCCACCCTGCAGCGTGGCTTCCTGGCACCGAGTCTGCAGCTGTGCACGGTGGCACCCGGCTTCACCCTCTGCCTGGAGCACGTGGAGCGGCTGGGCAGCTGCTTCCTGGACCAGATGCCCCAGGCCGTGCGAGACCGCTGTCCCGACGTGGCCGAGTACTCCCGCGTGTGGGGGCCCTTCTGCTCCTTGGAGTCGGCCACCGGCGCCGTCTTGGAGAGTGACTCCATCACGCTGCAGCACGTGAGCATATCCTGGGATGTGAAGCAGATGCCGCAGCGGCGGCTCCGGGGCTCCTTCTGCCTGGAATCCTCCTTCCTCAGTGAGCACTGCATCGACCTCAGCTTTGGCCACTGCTACCTCTGCCTCCGGCTCGAGGGGCTGCTGGCCGTGCCCGCCGCAGAGAAGCGGCTCCCCTCAGCTGGCCCCGGCCAGCCTCCCCCGGCCACCCCGGCCTGCGGCCCCAGCGGCCCCGGCCCCTTCCTGAGCATCGACCCCGACACGTACACGTGGGTGGCCCACGGGCTGACAGAAGACTGGGACCCGAAGGAGGGCCGGGCCGACCGGCAGGAGACCCCCAAGCAGGTGCACTTCTTCATCCAGCACATGGCCATGGAGAAGGTTCCAGAAGAGGTGCTGAGGCCTGGTGCCCGATTCACCATTGAGGTGCTGCCCAAGCAGCTTCCGGACATGTGAGTGGCCTCCACGGGGGGACGCCAGGGAGAGGCTGGCGGGCGGGGTGGGGCGACAGCTCCCTGGGTCCCCTCCCCGGGCCAGTCCTGCGGGTGCCCAGTGTCCCCCTCACCACCACCTGCCCCCAGTCGCAAGGAAGAAGCCGTGCGCGGGCTGAAGCGCGCATCCCCGCTGGTCATCAACATTGCCCTGGGCCGGCCCATCCCGCTGCCCCGCCAGCTTCTTTCCCAGCAGACCCGTGGCCGAGGTAGGTGGACGTCCGGCCAGCCCCCGCCCCGCCGCTGAGTCCCTTCATCCGGCCTGGGCCCTGCCCTGCACCCCTGCTCAGCCAGGCCTGACCCTCCCTTAGGGACATACAGCAGGTTCCTGGAGAAGCAGGCGTTCGACCTCCCTGGCGGCCCCCACACGCTGAACCGCAGCCAGAACAGGGCTGTCAGGGCGGCTCTGAAGAAGCAGTTCACCGTGATCCAGGGCCCTCCAGGTGGGGCCCCTGCCGGGGCTGTGGGTGCTTGGGGCTGCCCGGGGTAGGGGGGCGGCAGCTCTGCTCATCGCGTTCTCTGCCCACAGGGACCGGGAAGACAGTGGTGGCCTTCCACATCGTGTTCTGGTTTCACAAGTCAAATGAGGAGCAGACGGGGGCCTGTGACACCCCCAGGGAGAAGCAGCTGGGGGGTCCCTGCATCCTGTACTGTGGCCCCTCTAACAAGTCGGTGGACGTCCTGGCAGGTGCGTGGGGTTGGCTGTGGGGGCTTCGCCCAGGGGTGCTGGCCCGGGGACCGTCCCTGACGCCCCGTGGCCACCAGGGCTGCTCCTGAGCAGGAGAGCGGAGCTGAAGCCGCTGCGAGTGTACAGTGAGCAGGCCGAGGCCACAGAATTTCCGGTGCCGGGTGTGGGCAGCCGGGGCCTGCCCAAGAAGAGCCCCCGGGAGGGGAGGCCCAACCAGACCCTCAGGTGCGGTTGCTCAGCTGTGTGTGTGTGAGTGGAGGCCCCAATCCCGTCTTGGGCGAGAACTAATGCGGCTTCATGGATGTCCCCCACCCCAGGAGCATCACCCTGCACCACAGGGTCCGGCAATCCTCCAACCCCTACGCACCGGACATCAGGGACTTTGATGCCCGGCTGCAGAAAGGGGAGATCCTTTCCAAGGAGGACCTCAGCTGGTAAGCAGCCGGGGCCGTGGGGTTGTCTCTGGCCTCGGGCCGTGGGCTCGCTATAGGACCAGATGGCATCCCGGTGCAGGTACAAGACCATCCTGGGGAAAGCACGGAAGTTCGAGCTGGACCAGCACAGGGTCATCCTGTGCACATGCTCCTGTGCGGCCTCAGCCAGCCTCAGGAAGCTGGACGTCCGGCAGATCCTCATCGACGAAGCAGGCATGGCCACGGAGCCGGAGACCCTCATCCCTCTGGTGGCCTTCTCCAAGGCCGAGAAGGTGAGTGCCGGGAGCCCCGTGCGGGGGTCACGGGCTGTGGGTTTCAACCCGGAGGGCGGCATCGCGGTCATGGTGCGGTGGCAATGGCCACGGAGCTGCGTCCCTCTAGGCCTGTGCCCGCCTGCCCCCCAGGTGGTTCTTCTCGGGGACCACAAGCAGCTGCGGCCAGTGGTCAAGAACGAACAGCTGCAAAATCTGGGGCTGGATCGGTCTCTGTTCGAGAGGTACCACGTGGACGCGCACATGCTGGACACGCAGTACCGCATGGTAAGCCGGTCCCAGGGTCTAGGCCTCCGGCCCAGGTGTCACCACCCGGGGCCCTGACCTCCGGTGTCCACCTGGCCTTTTCTGGGCCACAGGAGGCCCCCAGGCCCCCCAGCTCTGAGCCCTAGGACAGGTAGAGAGTGACGTGCCCCTGGCACATGCCCTGCCTTGCAGCACGAGGGCATCTGTGCCTTCCCCTCCATGGAGTTCTACGAGAAGAAGCTGAAGACCTGGCAGGGCCTGAGGCGGCCGCCCAGCATCCTCGGCCACATTGGCAAGGAGAGCTGCTCTGTCATCTTCGGCCACGTGCAGGGCCATGAGCAGAGCCTACTGGTGTCCACAGATGAAGGGAATGAAAACTCCAAGGCCAACCCGGAGGAGGTGGCCGCGGTGGTGAGTGCCAGTGAGACCTTCCTAGTGCCCCAGGGTCAGGGAGGGCTTCCTGGAGGAGGAGGCAGAGGAACTGAGGGAACGGGCGAGGCCCTGGTGTCCAGGGCAGGAGAGGCGCCTGGGCCAGCTTCAACAGCACCCCCTTGGTCCCTCAGGTCCGCATTGCCAAGCAGCTGACTCTGGGCAGGACAGTGGAGCCCAAGGACGTCGCCATCCTCACTCCCTACAACGCTCAGGCTGCGGAGATCAGCAAGAGGCTGGTGCGAGAGGGCGTCTCCGGAGTGACCGTGTGCTCCATCACCAAGAGCCAGGGTGAGGGTGGCCCTGGGGCAGGGGGCGCGTGCCACGCGGGTCCCAGGGTGGGCGAAGCGCCGGGGCGGGCCTCATGGTGCCGGCCCAACTGCAGGAAGCGAGTGGCGCTACGTGCTGGTGAGCACGGTCCGCACGTGCCAGGAGAGTGACCTGGACCAGCGGCCAACGAAGAGCTGGCTCAAGAGGTTCCTGGGCTTCGTCGTGGACCCCAACCAAGTGAACGTGGCCATCACCCGGGCCAGAGAGGGGCTCTGCGTCATCGGTAAGGTTGCCTGCCCGGGGGTGGGGCGGGGCGGGGCGGGGCGGGGCTCCCCAGGGGTGTGGCTCCCGGTGGGCGGGGCTCCCCGGGGTGCGGCTCCTGGGTGGGCGGGGCTCCTCCCTGGGGGCGGGGCTTCTGGGTGGGCGGGGCTCCCCGGGGGTGTGGCTCCTGGGTGGGCGGGGCTCCCCCGGGGGTGTGGCTTCCTGATTGGGCGGGGCTCCCCTGGGGTGTGGCTCCCGGTGGGCAGGGCTCCCCGGGGGTGTGGCTCCTGGGTGGGCGGGGCTCCCCGGGGGTGTGGCTTTCCCGGTGGGCGGGGCTCCCTGGGGGTGTGGCTTCTGGGTGGGCGGGGCTCCCCGGGGGTGTGGCTCCTGGGTGGGCGGGGCTCCCGGGGTGTGGCTCCGTGATTGGGTGTGGCTCCCGGTGGGCGGGGCTCCCCGGGGGTGTGGCTTCCGGTGGGCGGGGCTCCCCTGGGGTGCTCCCTGGGGGGGCACTGGGCGGGCTGGGCCCCCCACGGAGCCCTCCGCCTTCCCTCGCCCCGCAGGAGACCACCGCCTCCTGAGCTGCTGCCCCCTGTGGCGGCGGTTCCTGGACTTCTGTGAGGCGCAGCGCAGCCTGGTGCCCGCCGGCCAGGTGCGCGTTTGCAGGAGGCCCGCCGTGGCTCCCGGGAGCGGCCGCTCCACCTGCCCGGGCCTGGGGCTGCCCCGCGGCAAGGCCAAGCCCTGAGCCCTGCCCCGCCCACTGCGCAGAAGCCCGGGCCCTCCGCGGGCCCTGCTGGCCGCCTACCTGGTGGCTCGTGAGCAATAATAACCCCTTTCCGGGGTCTTGGCCTCTCCCGGGGCAGGGAGCGGCCAGGCCCGCGCAGCCGGCAGGTGCGGACACTGGGGGAAGAACGCCGGCCTCCTGGGGAGCTGCTTCCCTTGGGACATTGGGTGACAGGGAACGCTCAGGGGTCAGGGAAGGGGGCCTCTGGGCCTTCTGGTGTTGCCCGGAAGGTTAGAGGCCGGGAAGGAGGTCCCAGCCGGGCTGCTCTTCGGTCCTTGGATGCCATCCCTGACCCCACTGGGTGCTGCTGGCTGGGGAGCTCGGTCTACTTTCTTCTTTCTTTTACTTTTTTTGTTTGTTTGTTTCAAGTAGGCTCCATGCCCAACGTGGGGCTTGAACTCCTGGCCCTAAGATTAAGAGTTGCATGTTGTACCGACTGAGCCAGCCAGGCCCCCCTATTTTTAATTTTTAAATAAGCCAAAAGCCAGTGGCTTTTTTTACTGGAACAAGTTCCTTCGCCCAAACTGACAGAGAGGCCCCCTGGAAGAGAGGGCCTGTTCTGTGTCCGCACCACCCTAAGTGGGACCCCAGCCCTGTGTCCTTCAGGAGCCACCTGCCCTTGCAGGAGGAAGGGAGGACCAGAACCAGGTGCCCACACCTGGACCATGGGTGTGCGGGGTGGCCTGGGATTGGGATGACCCTGGATGGGCAGCCTTCTTGTGCCTTCAGCCTGACCTCTGCCTCCCCTTTGCAACCTCAAGCCTGCTGCCAGGTCAGGACTTTTGGGACAACCTGTCCTGTGTTTGCAAGGTTGAGGACCTTCATTGTCACTCAGGGTGCATTCATGTCCTTCCTGCTCTGGAAACTTCTGCCTTGATATCCGCCCTCACCTCAGGCCACCCCAGCCCACCCCCAGGCAGCTCGGGCCCAGAGTCTCTGCACTTCCACCGTCCCCACGGCCTGAGGGATGCTGCCAACAAGCTGCTTATACTAGGAGGGGCCTGCCCTCCCTGTGGCCTTGCTGCAGAGCCCTCTGCCAGTGGTGGGGCAGGGGGCCGGGGGTGGGGGGGTGGGCGGGGACGACAATGATGATGTTCTGATATTTGCTACAAATCAAATGTCTACATTCCAATTTATATATATTTTCTTGTTTCTGTGCTATACGATTCAATAATAATTTTATCATAAAGAACACTCCGAATGTTATTCTCACTTCTGGGTGTTTGGGGTTTACTGGGTCAAGAAAGGGTGGCCTGTCCTCTTGTTTTGGGTTGCAGGGTGGCTATGGCGTCTGTCAAGAACCAAGAGCCCATTATAGCTGGATACCGGACAAGCAAGGACTCAGGGGCTGGTGTCCCCACATCATAGCTGACAGCAGCCGGCAGGCTGAGGAGTGTCTGCCCCACAACACGGGAAGCTGGGTGGTGGTGACCAAGGGCCACAGGGGTGAGCTGCGTCTAGGACCGCGTGCCCAGCCTAGTGAACTCTGACCCCAGGCAGGGCTGGTTGCAGAGTCCAAGTCCAGAGTCCCCAAGGCTGCCAGCCCTGACAGCGTCCTGCGAGGTCCAGGGTCTGAATACTCCCCAAGGACGCCTGAACACTGCGTACCTCCTCCAGGCCAGCTCAGGCCACTCAGGGTTTGGCTCGTTTGCTCTGAGCGCCCGGGGCCTCCAGCAGCACCAGCTGTGCCGAGGCCAGCGCGGCAGGCCCTGGCCTCCCTGATTGCCAGCGTGGGTATCAGACGGGTGTGGAGGGTCAAGGAGCCTCCAAGGCCTGTGAGCCCCCTGTGAGGCTGCAGAGGGGGCCAGACCAGCCCGACCCGGAGGGGGTCTTGGACAGCCGTACAGGCACGGAGGAGTCCTGCTACCTGGGGAGTACTGAAGGGAGGACCAACAGGTGCCCTGCGGCAGGAAGTCGTGCCCTCATCAGCCCGGAGTCCGGCAAGGCTCGAAGAGGCGGGAGTGCCAGGCTTGGTGGCGAGGGGCTCTCACCGCAGGGACCCGCCTCCCTTGGTGACCCCCAACACCGGACTCCCCCTTCTTGGTGCGATCTGTGACCTGGCACAAACCGGGATCCCTGGGCTCTGGCTCTGCTCTCTCTGCCCCACCCCTGCCCCCACCCACCTCCCCTCTCCAGGGTGCCTTGGGGTGACTGGGCCTTGAGGAACATCCAGGAGTGTCCACCCCACAGCCACTTAATGCCACAGTGAGGCCTGGCCTCCTGAATGGCATGCAGCAGCGCCCAGTGGGTCAGCTCCTGGCGAGGCCTAGGGGGAGCCTACCCCACGTCGAGAGCTGGGGGGCAGGTCCCGGGGCATTTCTGACAGTTGGGGACCCGCGCGCTCTGCAAACCACTCCTCTGCCAGTGGGGGAGACTATCCCTGTTCCTGGTCATCTTTTCCTGCCACACCTGCTCTCAGGGGCCCTTGCGACCCCGGAGACGGGCACGGCAGTGGAGGGGCGGTCTGCGGACGGCGGGTCCCCACAGCTCCCCACACAGGGCCGTCCTCCTGGACCTGGACGCAGGCAAGCCGCGGCAGCAGGACGTGTGCGCGGAGCCGAGCGGGCTGAGCACCCCGAGGTCGCGGGATCGAGCCGGAGGGCGAGGACAGGCTGTAGCGGCATCAGCGCGGGGCTGGCCGGTCGCCCGGGGCGTGGCAGCTGGCGCCGAGGGCCGCCACGCGGCAGCTGCACTGGCCTGTGTCTCGGGGAGGCCCGGGCCAGGCTGCCTTGCCCGGCCCTCACCGCCCCGGGGCAGGCGTGCGGATGAGCGTTAGCTCCTTCTGGGGAAAGACTTCACTTAACCCGGACTGTCCCCGTGAAGCTACAGGTCCCCGTGGGGAACCCTGGCCTGGGGCAGGACGGGAGGGGCTGGGCCACGGGGCTGAGGCCCCTGGAGAATCCCTCATGCTTGCTCGTGGCCGCAGGTCGCCGGGACTGCGGTTTCTTTCTCCCGGGACCGGCTACCCTGGAAGGTCCAGCCTGGGCCCGCACCGGGGAAAAGAGGGCGGGAGCCCGGGGCGCCTGGGGCAGAGTCTGAAGAAAACACTCGCGTGGCTGCTGCTGCCTCTAAAACGTAAGTAGGTTTGTTTCTTTGTGTGTGTGTGAGTTTATAGTCTTTATTAGTGGATAAATATTAGAAAATCATCTCTCAGAAAGTGTGGGCAGGGGCAGGCCCGGCTTGCCTAGCCGACTGGGGGCGCGCCCTTCGGGGGGCCCCGGCCTGGTGTGCAGGGTGAGGCTGTCCCGCCAGGGCTCGTACACCAGTGTGTAGCTCTCTGCTCTCTTGACGGTGAACTTGTAGGAGCGGTTGGGCAGCAGGTTGTGGATGTCGAAGGTGCAGGCGGCCACGGGGATGATGCCGCACTGCGTGCACTCCTGCTGTGTCCGTGGGTCCAGCAGCTTGAAGCGAAGCTCAAACTGCTCTGGTGCCGCTGGCTGGATGGTGACGAACCAGCGCAGGCTGACCCAGTCCTGGTGGGCCACCGACTCCTTTCGATCGAACACGACGGGCATCTTGGTGCTCAGCATGAGCCTGATGTGCGGGATCTTGGTGGCGCCGACGTCAGACACCAGGCGGTGCTTGATGTGCAGACGCCCGGGCACCATCAGGGCCAGGAAGCTGTCCACGACCGCCGACAGGTCGGCCAGCCGCTGCTCCACCAGGCCCCAGCCGGCCACAAAGGGCCGCGGGTCAGGCGACTCCAGCAGAGCGTCGAGCTCGGCGCGGCCGCGGTCCAGCTGCTCCAGCAGGTCCCCGAGCAGCAGGAGCTGGATCTTGGTCTGGGCGGTGCCCACCTTCTTCATGCGCTGGAACTTCCAGGGGTCGATGAGCTGGAACATGGTGCTGGGCAGCACCAGGGGGTTCTGGTCACCCAGGGCCAGGTGCTTGGGCAGGATCTCGATGTAGTAGGAACACTTCCTGAGCAGCTCCATGCGGGCGTGGTGGCGCTTGAGCAGCTGCGGGCTCAGCTCCGCCGTCAGGAACTCGCGCAGCGCCGCGCGGCGCTCCATGTAGGTCCGCCAAGCTGCCGGCGCCAGCAGCTGCTGCTCCTCCGCCTCCTCCGCCTCCTCCTGGTCCAGGAAGGA
This sequence comes from Canis lupus familiaris, assembly GCF_011100685.1. Lineage (NCBI taxonomy): Eukaryota > Metazoa > Chordata > Mammalia > Carnivora > Canidae > Canis > Canis lupus. Next base: position 47,991,578 of record NC_049245.1, on the reverse strand, counting down.
CTGAGGACTGTCCAGCTTCATCTTGTCCAGGCCCAGGCCTGTCACCTGCAAGTTCATTGTCTGGGGGGGGGGGCGGGGGCTGTGAGCGGAAACAGCCCGCGGCCTCCGCCACCCGCGGGGGCTCACTCGGGTCAGTGTTTGTGTGCGGAGGGGGCGGCTCCGGGCCCGCTGCCCTCCATCCTGGGCCCCGGGGCCCGCCCCGCAGGAGCAGCTTATGGGGGAGCACGTCTCTCTGGGAAGGCGCTGCCGGAGGCAGGTGGCCAGGCTGCAGATCTGGGTAACACCGCCCGCTGGGGGGCAACCACTCGCTGAGGAGTCATTGTGATGACACAGGGAGGGGCGAGGCCAATGGGCTCTGGGGCAGCACCGAGCAGCTGTGGGGCCTGGCTGAGGCCTCAGGGTGCGCCCTGGGGACTGTTGAGAGGATTCGGTGTGATCCTGTCCGGGCAGCAGCAGACTCCCTGTGGGGGCCACCACCACCCTGTGGGCCTGCTACCCCTCCCTGTCACTGCAGGCCGGGGCAGGGGGCCAGGGCTCACCCAAACACAAGGCCAGCTGGTGCCTGGAGCCAGTGGAGGCGGCGGGGTGGCCGCTGGCCTCAGCTCCTGGTTACTGAGCCCCACTCTGTGCCTCGACGCCCCTCGGGGCGGGAAGATCCTGGTGCCCCATCTCATAATCGGGGTACCTGAAGCTAAAATGCCTTGTAGCTCCTCAGTTCAGGATCTGAGGCCAGCCGTCAACTCCAGGGCCTGACCCTCCTCCCGTGCCACCCCTGCCCCGGCTCCCAGCTCTAGGGGGCGGTGGGAGGGAGCTGGCTGGGGCAGGCGCAGGGGCGCCAGGACCCCCCCTGCAGGCTGCGCTCCTTGAAGGGCCAGCAGTCTGACGGCTGCCCTGGGCCCCAGCCGCCCCTCAGACGGGGAGACAGCCCCAGGTTCTGGGCCAGCCGCAGCCACCCAAGGCTTCGGTTAATCACAAAGAAAGTTGGCAGGAGCCCGGGGGTCAGCGGTTTAGCGCCTGCCTCCGGCCCAGGGCCTGATCCTAGAGCCCCGGGGTCAAGTCCCACATGGGGCTCCCTGCATGGGGCCTGCTTCTCCCTCCGATCGGCCTGTCTCTGCCTCTGTGTGTGTGTGTCTCATGAATGAATGAATAAAATCTTAAAAAAAAAAAAAAAAAGAGTTGGCAGGTTGAGTGACTTGCTGAGAGCGCCCCGAGCGGCAGGGCGGTGCCGACCCCAGTCTGGGCCCTCCCCAGAGGCCAGCCCTTCACCTTCCCGGGGAGAAGCCAGAGCAGGCCCTGGGCACCAGAGAGGGGGTCTGCGAGGCCGGGCCGGGCCGGGGGTGGCCGCCGCTGGGCCGCCCTGGGTCCCACTGCGCCCTCCCCGGTCGCCCCGCCGCCCCGCCCGCGCCCACTTGCCCTGCGTCCGGGAGCGAGGGCCGCCCGGGACCTGCTCCGCGCCGCGTCCTGCGGGTTGCCATGGCGACCGCGGCCTCTGTGCGCTCCGCCCACGGGGCGGGGGCGGGGCGGGGGCGGGGGCGGGGCGGGCGCCGCCGGGGTGTGGGGAGGGGGCGGCCCCGACTGGGCGACCGGCCGAGGTGTCCCGCAAGCCAAGCCCAAGTAGGCTCCCGCGGGGAGGAGTAAACTGAGGCTGGCCGCCCGCCTGCCCGGCCCTGTCCCGGCACCCGGTGAGAGGGGAGAGCTGGGCGGCGCCGGCGGGTGGTGACAACTGCCTGGGCGGGTACTCCCCATCCGGCTGGACACATGGGGCCGCCAGGGAGCCCCTTCCCTGAGCCGTGTCAGCGGCCTGGGGCCTCCCCGCAGAGGCCCCTCTCGGACACCCAGGCGCTATTGGCCTCCTTGGGGAGGATGGGGGTGGGCGTGCCCCCCGGGTACCCTGGCGGCCCCCCAGGATAGGGCACCTGTCTCCGAGCTCCCTGCCAGCCTGTTCTGCATGCAGGGACTCCCCCCAGCTGCACTGGCCCCTCGGGGTGACCCCCGGCGAGCGGTGGCGGGGCAGTCCAGGCCTGGCACAGAGGCTGCAGAGGTCAGCCCTGGGGGGCACGTGGATGCCATTTCTGCCCCGCTCAGTAGATGCTCACCCTTGGGTTTGGAAAGGGGGTGCTGTGTGAGGGCTGGGGGGAGGCGGCGCTGGAAAGCGGGGAGCCCGAGGAGGAAGCCACCCCAGGCTGCAGCCCACCCCAGAGAGCCGGAGACCCCTGCCCTCCTGGGCCAGGTCTTGGGCCTCTGCCCTCTCCTCGGCCCCACCCCCCCTTTTTTTTACTTAACTATAAAAACTTAAATTCTTGGTTTTGAGAGAATTGTAGATTCTCAGGCAGTTGGAAGAGAATGATGCTGGCCCAGTTCCCGGAGCGCAAACATCTTTGATGACACCTGGTTGTGCATGGGAGGAGACGCAGGACTGGCCCATCCCGCAGCCCCCCCCCCCACCTTCGGGGCCCTGGCAGGGGGGCAGTACCGGGCTCCCCTTAGGCTGGAGAGCCGTGAGGGTGGGGGCCTGGGGGTGGTGGGACCCCAGGGGCACAGACCCCACAGCGTGTCCTCCAGAGAGCGACCCCCTCCTCCCAGCAGAGCTGCTCGGAGCCCTCACCCGGGCCCTGCGCGCTGTGTGCACCTTCCCCGACGTCCTGGGCTAGTGGGTGCCACAGCAGCACTGTCCTCTGGGGCACCGGGGGCTCCGTCAGTGAAGTGTCCGCCTTCAGCTCAGGTCATGGTCCTGGGGTCCAGCCCCCTGCTCAGTGGGGAGTCCGCTTCTCCCTCTGCCCCCCTCCCCACTTGTGCTCTCTCTCCCTCAAATAAAATCTTAAAAGAAGCCTGTGCTCTGACCCCTTCCCGAGTTGGGGGGGGGGTCCTCCCGTTGCCCCCACGAAGCACCATTCCTGTGGTTAGGGCCAGCGAGGAGGGGAGGCTTGCAGGCCAGCGGCAGAGTCAGGGCTGTGCCCGGCGGCTGCCCCGGAGCCCGGGCGTTGGAGGGCAGCAGCTAGACCAGCGGGTGCCAGGGAACTCCGAGAGCTGCCAATGACAAGGTGGACATAGTGGCTCTTGCTCCCAGCCCCCCTCCCCGGCCCTGGGCGTGTGTGTAAGTATGTGTGTGTGTGTGTGTGTGTGTGTGTGAGCACAGGAGGTGGCTTGGAGGGGAGGGGCTGCCGAAGAGAGTTGGTCTGGGGGTTTGTGGGTGGGGCGACGGGGGAGGGCCCGGCAGAGAGGTTGTGGAGTGGGGTGCTCCCTGTGAGCCCACTGCCCTCTCTCCCTCTGGGGGACGGGGCCTTCTTCAGCTCCCCCTCCCCGGTCCTCATCACCTGGAGGTGGGCCAGGCATTCTTGGCGAGCCAGGTCCCCACTGCCCAGCACACTGTCCTGCTAAGAAGTGTCCCCACTGGAACCCCGTGGAGGCCAGGCCAGAGGACCGAGGGGGGCCCCTCCCTACCTGCTCTGACTCCTGGACGGAATGTGCTGAGTCCCAGCAGCTGGGACTCTGGGGCTTGGAGTCACTGGGAGTGTCCAGGAGGCATCCGTCCAGTGCTCAGTGCTTGACCCCCAAGTGTGGTGGGCGTGGGCAGCACATGGAGGGCCGTCCCAGGACCTGGTGAGGCCTCCCTGCGTCCCAGGGGGTCAGAGGCTCTGAGCCTGGTTTCCCAGGGGTGGGGCGGGCAGAGTCACCGAGAGGCGGTGGTGCCCAAGCTTCAGGTGTTCCAGGCCCTTCCCTCCAGCTGCCGACCCACAGGATGAGGGTCGTGCCCACCCTCCCCAGGCTGCCTGAACCCCAGAGAGCTGCCTTGGGGCTCCTCTGCAGGGTGCCGGGGAGGGCCAGACTGGAGGGCCGGTGACGTGGGGCCGTACAGTCTGCGAGCCTCGCAGGCGGCTCGGGCGGTCGAGTGCCCCGGGGAGCCCCAGGCTGTGCCCTGCTGCAGCTCCAACAGCCGCGGCGTGGGGCCGTGGGGCCGTGGGCAACCACATGGCTCAATCCAGCCCCGGGCGGCCGGGGTGTGGCCATCGGGGCCCCAAGGGGCTGAGCCGCTTGGGGCTGGAGCCCCCCCGCAAGGACCCTGCCCCAGGAACCCCGGGGCCGCCCTCCCATCCCGCCCAGAACCGGAGGCTGACCTGGCACCGACCCGGGAGCACAGCGGAGGGTGGCGTCGCCCCGGCCCAGGCTTCCCCGCCACCCTCTGTGCCGCCGCACCCCGCCCCTCCCCAGCTGGCTGTCGGGGTGTCCGGGCCGCGGGGGTCGGGTGCACGGCCCAGCACCGGGCGGCCCCGGGGAGCGCTCCTGCTGCTCCCGAGCCCCCCGGGGACACCGATGCTCCCTGCACAACGTGCAGCCGGGGCGCGGGGCGCTGACCGCACTTGCCAGCGCCGGGCTCCCCCGCCGGCTCCGGGCGGGCAGGGAAGGGCTGCGCAGGGCTTTGCGCCGAGGCGCGGCCCACGCCTACGGAACACCCGCCGGCGCCACGCGCGCAGCTCCCGGTCCTCGTCGGGAGCCCGGCCTCGGAGGGCAAGGCTCAGGTCAGGGCGGGCGCCCGCGTGCGCTTGCGCGGACGCCCCTTGGGCCCATAGCCCCGCCCCTCCGCGGCCCCGCCCCTCCGCGGCCCCGCCCCCTCCGCGGCCCCCGTGCGACCATAGCACCGCCCCCCCCGCGGCCACGCCCCCTCCCGCGGCCCCCTTGAGCCCGTAGCCACGCCCCTCCGCGGCCCCGCCCCGCCCGCACCTGCTCGGGCCCCAAACACGTCCAGGCCGTCGGGGCGCGGCTGTCGCGTGCGGGGGCTGCAGGGCCGCCCTGGGCCCCATCCGGCCCGAAGCCCGGCCGCGGCGACGCCGGGGGCATGGAGCCCTTCCTCAGGAAGCGGCTGACCTTCCTGTCCTTCTTCTGGGACAAGATCTGGCCGGTGGCGGCGCCGGACGACGGGCTCCCCGGGCTCCCCGAGCGCACGGCGGACTTCAGCGCGCGGGGCGCGGGGGAGCTGAGCGTCCGCCGCGGGGACCGGCCGTGCGCCCTCAGGGAGGACGGCGACTACCTCTTGGCGCGCAGGCTCTCGGGCCCGCCCAGCCCCGGGCCGGTACCGCTCAGCCACCTGGCCAGGGCCGCCCCGGAGCCGGAGCCGGAGCCGGAGCCGCTCCCGGACCGCCCGTGAGTAGCACCGCGCCCTGGGGGCAGGGGAGGCACAGGCTTGGGGCCAGCATCGGCTCCTTCCTTCCTTCCCTCCACCGACCCGCCCCCGTGTGCCCGGGACCCTGCGGCCTTCCCACCTGGCGGAGCAAGCACGGGGTTGTCCTGGTTCCTGGACGCCGGGAGGGAACGCGGGGATGGCCCCGGCAGGAGCGGTCGGCCGGCAGGGCGGGGGCCAGACACCGGGGCCAGCCAGGCCCTCCTGCTGTCACATGGGGATTCAGCGCTGGCCCTGAGCGCACCCTGGGGCCTCTCGTGCCGCCTTGGCGGAGCGTCGCTGCCGGCAGGGCAGGGGCTAGGGTCCTGGGCGCAGCTGCGGGTGAGACGCCGGTGACACGCCGGCCCTGTGGTCCTGGAGCTCCCGATGAGGACCTAGGTGAGCAGGAGGCCATCCGCAGGCCGTGAGGGCGTGGGGGTGACCTGCTGAGCTGAGAGGTGCGCTCACCTGCCCCCTCCCTGGACTGTAGGCGCCAGGACTCTCCCTGCTGCGCTGGGCCAGGCATGGAGCGGACAGGGCCCTCCCAGAGGGGGGCACGCGGGGGGGGGGGGGTCAAGCCCCCACCCCCAGCACGCCCAGGAGCCCTGGGGCCAGCAAAGTCTGCAGGCGGGGGCGGGCTGGCGGACACCCGGCTGTTGGCTCGCTAGTCTGCGATCGTGGAGGGAATCATGCAGGGCGGGGGCTCTCCCACGGGCTTGGGGAGGACGTGACCTTCAGCCCAGACTTAGGGTCTGCAGCTCGGGGAGCTCCTGGCACAGCCACTTGCCAGCTCCGGCTGGGTGGACATCGTGCCCCTCCCTGCCTCTCCCCTGGGTGCAGAGGGTCTGCCTGGATGTCGTGGCCACGGCAAGACCTGCTGTCTAGACAGATGAGACCCCGCTGGGGGGCACGGGGAGCGGGCTGGCGATGCCAGCGTGCATGGAGGTGATGGCCGGGTGAGAAAAGACCAGAAGCTGGTGAATAGCCAGCAGGGCCAGGCCCAGCTGCCCGGACTTCCCCCCAACACTGGCCTCTTGTCTGTGTCCAGCTGGGCTGGCCTGGGCCCCTCACGTCCTCTGCCAACCAGCGTTGGGGTTCAGCCTCGCTCAGGCCACGTCCAGTTTCCCAGGGGCCCTGGGCCTCCCCACCGTGTCCTGGGGTATTTGCATGTGCCACGGCAAGGCCTGGGTCACAGGGAGGCACCTTCTGAGGGGGCTCCGGGTGTCCCTACCCCGCGCCCGCCTACTGGCAGCCTCCGATGGGGAGGGGCGCACAGACCCTCTGCTTGCGGAGCTGCTCTTAGCAGAGGCTGCGGGGCTGGGGGGCACCGGGGCTGGGAGCGGGTGCCGGGAGGAAGCCGTAATGACTGTTTGCCTGGGCCCAGGATGAAAGGGCTGCCCACACTCGTGGTGTCATTTGCTGCAGACACCTGGTCGTCTATCCCCAGGGCCAGGCAGGCTGGGCAGGGGGAGGACCCTCAACTAGTCTCCTGTCAGCCACTGTCCTGCCCCAGAGACTTCCCGAGGACTCAGCTCCAGGGGCGAGCTGGGGATAGGGACACCCGTGCCTCTGCTCCCTGGCGCTGCTGTCCCGGGCAGTCCCTGCGGCCCTTCCTAGGCGGGAAGCCGTCCTGGCCGGTGGGCCCCACGGGGCTGGGCATGCCCATGACTGACCACCTGGTCCATTCACAGGGGACACCCTGCTTGTGTCGACTTACTAGGCATCAGGCTTTGGGTCCTGAAGCCCCAAGGAGGGGTCAGAGCCACTCCGTGGCCCCTAGAACCCTGTGTCCCCCTTTAGGGTGGAAGAGGGCCGTGCTCATGGCTGTCCCTGAGGACGGGGTCCCCAGAATCCCTGGGAAGCAGGAGGTCCCAGGATGGGAAGCTGGGCAGGCGATGTGGGGGGGCGGGGCAGGAGCATTTCCATTTTCCTTCCCAGAACGAGGACCCAGGGATCCGCACCTGCTGTGACTCAGGTGGACTGCAGCCCAGATGGGGTGTCCGATGGGGAAGCCCCGGGCACCCTCAGCGTGCTCGGCTTCATGGGGGCAGCGTGTCTGCGTGGGCCGAGGGCAAGGGCTGGCCTGCACCAGGGGACCCTCAGGGGCGGACCTGGGGTGCCTCCCGCCCGACCTCCAGCTCTGGAGGGAGCTTCTGTGGGCCCCACCTGTCGGCCACGCGGGGCAGGCGGGCCATGCCCGTCCAGGGGCTTCGGAGCCTCGTGCTGCAGTCGGGCCCCGGCGGACCCCGGCCCCAGTAGGGCTCGGCAGTCGGGGCTTGGCAGGTCAGCCCCCGGCCGGGGCCGCCGTCATTCTGTGAGCCCGGCTAACGGGGAATCTGTCGGGCCGCACTGTCCTCCTGTCCCCTCCCCGGTGACTCCACAGGCGGGCACTGCGGGGAGGGCGATGCAGACCCTGCCCCGGGACCCCCGGCCGGTCCCCGAGAGCCAGCGGCAGTCGCGCTCCTAGGGGCGTGGGGGCAGGGGCCGCGGGGGCCGGGCCTGGCGCTGACGCCTTCTGCCCCGGCAGCTGGTACTTCAGCGGCATCAGCCGCGCCCGCGCACAGCAGCTGCTCCTGTCTCCCGCCAACGCGCCCGGGGCCTTCCTCGTTCGGCCCAGCGAGAGCAGCCACGGGGACTACTCGCTCTCAGGTACGCGGCGGGCCCCTGGGGTCCCCAGGCCGGGCTGCCCCACGGCAGGCCAGGCCCGCTCGCCCCACCCCACCTGCCTCCATCCACGCGCTGCCTGTCGGGGGGGGGGCACCCTGGGCTCGCGGCCCCCCGCGGCCCACGCCCGCAGCTGCCCATGCCCCCTCCTTTTCCGCGAGGCTCCAGGCGTCTGCGGGGCGCAGGGAAGGCTGGGCCGCCACCCGGCCGGGGTGGAGGGAGTGGGCGGCCCGCACACGGCCTTCACCTGTGCCCACTGCAGTCCGGGCCCAGGCCAAGGTTCGCCACTACCGCATCTCCGCGGCCGCCGACGGTCTCTACCTGCAGAAGGGCCGGCTCTTCCCCAGCCTGGAGGAGCTGCTCGCCTACTACGCGGCCAACTGGAAGCTGATCCGGAACCCGCTGCTGCAGCCCTGTGTGGCCCAGGTGGGCCGGTGCCCCGCACCTCCTGCCCCGGCGCCCGGCCCACGTCAGGGCAGCGAGCAAGGCCACAGGCCCAGGCCTGTCCGCGAGCAGGACCAGGAGCCAGAAAGGCCTGGGAGCCCCGGGGGCCCGGCTGTGCCTCCACGCTCCAGCCAGGCCCTGCCTGGGCTGGCTCTGCCCCACGTGCGTGGCGTCGCCATCTCTGGGGACTCCCGGGGCTGCGGCGCAGGAGCCCTGGAGGCCCCACTCCCACACCCGGCTGTGCAGGGGGCGCGAGGGCTGGGGCAAGTCTGGGGAGGGGGCGCGGCCGTGGCCCGGGCGGAAGCCGTAGGAGGGACGCCGGGGGCCCTGCGCTGGAGCAGCTGCGCGCTGGCGGCGCCAGACGAGCCATCGTGCCCGGGCCGGGCGGCAATCCCGTTCCTCTGGTTTCTAATGACAGGCCTGGCAGGGCGGTAACGAGTGTCCGTGGGTGGGTGTCCACCTCCAGCAGGTGCCACTGAGGGCCAGGTCAGGGCCCGGCGCTCCGGGAGAAACCGTCCTTTGTTTCCAGGGAGCGGCAGGCGGAGGCTCGGGGTGCCCCCCGCCCCCTCAGAAGCTCCCCCAGCAGGACGAGTGGGAGCGGCCTCGCTCAGAGTTTGCCCTGCGGAGGAAGCTGGGAGAAGGCCACTTCGGGGAGGTGTGGGAAGGCCTGTGGCTTGGCTCCACGCCGGTGGCCGTCAAGGTCATTAAATCAGGTGGGTGAGGCCCTCTGCCCCCGCGAGCCCCGGGGCGGCCACAGGCTGCTGTGGGCGGGTGCGGCAGCGGTGCCCCCTCCTGCAGCCTACATGAAGCTGGCGGACCTCGCCAAGGAGATCCAGACACTCAAGAGCCTGAGGCACGAGCGTCTCATCCGGCTGCACGCCGTGTGCTCGGCTGGCGAGCCCGTGTACATCGTCACCGAGCTCATGCGCAAGGGCAACCTGCAGGCCTTCCTGGGCGGTGAGTGGCTGCCCCTGGCCCACCCGCCAGCAGCCTCGGGGCACCCAGACGAACACGCGCAGCCCAGACCGCCAGGCCCCTTCCCGGCACGGCCTTGGGCAGTGCACCAGGTGCGGCCGTCGGAGGCCCAGAGGGGTGGCGGGCTCCGGCCAGCGGTGGGTTCGGGCCTCGGGCCAGTCCTGTGCCTTGTGGGGGCCCCGTCAGAGCACGGCGGGCCCAGGCTGAGCTGAGCGCAGCCCCGGGCGGCTCCCTGGTGTCTGGTTGCTCCTGGGGGCGCAGGCCAGGTCGCCAGGGAGCAGCCCCCTGGGGGTCACCGTGCAGCACGGTGCCTGCTGTCCCCCCTTAGGGGCGGGGACCCGAGGCACAGAGAGAGGCATGGTGTGCACACCCGGCCCCTGACGGCGGCCTTGCTCGCAGGCCCCGAGGGACGGGCCCTGGGCCTGCCCGTCCTGCTGAGCTTTGCGTGCCAGGTGGCTGAGGGCATGAGCTACCTGGAGGAGCGGCGCATCGTGCACCGGGACCTGGCGGCCAGGAACGTGCTTGTGGGCGACGACCTGGCCTGCAAGGTGGCTGACTTCGGCCTGGCCCGGCTGCTCAAGGTCAGTCCAGGTGGGGACCACCGACCCCGCGGTGGCTGGGGGGAGGGCGTCGCTCCGCCGCCCGCCCACCGCTCGTGTCCCCTCGCCCAGGAGGACATCTACTCCCCAAGCAGTGGCTGCAAGATCCCTGTCAAGTGGACGGCGCCCGAGGCAGCCAACTATCGCATCTACTCCCCGAAGTCAGACGTCTGGTCCTTCGGGGTCCTGCTCTACGAGGTCTTCACCCACGGCCAGTGTCCCTACGAAGGTGGGCTGCGAGGGGGTCTGAGGGAGGAGGCGCCCCTGCCCTGGCGGCCGCTGGCGCGGAAGGGCGCCGAGCCTCCGGGGCGGGATCTGGAGAGCCGGGCGGCGTCCACGGCGACCCCGGGGGAGGAGAGGCCGCCCGCCAGCCCCTCTCACCGCCTCCGCAGGGCTGAGCAACCACGAGGCCCTGCAGCAGGTGACTCGAGGCTACCGGCTGCCGCGGCCCGCCGCCTGCCCGGCCGAGGTCTACACGCTCATGCTGGAGTGCTGGAAGGGCAGCCCCGCGCGGCGGCCGGCCTTCGCCACGCTGCAGGACAGGCTGAGCGCGGCCCACGGGCGCCTCCGCCCTGCTCACACGTGACCCGCGGCGCCGGGCATGGGGCTGGGGCCGGGCCTCCCTGCGTGGCCTGTGCCCGCGGACAGTATTGGCTGAACGCATCCGGGTTGCCGGCGGCCTGAAACCGCCCCTGGCCGTGGGCCTCGCACCCTGACACGCCCTGGCGTGCACGCGTGTGCACGAGGAAGGCAGACGCCCGCTCACACAGGAGGGGCTGAGGTCCTCGGCCGGCGTGACCTGGTGTCCCTGGAGAGGGAAGGTCCCCGCGTGGGCGTCCAGGGGCTGCCGGGCTGGTTCTGGCCCACAGAGGAGCCCTGCTCCTGGACCCTTCGCGCCCTCTTCCCGACTTTCTGCAGAGTCCCCCTGTGGCCCGTGCTGGGCTCCCAGGCAGACCCCAGGCACAGGGCACACTGGGCCCCCGGGCACAGAGACCGGTGCTCAAGGCAGCACCCTATAAATATACGTGGACTCAGACACACGCACAGACACGCATTCTGCGTGGGCCGCGACCCCCAGAACCACAGCGGGAGTGGGAGCTGGTTGGTCACAGCAGGAGAGCCCACCCCGTGGCCCAGGGCATCCTGGTGCCCGGATCAGGGGACCCTGTTCCCAGGGTGCTGGCCCCCAGCAGGCCCGAGACTCCCTGAGGCTGCGACCCAAGTGGGGGACATCAGGCCGGGTGGCTGCCCCTGGTGGGAGACCCTTAGATGGGGCAAAGGTCAGGCAGGCAGGGTGTCCGCCTCGGTGCTGGGGGCGCTGGGAGCCGGCCTGGCTGTGCAGGGTCGGGCGGGGGCGCGGCTGGATGCCGTGGGGTTCAGGCCGCTGGCAACAACCGGCTCCTGGGAAGGCAGCAGCGGGCGTCCGGGCGGGCCTGCCCCACCTGGGCTGATCTCCCGCCGGTGGGGACGTCCGGGTGACACACGCGGTGCTGCTTCTCACTCCCCCGCCCGCTCCAGTCACCATGAGATGGTGTCCAGGTCCTCGCCCCCCGCGACCCCCGTGATGGCAACCGTGCCCGCAGAGGGCCCGGGGGACGGGAGGGGAGAGGCAGGCAAAGCGCCCCTGCTTCTTGGGCCTCCGTGCAGTTCGGCCAGCTCTGTACCCTCCCCCCATCACAGGCCCTGCCCGAGGGCGGGCACAGGGTCACCGGGACCCCAGAGCGGGCACAGATGCCTCGCAGGGCTGGGGAGGGTGCCGAGGTCACCGCAGGCCAGGGCAGCACGGAGGGAGGGGGCAGGCACTGGCCGGCTAGGCTGGGGCCAGCACCCCTCACCTCGGGAGGGTTTGGCCTGCAGCCCTGGGACCCCTGGGTCCTGCCCTGGAGGGTGGGGGGCCTCCGGGTGAGACAAAGGAGCCGGTGCGGGTGGAGCCGGCCGGGCAGTGGCCTCTGAGGGAAGGAACGTGCTGGGCTCGGAGCCATGAGTGGGGGTCTCGGCGCACTCCTGGCGTGTCACCAGCCACAAGCCGAATGGGTTCGGTGCTCCGGGGCCTCGGGCTGGCCTGGGCGGGGGGGCCCTCCGTCCTCAGTACCCTCCTGCCTCCCGGGGTCGCCCACGGAGATCCCGGGAGGTGTGCGCTGAGCGACTCACCGAGGTGCCGGGACGGGTCCCCAGGGCACAGGGGACCGGAGCAGAGTGCCCAGGATTGGGGGTGGATGCGCAGAGGGGGCACCCCCCCCCCCCGCGCCGCCTGCTGCTGAACTTCCCGAGCAATACACGTTCCTCTTGATCCGCAACCGGACTGAGCCGCGGTGACTCCGCTCCCAGGACCACGTCGGGCAGGCATCACCTGCGCCTCCCCAGCCCTGGGCCTCAGCCATCTTCGCGCCGACCCCAGGGCGCCCCGGCCGCCCCAGCCCCCTCGGTGGGTGGTGGGTGGTGGTGGCCGGGAGCCCCCAGGGCAGGGAGCGGACGGCAGCGCCCACCTGGGCCTCAGGCAGTGGAGAGCCTCCCGCCCCGCTGGTCCGGAGCCCCCGCAGGTTGGGCCGGGGTGACCTCCCACAGGCCCTGTCCTTCCCCCTCCCCCTCCCGCCTCACTCCCACCTGAGCCCCCACGGCTGGCCGGGACCCCAGGAAGGGCCCAAGCGGCTGAGGCCCGGCTGCGTGGCCACGTGGTAGACACGCTTCCCGGAGCAGGTGGGCATGACGGTTGCCCAGGCGGACCGGGCCTCAGCGGGGGGGAGGGGGGGGTGCAGGAGAGAGCTGCTGGGCCGGCGGGGGGCAGCCCTGGGTGCCGGGGAGCCCAGGGAGAGGCCACCTGGTGGCTGCAGGTGGGGCCGCCTCCGCACAGGGGAGCAGGCCGGCTCCCGGCCTGGGAGGGAACGGCCGCGAGGCCAGGAGGCCAGTCCTGCTGCACCGGCCACGGGATCCCAGGCCAGGCCCACCCGGGGCCCCAGTACGTGGGCCTCTGGGACTTCCAGGCCCCACACGGACGAGGAGCTGAGTTTCTGGGCGGGGGACCTGCTCCGCGTGGAAGGAGGAGGACTGTGGGGGGCCGTGCTGCTGGATGTGGCCGGCAGGGCCTGGGCCAGGGCTACGTGCCCCACAGCTACCTGGCTGGGAAGGGGACGGTAGAGTCTGAGCCGTGAGTGTCCCCGTGGCCCTGCTGGGTCACCCCAAGGGGCCCCCCCTCCCACAGTCCTCAGGACAGTGTGTGTTGCCCAGTGGCTGGGTCCTGGGGAGGGTCGAGGTGCGGGGCTGCTCCTGGGGGACACGCGACTCCACCTCCTGTGCCTCCTGTTGGGCTGGACGCCCCCACCTGGTCCCGGGAGGGCGGAGTAGGTTTGGGCATGTGACATCTGGGGACAGGGGGCTGCAGGGGGACGCAGCCCCTTCTCTGGGCTCCCCCACAGTCACTTCATGGTGCCAGGACCCAGAGAGGACACAGGGGGTCCACCATGGGCTCCCGGATGGCCAGCCGAGGGCTGGGGTCTGCGTAGGGGTCCGGGGCAGGGACTAGGCCTTTTGGGGAGTGAAGCCTCACTCACCTTCCAAACAGCCAAAACCAGACGCGTGACCGACTTGGAGCAGGACGGCCGATGCGACAGGCCTGTCTGGGTGCAGGGGCTCCCGGACGTGGTGGTTGCCCCACGGCCCGTGGGAGCACAGGGAGCGCAGGCCACCCTGGGCAGCCTGGCAGAGCCGTGTGCACGGCGCCCCACACTGCTCCCCTGAGCTCGGGGCCGAGAGCCGGCCTGAGGGGCTCTGTGCCTGCCTCCTGTGACCCGGGAGCTGCTGGGGCCCGGGCGAGGGGTCCTCCTCCTGCAGGGAGACCGGCAGTGCCATCGGACACAGCACGCTCTCACAAGGCAGGGTCCCGTGACAGCGACAGGGCAGAGCTGGCCACGGCTGGTGCAAAGGCCCTGAGGTCCCCACATCCTAGTGCATTTGAAAAGCAGGAAGGAGGAGGGTGGTCGGAGAGGTGAGCAAATGAGATTCAGGGTGTGCTAACGATCAGGGCGGGCGTGGGGCCCGGGGCCCCGGGTGGGGGCTCCTGTTCATGACGCCTGAAGGAACAGGGACCAAGGGCAGAGCTGGGCAGTCACGCCCGGTGGTCCAGGGCTGGTCCTGCCCCGTGCCGGCGCGTGTGGGCGCCCGTGGGCCTGTGTGCGTGAGCACCCTGCTGAGCCTGGCCACGCGGTTGCCGAAGCCCAGACCCCGGGGTCCCACTCATGTCCGTGGGATGGGAGTGGCTCTGACCCCACAGGTGGCACACCCTGGGCCCTGGGCAGGGGGCAGCGGTGCCTGCAGCCCTTCTGGGTCACTGCGGCCTTTCCTGGGGTCCAGCCCGGCCCTGTGGCACATCCGGGGTCTCCGAAGGCCAGAGAAGTGGCCGTTGGGCAGGGACGGGATCATGGAGGCTGTGAGTCGGGGAGTCGGGGCGCAGCTGGGAGGATGTGGGGTCAGCAGCCCCGGACCGCCCCGCCCCGGCCCAGGTGGCTCGGCCGCATCTCGTGCTCCGAAGCGCCGCACCGGCTGCAGGCCGAGGACACCCCGGGCACCTCCCTGGTCGGGGCAGCGAAAAGCCGGGCGCCGACTACGTTCTCTCGGGTACGGCCTCCGCGACCCTTGGCGCCAGCCCGTGGCCCCCCGCGGGACTCAGGGTCCTCCCACCCGGCCCGCCCCCTCGGTCTGTGTGTCCGCCCAGACTCCCCCAGGGCGGCTAGTTCCTGGGGCCCCGGACGCGAGCGCCTCTGTCCCCTGCGGTGCGGGACAGGCGGGCCATGCGGCCACGTCCTCCCGCGGGCTGCCCGAGCTCCCGGAGCATCACCGGACCCGGAGTCTGTCCCACGGCCCGCGGCTGACCGTGCCCTGCTGGAAGGTAGGCCACCCGCTGCCCCCCCCACCCCCGTGCACGGCCCTCGGTGTCACCCAGGTGGAGGTCGGTGTGTCCTGGAGGCCGTGGTCCCCCAGAGCTGGCGGCGGGGGTGGGATGTGCCTTCCCCCGGGCCAGGGAGGGGCCGGTTGTGCACCCGCCCCGCCCCGCGTCCCCTGTCCTGCGTCCCTCCAGGCCGGGGCAGCCTGGGGACAGGGCGGCTAGCTGAGTCTTGTGTGAGTGGCCGCGGCCGAGGTCACTGGCCTGCAGGGGCCCTGAGGGTGTCTGCGGCGCCCGGGAAGCCTGGCCACAGGCCGGACCCTGTGTTGCTCTACATTTGAGGGCAGAGCGGGGCCCCCGTCCTGGGGTCAGAGGGGGGCATCCCTGAGGGTGGACTGGGGGGAGCACCCCTGGCCTGTGTCCCTGCTGTCCCTCCAGCTCGAGCCCAAGCCCCTGCCCCACGTGAAGGCTGGGAGAGGCCGCGGGGGGAGTTCACGCTCTGCAGGAAGCTGGGGTCCGGCTACCCCGGGGAGGTCCTCGAGGGGCTCTGGAAAGACCAGGTCCGCGTGGCTATCACGGTGATTGCTCGAGGCGAGTGGGGCCTCGCGGAGGGGGCGGGCGGCCCAGCCAGCCCGGGTGTCACGGCCTGCGCGCAGCACCCACGGCAGGGTCCTCTGGCGTCCTTTCGATGTATGTGCTATTGCCTAAATGCACTTATTTAAGAAAGCAATTTTAAATTCTTAATGTAAATGGAAAGCCATTAAAGTGAGTAGACCCCTAGAAACCTGCCGAGTCCTCTAAAATCTCCTTTCAACTCACGAGGTCCGGATCCCCTTCAGGAGCCAGGGGCTCGCAGGAACACACGTGGGGGATGTTCCGCTTTGCACGTGGCCTGGGCGGGCGTGGGCCGCGTGGAGCAGCCGTGACGCCTGGGGCGGGGGGGGGGATGGCAGGGCCGGGGCCGCAGCCACCCAGGCCTCCTGCCCCCACAGGTGACCTCCTACACCAGCACACGTTCCAGGCGGAGGTCCAGGCCATGAAGAAGCTCCGACACAAGCACGCCCTGGCACCGTAGGCCGTGGCATCCGGGGGGACCCCGTGTACATCGTCACGGAGCTCATGCCCAAGGGGAGCCTTCTGGAGCTGCTGCGGGGTGAGCGGGCTGGCGGGCGGCACCCGGGCTTCCTCTCTGGGGTCCTAGTGACCCGTGCTCGCTGGAGGGCGTGGGAGACGTGCAGAGAAACCCCTCGTGGCCCCGTGCCAGGCACAGGCCTCCAGCACGCCCTTCTGGCTTCCGGACACGCAGCCCGGGTCCTCACTGCTGTTCTGGAAGGCGCTGGCCCTTCCTCCGGGGTGTGTGCATGGGCACTCGCCCATGTGCACACGAGTCACAGCCCTCGCCCTCTGGGACCTCATTTAGCACCCACAGCACACACGGCCGCTGCCCGTTAGAGACGCGAGACGACGCGGGTGTGCCACAGGACGGGCGGCGTCCACACGCGCGTGTGCCTGCCCAGACTGGAGCACCAGGGACGCTGGGTGTCAGGCGCGCAGCGTTCCCACGGGCCCACGACCACGTGCACCAGTGGAGCCGCCTCGCGCGTTCGCCGGCGCTGAGACTCCGCGAGGTCCTCAGCCGTGTCAGCGCTGCTGTGACGGACGCCCCGGTCCTTACGCCACTCAGTTCCTATCACTTTAGTGTCAATTCCCGGAAAGGAAACTGGGGGGACGGCGACGGGGTGTGTACAGTCCGTGCCTGCGCCCGGACCCAGACCCGGCTTCCAGGAGGGCTGCGACAGGTCCACTGGTCCCATTTTTGCATCAGGCCCTGCCTCTGCAGCCGGGTCCCTGAGCCCCTGACCGCGGCTCCTGCCCCTGCAGACGCCCACGAGGAAGCCCTGCCCTCTCGGAGCTGGTGGGCCTCGCGTCACAGGTGGCCGAGGGCACGTGCTGCTGCAGTCGCAGCACTACACCCACCGGGACCTGGCCGCCGGAGCGCCCCCGTGGGGCCACACGACATCTGCAAGCCGGGGACTTCGGGCGCCAGGCTCACCAAGGTAGGCGGCCGCGGCGGGCGTCCGGTGCCTGCAGCCGGGGTGTCGGGCGCGGGGGGCCGCCCAGCCTCGGGGAGGCCGCGGGCGCAGGAAGCTGCGAGGGGACAGGCAGGCCCCCCCCGGCCCGGGCAGCCCGGCCTCCCAGGCCCATCCGCGGACCCCCTCCACGCGGTTTAGCCCCGAGCCCCACGCACACTCAGCAGCTCTACAAACAGCCGCGACACCGGGCGCCTGACAGGGCCTCCGGCCCACGCCCCTCAGAGCCAAGTTCCCGAGCCCTTGAAAGCCACGAACGCGCGCGTCCGCTCCGAGCGGTCACCACGGCCTCCCGCGCTGGCCGCGCTCCCGGCTCCGATGTCCCCGCTGACGGCCGGCGTCCAGGGCCTCGGCTCCCGGGCTGCCGTCTGGACGCCGCGGCTCCGTGCTCGGCGCGAGCAGGTGCTGCCGGGAAGGCCGTCTCCTCGCCCACCCGGTGGCCGGCAGCAGGCAGGACAGGCGGTCGCACGGCCTTCCCGTGCCCAGCCCGCCGGGGGCAGCCCTGTGAGCCCGCGGTGTGAACACCTCGCCCGCCTCCCGGCGCCCCCAGGGCCCGTGTCCAAGTGCCTCCCTCTGGGGGCACCTGCGCCCGATCCGGTTGCAGGAGGACGTGTACCTCTCCCAGGACCGCCCCCTGACGCCCCCTCCCCAGCGCTTTACTCCATCGGATCTGACGCCTGGTCCTTCGGGATTCTCCTCCACGAGATTTTGAGCAGGGGGCAGGTGCCTTATCCGGGTACTGGGCCCCCAACAGGGTCCCTGACGGGGGTGGGGGGTGGGGCAGGAGGGTGCCATCACCTGGACCCGGCGCGTGCACCAGCCAGCCCTCTGGGGGTGTTAGGACTGTGTGCAGGGGTGCAGCGGGCGGGAGCTTGGCCCAGGGTTTCCCGCCAGGGTGGCAGATGGCAGTGTGGCTTCCTAGGGGGGAGGGGAGGGGAGGTGGGCGCCAGCTGCCGGCCCCCGCAGCCCCTCTCGCCGCCCCCCCACAGGCATGTCCAACCACGAGGCCTTCCTGAGGGTGGACTCGGGCTACCGTGGGCCCTGCCCCCCCGAGTGCCCACCCACCGCACACAAGCTGATGCTCTCGTGCTGGCACAGGGACCCCCGAGCAGAGGCCCTGCTTCAAAGCCCTGCGGGAGAGGCTCTCCTATGTCACCAGGTACGAGGACCCGCTCTGAACGACCCCCTCCTGCTGCGGCCGTGGAGGCAGCTGGCCCAGGACCCTGGGGAGAGGGGCTGGGTGCCACCCTGGGCCTCAGATCAGGAGTACGGGCAGAGGAAGGTGCTAACACGCTCCTTGGGCCACAGGCCCACCCTGTCCCGGCGCAGTGGAGGCGTGGCCCCTGCTGTCCTCCTGAGACTCTTGGACGGTGCCGCAGCTCTCCACAGCCAACGCCAATTCCAGAACCCTCCAGCGCCTGGTTACCCTCCTTCCTAAAGGGCCCAGGGCTCACCCTGTGCCATGTGGCCCAAGCCTCCTCCTGACTGGGGGGGGAGGGACAGAGACTTCCCAGGACGGACTGTTGGCTCATGGGGCTCTGCTGTCTGCCAGCCGGGGCTGGGCGCCGTCCCTGCCTTCCTGCCATGGCAATCAGCAGCTGGAGGGCCTCATCTGGACACAGCCCGAGCAGCTCTCAGGCGACCCTCTGGGGCCCCTAGCCACCCTGGGTCCATCTGATGAGGTGGGGATGGCCTCCCTAGCCAGCCTCCTGCCTGGACAGAGCAGACAGGACGGGGCTGCAGCCCCAGGGAACCGCAGGCTCTGCCCACACCTGCGATTGCTGGTGCGCAGCTATTTATAGCCCACTACGGGGAAGAGGGGCAGGAGCGCAGCCAGCAGAGCCCCTGACCTCCCTCCCGAGGCTGCCCTCTCCTGACCAGCACAGCCGGGCCAATCTGCGCTGGCCGCTGCGGTGTGTGGGCACTGCTTGTGCACCTGGCCCGCCCGCCCAGGAGGACACGAGCACAGGCTCCCCAGGTCCCTGGTTGGAGCTGGTCCACAGCTGGGTCACCTGTGAGGAATGGGACACCCCTTTACCCCCTTGCCACTCAGCGTTTTAGTTTTGGCTCCCTGTACCCAGGACGTGTCCCACAACGGCCTAGAAGAGGCACCACCGTTATAGGAAGGCTCCTGGAGACAGTCTGGCCCTGTTCCCTCCCTGCAGTCACGAGTGGGGGGCAGGGGCACAGCTCCCTCTAGCCCAGGGCCCTGAGGGGAGGCTCCCTGTCCAACTCCTGAGCCTGCTCTCCCCGGCTCCCACCCCCTCAGCAGCCAAGGCCCCACACTTGTGGAAGCAGCTTGCCGGCCTCAGCCTGGGCCCGACCTGGCAGGGGGCTCCCCAGCGAGGGGCCCGGGGACGGCCCAGGGAGCAAGGCCAGCTCCTCGCCCCCGCCAGGAAGTGAGGCTGAGAAGGGTCTGGTGACTTCAACCCCAGGCCCCGGGGCACACGGCTCACAGCTCACGCACACCACCAGGGCCACTGGCTGCTTGGAGTTTATTTTCCACTTGGTGCAAGGCACACAGTTCCAGGGTGTCGGGAAGGCTCGCGTGCGGCTTGGACAGTAAAGAGTGGGATTCTCTCAACTTCCTTTTTGGTGTTGTGCTATTTTGATACAAAAGAACCCAACAGCTTGTGCTCGCTGCAGCCTGCCTGGTCCATAGGGCAGGGCGGGAGGGGAGGGGAGGGGAGGGGAGGGGAGGGGAGGGGAGGGAGGGGGTGAGCCAGGCCCCCCGACGAGCCGGGCGCCTCGGAAGCCTCGGAAGCCTCGGAAGCCTCGGAAGCCTCGGAAGCCTCGGAAGCCTCGGAAGCGGTGCTGGCGCTCAGGACGGCGGCCCGGGGTCGGCTTGGCCAGGCTGGCGCCCGGGCTGCTTCCTCGCGGCTCGCAGGGCCGAGTCGCCGGTGCCGGCGCCGCCGGAGGCCTGGGGAGGCTGCGGGCTGGGGGAGAGCCTGGCTCAGAGGCGCCCGCCCGCCCCCCGCCCGCCCGCGCCCGGCCGAGCACTCACCGCGCCGGCGACTGCAGCACGGTGGCCGTGGACGCGAGCGCGGACCTCCCGGAGAAGAAGCCGGCCCACCAGGGGCCCGCGGCGGCCGTGGGGGGCCTGCCCTCGCCGGGGCGCTGCGGGGCGGCCTCCCCCGCGCAGTCGGCGCCGCCGCACGCGCTGTTACCGGACGCGGAGCCCAGGCGGCCTGCGGGGGGGGCCGGGTCAGCCTGCGCCGCGCCGCGCCGGGCCGGGCCGCACCGGGCGGGGGCGAGGCCGTACTCACGCCGGTAGTAGTCGTGCGTGGCCACGAGCGAGCCGCCGGACGGGATGGCCGCCATGACGCCGCCGCCGCCGCCCGCGCCGGGCCCCGGAGCTCCCGGCCGGCCGCCCCGCCCCCACCTCGGCGGCGCCCCCTCGCGGACCTCGGCGCGCGGGCACAGGTGGCGGGGACGGGGGCGCCGGGCCACGGACGCCGCGGGCACCGGAGACCGCGACGGCCGCGCCGCCCCCGACGCGCCGCCTGCGCATGCGCGGGCGCACCCGCTGGGCTCGCGCCCCGGACGGAGGGTGCCCCGCCCCCGGCCCGCGAGGCCCCGCCCCCGACCCGCGAGGCCCCGCCCCTCTGAGGCCCCGCCCCCGTCCCGCATGGCTCCCGCCTCCGTCCTGAGCCCTGTCCCTCTCTGAGGCCCCACCCCCGTCCGTGAGCCCCGCCCCTCTTCGAGGCCACGCCCCGTCCGTGAGCTCCGCCCCTTTCGAGGCCCCACCCCCGTTCGTGAGCCCCGCCCCTCTCTGAGGCCCCGCCCCCGTCCCGCGAGGCCCCGCCTCCGTCCTGAGCCCCGTCCCTCTCTGAGGCCCCGCCCCGTTCGTGGGCCCCGCCCCTCTCCGAGGCCCCGCCTCCGTCCGTGAGCCCCGCCCCTCTCCGAGCCCCCGCCCCCGTCCTTGAGCTCCGCCCCCTTTCGAGGCCCCGCCCCTGCCGAGCCCCTCCCTGCGAGGCCTGGGTCCCAGCCCGCTGGCTCTAGGGGAAGTCCAGCCCCAAGGCTCCGTCCCTGGGGAGGCCTGGCCTGGGATTAGGGTGGTTAAATGACCCTCCTACCCGGTCCTGGAGCAGAGCTCTCCCGGCCTAAAGGAGGCCTCTCCCCCATCCCACAGCAGGGCTTGTCCACCTTCCTGAACCCTAGCAGTCCTCTGGGATCCAGGACCCCAGGTGGTCCAACCTGTCTCCACCTCTCCCACCTTTTGGGCCTCCTCTCATCGGGCCTTCTCTGGGGATGGGGCCCATCCCACTCTCCTTGGGGCCAGACTGGGGCGTGGCTCTGCATGCTCAGCCCTCTGAGCAGGCCCCAGCAGCATAGCCTCCCTGCAGCCGTGGGCACCAGGAGCTCCCCAGGGGTACTGTGTGTGTCGGGCCCTGCAGCTGGACCTGTGGTGGGCACAGCCCTTCAGGACATCAAAGTAGGCGCCCGTCCCCGTGCGGGTGTCTCGGGAGCTGACTCCCTGGCGGCCAGCACAGCGCTGGCCTTCCCACAAGGCACAGGGTGCAGGAGAGGGTGGCAGTGGAGGGCCGCAGGGGCAGGGAGGCTCGTGTGCACGGTGGCCATGTGGGGATGCCTCCCCTAGCTGGAAGCACAGGCCCCCTGCTTGGGGCAAGCCCAGAATGTTCCCCTGCAGTGAGGGGGCCTCAGCACACCCTGCTGTGTCAGGAGGAGGCCTCTCCTGTTGTGGACATTCAGCCCTCCCCAGCCCCCGCGCCGGCCTCCCTCTGTGCAGGGGGCCAAGTTCTGCGCTCGGTATTCCTGGCCCTGGCCGGGCAGGCTCTGGAGGAGTGCGTGGGGCTTCAGGGAACAGCCCCAAGGAAGATCTCATGACCCTTTCCGCTGGGCCCGCCACATCTTCAACACCCCCCCCCCCCCCCCCCCGCCCAGGACCCCTCCAGGATTCCTGGGCCTCACTCAGCAGACAGGAGGTCGAGGCCTCAGGAAGGGAGGGGCCTGGCAGCCGCTGGAGAGGACCCCCTGTCTGGCTGGGTGGGGGTCACGGCTGCAGACTTTCCGACCATGCCCCGGCTTGGGCAGCAGTGTGGCCCAGGGCACCGTGGGGGAGCGGCAGGCTGGGTAAGGCTCACTGCTTCTCCACCTCCTTCATCTCTTCCCCGTGGACCAGTCCCCTGCTGCCAGTCCCCTGCTGGCCCACGGGGAAGAGGACAGGTCCAGGGGCTGTCAGCAGGGGGTCAGCCGGCTCGTACACGCAAGGGGCACAACACTGCCAGGCCTGTGCATCGGGGCGGGTAAGGAAGCTCCTGCTCTCTGCGGGCTGTGCCCAGAGGGTGACAGGTGCTGTGGCAGCCCCAGGGCGGGAGGCGCACAGGCCCAGGCCCCAGGAGCCCTGGGGAGCAGCGGGCGAGATGGGCCCACCGGCAGGGTACCCGCTCCCCCTGAAGCCTGGGCCCTGCCCCCCAGGGAGGCCCTGACACCGCCGCAGCCCGCACCTGCTCCCCTCGGTACCCAGGCCCGGGGCTCCCAGGGGCTCCTCGTGTCGGGCCCAGGCCTGGGCTCCTGCGGGCAGAGGCTTCTGGGAGGAGGGCAGAGGGGCCAGGCTGGGGCCTAACACCCCTGCTCCAGAACCTCCATCAGAGGGGCAGGAGCTTCGGGCGCTCACGGGAGACGCGAGGCGAGTTCTCAGGCCAGGCCTCTCCCTAGGCTGGAGCTGGGACGTCCCGTGTTCTCTTCCACGTCCCAGAGCGTGTCACACAGCCACGTGGCAATGCTCCGTCTGCTTTGATGAGGTCTGGTGGCTCTCGCGTGGTCTCTCTAGCTGCAGCCTCCAGGCCCTTCCTCACCCTGTTGGGGCCATGGGACACCCCACCCTGCCCAGGTGCAGGCACGTGCTGGTGGGGACTCTGGGCCGAGCACCCTGCAGGGCTGAGGGCCAGGCCAGCCGTGCCCGGGGTCACCCTGCGGTAGGCCGGGTCGGGGAGCCTGGGCAGGCAGGGCACATGGCCTCGACCTGGCTGCGGCCACCTCCCCATGGGGCTGCCTCCCGTCGAGGTGTCACAGGCCAGGTCCTCGCGAGTGGTGGCTGGAGTCGTGGGGTGCGCGCTGGGGGGGGGCTGGGGGGCGGAGCAGTGGGGCCTGTGCGGCGCTGGAATGAGAGGTTCTGTGAGGGGTGGCTGGTTGGCAGGGCCTTTGCCCCCAGCGCGCTCGGCCAGCACGGCTGCCGGGGGACCGGGTCCTGAGGCCTGGGGGCTGGCGGCGGGGGCTGTGCGCTGACCACCCCCAGGCAGGGGCCTTCCCTGGAGGACTCCGATGCCCGTCCCCGCAGGCCACCCTCCGGCCACCTGCAGGCCGCCTGCCACAACCCACCGCCTCCCCAACCTCGCTGGCGTCCTCAGGAACAGAAAATCCGAAAGGGGGCGGTTTTCCTTGAAACTGTAAACAAGGGGGCCCCCGGGTGGCTCAGTGGCTGCACATCTGCCTTCGGCCCAGGCCGTGACCCCGGGGTCTCGGGATCGAGTCCCACGTCGGGCTCCCGGGATCGAGTCCCACGTCGGGCTCCCTGCATGGAGCCTGCTTCTCCCTCTGCCTGTGTCCCTGCCTCTCTGTGTCTCTCATGAATAAATAAATAAAATATTTTTAAAAAATAAAAAATAAATCAAAGGTTGCTGCTAGAGGGCCTGGCTTGTCACTCCGGCCTCAGGTGTTTGGGGTAAGGGAAGAGCAGGGCTGGGGCTCTCGGGGCTCAGGCTGCTCCCGGAGAAGGAGGCCCCCGGGACCACAGCAGCCCAGCCCTGCCCCCCACCTTCGGGTCAGAGGTCTCCTTCCCCAGACCGCAGCTCTGTGGGCTTCCCTAGCAGGAGCTGGTGCCTCTGTAGGTGATGTCCCCCTCCGCAGGAGGAGGTAACGCTCCAGACTATGGGGGCACTTCCTGCGGCCGGATGATGCCCTGGGGGCGGGACCGCAGCCCTTCCCATCATCTTACCTGTGGAATGGAAAGAGCCCGACTCACGGGCTATTTTGAGGTTAAAGATGCTTCACGTAAATGCTTAGACCAGTACCGAGCACGTAGCAGGTGCTCAGCGAAAGGCATGAGCTTTATTAACAGCGCTTTTCACTGCTGGAAATTAACCTAATTTGTTTACTAGGTGGTTAAGTAAAATTTGCAGGAGGGGGGTGCCCGGGGGGGGGCTTAGTGGTTGAGCATCTGCCTTTGGCTCAGGGTGTCACCCCGGGGTCCCAGGATCGAGTCCCACGTCGGGCTCCCTGCGTGGAGCCTGCTTCTCCCTCTGCCTATGTCTCTCTCTCTGTGTGTCTCATGAATAAATAAATAAAATCTTTAAAACATTTAATAAATATATTTGATGAAAGGGTGAATTGAGTAATAAAAGATATTACAGATGAAGGAGTGAGGAGGTCAACAACATTCTCCCCAAAACGCAAATGTAAACCTGGAAAAAAAAATGTCAGAAACAACCATTTTAGTGTTCTGAAATTCAACCCAAGGCACACAACAAACTGGAAAGGGTTCATTCATCAAAAATACCGAACTTTAGGATAAAATCCAAAATTACTCAGCATAAAAGCACCAGGAAAAGCGCAGTTGGTGCGGGAAACCACAGCAAACCCCGAGACGCCGAAACGTCGAGATGCTGGACGATGTGACAAAGGCCGTAGGGCAGCTGTCGCAGGATCGGAGCCGCGGGCACTCGTGAGCACCCGTATCGAGTGATGGGGAAGGAGCTTTGGCAAAACCCAGCATCCGCTCACGGCAACTACCCAGCAGACGGGGAATAGAGGAGAGGGTGTGCGATGGATCGTGGAGCAGCGATGGAGAACTTAGGGCCGGCGCGGCCAGCCTTGTGCACGACGGAGAGGGACCGCGTCTTTGCCCCGGGACTGGGGACTGTCCACTGCCGCCGCCGCCGGTATCCTGCACCTGCTGGACGCATCAGCCGGCACAAGGCCAGAAAGAGAAACAAAAGACACACGGACCGGCCACGAGGAGTGAAAGCATCCCTGTCCACTGGTGGCACGACGGCCTGTCATCAAGGACCCCACAAAAAAGCTGAGTGAACAAGCGTGGTGAGCAGGAGGCGGCGTTAGTTCCCTTCCACGGGCCGCTGACGACTGGAAGCAGACGCGTAGACACGGCCATCTATAAGGTGCGTCCCGGCCGTGAGACACTTAGGTTTAAACCTGGCAAAACTTAGGTGCCAAACATAAAATGCCAACGAGAGAAGCCAAGGAAGATGAGGGAAACAGAGGCTGAGCCCAGCGCACACGTCCAGCCCTGCGCCCGGCGCAGGCCAGGGACGACGGCAGCAAGGTTTCAGAGGAGAGACGAGCAGTCCCCGAGCTATGTGACAGACACATGAGGCATCAGCACTAGGACGTTTTTGGAAAAGAAGAATGTGCAGGAATCACAGCCCCCAAATTGGGGTGACATGCCTGTAACAGAGGAGCCGGCATCGTGCCACCGTGACCCCAGTCCAACGCGTTGGCCGCCGCCCCCAGGAGGCCCTGTGCTCACGCAGTGGTGCCTCCCTGGGCGCCTCCTCGCCCTGTGGCCAGGAGTCTGCCTTCTGCGTCCGTGGGCTCGGCCCGCGTGGGGGCTCCTGGGTCCGGCTTCCTTCCCTCTGCCGGGCGATGGGGCTCACGCACACTGCAGCGTGGCACCCGACGTCCCCTTTTCCAGAAAGATCGCCGTTGGTGTAAAGGACACGCCACAGAAGCGACGCCCCCGACTGTTGCTCAGCGTGCGGCCCGGCGGCGTTGGGAGAGCCCTCACTGCCGCCTGCTCCCGGCGCTTTCACCCGTGGAACTGGGACTCTGTCCCCATTAACAGCCCCGGAACCCCTGTGTCCCCCGATGTTGTCCCCGCCACCTCCTGCGGGTGCAGCGCCACCGCCCGTCTTTGGCTCCACTCTCACCCTCGGGGTAGAGCTCGTCCTCGTCTGAAGGTCACGTTGTTGACAGGAGACCTTTCTTGTGCTTTCACGGACGTTTGTCGCGATAAACATCCTCCTCGGCCCCATTTTTGGTGCGTGGCCTATGCCGCGGACGCCGTCATCCTTCCCCACCTTCCGCCAGGTCTTGCCGCCGTCCCCCCTCCGAGCCGTGTCGTCTGGTTTCCGCAGACCCGCAGGTGCTCCAGCGTGACCTGTTTCGGGCGCCCACCTTCAGCCTCTTGTGAGTCCAGAGGTGGCTTCACGCGAACAGCTTCCAACACCCTCCGAGACCCGGTCTGTGCCCGACATCCGGTCCGTGCGGGAGGCCCACGCGGGTGTCCGGCGGGTGCTGCTGGGTGGCGGGTCCCGCATGCGCCTTCCACCTGCCTGGTCTGCAGCGTGAAGTCCTCGGCTTCCCTCCTTTGCTTCTGTCCGTCCGTCCGGGCGGCCTGCTCGTCGTCAGGGCGGGACTGACGTCTCCGACTGTCACTGCAGAAACGTCTGTGGGTTTGCGTCCTGCATCTCGCTGACCCGTCACCACGCACAGCAACAATGACGTTGACTATCTTTTCCCGCACCTCTCGACCATCTGCAGGTCTTCTTTTGGATAAGTGTTTATTCAGATCCTTTGCCCTTTTTTATTTTATTTTATTTTATTTTATTTTATTTTATTTTATTTTTTTCTTTGCCCGTTTTTAAATTGACTTGTGGCCCGTGCGTCATGACGTCCTGATAGTTCCTCATACATTCGGGATACTAGACCCCGGTCCAGCGTGATTTGTAAATGTCCTTCCCATCCTGTAGGCTGTGTCTCCACTTTCTTGACTGTGTCCTTTTTAGTGCAAGACTTTAAAATGTTGATGAAGTCCCGTTCGCTTACATTTTATTCTGTTGTTCACGGACTTGGTGCCACATCTAAGAAACCACTGCCAAATCCAAGGTCATGAAGATTTACACCCATGTTTCCTTCTAACAGTTTTATAGTTTTATTGGGCCTTTGATCCATTTTGAATTAATTTTTGCACTTGGCAGAAGGCAGGGGCCTGGATTCAGTCTCCCTCACGTGTCTACCAGCTATTGCCGCACCATCGCTCTAGAGGCTGTTCTTTCCACACTGTCTACGTTTAGCAATTGTTATAAAACTACAATAATCAGGTCAGGTTGGTCTTGGTAAAGAGATGCAGACATAAATCAATGTGACAGAGCAGTGTCCAGAAGCCCTCCCAGCATATGTCCAACTGCGTTTTGAGAAGATGCAAGAGCAATTCAACAGAGAAAGTAGAATCTTTTCGATAAGCGGCGCTGGGAGAATTGGACATCCTTATGCAAGGAAAGTAAAACTTGACCTAAATCTCACATCTTATACAAAAACTAATTCAAAATGGGTTATGCGTCACATCAACAAGAGAAAAACAAGGTCCATATGATGCTCTCAATAGATGCGGAGAAAGCATTTGACACAATACAGCATCCGTTCCTGATCAACCCTCTTCAGCGTGTAGGGACAGAGGGAACAGTCCTAAGCATCTTAGAAGCCATCTACGAAAACCCCACAGCGACTATTCTTTTTTTTTTTTTTTAAGATTTTATTTACTCATGAGAGACACACAGAGAGAGGCAGAGACACAGGCAGAGGGAGAAGCAGGCTCCCTGCAGGGAGCCCGATGCAGGATTCGATCCCAGGACTCCGAGGTCACGCCCTGGGCCGAAGGAAGACGCTCAACCGCTGAGCCACCCAGGGATCCCCTCACATATCATTCTCAATGGGGAAGCACTGGGAGCCTTTCCCCTAAGATCAGGACCACGACAGGGATGTCCACACTCACCACTGCTATTCAACATAGTCCTGGAAGTCCCAGCCTCAGCAGTCAGACAACAAAAAGAAATAAAAGGCATTCAAATTGGCAAAGAAGAAGTCAAACTCTCCCTCTTCGCAGATGACACGATACTGTACGTAGAAAATCGAAGAGACTCCACCCCAAGATTGCCAGAAGTCATCCAGCAGTTTGGCAGTGTGGCAGGAGACAAAATCAATGCCCCGAAATCAGTGGCCTTTCTACGCACTGACAATGAGACTGAAGAAAGAGAAATTAAGGAGTCAACCCCATTTACAATCACACCCGGAAGCATACGATACCTAGGAATAAGCCTAACCAAAGAGGTAGAGGATCTGTACCCTAAAAACTACAGAACACTTCTGAAGGACATTGAGGAAGACACAAGGAGATGGAAAAGTATTCCATGCTGATGGATCGGAAGAATCGATATTGTGAAAAGGTCTGTGCTACCGTGGGCGGGACCGTGGGCTCCCCAGCGAGTTACGAAGAGAGCTGCACTGCTGGGGATTTACCCCAAAGATACAGATGCAGTGACAGGACCCCTGCACCCCAGTGTTCACAGCAGCAGTGTCCACAACAGCCACACTGTGGGAGGAGCCTCGGTGTCCATCGACAGATGGTGGGTGAAGAAGCTGTGGTCTCTGTACACAGTGGGATATCCCTCGGCCCTCAGAAGGGACGAACACCCACCATTTACTTCAACGTGGATGGACCTGGAGGGTATGATGCTCAGTGGAGTAAGTCAACCTGGGGACAGTCATCACATGGTCTCACTCATACGGGGAATATAAGAAATAGTGAAAGCGGGATCCCTGGGTGGCGCAGCGGTTTGGCGCCTGCCTTTGGCCCAGGGCGTGATCCTGGAGATCCGGGATCAAATCCCACGTCAGGCTCCCGGTGCATGGAGCCTGCTTCTCCCTCTGCCTGTGTCTCTGCCTCTCTCTCTCTCACTGTGTGCCTATCATGAATAAATAAAAATTAAAAAAAAATAAAAAAATAAACATAAACTATTAAAAAAAAAAAAGAAATAGTGAAAGGGATTATAAGGGAAAAGAGGGGAACTGAGTGGGAAAGATCAGAGAGGGAGACAAACCATGAGAGACTCCTAACTTTGGGAAACAAACAAGTGGAAGCGGAGGTGGGGGGGAGTTGGGGTGACTGGGTGACGACACTGAGGGGGGCACTTGACGGGATGAACACTAGGTGTGATACTATATGTTGGCAAATCAAACTCTAATAAAAGCAAATGAAAAAAAAAAGCCAAAATGGGTTATGTATCTAAACGTGGATTGGAAGGGGGACATGGGGGGCTCCATCGGTGAAGTGTCTGTCTTTGGCTCAGGTTACGATCTCAGAGTCCTGGGATCGAGCCCCACATCGGGGTCTCTGCTCAGCAAGGAGTCTGATTGAGACTCTTTCCCAAAAAAATCTTTAAAAAAGAAAAATAGTAACCAGTGCTGGTGAGGATGAGGAGAAGCTGAGCCCTCCCGTGTTGCTAGCGGGGATGCAAAATGGTGCAGCTGCTGTGGAAGACAGTCTGGCAGCTCCTTGAAAGGCTAATGGTCGCCCAGCACAGCGGTTTTACTCCTAGATATCTACCCCAGAGAGCTGGAAACACGCATCCGCAGAGAAAACTCGGACCCGGGTGTTCACAGCAGCTCCCAAAAGTCCATCGGCTGATGAACGATGAACAAGACGTGGTGTAAGGAACCAGCAAGGTTTTATTTATTTATTTATTTATTTATTTATTTATTTATTTATTTATTTATGAACCAGCAAGGTATTATCCGGTGATTGAGAAAGGGGAGGAAAAAAAAAAAAAGAGAGAGAAAGGGGAGGAGGTAACGATACGACCGCAACCGGGATGAGCCTTGAAAACACGCAAAGAGGCCGGTCGTAAAGGACCACATGCCCCCTGACTCCGTGCCTACGGAGTGGCCAGCGCGGGCGAATCCAGACACACAGAGTCAGGTGGTTGCCTTGGGCTTGGTTTAAGGTAGGGGAGGGGTGGGAGTGATGGCCAGATGGTACAAGATTTCTTGTGGGGTGATGGAATGTCCTCAGTCGGGCTGACGGTGACGGTCCCACACTCCAAATACACTTAAAGCCACTGGATTATCCACTTTAAATGGATGCACTTTGTGGTATGTAAGTGACACCTTGATAAAGCTCTCCCTTCCGCCCTCCCTCCTTCCTCCTTCCTTCCTTCCCTCTTTCCTTCCTTCCTTCCCTCCCTCCCTCCCTCCTCCCTCCCTCCCCCCTCCCTCCCTCCCTCCCTCCCTCCCCCCTTCCTTCCTTCCTTCCTTCCTTCCTTCCTTCCTTCCTTCCTTCCTTCCTTCTTTCAGATAAAAGACCAAAACAGAACTTCATGAAAGCAGATGCGCCCATCAGCAGACGGGAAGTTATTCAACGTCATCAGCCATTAGAGAAATGCAGGCTAGAACCACAACGGGATGGCATCACACACCCACGAGAGCAGCAGAAAGCACCCTCCACCCAGACATTCCACGCGCTATGGAGGGTGCAGAGTCCCGGGGACTCCTATGCCCTGCGGGGGGTGTGCAGGATGGGACCTGAGTCTGGAGACCAGTTTGGCAGTTTCTTTCTTTCTTTCTTCTTTTTCTTTTTTTCTTTCTTTCTTTCTTTCTTTCTTTCTTTCTTTCTTTCTTTCTTTCTTTCTTTTTTTTAAAATAATTTTATTTATTTATTCATGAGAGACACACACACACAGAGGCAGAGACACAGGCAGAGGGAGAAGCAGGCTCCATGCAGGGAGCCCGACACGGGACTCAATCCCGGGACTCCAGGATCACGCCTTGGGCTGAAGGCAGCGCTAAACCGCTGAGCCACCCGGGCTGCCCAAGTCTGGCAGTTTCTTACAAGGTTGAACACTCACATGCCATGCGACCCGGCAGTCCCACTCCTGGAATCTTCCAAGAGAACCCTAAACGTGTTCATACAAAAACTCACGTACAAACGTCGACGGCAGCTTTCTTCATAACCACCCAAACCGGAAACAACCCCAATGGCATTCGGGGGACGAGTGGATAAGTAAACTGTGGTCGCTCCACACACGGAACATTATTCATTGATAAAAGGAATGAACAGCTGGTCGAGAATAACCAGGATGAACCTCTAAGGTGCTGTGCCGAGTGCGAGGAGCCCCGGCCCCAAGGACGAAGCCCGTGCTTCCATCGCCAGGACGGAGCCCGGAGCACAGACGGCGGCCGGGGCAGGAGGACCGTCTGAGCAGAGGGAACACGGCGGCGGGTCCTGGTCAACAGAGCGTCAGGAACCCCTGCATGCGCTAACACTCATGCAACTGTGTGACTTCCCAGGGGCTCGTTTCTGTGTGATAATTTATTTATTTATTTTTATTTTTTATTTTTTTAAAGATTTATTTATTTATTTATGATAGAGAGAGAGAGAGAGAGAGAGGCAGAGACACAGGAGGAGGGAGATGCAGGCTCCATGCAGGGAGCCCGACGTGGGACTCAATCCCGGGACTCCAGGATCGTGCCCTGGGCCAAAGGCAGGCGCCAAACCACTGCGCCACCCAGGGATCCCTCTGTGTGATAATTTAAAAAGATAAAAATAAAAAATAATAGGGACTCCTGGGGGGCTCAGCGGTGGAGTGTCTGCCTTGGGCTCAGGGTGTGACCCTGGGGTCCCGGGATCGAGTCTCACATCGGGCTCCCTGCATGGAGCCTGCTTCTCCCTCTGCCTGTGTCTCTGCCTCTCTCTCTGGGTCTCTCAGGAATAAATAAATAAAATCTTAAAATAATAATAATAATAATAATAATAATAATTTTAAAGCACAACCATCATAGTAAAAATCGACTCAGGTGAGAAGCATCACTGAGTGCTAGGCTGCGAGAGGGATTTCCATGAGGAATGGGATATTTATAGATCCCGAGGCACCTCCTCATTAATTAGCTATTGATTACAAAGGGAAAAATGTAACTTTACTATGGAAGAAGCTAGCGGCCACCACCTCAACCAGGGGACCTGCTAAGGAGCACCCTGTGTCAGCAGCTTCCCTTCCGACGGGCTGCGGGGACTTGTGTCACTCTGCTGGTGCTCCCGGTACAAAACAACACTTGAGTTTCTTCATGCAGAAACATCAGGAAAGCCAGAAGAGGGTCATCTTCAAAACAGCTGGCCTGGGCTCTAAAACATCCCAGGGTCATAGAAGACACACGGCAGGGAACTGTTTCTAGCACATGTGGTCCTGGAACGGGGGGACGGGGTGCCAGGCAGCCCCAGGGGTTGGGCAGCCTTGGGGGGGATGGGGTTCTGGGCAGCCCAGGGAATGCCCGTTCGGGTACTGGGGAGTAGAGGCCGTGACTCACGAAGCCCTCTCACACGTGGATCAGCATAGACATGGGAGAGAACGATCACGGACAGGTGGACGCTGACGACTGGTGGGTGTGGACGAAGGCCACAGGCAATGCCTGGGACACTGACTCTGGCAACTTTTCTCCAAGTGTGAAATTTTTTCAAGATAAAAAAATGGATGCGTGTGGATCCTTCGTCCACTTCCGAGCACAGAGAAGTGGCAGGTCGCAGGCCAGCCCCGCTTCCACGAGCGACTGGAGCTCCACTCGAGGCGGGCAGCGGCTGGAGGGACGTGAGCTCCGCCGACCCACACTCGCTGGGCCGCCCACGGGGGCTCCGGGCTGGCGTGCAGGCCGCTGACCTGTGGGGAAGCTCGGGTGCGAGGCTCCCGCCTGTGGCCAGGGCGGGGGAGGCCAGCGGAGGCGTCCCAGGGCGGGCGGTACCGTGCCCCGAGTACTGGTACCGACTGCTGCACAACAGCCTCCCACAGATTCAGCGACTTTAAAAATCATGCGTTTAGGGGCACGTGGGCGGCTCAGTTCGGTGAAGTGCCTGCCTTTGGCTCAGGTCACGATCTCGGGGTTCTGGGATCGAGCTGCGAGTCGGGCTCCTTGCTCAGTGGAGAGTCTGCTTCTCCCTCTCGTCCTTGCTCATTCTCTCGGTCACTATCTCTGTCTCTCTCTCTCTCTCAAATGAATAAATAAAGATCTTTAAAAAAAATTAAAAACATGCGTTTATTGTACGTACCTGGCTCTGTGGTCAGGTCCAGGCACCACTGATCTGCGTCCTCTGCTCAGGGTTTCAAAAGTGAGCAGTCAGAGCCGAGGCTTGGGGTCGTCTTCTAAGGTCACGGGGCTGTAGGACTGAGGCCCCCTTTGTCTGATGCACAGCTGGAGGCCCGCTCTGCGTGGAGGAGCTGCCCACGGTCTCCTGCCATCGGCCCTCACCGGCCTTCTCACCTCCTGGGAGCTCACCTCTTCAAGGCTGGTAGGAGAATCCCTCGCTCAGGTCTGTCTGCCAAGACAGAGTCTTTTTTTTAATACTGTATTTATTTATTCATGAGAGAGAGAGAGAGAGAGAGAGAGAGAGAGGGGCAGAGACCCAGGCAGAGGGAGAAGCAGGCTCCATGCAGGGAGCCCGATGTGGGACTCGATCCGGGGACCCTGGGGTCATGCCCTGGGCTGAAGGCAAAGCTCAACCGCTGAGTCACCCAGGTGCCCCCAGACTTATTTTTTTTAACACAAAAGTCGCCCATCAAGTGCAGCTCTTGATCTCGGGGTCTTGAGTTCAAGCCCCATGTTGAGTGTAGAGAGGACTTAAATAAATAAACACTTTATTTATTTATTTTTATTTATTTTTTTAAGATTTTTATTTATTTATTCATGATAGTCACAGAGAGAGAGAGAGAGAGGCAGAGACACAGGCAGAGGGAGAAGCAGGCTCCATGCACCGGGGGCCCGATGTGGGATTCGATCCCGGGTCTCCAGGATCACGCCCTGGGCCAAAGGCAGGCGCCAAACCGCTGCGCCACCAGGGATCCCTAAATAAACACTTTAATACCAGAGGGGAAAGGCGACAACCCATGGTCATGTCTACTCTAGGACCATCTAAGAAGAGTTAGAGCCGAGCCCCGTGGAGAGCGGGGGACCAAGATTGAAAGTCGAATCTAACCAGCCCCGCGGCTCGGAAGACGCGCCGCCGGTTTTACCCGTAGACCGGCCGCGAGGAGCCCGCAGGCTTGCAGCCGAGATCAAATGGCTGCAAGACGAGAACCAGCAGGCCTCACGCGAGGACCACGGAACCCAGGGTTCCCAGAGCATTCAACTTCCAGCCCCAGATTACTAGATGTGCAAAGCAATAGGTAAATGTCCTCATCGCCAGAGGGAAAAGGCCGCGTAGCAGCTCATCTGCTCTCAGCTGTAAGTCCGTCCTCACCGCCTGCCCTACAGGATGGATCTGCTCACCCGAAGCGGAAGCGCTCAGCTCTGCCCATCGTCACAGAGCAGGTGCTGAAGTGTGACCTGAGAGCCGAGGGGCAGTCCGCGGGCAGAGTGGCACACGGAGCCCACAGGACGCGCGGGCGGCTTGGCGGTCGTTCCAATTCGGAAACGGACTGTCGCGGGGCAGTGAGGAGGACCAACCAGCAAACACAACAGCTCGGACGCATGACAACAGGTGGCGGTGGCAGGAGCCACACAGAAGACCACGCAGGGCAAGTTTGCCAGCAGACAGTGCGATCTGGGGTCTGCAGTCGGGACCGCGGTGACCTTGGAGGGCAGGAGGGGGTGTTCTCTTTCTTGGGGCGGGTCAGGGACATGGGGACCCTTGCACTCCTAAGTATTTTCAAGGGCAGCGCCCGTCCCCGCCTCCTCCCCAGGAGAGGGCTGGCCTCCTCAGCCCGGCCGCCGTGCAGGGGGTCTTTCCTGGGCCCCCACCACCCATGGGGACAGTGACGCCACCGCAGCCTCCGCAGCAGTCAACCCGAGGCCCCCGGGGCCGCTGCTCTGGAGGCGGCGATTCCCCAGGTGAACACCTGGGCTCCGTTGCTAAGGAGCTTGGCTCCGCCAGGGCCTCCGAGCCGGAGCCGCTCCTCCCTGAGCCCGAGCCCTCTCCCTCCACCCGCGGGCGGGCAGTGGGCCGTCTCGCCCTCCCCCCTGTCCTCCCCCGGGGCTCTCCGGTGGCCCCCAGCCGCATGGACCTGCCGGGAGGGCGCCACAGACCTGGCCTCTCGGGTAGCTGGGGGGCCAAGCCCGCCACGCCCCTTCCCTGGAAGCAGGGGGATGCCGGGCAGGGGTGGAGCTCCAGTGTTGGCGGACCGCCCCCCGGCCCAGGTGACCGTCACCAGGCTCCTCCCGGCGGTGCGGCTCCGTCACCATGGCAACAGCCAGGGCGCAGGTACCGCAGCTCCTGGGCGGGCCCAGGCCGGTGCCCCTCCTCCCGGCCCCTACCCCCCAGGCACGCTGGCTTCCCCCGGCAGCCTGGACTGTCCAGGGTCACCAGTGCCCCGGGGCGAGCACAGGGCTGGCCGCTGGGGGGTCGGGGTGCCGGCCGCGCCCCTCCAGCCCCGCCCCCTGGGAGCACCAACTTCTCAGATCTGGGGCCTCGATCTTGCTTCTCTGGCGGAAGCTCCTGGCCGAGGAGGCCACTCGATTTCCGGCCCCAGGGGCTGCTCGGTTCCCCGGGGAGCTGGGAGCGGGAGCGAGTGTCCCCGAGGCCGTCCAGGGTCGTGCTGCCCAGGACGGCTGGACACTGGATGTCACTGGCCCCGCAGGGAGGCTGAGCACTGACGTCCTGTCACCCCAGGCCGCGAGCTGAGGTCATTCAGAGACGCCCCAAGGCGGCCGGGCGCCCGAGCCCTGCCCCCACCCTGCCCCCACGCCTGGGCAGCAGCTAGCAGGGTGACCGGTGGCCCTGGCCCCCACAGGGCAGCACATGCACAGGTGGTCAGTGTGCATTCGCGGTTATTATTAACCGGGCGGTGACATCACCGGCAGCCAATCGGAGCAGCGTTTATTTCCAGGCTGACAGCTTGATAACGGTTAATTTTAGCTGGATCTTCTTTCTCCAGGCTCATGAAGCCTCAGCCAGCCAAAGAGGGGGCTGCCTGCGTCTCCCCAGGCCGCTCATGGCTGGGGGCACCTGCGGCCAGAGGGGCCTGAGGGGGCGGACCTGCACCCCCTCCTGCCCGCCCCCCTGCACCAGGCTGGCCGGCCCCTTCCTGGCTCGCGCCCCCCACCCTACCCGTGGTTGCTATGGGGGCCATCGTGACAGGTGGCTCAGATTTGGGAGAAGGAGAAGGAGGGGAGGGGGAGGTGTGGCGAGCCCGCCCCGGGGAGGAGAGGAGTGCAGGTGGGACCCAGTTGGCGTCTGTCCTGATGTAACACGGGCCTGGCTCGGCTGCAGCCTGCACGCTCTGCCCTCCTTGCTGTGTGACCTTGGGCACTGTGGTCCGCGGTCCGCGCCCAGTGGGTGCTCGGTGGCCGGCGGCCCCGCCCAGCACTTGGTGAGCCGCGGGGCTTGGCGACCGGCTGGCTGCGTAGTATTTGGTATTCAGCAGACCTCCCCGGCCAGGAGTCACCGGGCGCAGGCGGCAGGCGGCAGGCGGCAGGCGTGTCATTATTCAGCGCCGTACCTTGTTTACGCACGGTCCAGTGAGCTTGCGGGTCTGCTGGCCGCCGTGGGGTCCAGGCTCCCCGGCAGGCAGCCCACCCCGGGCGGATGGGGCACAGCCTGGGGACACAGGCACTCGGGAGACCCACCGAGACCCCTTGGGGGGGCTGCGCGCAGCACCTTCGGGGAGGCTGCTGCATTCCACCAGCAGTGGCCGCCGCCCCGGGCAGCGTGGCCTCCTGGCACAGGCCAGCCCCGGTGTGATTTGGTCGCCACTAGGCTGACCGCAGTGGGTGAGCCAGGAGTGGAGGGGCGCAGCTCAGACCTGTTGGGGGGCCGGTCTGCAGGCAGCCCAGGGTCCTGGGTGCTGGTGGTCCCTCTGGGGCAGTTGGGGTGCACATCCCCAGGGACTGGGCCTCTGCAGTCATGGTTTGGCCCATCCCAGCTTCATCCAATCCCAGTGTCTTCCAAATCCCTGCTAACCTTCAGGCAGGAGGGACACGTCAAATATAGAGGGCAGCTGGGCGGGGGTGGGGTGGGTCTCCACTGCTTGCCAGTTTATTTTTAATCCTGGCTCCTGTTTGATGGTATCAGCAGCACTTGGAAGTGCCCCGAGTCATCTGAGGGCCCCTCCCTGCCCGGAAGGGTTAGGAGTGCGGCTGTGGCTGCAGATGTGGGTCCTGTGGGGCAGGGCCTGGTGGGAGGGCCTGTCCCCTCCCCAAGAGGCCCCCCATGGGCTGGGGAGACCAGCTTGGCCCCCAATCACTGCCCTGGGCCCCTTTACTTCCTGCTGTGCTGCGGGGGCTCTGTGAGGCATTGCCCCAGGGGAGGGTGCTAGGCACTGGGCCTCTGCTGTCACCCACTCACCTTGCTTGACCTTCTCCCAGACCTCGCAATTACAAAGATGAATAAGACAGGAGTGGGAGTGGTCTCGGATGGATGGAGCCACAGGGAGAGGTGCGGGGGGCCAAGAGGCCTGCGCCCCGGGCTTTCACACAGCACGGGCCTGCCTGGTTCCCTCCTTAGAACCCACGTTGGCCATTGCCCTGGGCTGCCCTGGACCCTCCAAGACCCCCCCCAACACACTTTCTACAGAACTGGCCCATCCGTGGCTTCGCACTCTGGTCACACGGGGGCCAGGAGTGAGGCCAGAGCCTGGACTCTGCCTGCCCGGGACCCCTCCCCGCTCGCGCGCACCAGGGCAGCCTGGAGGGTGTCGGTGGGCTCTGGGAACAGACTTGCGTGGACAGAGGCCCAGGGTGGACAGCAGGGGAGGGAGGTTGAGGTGGATCTCCCACAGAGCCTCGAGCCACTCGGCCGGCTGAGGGGACCCTGAAGACACCGTTCTCCGGCTGTGCCGTGGGGCCGGGCTGGGGGCATGCCAGGGTGACCCATGTGGCCGACGCACGGGGATGGGGGCCCTGAAAACAAGCAATTGCAGGGTCCCAAAGGAGGAAGGCCCCAGGGCTCCGGGGCCTCGCTGGGAGGCACAAGGGAGCTTCATTTGCTCACCAGGCACCAAGCGCATGGAGGGCGGGGGCGAGCCCCCCAGGCCCACGGCCCAGAGCCCGGGCCCAGCCCCACTCCTGGCGCAGGCCTGACCTGCTCCTACCACGTCCCCACCTCGGTTTCCTGTCCCCAAGGACCCCCTTTCAGGTTTCACTGCCTTTGGCCTGGCCGTCCCCACCCTTTCTGCGTCCAGGAGGGCCTGAGCCTGGCGCCGCTCGGCCTCCATCTCTTGCGCTGCTCTCCCCCGGCCCCCCTCGCTCGGCTCGGCCGGTCCCCGCCCCCCCGCGAGCCCCGACCCGCTTTCTCTCCCTGCCTGCACTCCCTCCGGGTCTGGCGCCGCGCCGGGCGCTCGCTGCCTTGCCGCATCCTGTCGCCCGCATCCCGCACCCCTCGGCTCCGGCCGCCCCGCCCGCCCCGCCCCCGCCGGTACCGCATTGCCGTACTGCAGGGGCGCAGTGCATTGCGCCCGCGCCGTCAATAGGTGGACCCCCTCCTGGAGAGATAAAACCGCCGGCGCCGCGCCGCCTGTCCCTCTGGCTGAGACCTCGGCTCCGGGTAAGGACGCTTGGCCTCGGGCTCCGCCTCCGCCCCCAGCGCTCCCGGGGCTTCCTCTGTCCCCGCGGCCGGGCCCAGGGAGGCTGCGGGCACCTGGCGACGCTGCGCTGCTTGCTCCGGCTTCGGCCAGCGGCTCCCCGCACCGGGCACCGGGCACAGGCACCGGGCACAGACACCGAGCACCAGGCACCGGGCACCGGGTCGGCCCCTCGGGCGGTCGGGGTGGGGTGGGGGCACCGCGGCGGCGCTTGTTTATGCGCTGGCGGCAGGACCGTCTTCTGGGTGGCGGCGAGCGCCCTGCCGCTGTGACCTTGGGACCGGCCGGGGCCCCGCGGGCTGGGGCAGGGTGGTCAGTGCTGGGAGCAGCTGGGGATCCCGAGGCCGGGGAGGCGGCGAGACCTGGGGGCAGTGGCACCGGCCCCACCCCGGCGGGCCCAGGAGCCCGGGCTGGGTGTCGGCTCCCCACGGTGCGCTGTGGGCACCTGCTTCCCCTGGCCCAGCCACCTGTCCCCTCGTGGGCTGCCCAGGTTTCTGCCCTGAGCTCCAGGACGGGGCAGGAGCTGTGACCCCGGGCCGAGACCAGAGGGAAAAGCAGAGGCGCCCCCTCCCCCAGCGGGCTGCCGGCATCTCCGTCCGGCGCTCGCAGAGCTTGGCTGCTGGGGCCACATTCCTCCCCGCTCTCAGGAGCAGGGACCCCACCTCCCTGCCCCCGGCCGCCCCGGCCCATCCGATCGGGAGCGCCCGAGCTGTGCAAGCCGCCCTGCGGGAGCTGGGGCCCAGCCTGTCCCCGGGGCCGCCGCAGGGGTGAGGGGATGCCAGAGGGGCAGGGGGGCACTGGCCACCTGCTGGCGGGGTGGGGGGCAGCGCAGGGCCCGGGACTCCTGGTGGGGCAGCAGGCGGCAGGGCCGAGCGCTGGAGAGCAGGGCAGGGTGACTCATCACCAGGCTCCTGACTGGTCATGGGGTTCGCCCAGCCTGGTGTCTCTCCATCTCTCCAGAGGGGGGCTAACCTGCTTCAGGGGGCCCTGTGGGCACGACACCCAGATATTTGGAGGACACTGGACCGTGGGGGCTTGCCGGCTGACCCAAACGGGCCAGGCCCAGGCTGAGGGGGGCTGAGGGGACTTCCTGCCCCAACAGATGTGGGAATGTCGCTCCTTCTGCAGGCAGGGGTGTGCTGGGCACTGTCTGTGGGTTCTCTCTGAAGCCCCCATCACCTGTCCCCCGCCCCACCCCACAGAATCCCAGAATCCCAGCCACAGCGCTCCAGGCCGTCCCAGCCCCTCCCCACCCCCCCGGGCAGCATGGGCAAGGAGAAGACCCACATCAACATTGTGGTCATTGGCCACGTGGACTCGGGCAAGTCCACCACCACGGGCCACCTCATCTACAAGTGCGGAGGCATCGACAAGAGGACCATTGAGAAGTTCGAGAAGGAAGCCGCTGAGGTGAGCCTGTCCCCTCCCCCGCCCACTAAGAGGTCGGCCCCACGTGGTGGCCGGGCTGGCGCTCAGTGACTCTGGGGCATGAGGCTCCGCTGACCTCCCCCAGGGCGAGGGGGCACGAGGGGGCACGAGCCCTAAAGGACCTGCCTGGGGGCCAGTACCTGAGGGATGGGGGCCCTGGGGGCAGCCTCCCAGGGGATGTGCTTGGAGTGGGGCAGGGCCGGCCGGCTGGAGGGGCCTCCGGGTCAGGGAGGTGCCCTGGGGGCAGCCTTTCTGGCTCTGGAAACCTCTGGCGAGTTGGGGTGGAGCACCCTGGAACCCGCGTGGGGTTCCTGTGTCTCCGGGGCTGAGGGGGTGATGCCCTCACTTGTCCCAGGGCTGGGCCAGGACTCAGGGCGGCTATTAATAGCTGATTGATGGGCACCCAGCCCATCAGCTCCATTTTCTCAGGCTGGGCTGGGGAGGGCTGCTCGTCCAGGGTGGAGCTCTTTTGGGGGGGTCCTGGTTGCCTCTTGTGCCTCGTGACAATGATGGGGGCCCCGTTGACTGACCTCCTTTCTCTTAAGTGGCCGAGCCGGTGGGTGGGAAGTGACCACGGAGTGGGTGTCTGCCCTTTGCAGCCTCTACCCCCACCCCTGGGCTCCGGGAGAGGCCCCGTCTGGGTGGCCGTGAGGGTGTTTCCTGGATGACAGGGGCTGGGGCCTGGGCCCAGGAGGCCTCAGTTGCCGGCCTGGGCTGACCCTGCTCAGAGTGAGTGTGTGGGTGTTGCGCTGGGCGGCCTCCCTCCGCGCCTGAGCCCAAAAGCTGCGTCACTCCCTCCTTCCATGCGGGGTTGGCGCTGGCGGAGGCTGTGGGGGTTTGCAGGATGCCTGGCTCAGGTCTCGCTGGGTCCCCTCTGGGCCCTGTCTGGGTGGCCCTCCTGGCTGGGCAGCCTCCCTGGAGGCCAGAGCCCTGTCCATGCACAGCCCTGCGGGGGTTTTGTCCTGCTGGGCAGCAGCCTCAGCTCTGGCCCAGGGTATGGGGGTCTCCGCCGGGCTGGGCACAGGTGTCTGCAGGTGGAGCCTTAGAGCTACTTGGAAGCCTTGGCTGTAGAAAGAGCTGGAAA
The DNA here is from genome assembly GCF_011100685.1 of Canis lupus familiaris. NCBI lineage: Eukaryota > Metazoa > Chordata > Mammalia > Carnivora > Canidae > Canis > Canis lupus. Next base: position 47,950,952 of record NC_049245.1, on the reverse strand, counting down.
GCCAGGCCCTTCCATGCAACCTCATCCAATTTCCTTTTTTTCCCTTAAAAAAAAAATCGTCATAGAGGGTTTTGTTTTGTGTTTTGGGCTTGACACCTTGACGGTGGCGTTGTGGGCCTCCGGTTCATGCAGGGATCTCCGGGGCTGGGGGTGGCCAGCGCGGAAAAAGGGGAGCCCTCAGCCAGGGGAGGGGTTTAAAGGCCTGGTGGCTTCTCTCCAAGCCTGGCTCCCAGGCCCTTGCGCCACCTCCTGGAGGACGTCCGAATGGCAACCATCTAGAGGGCAGGAGCCGGGGACACCGGGTGGCAGGGCCCGGGCAGGGCAGGGCTGAGGTCTGGGTGCCCCTCAGGGTCCTTGCTCCTGGCTCCCTCATTCTACAGACGATCAGAGCCCTAGGGCCCCGTGGGGAGTGAGGGAGCCTGGCACCCAGGCCTCTGCTGCGAATGCTCCCGTGGCCCAGGGGGACCCGTGGCCAGCGGGCTGAGTCCCGGGTCCCTCCTTAAGCCATGCCCCACCTGTGCAGATGGGGAAGGGCTCCTTCAAGTATGCCTGGGTGCTGGACAAACTGAAGGCGGAGCGGGAACGTGGCATCACCATCGACATCTCCCTCTGGAAGTTCGAGACCACCAAGTACTACATCACCATCATCGACGCCCCCGGCCACCGTGACTTCATCAAGAACATGATCACCGGCACATCCCAGGTGGGCGGGGCTGTGGGGGGCCAAGGGGACCCGAGGGGCCAGGGCCCTGGGGTCCTGGAGGGGTGGCTGGGCTCCCTCCGCTTCCTTGCCAGGGCAGGCACCCCCCACCCCACCTGCTACAGAGCCGCCCCCAGAGAATGATTAGGTGCCCGTCACCTCAGCCAGGCAGAGGGGCCGGGAGGGACTGTGGGTCAGGGCCGCCGTTGCAGACAGACACACGGACCCAGATAGACGGCCGTCCGCACGGATGGACAAGGCCCTGCTGCTGCCCCTGGTCGAGACCCCTGGGGCCCACCCCCGGGCGACCGCCTGGAGGGGCCCGGGCTCACGGCGACCTGCGGGCAGGCGGACTGCGCGGTGCTGATCGTGGCGGCGGGCGTGGGCGAGTTCGAGGCGGGCATCTCCAAGAACGGACAGACCCGCGAGCACGCGCTGCTGGCCTACACGCTGGGCGTGAAGCAGCTCATCGTGGGGGTCAACAAGATGGACTCCACGGAGCCGGCCTACAGCGAGAAGCGCTACGACGAGATAGTCAAGGAGGTCAGCGCCTACATCAAGAAGATCGGCTACAACCCGGCCACCGTGCCGTTCGTGCCCATCTCGGGCTGGCACGGGGACAACATGCTGGAGCCCTCGCCCAACGTGAGTGCCCGCGGGCGGGCGGGCGGGTGGGCGCGGGGCTGCGGGGACCCCTCCCTGAGAGCCGGGCCCGGGCGCGGACCAGGCGCGGGCAGGACCCGGGCTCCCCCGGGCATCCACGCCCCGCCCTGCTGCGCTCGCTTCCGCGTGGGGCTCGTGCTCGGGGCGCGGGCCTCGTGGCCCCGCGAGGCCGGCACAGGCCCCTTCCCTGGCCAGGGGTGCCCCCTCCGGCGGGGAGCGCGGGAGCAGTGCCGCCGGGTCCGAGGCCCGGTGCTCGGTGCCTGGGGGCTCTGCCCGGCCCGTCCTCACCTTGCCAGGAGCCTCTGCGGGCGCGGGCAGGTTAGGCTCTGGGAGGGGCCGAGGGCTCGCTCTCCACCGGCCGGGTGGGAAGCCTGTGGCTCGGGCAGCCTGCGGCGCGGGGACTGGGGAGGTGAGGAATTCTCAGAGCCTGAGGCCAGGTGCCTGGACAGTGGGGCCAGAGGACGCGCCTGGCCCAGGAGGGCGGCCGTCTGCTCTGGCCAGTGCTGCGGGCGGGGAGGGGCCCTTGAAGAGCCAGGGGGACTGTCCTGGAGCCCTGTGGTCAGGGGACGAGGCTGGGGACCCTGCCCCCGGCTCGCTGGGCTGCGGGTTTGCCTGGTGAGGGTCCCACACGGCTGTCGTGTGGCGATGGGTGAGTGGACTGCACTCCCCACCCTCCCGGGAGGCGGACAGGGCGCCCTACCCTAGAGTGTCCCGTTCCTGACCTGCTGCTCGGGGAGCTGGCTGCTGATCTGTGCCCCCCACAGGACCCAGTCCCACCGGGCGGGCTGGGCGGTGCTGCCGGCCCCTCGCCTCTGCCTGCCCGTGGCCAGCGGGCCGGGGGGCTCCATGCCAGGAGGGTGCTGGGTCTGCTGCCGGGAAGCCCTGGGCAGGGAAGGGCCAGCCGGGCCCGGAGACGGTTGGCACAGTGGCTGGGGGCCGCGTGGACTCTCTGCCTCTGGCCTGGCCGCTGGCCAGCCTCCAGCCCTTCCCGCGCCGGTGCCAGCCCTGCCCGGGGGGTCCGAGGGCTGCAGGAAAGGGGGACTAAGCGGGACTGGGCTCCACATCTTTTCCCCGACCTCTTCCAAGGCTTCCGTGATGTTGGGAGTGTGAACTGGGGGGTGAGGAGGGTGCGGGGACCAGCCGTGCAGCATCGTGATGGACGTGGGTAAAGAGCTGAACATTGGGCAGTGGAGAGGGCGGGTCTGTGCTCCCCTGCTCCCCAGGCCCCCCTCAGGTCAGGTACCTCCACCGGGATTCCTGGAGGGTCCCGGGAGGCCGTGGGGCTATGGTGTAGGGCAGCGAGGGTGCAGGAGGTCTCTCCCTCCAATGGATACCTTCTTCTTCCCATCCAGATGCCGTGGTTCAAGGGCTGGAAAGTGGAGCGTAAGGAGGGGAACGCCAGTGGCGTGTCCCTGCTGGAGGCCCTGGACACAATCCTGCCCCCTACACGCCCCACAGATAAGCCCCTGCGTCTGCCACTGCAGGACGTGTACAAGATTGGTGGTGAGTGAGGGTTCAGTGTTGGACACCTGCTGCTCCACTGGGGGCACCCGGCCCGCCCACCCCGCTCCTGAGCCCAGGGCCCCTGACAGGAGCTTCTGAGGCCAAGTTATCTGCCTCTTCCCCAGTGCTGTACACTCTGGGGACCATCCATCCATCCGTCCATCTCCCATCCATGCTCCATCCCTTCATCCAACCATCCACATATGCATGTACCCCCATCCATCCCTCCATCCTTTCATCCATTCCTCCATCCCTCCATCCCTCCCTCCATCCATCCCCCCATCCCTCCCTCCCTCCACTCCCTCCCTCCATCCATCCATCCATCCCCCATCCATCCCTCCCTCCGTCCATCCTTCCCTCATCCTTCCATCCATCCATCCATCCATCCATCCATTCCTCCATCCATCCATCCATCCATCCCCCATCCATCCATCCCTCCCTCCCTCCCTCCCTCTATCCTTCCATCCATCCATCCATCCATCCCTCCATCCATCCCCCATCCATCCATCCTTCCCTCCATCCTTCCATCCATCCATCCATCCATCCATCCATCCATTCCTCCATCCATCCATCCATCCATCCCCCATCCATCCATCCCCATCCATCCATCCCCCATCCATCCATCCCTCCCTCCCTCCCTCCCTCTATCCTTCCATCCATCCATCCATCCATCCCCCATCCATCCATCCCTCCCTCTCTCCCTCCCTCCCTCCCTCCATCCCTCCCTCCATCCTTCCATCCATTCATCCATCCCTCCATCCACCCTTCCCTCCATCCATCTCTCCATCCATCCATCCATCTCTCCGTCCAGATAGCTATTTACTCCCACACATTCATCTGTCCATTCACCCATCCATTCATCTACCTGTCCATGCATCCATTCAAACATCCATCCACCTGTCGATTCACACAGCTGTCTACCCTCACAATCCATCTGTCCATCCACCCGCCCACCCACTCATCCACCTGTGTATCATCCATTCACACATCCATCCACCCCCACCCATCCACCCATCATCTGTTTCAGGGTCTTCTTCCCTTCAGATAAGCACTCAGCCCTGTGACAGGAGTGGGTGGCACAAGGGTAACTCACATGTCCCCTCCCTCCATGACAGTCCCAGGCTTGTGGGAGACACGATCTAGTCCAGCTCCAGGCATAAGAAAATCTATTCATTAGATGACAGGGCAAGCATAAACAAGCACAAGGCCCTGAGGGGCACTGCTGGAGACTCCCAGTCCAGAGGCTACGGGCAGGGCAGGGCAGGCGTGACACACTCACCCGGCACACAGAACAGCCACCAGCCTTAGTCTCTGTCGCATCACAGCCAGGGATGTGGGGGTGGAGCCTCCCCCCCACACATGCGGGGCGGGGGGGGGGGGGACCAGACACCCACTGGGCAGCCACGTGAGTGCAGCAGGTCCATGACTAGGGGTGGAGCACCCGCCCCTTTGGGGGTGGCTCCCCTCGACACCAGCAACAGCAAAGCCAGGCCAGGAGTCCCGGGTGGGCTGTTCATCCGCCCACTCTGCTGCTGCCGCCTCCCCAGGAGGGGAGTCCAGGGAGGGAGGGGTCCCTACAGTGCCCCTCCAGGGGATAGCTGCCGCCTGGGGCAGGGGTAGGACTCCAGGTCCAGAGAGGCCTCTCTTTGCCCATGTCGCCCTCCTGTTGCTCCTGCCCAGGCATTCCTGGGCATTCTCTCTTGTTCAGTCTCTTCTGTTCCTGACAGGGCCAGGGGAGCCTCCACTTGTGTCTGAACCCGTGTCTGCCTTGCGGGGTCTCCCCATCCCCTCCCTCCATCTCTGGGGCTACACCCCACCGGCCCCTCACTCCCCCCTTCCTCCCCAGGCATTGGCACCGTGCCTGTGGGCCGGGTGGAGACGGGCATCCTTCGGCCGGGCATGGTGGTGACCTTCGCTCCTGTAAACATCACCACGGAGGTGAAGTCGGTG